>NC_086199.1:2852076-3452076 GCF_035770615.1 Melospiza melodia melodia | reverse complement strand
TGCCACATCCAGTCATGGGAATGAACCCTTGAACACTTCCAGGGATGCTGAGAACCTCCAGGGATGCTGAGAACCTCCAGGGATGGGTTCCACAGGAGCCTGGGCTGCCCTGCTGAATGTGAGGGCAAGGATTTACTGGCTGACCAACACAGCACATCCCCAAGGCAGGAGAAGCTTAATTATAGAAAAAATGGGCCACATATTAAACAAAGTGCCAAAACTAGAGCTGATCAAACCCAAAGGAGCGGGTGGACACCTCCATGGCCAAGACCAATGTGGCCAGACAAACCATGCCCTGAAATAACTCCTTCCCAGCCTCCTCCTCCCAAACCTGGCTTCAGTTTCAGCTCCAGCTGTTCCCTCACAAATTGCTCCTCCTTAAACAGCCTCCATTCCTCCTTCCTAGGGGAGGATTTACCCCACAGGATGACAGCAGGCTGAACTATCAGGAGAAAACTAAAATAGACTTTCACAAAGATTAACGTCCCACAAGCAGCTGGATTAGAGTGAAATGCAACCACCTGGAGGGTTAATAAATATACAGATGGATTAATACAGAGACTGAAATTTATAAATAGACTGAACACTTCATTTCTGCAGCAAATTCCCCAGGAAGGAGGAAGGTGGGAGCACCCACAAAATAAGGAATACACCATCCAGGCAGAACAGCTGTGCACACCGTGAAGCATCAGGAAGAAATTCCTCTGTGTGAGGGTGGGGAGGCCCTGGCACAGGGTGCCCAGAGGAGCTGTGGCTGTTGCTGGATCTCTGGAAGTGTTCCAGGACAGACTGGATGGGGCTTGGAGCAACCTGGGATAGTGGAAGGCATCCCTGCCCATGGTACAGGGTGGGAATGAGATGATTTTTCAGGTCCCTTCCACCAAACCATTGCTGTAATTCTCCATCTGCAGCATCAACACTGGAGGAGTGTGAGGATACAGAAACAGGAAGGAGCTAACAATGTTCTTGCCATTTACCATCCAATGCACAAAATTAGAGATAATAAAGCAAAGCAAATCTGGGATGCATTTTTGGGGCAGAAAGTGCTTCAATACCCTAAATGAGTGTCCTTGCACACATCCAAAGTCTTCCCAAGCAGTTTCTGGAGAGCTGGCTGCTGCAGTCTGGCTGTCTGCAAGCAAGTGATGCAGAGCAAGCACTGAGCAGCACTGCAAAACCAGCTATAAACACACCTGCCACCTGAACCTGGTAAATGGGAAAGAAAACTGACCTGGATACTGAGATTACTCTTGGAAAGACCAACTGTCCCTTCCCACCCACCAGAAGTAACAGCAATGTGCTGCAGCACAAGAAGGGAATTGCATCAATAAAGTGAAGCTACAGGCATGAGTTTGTGCTCAAGTTGTGGCTCACCACCAGAAACACCCATCTCAGGGTGCTCAGGGCAGGATCAGACACAGATATCTCCACAAGCTGCTCTGTTATCTGCCTGCACACCCAGCTCCTCCATAGGATACGTGGTGGTGGGATGTGGTAAATGGCAAAGCCATCCTGAGCAATGTGAAGGGATCACATCTATAAAACACCAGCCTCGTGTAACAGAGCAAACACACAGTAGGGAAAGCAGCTGTGACATGAGGGGGAAAAGCCCAGTTCCTTGAGAGGATTTCTTTTTAAATGATGGCTGCTCAAGCCTGATCGGGGATTCAGTACGTCAGGAGCAGCTCCCGTGCATGAGGATGGAGCTCAGGATGGTGACTCAGCAGGTAAAAGCTGTCAAAAACACATCCAAAATTCAAATTACAAAATAAAAATCAGGAGGAAAAGCTATAAATACCTTGAGCAGTTTTGCTCTGTGCACTGGGTGGATGCCAGGGGAACCCCACTCCCATGCCCAGCACCCACTGGGGTTCTCCTCTCCAAAGGCAGAGCCACCAATGGGATCCCCCAGCCCAGGAACCACCTTGGGGTCTGTCTGCCCCAAATACAACCAGGGATCCCATCACCACTGAATTTCAGATGGGATGCCAAAGACAGCCTTGCACCCCAAAGCACACTCTACTCCAGCCTTCATTGCATGTTGCTCCAGAGAGGACAGGAGTGAGATTTCTTAATGCACACTCAGACAAAAATACTTCTTTTTTTACACTGCCTTTTTTTTTTTTTTAAAGTTTTATTTAAAAGTCAAAAAGCCCAGCCAACATGAAAGGCTGGATAAACACTCCTCCTTTCCCCAGCAGAAATTACAAAAATGCCTTTGAATTTGTTTTGGCAAGAAACAATGTTTTTTATGAAAGAGCTTCATTGAAAAGTCACAATTTGGAATGTATTCATCTATTCTACATTTTTAAAAAAAGTTTTAATTACCACTTTAGGAGTATTTTGACATAGTTTATGGTTTGTTAGATTGTGCTGTGTGCTACAAATGCCAAACACACCTTTTGGAAGTGCCTCATTATTGTATTAATGCAAAATGTTGGGTTTGTGTTGCCGAGACTCGTGTCGGCAAATGAAAAATAATAAATTAATTCCATTTGGAGAAAACGCTGCCATTTATAACCCAGCAATTAAGAACAGATTTAATTTTAGATATTGCTGCACCCTTCAGCTTAGCAAGTTATTCAGTACCAACACTGGTACTATCAGTGTATGCTCAGTTCTTTAAAAAACAGACCCAGGCCAATTTCTCACCCCTTAAATTAGCGATGCTAGACATGAAAAGTTAATGCTGCTTTCCTCTCTCCTCAAAGTTGCAACATATGGATTCTGTTGGGGGAAAGAGAGAAAAAAAAAAGGCAGCACATGCTGGGATTTCTACTATAACAGGCCAAATTTTATCAGCCAGGGGCATGTAAGGAGTTAACAAAAAACCCCAAACCTCAACAGAGCGAGGCAGTGTCTGCAAACCAGGGGGTGCAGATATTTTGAGGGAGAGGAAAACAGCCCAAATCCTGTTTGTGGAGAGATCCCCTGAGCCCCATGTCCCTGCCCAGGCCAGGCAGGGCTGCAGCAGGTAGGGGATGGAGAGAGGAAAACCCTTTTTCTGTGGCTGTGCCAGCAGGAAGGTGATGCCCAGGGAGGGCTGGGCTGCGGGCACGGCTCCAGCTGGCACCGAGGGCAGGGCAGGCTGCTGGCTGCACCATCCCACACAGCAACACCCACAGGGACCATCCCTGCATCCCTGGCACCGGGGGGACAAGCCCAGCACTCCCTGAGAGCCACAGGCTGGCAGGAAATGGGACCTCAGTGTCCTCCCAGCATAAAACACCCACTGCCACCACCATGGAAACAGACTGTGGCCAAGGGAAGGGATGGGAAAGGGGAGCAAGGACATGGGAACTCCCCTTCCCCCAGGTGTCCCCACAGTGTCACAGCTCCCAGCACCTCCACAATGCACAGAGAGAAGGGACACACACGGGCTGTGGCAGCAGTCCAGCCTTGGAAAGCAAAATGAACACGTGTGGGAAGGGACAAGGAGGGAAGCAGCTCTCTGATGATGGCACTGGGGCCCAGGGCATCCCCTGCAGCACTGAGGTGACACAGTGACACCTCTTTGCTGCTGTCACGGCTGCACAGCTGCCAGGACATGCTGTGGCATCCCCAAGGGTGGCCTGACCAAAGCCAGGTGTGTTTTTGTCACAGGAATGCTCTGGGCTTGCTGCAGGAAAAGCAGGAGAATGCTTTGGGCTTCTTGTTGCACAGAACAGGCAGCACACCCAGAGCTGTGTGAAAATAGCCAAGTTTGGGGTTTTTCACATCAAGATGATGAAGATAACATTCACCACAGCAAGTCTTAATAGTGCAACAAAAAGATTTTGTGAGACACTAAAGGGATCCCCCCAAAATCCCAGCAGCAAACTGGGACAGAGCAGCAGAGCTCAGAGAAAATATCTGCACCCTTGGGACCCTGCCATGGGTAAACCCAGCTAAACCAAGTGACAAACACTCAAAACCCCCAGAGGGGTTTGCCAGCCCCCCAAAAGATCCAAGGGCACCTTCACCACACCTTGACCTGCCACAAAACCTCTTGGGGCACATGTGAAGGCAAGCAAAACTAAATTAAACCTTGGCTTTTACAAGGAAAAAGGAAAAATCCCCAAGCAGATATTTTTATTTATCAAGATTCCAGCAGCCTCTTTTCCTGCTCCATCCCTCTCAAAGGCTGTACTGAGGAGGATTGCTGCACTAATTGTGAGTCTCTGGAGAAAAAGGCTTTCCTCTGCTTTCACACTGGAATTAGTTACGCTCAGACTGACCTTGCATTATTTTTAAGCTCTGCAACACTAAAAGAAAATTAAGAGAGACTTGTTAAATCCCTTAAAAGGTAAAACAACCCTATTGCTCCAGGTTTACACACACAAAAAAACTCAAACCCAAACCAAAAACGAGCTCTTAAATCACAACTACCCCTTTAATGTGGTAGGATTTGGTCTTACATTTTAAATTCATTCATTTCTCGTTCACTCAAACAATCACACCAGCTTTAATGAGCTCTCCCTATGAAAACTCCAACTACAAAGGATCACATTTGCTCTTGTTCCAGAGCTCCACACACCTCGAAAGGAAATCCTAAAGCATCCTGTGCTTCTTAGCAGCCAGATTACCAGCTTTTAATCCTCTCTGCCAGATGTATTTTTAATCTTTTTGCGTGTAATAAAGCAAATTAGTGTAATTGTACGGGTAAACTGAATCAAAATAGGCACATAAGATTTAAAAACCCCTGAATTTGGTTATGTTTTGCAGATCTGGCAACTGACAGAGCTGGGAGCTGAATCAGCCCTGCAGGCACTGGCAGAGGGAGAAGCTGCTGCAGGGTGAGTGAGGAGCTCCAGCAGCCCTTGGCCACAAATCATGGGCTTGTTTCTCCTCTGGGTCCCATGCAGGGACCACACCAGCTCCTGGGTGAGCAACCACAGCATGGTTTGGGTTGGAAAGGACCCTAAAGACCACCCAGATCCACCCCATGCCAAGGGCAGGGACACCTTCCACTATGCCAGGGAGCTCCAAGCTCCATCCAGGCTGTCCATCCCTCCAAACCGGCGCTGCTCTGTCTGTCTCAAGCCATCCCCGTAACTCATCACCTGGGTTCTTTGCTATCAGCAGGGTTAGATGGGATATTGGGAATAAATTCTTGGCTGTGAGGGTGCTGAGGTCTCAGCACAGGTTTCCCACAGAAGCTGTGGATGTCTTCTCACAGAAGCCACCCTGCTACCAAAACCTTGCCAGGCAAACCCAACACAGCCCAGGGCAATGGATTCTGCTGGAGCTCAGCTGGGCAGGACCCCAGCTGTCACACACTGAGATATTACTGACTGCTCAGGGCACTGGCAGAAGACACCAATTACTCCCACCTGAAAACCAGAAACCAACTGAACATCAATGCTGACATCCAGCCTGGCTTCAGGAGGGATTTAAAGAACTTGGGCTTCTTCATTCCCTAATCCCACACCATTCCTCACTACCAAGCAGGGTTGCTTTCTAACAATGCAAAAGCATCTGCGCACATTTTTGTAATTATTTCAGACCCAGCAGAGAGCAGCCTCCCCTTTCTGTAGGGTTAATCTAAAGAACAGTTGCCAAAATGCTGAGAACACAGAGGAACAATAGCTCCTCTGATGAAATTCCTGCACTCCATAGAGAAACCAGTATCCTCCAGCTGCTGTGGCTCGTCCAGAGAGATCTCCGAGTGTTTACCGGCTCCCATAAATAAGAGGGGAAAAAAATAAATTACAAACTCAAAGATTCGAGTCCAGCTTGCAAAAAATGACTGCAGAGCCCTGCCATCCAACCACAACACAAGTTTTATTAATGCAACATTTGCTTAGTGTGAAATATAAACCCAGGACATCAGTGGAGGGAGTGCAGTGTTGGCCACCTGTCCCGGGGGTAGAGACTCGCTAAACTTATCAGCACAGAGACCACTTCCAGCAGCTCCATGCCTTTAAATCCTCATCCTCAGGAATCTCTGATCAGTCATTTATAAAAGCTGGGAAGCCAGGCTGGACAGCTGAATTACAGCAGCTATTATCCACATATGCCTGAATACCAGCAGACACCTTTATTTATAAAGGCTCTCCGCCTGACCGAGATTTGACATCGGCCACAAAAAGCACTCAGCATCCAACTGGCTGCTCCAGAAGAATGTGAGGAGAGGTTGGCAAGCAGGGGCTAAGCAGACACCTTTGCACAGCTTCCCTGCTGCTGCCATGACTCCTAACCCAGCAGGTTTAAGTAATTGATTTCCTGAGCAGACACACAAAGTTGCACACCTTTGCCTCCTCTGCTATGGAGTCAAACGCATTGTTTTCCCCTCATCCCTAATTCTAAAATATTTGGAGTATTTTATCAGGCTTATCCTCTCTCTTTTTAGGGTCTCTGCACTCTGTTTGTTGTTTGTTCACCTTTAGGCTCATCCCCACCTGAGAGCTGTGAGCTCATTTTCCATTAAATTTGGGAACCTTGACAGGTCATACAAAGGCAAGGAGATGGGAAGGAAGAAGGTGATAAAAAATCCCAGTTGCTCTTGGCAGATTTTCTTTAGCTCTAACAGTCTCACTAACAACCCCTGACAGCAGAAAGTGACCAAAGTGTGAATTCTGCCTTAAACTGACAGAATTCCCAGGGGCAGCACATGCAAACACAGCCCAGGGGGCTCAGCTGGGCCAAGGAAGGCTCCAAGCACCCATCACACTCCTGATCTACTGCAATCACCTGGAACAGGAGCTGGCACCTCTGCCAGGACACAGGGACTGGGTGCTGTTCCCAACAGGGCTCCAAGGGCTGCCCTGATCCCACCAGCACAGCCTCTGCAAAGATGGGATTTCCTTGCCTCATTCCTTAAGCAAAAACCATGGAAAGCATCCTCCTTTGACCTCCAAAAGCATCCTGGTTCAGCTGGAGAAGAGAAGGCTCCAGGGAGAGCTCAGAGACCCTTCCAGTGCCTATAAAAGTTGTGAGAGAGCTGGAGAGGGGCTTTGGACAAGGGATGGAGAGACAGGACAAGGAGCAATAGCTTCCCACTGCCAGAAGGCAGGGATGGATGGGATTTTGGGAAGGAATTCCTGGCTGGGAGGGTGGTGAGAGGTGCCCAGAGCAGCTGTGGCTGTCCCTGGATCCCTGGCAGTGCCCAAGGCCAGGCTGGACAGGGCTTGGAGCAGCCTGGGATGGTGGAAGGTGTCCCTGCCATGGCAGGGGTGGGATGGGATGAGCTTTAAGGTCTCTTCCAGCCCAAACCATTCTGGAAATCTCTGATCCTTCCTGCTCCCAGCACCCATCCCTCCCTCCCAGGCAAACCCCCAGCACCAGACTGAGCCCCAGCACAGCTCCCCAGCTGAAATTCCCTACAAATGATGGAAACTGGAGAGCTGAGAGCAGCAGGAGAAGCCAAGTGACCTCGGGCATCCCTCACAGCACAACCTGGAGCTCTGGGAGGTTCCCCCAAGGAGCTGCTGGATGGGATCCCTGAGGTGCCACCCTCAAGCCCCCACAGCAGTGTCAGGAAGGAGCTGTGTGCTGTCCCTGCACTGCAGAGTAAGTTGTTATGGTTACTGAAGGGTTTGTTGGGCTTTTTTTCCTCTTCTTCTAAAAAGAATTCTTATCAGTTTAACATAATACCACCAGTCAATAACAATTCTTATCTTAAAAGATCACTCAGGTAGTTATAACTCAACATTTCATCTATGTTTGCATTATCTGGAGGGAAACAGCCAGGGGACTTTGTATTTTTTTTAATAATCCACTTCTTTGCAAGTGTAAGATTTTAGAAAAAACCCTACCCAGAACCAAGCTGACCCTGTGGCAACTTGAGCACGCTGGGGAACAGTTAGAAAAAAGGCAGAAAAATCACATTGATGTTTGCTGCATGAGAAACAAGAGGAACATCCCAACAGGAAAATGTATGGACACACTGCAGCTGCTGCAGAAACACACATGTTCTGCCTGTAAATGTCAGATCAGCCAAGTCTCACCACAATAAAAGTTGTGGAGTTTTCCCTCCACATTTCTCTCCCCAGTTTCTTCCTTCTTCAATTCCCACTGCTGATGGGGGACAGAGAAAAGGGGACAACAGGAAAAACCCAGTGACAGAGAGAACTGATCTGTGATGTTCAGGGTTAAAAACAAAGGAAAAATAAAAGAAAGAAATGCAGCAGCATGGAAAGTGGGTTTTAAGATGCTTCTGGCTAAACCTGGTTAAACCCTGCTTTATCCACCCACTGGATTTCTTCTTATAACAACAATTAAAACTCCAAACACAGCACATGCTCGTTCCCCACCAGGCAACAGCACAGCCAAGGAGCAGGAGAACTAACTGGTTAAAAGAAAGGCAGGTTTGTGGCTTGCCTGAAACAAGTTGTATTAAAAAAAAGGCAATCTGGAATTAATTATTTGTGAGGATCAGTAACAGAAGAGAAGCTTTTTGAAGTACCCCACGCTTCTAAAGCAGGGCAGCCTTGGTTGAGAGCAAAGAGTGGAGCAGAGCTGCTGAATCCTGCAGAGGACAGTCACAATATTAACATTATTTTAAGTAAAATAACATCTCCAGGCATGATAGCTCAACAAGCTGGGCCACATCCAGCTCCTGCAAGTAACAGGGAAGGTTTGCAGGGGCTGAGGAAGGAGCTGGCTCAGCCCTTGTGCAACAGAACTATCACAGTATCATCCATCTGTGTTTTCCACCTTGAACATAAAGTGACCCTGGATTTGTGGTAGCACCTTTCCCTGCCCTGTGGATTATTCTGACAGAATACAAGAAAGTGTTTGCACTGCAGCTCAGGCACTGCAAACACCCTGAGAGGCCTGCCAAGGGCAGCAGCCAGGGTTAATGGTAGAGAATACATGGTTTGCACCCTGGGTTCAACTCAGAGAGCAGAAATCTACAGGCACCCCCAGCAAGCTCCAGAGAGGAGTGCTGAGCCCAGGGAGCCTCAGTGAGGGGCTGCAGCACACACCTGCACAGAGCCCAGCACAGAAAGCAGGCTGAAATCCAGACACCTTCACCAAAACCCCTGACACAGCCAGGCCACGGAGTCACTGTGTGAAAATACATCCATAAAACACCACGTTAAATGGGGCATGATGGGTGAGTCTGTGCTGGAAAATCCTTCACTTACAGCTCCTCCTGCTTCAGCCAGGTGTGTTTGTCTCCTGCATGGAGAGCCAGGAGAAGCTCAGGCACTGCCAAACACAGCCAGGTACAGAATAAAGCACAGCCTCAGGCTGCACCAAGGGAAATACAAGTTGGGTATCAGGGAAAAGTTTTTCACAGAAAGGGGGATAAAGTTCTGGAATGGCTGCCCAGGGAGGTGGTGCAGTCCCCATCCCTGGGTGTGTTTAACAAAGCCTGGATGTGGCACTGGGTGCCAGGGGTGAGCTGAGGGGTTGGGGCTGGGTTGGACTCCATGATCTTGAAGGTCTCTCCCAACCCAGTGATTGTGTGATTCTGTCAAACTGGGTTTCTGTCTCTGGAGCTGGCCCACCCACCCTGAGCAGGCTCATTTTCTGCTCAGCACCCAGAAGCAGAGCAAACCAAGTTGCTGCCATGGATGAGACCATCCCATGGTCGGCTCCATCACAGAGAATCCAGCTTGCCATCCCCCAGCTGTGCCAGAAACACAACTCCCTCTGCCCACAAACCCCTCCCAGAGAACACCAGCAGCACCTTCTCCAGCAGAGGATCCCAGCCTTGCTTTGATGAGATCCTGCCCTTCCACTTAAAGCATCTGCTGTGGAAGAGGAAGCTGGGAACGGATCTGCTCACTCCAACCTCAACTTCATTTGTAATTACTGGGCCAAGATGGAAAGCCACTGCCTTGGCTGTTTGCCACTGCCCAGCTCACACCCAGCAATGACCTCTGCAAATCTCTGTGTCTCTTCCTAGGACCAGAGCACTGGGAGGACAAACACACCATTTTTGAAGGGAAGAGGGATGAACATGCAAGCCTGGGGATCCCTTGCATCAGACCTGCAGCCTCTTTTAGATCCCTCAGCAGCTCTTACGTAAGCAGGAGTTAGTAAAATAGCAATGGTCTTGTTTGTTTGGTGGAAATGGGAAATACAAAGGGCACATGGACACTCAGAGGCAGATCTGCACAAACACACAGCTCACGTGATGGCTCATCCCACCACCCTTGGGGGCCTTTTTGGAAGCAAAAAGGGCTCCAAACACAACAACCTGTGCTTGGTGTGGGCTCCTGCCCTCAGCTGGCACCCTGCAAGGAGCGAGGGGGACACTGGGGCCATCAGGAGGGAGCCCCAAAACACAGCCCTGCAGCTGAGCAGCTTCTCCCCTCTCTGCTGAGCCCACCCAGGGCTGGGGGGCCCTGGCAGTGCCAGGGGTGCCCTTTCCCCCAGCAGGCATCTGTGGTAACACTAGACACGAGCTCGACGCCGGAGCGCTGAAGCACTGATGGATGCATCCTAAAATAAAGCTGGAGCTCACACTAATCACTATTTCAGTTCCACTGACTGCAAACATCACTCCCAGCTCGGTGAGAAGTGGCTTTCACGGGCCACAAATGAAACCAAGGTGGTCTTTTCTGATGGAGCATGAGAAAAAGAAAGGGCAAAGCTTGAGAAATTGTAGTAGGGAGATGGGAATTTCCACTGTGATCCACAAACTTCAATTGCTTCAGGGGAACTCTGTGGGAAAATTCAGCTGACAGGAGCATCAGCTGCTTTAAAACCAACTGGCCTAATTGCAAATATGTAATTGGTGAAAGGGGCATGCAGCTTTGCTCAGATTTTGAGGTCTAACACGCCAAAGGAGGGAACTGTGCAGGGGATGATCCAGCAGCAGTGTGAGCTGCGAGCAGAGCGCTTTCCCCACTCATCCTTTTAATCTCGTTTGCAGATAAGTGTATTCACAAACTAGATTATTTTAATTGATGGCTCTACAGCTGGTTCCTATTCAGCTCTTGATCTAAAGCTGTCCTCGACCTCTCCCATCAATCTATATCCTGATAGTGATGCTCTGTGCGCTTCCTCTCCTCCACCAGCATCCTCCCTGCTCCCACTCCAGCAGGAGAGAAAGAACTCCAGCTCTGCTGCTTTTCCAAGCACAAATACAAGATATGTGCACAGAAGGAATCAAGGAACAAGCTGGTCCACCAGAGAATTCCAGCTCAGGTCTGTGATGATGCAGGAAATGCTTCCCTGCCTCTTTCACACGCACTTCAACAGTGGGATTTTTCCCAACTGAAGTCAGTGAGGAAATTAACCCTGGCATTAACCCTGGCATCGAGCCACTCCCTGAACTACCTGAGAAAATGGTTAAAAGGACACAAAGTATGGGAAGGTCTCTGGGAAAAGGCAGCCCACCCATGAGCAACCCTCTTGCACCACACCATGCTCCAGGCAGCAAAACAGGCTGTTACCATTAGTTAACTTGTTCCTTCCCATTTCAAGCATTACTGCCTAAAAATTACCACCCTGGCAAGCTCTGCCACCCCCCATCCAGAAGACCTGGCCTTCATTAAAGCTCTGCCAATGGAGGAGACTTTGTCACTCATGCTGGCAAAGTTCTGGGAGCAGGCACAGGAGTATCTCCTTACTCCTCTTACTGCAAGGGACACATGCCAGGAATGACAAGGGAAAGGTTTTAAACAAATAGGAGAAAACACAGAAGAGCAAAGTGCAGCCCAGAAGAGTCTCCTGTAGGTCCCAGCACTGGGGTGAGGGGGACAGCAAAGGGGAACCTTTGTAATGCCACACCACAGACCTTCCTGCAGCCTGCAGTGCTTCCCACAGCCACTCTGGAAAGCATCCCTAAAAATAAAAATAGCTTTGAATCACAAGAGAACACTGGGTGTGTAGCCTGGCTCAAAGCCCCTGGCTAACAGCACTCTGTACTTCTGTACCCCTACCCTTGGTATTTCCCAAAAATCCCAGCACTGAGAGCTTGTAGCACTCAAGTTTGCAAACAAAACCTGGGAAAGATGTGTGGCAGCAGGTCAAGCACCAGCAGGCAGCAAAAGCAAGTGTCAGCTCAGATCTGAGGCTTGCCCAGGTCACCCAGAGGAGCTGGGGCTGTCCCATCCCTGGGGGTGCTCAGGGCCAGGCTGGATGGAACTCTGAGCTGTCCCTGTCTGAGGGGTTTCAACAGGATGAGCTTTCAGGTCCCTTCTGTGATTCTGTGATCTCTCCATTTAGGAGTCCCAGCTGCTAACCTTTAATGAGCAGAGCTGGCAGGGCTGCTCCCATCCCTCTCCAGGCAGAGACAAACGAGTGGAATTGACCACACAATGCCGATGTCCAGCCCTGCACTCAGAATTCCCCATCACACCCAGCAAGCACAGGCCAAGCTGCTCACCCCCTCCTCCAGTCCCACTGTGTGACAGCCCAGCAATGCCCTCACACTGCCCAAGGACACCCAAACCACAGCTCAGCATTGCAATGCAACTGTAAGCCAAGAAAATATTTTTTTTTAATGGGAAACACCCTCAAAACTGGGCACTGCATGATTTGCCACCAGTGGGGGTCACTGGGGATGAAGTGTAAAATTTGCACAGTGCAGGGGTAGCAGCTTCCTGATGGGCTGGGAGACAGACTCTGGCTGGGGTGGCAGCAACAGATGCAGGGCTGGAGCCACAGGGAGCTAAGGATATAACAGCAAGGTCTGCAGGAATATGTAATACCTTTTAATAGACCAGCTGGTACAGTTGGGAAAAAAAACCCACAAGCACACAAGCCCTCCTTTGAGCTGGTGCACCTTCAGGCCTGGCCATTTTTTCCAGCTGCATCACTTGGTCTATTAAAAGACATTACAGCTCCCTGCAACCCTTGTCTCTTCCTTTGGCCAGTCCTTCCCAGGATGAGGAATCTGGGTCATCCTGATGATACCTGTGATAGCTGCTGAAATGAAATAAAGATTTTGGCCCTAACACATGGAGCAGGGAATGTCCTGCGCACAGGCCAGAGGAAGCTTGTTGTCCTTTAAGGCCAAGAGTGTAAAGCTGTCACTGCTTCCATCAGTGCACGTGGGTGTTTGGACACCTGGAGGAGCTACAGGAGTCTCTGGGCACTTGTGCCAACCTTGCAGGAATGAGGAAGCCAGGGCTGGTGGGGTGGGATGTGGGACTGCTCTGGGAACAAACCGCAGAGGGACGCTGGAGTGGATGAAGGCAGATTCTGCTCTCAATGCCCACGCTTCATGGACACAGCCCCACACTGGGTCTGCAGCCACAGAGCAGCCACCCCCAGCAGCCCTGGGTGCCCAGGAGCAGCACAGGGCCCATTCCCAGCCCATTCCTGCCTGACCTCTCCTGGAAGCTCAGAGGAGGTCGCTGCGTCCTGACGGCTCCGAGCAGCTGGGGCTGAAGCTGCCCAGCAAGGCCAG
The DNA here is from genome assembly GCF_035770615.1 of Melospiza melodia melodia. Lineage (NCBI taxonomy): Eukaryota > Metazoa > Chordata > Aves > Passeriformes > Passerellidae > Melospiza > Melospiza melodia. The sequence goes on along the minus strand of NC_086199.1, from coordinate 3,438,782 downwards.
GCTGGATGGAAGGAAGGAAGGAAGTTATAGCAGGCTTTTAAACAGTGCTGTGCAATACCTGAATTTTCTATTTCTGTGCACAGATAATATGGTTTCCATATTCTCCTCCCTCTCAGCAGACCAAGCCACTCACACTCCAGTTGAATTAGCAACAACACACACTCTTCACCAGTTTAAACCATTAAAGCTCAGTGAAGCCACTGTGTAGGACAGTCCCCAAGTTGTAAATTTCACCTTATGAAGAATCTATAGATGTCCTCCCATGTTTGCTTTCCACTCCCATTTTCCCTTTATAAGCAAGCAATGGATTGCAGGTGGTCTTGCAGCCCCCAGACATCAACACAGCTTCCTGCAACACACCTGAGGTTGGCAATAAGGTTACATCCACCCCTTAGGCAGGGAATAATGGAACCAGGAGGATCCTCAGGGCTTCCTGAGGGTCACACACAGCTGTACACAGCAGAGCCACGTGGGATTTGCAGTACTGATGAGCCCAGCTTGGCTGTCATCATGAAAATACCCTCACACTTGGAAAAAAAAAAACAAAACACCAAGATAGAACTCCTCCAAACTAAATATACCTGCTTCTCTGTGGCAGTTAACCAGTTAAAAATGTCCTTCCTTGAGTTTTTCCATCATATTTGCCATTCATCAGGCCTCTCATCTTGAGTCTACCAGGCAAGAAACAACCTGGACACCTTTGCTGAGATGGGTTTTCCTCCACTCGTGGTGCACACACCTGAGGGCTCCGAGCCCAGCAGCACCAGGCAGGGAGGATCTCTGAGCTCCCTTTGGGACCCTCCTGATCTCTGCTGCTGGTGATAAGAGTTCCAAGGATGGTGCCCATACACCAGGGACCACAGCAGGGCTGCCACCTCCTCCTAAGGACCATCACACCTAGGAGTAACATTCCAGTTCTCCCATCTCCCCACAGGGCTGGGACAAGCAACACATCCTGCACTTACAAAACAACTCAGTTCTCCCAGTGTAATTCCAACACCTGCTCCAGGACATTAGCCCAGCAACTCCATTGAGCTGGTGACACCCCTTCCCAGTCAGTGGATTTCATGGAAAGGGAACATCCCCTGCCCTACAGCTCCCACCAGGGATGACAAAGGGACACCTACAAGCAGGGAGCCACTATTTCCAAATCAGCAAACACCAGGAAAATGTACCAGGAGCCACCTCAGGCCCCAGCCTGGGAAGGAACTGAGCCCAAATTAGTAATGCAAACACCAGGATTCAAAGAGTAACGAGCAATGCAAGGTTTGATGACAACACTGCTGTTCAGGACTTGGTGTGATTCCATTGCCAGCAAGTGACAAGTGCCAGACTGCCAGACAGGCGTGGAACAGGAGTGGTTTAAGGAATAATACAGGTGGTTTTAGGAAAGCAGCACTAACACAGGAGACTAAAAGCTATTTCCTAATTGAGCCTGGTTACAAATCTCAGCTAACCTTCCCTGCACTACGACAGGACTGCCAGGATGCATGGACACATCCATCCCAAGGGAAAGCCATGCAGAGGGGATGCTCAGTGAGAAAGAGGAACTCAGTGGATCCAGGTTTTGGCACTGGAGTTACAAATGCCCCGGAGGAAGAGATCACTTTTGGAAGGCAGGCCAGGGAGAGCTGAGGCAGCTCCACCAAGGCAGCCAGGGCCAGGCAGGGGCTGGGTGCCAAGCCCTGCACGCAGGAGAAATCCTCGCGCCAAGCAAGGTCACCGGGATTACAGGGGCAGGCAGGGACTGCTCGCACGAGCGGAGATGGGAAGGGCCCAAGGCTGGTCTGCACCCAGCCTCACGCTGACAAAATGCCACCACACAGGCGGCCCTACGTGACTCTGTGGCCAGGACCTCTTCAGAACCTTGTTTCCCTTCACAATTTGCCTTTCCTGATGGCAGGAGGCAAATCGCCCCCCTCCAATGCCCTGGCCAACTGAGGGGACACAGCTACTGCCAAACCCACAATGAAAAGCTGAGATGCTGATAAAAAAAAATAAAATTAAAAATATATAGCTCACACCAACTCGCAGAGGGAATCACAGCAAAGCTGTGCTGAAGCTGGCACGGGGAAGCTGCAGATTTATCCAGGAGCAGCCGAGTTTGGAGAATGTGCTCCCTCCCGGCCCCCCCCGGGGCCTCCCCACCCAAAGGGATGGATGAGGTTCATCCCTTCAGCTGTTTATAAAAGCAGCAGCAGCAGCACTGCGCCCAGACGCACTCGGCAGCATTCCTCCCTCTCATTCCTGCGAGCTATATAAGGGAACGGCCAATTCCAGCCCCGCTCCCTGTGCGCCGGAGCAGCTCCAGGCTCGGCTTCCTGCAGAAGGACTTAAATCCGTCCTCGGTGGAACACGGCGCTGCGCTGGACCTTGTCATCAAATGGCAGCGCAGGCAGCTGCCAAATCCTGCCGGCTCGGTGCTCTAATAGGGAACAGCTGGAGAAGGAAGGACCCTGCATTCCTCCCGCCCCGTCCACACCGGGGGCTCTGTTCGGGATCCGGCCGCAGGATTTCCATCCATCCATCCATCACGGAACGCTCCCCGCACCGCTCTGCCACGCACAGCCCGACACCCGAGAGCTTCCAGCCTTGGTGCTTAGGAATTGGGGTGTTTGCTCTGCTTTTTATGGGATTTTTTTTGGTTTGGGATTTTTTTTTTTTTTTTTTTGAGAGGTGTTGGAGAAACAGAACTGCGCAACTAAATGACATTTCACCTTCCCCGCTGGCCTTCTGTGTTACAAAAACTCTACTTTAAGCAACTTGCATCCCTGTGTACATCCACGCTTAGGAACACACGCATCTGTAACACACCCCCCATAAATAAACACGGGAACACACGGCGCAATTCGCACGGCGCCTGTGCCATTCCCATCCTGCCCCAACTCCCATTTACTTTGGAGGAGTTGAGCAACTTGTAATGGCAAATAAATAAAAGAAAAATACACTTTCGGTAGCCACGCACATTTGCTGTCCTGCACCCTGCACGCTCAGTAACATGAAACAGTCCACTCATATTTTCTCAGAGCTCTGCTGAAACACAAGGGGGTATTCAGAGCCGCAGGAAAAAAAAATGCGTCCAAACAGGATCTGAATGATGAAATAGGAATTGCCACATTTAACAGGAAAAAAAAAAATAGGATAACCCAGTTGCCCAGACCTTTATACAATAACAGTTCGTCTGAGGTAGCGATGGGCTGCTTCTGCATGTTGCAGAGAGCAAAGCAAGCCACGTTGCCCAAAAGAAGCCTAGAAAATCCAGACTCTACGTGACCTGACTTACTTATTTCACAGGAAACTGCATGGAAGGAGGAAGGGGGGGCACGGGGGGGAAAGGAAAAAAAAAAACCCACCAATCATTCATGCTACCGTAGTTACACCACGCCATGGAGCGGAGTAGTTTGCTGCGAAAAACCAAACTGAAATAAGCCAAACCCCGTTTGGAAAATAAAACGCGAGCAGAGAACCGAGTTGGAGGAGCCCCCCGGCTCCCAAACCGCACCCGTTTCTCGGGTGTATTTTTTTTTTTTTTTTTTTTTTTAAATTTCGACGGCATTAGAGCACCGCCCGAGAAGGCTCGCCAGCACTCACCGGGGTTGTTGGCCTCCCCTTCGAGGATGTGGAGCTCGGTGCAGTCTGCCAGGGAATGCTCGAGGCAGAGCTGGAGGAAGCGAGCCTGGGTCCGGCTGACGCGTTTGAGCAGGGAGAGCAGCGCAACAGTCTGCTCGCACTCGTTCCAGCCCTTGAACCACCCGGCCAGCACGCCAACCTGGTCTCGGAACATCATGGTGAGCCGGAGGGACAGCTCTGCGGGGAGAGAATAAATAACCGGGACAGCCTCCCTGCTGCCGCCACCGTGCTCGGGTCAGGGGAATTAAAAATAAAAATAATAATAATAATGATTAAAAAAAAAAAATTCTCCTTTGCGACGCGAAGGGCGGGTTTGGTTTCTGGACGCGGCTCTCGGCCTGGGCTGGGTTTTGCTCCCTCTCTTCTGGCTCCGGTGCAGCGCTGGATTCCTGGAGGGAGGGAGCGAGGGAGGGAAGGAGGGAGGTGGTGGGGCCGAAAAAAAAAAAAAAAAAAAAAAAAGCCAAAAAAAGGAAAATCCCAGCGTCAGGGCTGCAGCCAGCGAGGGGAACGACCTCCTCCCGGCGGGGGCTTCACACCTGGAACACAGAGAGGAGGGGGCGTCAGGGGGCTGCGGGAGGACGAGGAGGATGGAGAGGAAGGCTCGCACTCAGCCCGCTGCCTTCCTCCCACTCCCCCACCGTCACCGCGATCCCCCCACATCCAGCACCGCCATTTGGGATGGGGGGGGAGCACCCAGCACAATCCCCCCCGCCCCACTGCAGCACAGTTCTCCCCCCCAACATCCAAAAGTTCTCCCCCGCACACACACTCCGTACAAAAACACACTCACCTGACTCATAGCGGCCCCGGCGATCGGGGGAGGAGGGGGCGGCGCGGCGCTTTAAGGTGGCCGTGCCATGTCCACGGGATGAAGGGGGGGGAAACGAGGGAAGGAGGCGGGAAAAGGGAAAAGGGAAAGAGGGGAAGGGGGGGGGGGGCGCGCGCGCGCTCCGCGGCGCGAGACTGAGCCCGGCCGCGCGCCGGGCCCCCGCTCCCCCATGTCGCTCATTTGCATACGGGTGACGTCATCGCCGGGTGGGCGGGGCGAGGCGCGCGGCGCGGGGGGGAGCCCGAGGGGGACGCGCGTCCCCCGTGTGTCCCCTCCGTGTCCCCCCCTCCATCTCCGCCACTCCCCCCGGGAATGTTGGGCGCTCCTCCTGCCCGGGGAATGCTGGAAAACACACTCCGGATCCCCTCCCTCCCTCCCTCCCTGCGCCGCGGCCGGCTCCCGCTGGAGGAAACCACCCTCTAGTGGGCTGCGGGGTAATGGCAGCGGGGGATGCTTTGGGGGGAAAAGCGCCGCTTTGGGCTCTGCTAAATGTGGCCTCGTCCCCTAATGGCAATTTTTAAAACTTTTTTTTTTTTTTCAGAGTTTGGCATATTAGATATACGTGTTAAATATACATGGATTTAACCCCGACAAGCGCCGAGTGTGCAGGGACAGGATTTGTTTGGGTTATCATTTCCTGTGCAGATTTTATTTCCCTTTCCCATTTCTCATTTATTTCCTTTCTTTTTTTTCTTATTTTTTTTTATGTCCATCTCATTTCAAGGGATGGAAATAATATGTATATACAAGAAGGGAAATAGTGGAGAAAAAAACACAAGTGTGTGCAAGAAGGCATCAAATACTGAACATAATCAAACATTTTACAAAGCAAAAATAGAGGTGTAAAGTGTTTTAATCTGTGGGCTTTTCGTTTGTGGGAGTACCAGTCAGTTTTAAGCCATTTCTTCTTGTCTTGTCGCTCCAGGCTGTTGTCCAAAGTGTCTCCAGCTCTCTCAGAGCCCCTTTAGGTGTCCCCAAAACACCCGATCCGTGCTCAGGAACAAGTGACACTGGCACCTCTGCCCAGGGCAGGGCTGGAGTCCCCATCCCGGGGGGGATTTAAAAGCCGTGTGGATGTGGCACTTGGGGACAGGGTCAGTGGTGGCCTTGGCAGTGCTGGGGGAACGGTTGCCTTCAATCTTAGAGGGCTTTTCCAACCTTAACAATTCTGTGATTCCCTGATTCTGCCTTTGCAGCATCTCCCAGCCCTCATCACTCTGAGCACAGGGAAGCTCAGAGTTGGGAGACGTGCCCAGGTGTCAGGACATGGTCTGGGAGGGAGACACGATGGGATCATGGCAAAGGGGGGGCTGAACCCCTCCACCAGTGAGCCACAGAATCACAGATCTGAAAGCTCATTTCATTCCACTCCCTGCCATGGCAGGGACACCTTCACTGTCCCAGGCTGCTCCAAGCCCTGTCCAAGCTGGCCTTGGACACTGCCAGGGATCCAGGGGCAGCCACAGCTGCTCTGGGCACCCTGTGCCAGAGTCTGCCCACCCTCCCAGGGAAGAATTCCTTCACATTATCCCATCTGACCCTGGCCTTGGTCAGTGGAACCCATTCCCCCTTGTCCTGTCACTCCAGGCCCTTGTCCAAAGTCCCTCCCAGCTCTCTTGGAGCTACTTTAAAAATCCATCCCCTATAAGTGGCTGTGTGCTCTGGTGGGGGCTGGAGAAAGGAAAATTCCATGTTTGTGCATCCTTTGGTTGCTTTTACACGTGTCTGAATCTGCCCCTTTTGGGGGGAAATAGTAGTGGGGAACCAAAGGCCACCCAAAATCAGCAGGAACACCTGGTCCCCTGTGCTGGAGCATCAATCCCACTGCAGGATGACGAGATGAGGATCACCAGGTAGACACCAAGTGCAAATGGTCCATCTCACCACACTTGGAGTTTGCTTTTAGCTCTCAGCCTGTCTGGTGACTAATTAAACAAACAGGACTTCCCTGCCAGCAAACCCCGGCCATCTGCCTCGTCCTCCAGCTCCATCCCAGTCCACGCTCCAGCAGGGAGCCCCTTTCCCCTCACCTGGAGTGCTGGGAGCCCTCCTGCAGCCGGGGTGTGCTCTGGGCTGCCCGTGGGGCCGTGAGGATGCTCCATCTGCCGCACCGGGTGCGCGTCTGGCGCGGGAGGGAGCACCGCGAGCTCCGGGTGGGAACGCTCACACCCCGCTGATTTAAGGGTTGCCAAGCTGGCTGTGCCAAGAACGCCTCCCAGGTTTTGCATTTTGCATGTCTAAAGTGGGAATAGCAGCAATGGGAAGGATATTTAGGGCTGAAGCAGTAAATGCATCCCGCGGGGAGGATGGGAAGGGCGGTGGGAATGGTGTCCCTCCACACCAGCAAGATGTGGGGGAGAAAAGGACCAAAGCCACGGTTTCTATCCTGTGCTCCAGGAGACACCAGGACCATGCTTACTAATTAATCCAAAAATAATCCCCCACCATTTAGGACGGCACAGTTCCTGCTCCCCAGGGTGTCCCAAGGAGGCAGCTGTGGAGGAGTGAGACCCTGACGTAACAGCACACGCCTGATGTTTGGAGGTTTCTATGGTAATTAAAAAACAGATCTGTGACCCGTGGAAGAAATTCCTTGCTGCATTCCGGGCTCTGCAGGGCGGGTGCCCGTGCAGATCCGTGTGATGGAAGGATCCTCAAGCTGGCTGGGAGCAAATCTCCTTCCCTGACTGCCGTGGGGACATCACCAACACCAACACCCCCGTGGCCAGCTCTGTTCCCTGCAGATGGAGAATGCAGAGTGCAGCCCACGTGTCCTGGGAGCACAGACACCCCATGGAGAAGCAGGGGAATTCTCTTTTATAAGGTAATTCCTGTGGGACCTTGAGGTCCCTGCAGATGCAGCTGGAGCATTTCTGCAGGGCTGCAAGAGCCTGGGGAGGAAGTGGGGCTGTCATTGTCTGTGGTGGTGTGGGCTGGGGTGGGTCATGGAATCACAGAATATCCTGAGCTGGAAGGGATCATCCAGTCCAACTCCTGGCCCTGCACACACACCCCAACAATCCCACCCTGGGCCTGAGGGTGTTGTCCAAATGCTCCTGGAGCTCTGGCAGCCCTGGGGCTGTGACCATTCCATGGGAAGCCTGTACAGTGCCCCACCACCCTCTGTGGGAAGAAATTCTCCTGATTATCCAACCTAAACCTGCCCTGACAGCTCCAGCCATTCCCTGTCACTGCCACTGAGAGCAGAGATCGAAGCTGCACCCTCCATGAGGTCTCCCCTCAGCCTCCTTTTCTCCAGGGTCAGTGCAGCAACATTTAGATTTCTGTTTACCATTTCAGAGGGAAAACAAGAGGCCTGTGGTTATATTAACCAAGCAGGTGGTCTAAGCAAATTAGTGAATCCTGACGATTCCCGAGTTCAAAGGAAGCAGTTGCTCATCTCTGTGGAAGCTATCTGATAACATATTTAGCTGAAGAAAGGATGAGTGTATCCACCAGCACACAATGGCCCAGATTTCCTAGCTCATTAAACCCAAATATTAGTGAAAATACCATGGTAAGCAGGCTGAGATAATTAAACACAACATCACTTCCATTTGTTCCTAAACAGAGTGTGGGAATTGGCCACTGGGATGGCAGCATTTCTCTTACCTTGGGTGGTGAAGTGGAGCTGTAAAATTTGCAGGAAAAACACCCTTCAAAAAGCAAACTCACACAAAAAAGAAATAGAATAAAGTTAAAAATAAAAAGTAAGCAACAAAACCTATGTGGATCTGTATTTCCAAACTGGATGAGGCAGATATTCAAGAATCACAGAATCCTTGAAGGATTTTGGTTGGAAGGGACCTTAAAGACCATCTTCCAGCCTTAACATGACCTTCCACATGGACCAGCTCCCAGTGTGGATGTACAACCACTGCTTCTTAAGCCCTGTTAGTAGAAATTGAAGTGTTGCACAGCCCAAATCCTGGTGAAAGCAGCATGGGCTGACTCCTCTGATGCTGGAGGCAGTGATCACTGGGTGATGGAGGATGAGGGCTGTAGGAAAAGCACATTTAACCCTCTGGCTTGAGCTGCAACAGCAGATCTGACAGGGAAAGGGGAGTGGCAGCATCTGGGTGCAAACACCTGGGGAATGGAGCACTGGGAAATACTGGTGAGCATGGAAAGGCTGTTCACATTGTGTTTGTTCAGCCATTGTCAAGGGGGTGCTGTGAGAAGTTCCCATGTCCTCTCTGAAATGCTGGGAGTGCACGGACATCACCTCTGCAGCAGTGTCAGCTCTGCCCTGCATGCTGGATGAGCTGGCTCACAGGGACCCCAGGGACAGAGCCAGCAAAATAAATCAGCTTAACTAATGGTGCTCAAAAAACCACCCCTGGCAAATGTAGCACAGGCTGCTCTCGTGCCTGGAGATGCCAACAGAATGGTGATGAAGAGGAGCTGAGGGAGAAGGGGATGCAAAAAGGGTTGTGAAGGATTTCCTGTAAGTTTCACTGGGCTCTGCCAGTTTCAAACAACCCCTTGAATATAAATATTGCAACATCTGATCAACAGCAAGTGAGTATTTGCAGAATGTGCCTTTGCAGCACTGAGATCTCTGTGCGTGTTGGCCTTCAGGGCAGCCTGGTTATCAGTGCTGGATTGTGGGGCTCTGGATGTCCCATTCCATCCTTTCCAGCCATTGGCACGGGCAGGGAGAACAGCTCCACTCACACCTGGCACGGGTCTGCACCCCTGAGTAGCTCTGGGCCCCTCTTCATGCACCCCTAAAAGCCTGCCAGCACAATAACTCCCTGCATGGCTGTATCCCATAGCCAGCCTCATGTTTACCTACAACACTTGGATTTTTCCAACCATTCCCAGCCAGCACTGAGAGCAGCTTGTTGTAGGACTTGGAGCTGACTGAGGCTGTGTTGCAAGCAGATGGCCCTGATGAAACAAGACACTGATCCCCAAGGAGGCACCGTGCAGCGGAGCTGCTCGACTCCCCGGCTCCACGGCAGCATTGGAAATGCGCATTAGCACGCACCATCGAGGAAATTGCTTCCTAACCACCCCTCTCAAAAAACTCTCTTTGGAAGCCTGGTTCCAGCCTGAGACATGTGTCAGCAGCACTGACACTGTGGCAGTTTTCCTTGTTAGTTATTAATAATGGAGCAGCTGACAAAATTAGGGTAATTGAAGAATATTGTTCGAGGAGAGAGGAGGAGTTTCCAGGCTGGGTGAGGGTTTAGGTGTAGCCAGGATGATGGGGTGGAGGAAAATCTCAATGCTCACACTTGGTGGAATGGAAGGGGATCCAAATGTGGAAGATGAACAGGGGGAAAACAGCCCTCATTGATCCTCCTGCTCCTGGCTCCAAACAACTTCAGCAAAATCCGGGGAAGTGCCATCTGGGGCTGGATGGACTAACAAGCATGTGTGGGCACAGCTGGAACAGATGTAAATGGAGATGATCCACTGAGACCTCTGAGGGCTGTTCTGCATCTTACCCAAGCCCTCCTAATGACAGTGTTGAATGCTGTGAAATTTGATGGAGACTTTTTCATTAAGAAGTTGGTGCCGAAAGGGAAAACTGGAGCTGGCAGACTCATTCACACATTTTGGTGTCTCTGGGAAGATACTTGAGAATGACTGGGAAAGTTGCAGTCATTCTTCAATGGGAATTCACCAGCTCTTGGCAAATAGTCCTTTTTGGTCCTATAGCAAAATGTAAAGGTAAATTCTTGTGTCATTCATGATACTGCAGCCACTTCAGCCAGGTTTGGTACTGAGCACCTGGGAGGAGGAGGAAGGCAGCAGCTGGCTCACCAATCCTGTCTCATGTATGACAGAACCTGGTGAATGAAAATCCCTGCTTTTCAAGCTGTGCTGTGCCATAAATCACTGCCCTGCTCTCACTTGGATCAATGGAATGTGCTGCCCACAGGGCTCTGCTCACCCTGGCAAGCAGAGACAATGCCATGTCTGACTCCCTCAGGGCTCCTCACTGGCCATAATCACCCCCAGCCTTGCTGCCAGCAAGATCCCACCCCAGGCTCCCTCCAAGCTGGTGCTTTTTGAGCTGGCAGGAGAATTTTCCTCCTTGAAATTGAGGACCCTCAGGAACTGGAATGAACAAACCAAATGTGGTGTCTGTGCTGCACGTGAGCAGGGAAGACACAACATCTGTATCTCACACTTCTGCTGGCAGGAGGCTGATGCCTGATAACCCCTGGTAGAGCTCTGCTCTGCCTCCAAACTCAACAGCATCTGCAGAGTGACAGGGAAAAAAAGAAGAGGGTAACTATGAAAATAATTCACAAGTTAGCAATCCTCCCTTCCAGCCTGCTTGTCAAAGTATTGTTCATGAGGAGCTGATAGACACTGGAATAAAGAGCATGTGGGGAGAGAGAAGTGATGCATTAGACCTCTCACCAGTCCCCTGACTGCAGCTACACTGAGAAATCTGCCAGGAAATATTACATGTGAAGTGGCTATGCAATGGGATAGCAAAAATTATTAGGAACTGCCAAAACCCCCCAGCTGATGAAGACAAAAAGCTGGAGGAAGCATTTAAAACCTAGAAAGGCTTTTTAAGTACAAATCTTCTGCTGATAAAAGGTTGCTGCAAACTGAGGATAGAAAACACAGGTAACAACTAATTGTCCTGATAATTATTGCTGGTCCCACATAAGCAGTTCTGGGATTCACTCAGATCTCAGGAGGATCCAGGCAGTGCAGGTGTTTTCTAAAGAATGGAAATCAGAGAATCCCAGAATGGTTTGGGTTGCAAGAGACCTTAAAAATCAGCTCATTCCAACCCCCTGCCATGGGCAGGGGCACCTTCCACGTGAGCAGGTTGCTCCAAGTTCCACCCAGTCAGGCCTTGAACACTTCCAGAGGTGTGACAGAAATGCAAATCCTCCTGTCACAACTGTGACAAACATCCCAGCGTTGCCCTTTCCATGCCTGAGGACTGCATGTGCAGGGAGAAGGAACAAAAGGAGTTTTTTGGCTTTCCCAGGCCTGATGAAGGCTCAGTAACCTCAGCATGAATTTATAATGTCATTGATCTCCAAAATTCTGTGGGGGAAACACAAAGACTCCTCACTTTGGACATCAGACTCTGCTGATGGATACATTTAGTCTTAAGACTGTGTCTACATATAGTATTTTTATTCTTTTAAATCATTCCCATTATGAGATGGGGTAATTAAGGCAGGACCTCTCCAGCTCAGCTGCAGCAGCAGCCACACAAAGGTGCCTTTATGTTGGTGTTGCACATTCCCAGGAATTTATGGAACCCAACCAGTGTCAGGCCCTTTTTACAGCTACATCCACACTGCACTACAAGCTCTTGTCTCTCTACACACACTGCTCACACAGAGTGAGTAAAAGCAACACAGAAACAATTTGCAGAGCTGCCCCAAGTGACTCTGGAGTGCTCAGCAGACACTTTCTGTCCCTCTCTGTGGTTTTGGGAGCTGTTGTGGCAGATCCTGCAAAACCTGGAACTCTCTAGTGCTCAGCTGTGGCCTCATAGCTGTGCTCAGGTCTGCACCTGCATCCCTGTGTGCCATCAGAAATGGTGGCAATACCCAACTTACCCAGAAATAAACCCCTAATCCAATTTTCTCTTTTTTCCTGCCCAGCAAATTCCAGCAAGGCAACACCAAGCCTTTCTACCAGCTCAGTTCAGAGAACTTCTGCTGCAGCAGATGGAATTCAGCTGTCCCTGGCATTAATTACATCAGCTCCACACACACAGGACACCAGGGACAGCCTCTGCAGGGGCTGCACGTCCTCTGCAGTGACAGAGGCCACTCCTTGTTTACTCTGCATGTGAGGACAGCTGAGCAAGTGGTGATGGTGCCTGCAGAGACCTCCAGTGACAGATGTCAGCCCCAGACTTCCCTCACCTGGCAGAGCTTCCTCGGGGCACAGGGAGCCCCAGCAAGGTGCAAATCAGCAGGAAAAACTCACCCAATTCCTGTCTGCTGTTACCACACTTGAAGTTTGATGGTAGCATATAAATGAGGCATTTAAATCAGATTCACACAGAAGCTCATCTTAAAGCTGAACAAGACATGTACCTGGGCAGCCTGTGGACAGTCTCACCACCCTTGCAGTGAAGAATTTTTCCCTGATATCCAATCTAAACCTCCCCTGCTGCAACTTGAGGTTTTCCCTCTTGTCCTATTCCTTGTTTCTTGGGAGAAGAACCAACCCTCACCTGGCTGCACCCTCCTGTCAGGGAGCTGTACAGCAGCCACCTGAGCTGATGTGGATTTTCCCTACAACCATTTTCCCTCTACTTAGGAGGCAGATAAGGTAGAAAGAAGATCCTAACACAGCAACAAAGATTCTAACACAGCAACACTTCCTCCAGAAGGAAGATGCCCACGTCACAGTCCATTGGCACTTGGAAAGACACCTTGGGACATCCCTAAAGAGCACCACTTTGTCTGATCAATCCATCTGGAAGCCTCAGCTCTGATTAGGGTTGATGAATCAAAGCAAACCAACCTCTCCTGCAGCAAAAAACATTATGAATCTGAAACACCCCAGTGCTGCTTAAAAGAACTAGTGTCATTGCCAGAAGTCTTCCAATGTTCCTTGGTGCCACCAAAACCATAAACATCATCTCTAATGAGCAGAAAAAGAATGTTATATCACCTCTATTACAACAGGGTGACAGAGCAGAACAGCCTCTGTCAATACACTGTGTTTTTGTGGGTCACAGGAAGGTTTTATTTCTCTTTCAGCTTTGAATCCCTGCTTTAAGACAACCAAGGGAAACACTGGGCAGCTTTAGAGCTGCTCCTTTTCCTTCTCACCTGATCTGTATTTTGGCATGGCTTCTCAGAAGAAGGGCAAATGTAATGAGGCAGCTCCTGTACTTTTTATAGCTCTCATCAGGTCTTTCATTTGGGCCAGCAAGGAAGCTTGTTAGAGCAGAGAAAGCAACTAAGCATCTCTGGAAAATGCTATTAAAAGAGCAAGTAACAAATGAAAAGCTGGGACAGACTTAATGGTAAATACATGGCCTGGCAGATGAGCACAGCTCCATCCTGCCTGCCATTATTATTTAATACTGGCATCGATTGAAACATGAGGCAGACCAGGCAACTCTCTGTGGGGTTGCTTGAACACCATTCCATGTGAGATTAAATAGGCCCACAGGTTTGGATCATGCTGTTTGATGGGAGATTTTAATTAATTGATTAAATATCGGTGACTCCAGCGGTGGAGCAGTAAACAACACCTCCTTCATCATCTCTGTGGGCAAACAAGTGCCTGCTAATTATCAGTGGCCAGCTCCAGGCTGGAACAGCACAGCATCACCCTGCTCCTATGGAATAACAAACTGCCCAGCCACTGTCCCACGTGCTGGGGGAGCTGCTGGTGTGGAATCAGGCACAGCTCCATCCCCACAGACACCTCAGGGTGTCATTTCTGGTTGATACACAGTGCAAATAGCAGCCTGGTTTGTCCAGCACTTTATTCCCAAGTTGTCCCTGGCCAGGATGGTCACACACAGTGCAAACAGCAGCCTGGTTTGTCCAGCACTTTATTCCCAAGTTGTCCCTGGCCAGGATGGTCACTTTGTTATCTTACAACCAGCCTGCTGATCACTGGCAGGAAATCTGTGGCCACAGGCATCAATTCCCTGCATCCATCTGTCCTTACAACTAACCATTACTCTTCCCAACAGCACCACCTAAATCTTTTCCTCAGAGGTAATTGCCAGGAGTTCAGAAGCAGGGTCACAGCAAACAATATAAAAAAAGAAGGATGGAAAGGTGAACTTGGAATACCTTGGAGTGGGGGAAGCTTCCTTCCCTCTGGAGGTGTGCAGCACCTTGTGTGTACCCTGGAGCTGCAGGAGAGCAGAGCTGAGGATCTGGAGCACAGCTTTCCCTGCCTGAGCAGCTGTCCTGGAGCTGGATGTGGAGAAAAACTGCAAGGGAACAAAAGGGAGGACAGAAAGCAGCTACTCCCCATTTCTACAGGTTCTAAGGAGCATTTTCCCTTATATGAGCAGATGTGAGACTCAGCCCCTTTGTCCTTAGGAGAATTTGTCTCTCTTTAAAGAAACAAACCACTTTCTTTTCTCAACAGGTATTTTTATTGCTTTTGACACACACCACTGGAGTGAAAGGAAATAATTTTCTGCTATTCTTTAGCTTCTTCCTTTGTTAGAGCAGGTACATTTACATTTCCTGGGACTATTGATAAGGGTAACTGGTTGTTACTGATCATCCAAGCTGACCATGCAAGTGAAAAGAGTTGGAAATCCTTCAAAGCACCACAAAGCTGCCACCACTCTGGAGAGTGATTAACCAACATTTGCATGGAGAACAAGTTCTTACAGGCACTGCCAACAAGACTGAAAGTCTGTGTCACAAGATGTCATCGGCTCGGGCTTGAAAGTGTCATCAACATGCAGTTCAAGAATCATCAACAAAAATCTTTCCAAAGGGCTTTGGCTGAAGTCCCTCACACACAAATCCTCCAAACCAGTCAGAAACAGTGTCCTGAGCCCCACCTTCAACCCCCAGCTCCTGCCACAGCCCAGCCTTCAGCTACAAAATAAACACACACAGGGTTAACGCTGAAGAATATTTACTTTCCTTCATATGGTACATTCTGTAAAGTGCTAAGTTCCTAAATTATACCAAGTTAAAATGATATACAGCTCTAGTATTTTAAACACAATAAATATAGAATGAGCCTTGGGCAACTGCACTTGCAAGTTTTATTCTTTTTTTAGTAGACAGCCTAAATTTAGTAGTCAAAATAGCCTCCAACAGTGCTCCAAGAAAATCTAGGAAGCAGTTATAAATAAATTCACATCCTTCAGAGCTATCCCACGCACTTCTCCTGTCCACATTGCACGGGGAAGCAGCGCTCCTGTGAGCATATGGAGCGAGGAAAAATAAGGAAGCTGAAAATTACCCAACAAAAAAAAGCAAAATCCTACAAGTTAACACTACATATCCTCCCATAAATAGTCTGGCTTCCACATTTAATCTTAGTGCACATAACCCAGGTCTTTTATTTTTAACTCCTGTTAAAAAACTCTTCCAGGAAGAACATCTTGCAAGACACGGGTCGATTCATCCTCATCTTGCTCCTTTTTGCTGCAAAGTGGAAAAGACTCCTGCACGAACTGCCTGCACATGGGGCACTGCTGGAAATACCTGATGCAGCCATCACACAGGCACGTGTGTCTGCAGGGCAGCAGGACCCAGTTCACAGGGCCATTCTGGCACACCACACAGTCTTTGCTGTTTTCTTCCTGCAATTCTGGTTCATCTCCAGCCAGCCCGGCCTTTTCCAGCAGCCCTCTGTCAGTGCTGCTCTCACCAGGGAAGGTGTCACTGCAGGAGGGTGTAGGACTATTTGCAGACATGAAGAGTTGCTAAAATACACATAAACACAAATGTTTAGGAGTGAACAAACTCTTCCCCAATCTCTGCACGTGCACAGGTGCAGTGGAAGTTCCAATGGATCCACTCACTGGGTCAAACAGTGCCAGACTCTGTGTCCTGGCAGCTGCCTGCCCTCCAGTTAAAGGCATTTCAGAAACAAGGAATTACATAAAACAGTGGGAAAATATTAAAGATAAGTCCTCAGACCTTGGTTGTATCAAATCAATGTCATGCATGAAATTTAACAGAAGTGCTCAGGTTTTGAGCAGCTCGGGTTTGTTTCTGGTCCATCAGTCTCTGTGCCTAGAGGGATCCTCTATCTTCCTACCAAAATTATATCCACCATGCTGTCAAATCTGCTTCACTCAACCCATTCTGCTCTTGCTCATATTCCAATCCCTTGCTCCTTTTTTTGTCTTATTTTACATGAAGCGCAAATTCTTCTGGGCATGATTCCTAAGCATAGCGCAAGAAAAAGGAATTTTAAAAAAGTAAATTTCTTCTGAGGCTTTCCTGATTAAAAGGGAATTTGGAAGAAAGGAAATAGCAATTCTAGAAAGAAGAAGCATTCAACAGTGATTTTTTTCCTACTGCTTTACTAAGTGGGCACTAAGACTCCTAGATTAGAAGCAGTTCATTTCTCTGGGAAATCTTGAATATTTTAATGGAAAATATTTCTGTACAGTAAGTTCCTGTGGCACTACTTAACTGATAAAATAATTTCAACTACCATCCAGTCCTTTGCATGACAATAGAAGTCTTGTACTAATTTAGGCTCCTGAAAGCCTACACAAGCTAAAGTTAACACTGTCATACACATGAAACCAGACTCTGTGTGTGGCTTACCTTCAGGTCATGGTATTGACCTTGAGCTAGGAGGAGATACTGATACAGAATTCGGCAGCAGAGTCTGTAGCTTTCATCAGGAACGTGAATTACAGCCACCATTGCAATCTACAAACAGAAAAATATTCTGTGTTTAAAAACCTTAGCACTCAGGCTGAGAGAACTGGGGGTGTTCACCCCAGAGAAGAGAAAGTTCCAGGGAAACCTTAGAGCCCCCTCCAGGGTCTGAAGGGGCTCCAGGAGAGCTGGAGAGGGACTGGGGACAAGGGATGGAGGGACAGGAGCCAGGGAATGGCTCCCAGTGCCAGAAGACAGTGTTTGATGGCATTTTGGGAAGGGATTCCTGGCTGGGAGGGTGGGCAGGCCCTGGCACAGGGTGCCCAGAGCAGCTGTGGCTGCCCCTGGATCCCTGCAAGTGTCCAAGGCCAGGCTGGACAGGGCTTGGAGCAGCCTGGGATAGTGGAAGGTGTCCCTGCCCATGGCAGGGGGTGAAATATGATCTTTAAGGTCCCTTCCAACCCATATTATTCCCTGATTCTCTGTTTTGCTTTGGTACAGCTCCTGACCTGCTTAATTCCTTAGACAATCAGGAATTCAACAATGTTGACTTGAAGCACTGATTAAAAAAAGAATAAATTACAGAGGACAAGGGATAAACAGGATGTGGCACAAGAGAGCCCTTGGTGCTCCTTCAGCTTCCCCATGGAGCTCTTCTGTGGGCAGTTTACAGCAGAGCCCTGCTCTGGCTGCTCCCACCTCATGGAATTACACCCCAAACTGCAAAGGCACCTGAGCAGTCTTCTCCACTTTCTCCCCTTCCCTCAGAAACACACAGACTGCAGTTTTTAGACTCCAAAAATCACTTAGAAGTGATTGGCTTGTAATCTGAGCAGGCAAAAGACAAATTTCACTGGAAAGGATTCTGAACCCCCACGGGCTGACTTCAGATAATTCCTCTGGAAATACAAGCACTCCAAGCTTGCATGCTGTGCCTAACCACCCCCACCCTGCCCAAATTACGTAATAGCCTCTAAAAAGCTGGGAAAAAAGAAAGTGAAATTCAATATTATTGTAGTTCCCAGAAGCTGTCAAAAGAGAAATGAAATATAGAAGCTGTTTTGCTTTAAAAAGAAATTTAAAGGCAAATTAGACTTGCACTTCAAAATCCACACATGGCTAATTAAATACAGAGTTCAAATGTGTATGTACCTACACATATGGATTTATAAGAACTGATTTCACTATTCCTTGGCAAAAGGGTCTTTTTTTTCTTTTCTAAATCACAGTGCCTGAGATCTAAGCTTCCACTTTAGCCATGACAGTCTTCCAGTAATTTCTGTACATTTATATATGGTCATGCTAATTTTCTGGATCTAGAGGAAAATGATGGCACAAAACCAAGTAGGGATGATCTTGCCACAAAACCAGTTAGGATAAAAATCAGATTACCCCCCCACCCCAGGAAAGAATCACTGAAATAGCATCCACAGTGATGGACACCCACACAGACCCCCCAGATATAATTCAAAATGGTAATATCACACTGGCAAGGATCCATTTCCACATTCCATTTCTATTTTACAAGTTTGTTTCAACAAACCAGACCCAATTCTGACATTTGTCTGGCAAGGAGTTCAGGTGGAGTTACTCCTGACTGGATTTACAGATGTGTTCCTTTCCTCCAAAACCAGAGGAAAAATACCTTCATCACTCTCTTTCACCCCTTTCTTCTATGTTAGGGCTCAAAAGAGAGGTGTTACAAATTCACACCCATGTTAATGTCAAATACATTCAAGTATTACATTTAGAGTCTCTATAAAAATGTATTAAAACATTAAAACATCTCAAGTGGGGACAGGAGAGAGGAGGGCAGTCCTAAAGTCAGGTGACAAGAAGCCAAGGACAGCCATCACCTGGAGAGGGGACAGATTTCTCAGGCACTGGTGTGATTGCAGCTTGCAGGTGAATGCATGGAAAAGTGTTCAGCAGATTCAGGAAATTTGTTTCTGAATTCAGTTGTGCTAATGTTCAAGGAGCTGCTGCAATCAGATTATCAATCCAATGGAAAGATGGAGATAAAAGTGTGTCTCAAATCATTCAGAGTTCACCAGTTTAGAGTTCATAAAGAGTATTGAACAGCATGTGGCAAGGCTGAAGCTGCTCTAATAGCAAGAGATTAGGAGGAGAGCCTTTTGGAGGAGCTGAGTATCTCCTATCAGCCTCAAGCCAGACTTTCATCCCTTCCTGGAAGTGCCCTGGAGGTGGCTCCTGTGAGACACCACCATGACACAGACCTGGGGCAGAAAGGTAATTTCTAGGTTTCTAATAGCCAAGTCAGCAACTGGCTCCATATCTGTGCCAGACACTTATTTAAAAAACCCTCCTGCCTTGCCAACAGAATCCAAGAATCTGTGTAAGTGCAAGAGCTCCACCCCATGCCTGTGTGATCCCAGAATTCAGAGTAACAGGTTCCTAAACTGCCCCAACCCTCATTCCTCAGGAACATTGGCAGGCTGAAGCTCTGGGGAAATCACAACCATCTTTTAAAGGCTGTAGTGAACAAATAAAGAGTAAGCAATGTTCTCCATTGCCTCTTCAAAGACTGAGGTTTGGAAGTTAAAGCTTTGAACTGCTTTATTTTGGAAAATAAGAAAGAGAGGGACCAAATTTTAGGGAACAGGAAAGTGAAGCTGCTTTTTTGAAGCCTCTCTCCCATTCAGACCTTAAGCACAGTGACCCTGAAATATACTCTGATATTACTTACAATATCATATATTTCTCTGTCTTCTTCATCTGCTAACGTCAGCAGTGCTACCAAGGGATAGCGAGCTCTAGGCACGGGGCCAAAATCCACAACTTGAGCATCTTCTGCTAACTGACAATATTTCTCTGCCTTGTCATTTTTTTTAATGCTTTGCCTGTGTCAAGGAAAACAATCAGTGGTTGCAATTGCAGACAAACATGACGTTTGCATAAAGAATATTTCTCATCGTGTTTGCTCATAAACGAGTTGTGCCAAAAATCTGCAGCACATTTACCATCCTCAATGCTCCCCGTGCCAAAAAAATCAACATATTTTGTCAAAACAATTCAAAAAAAGGATACAAGTACTGCTGTTTGTAGAGGTATTCGTTGTAGAGAGCATCCTCTAATGCCTGAGGAGTCTTTATCCTGAAGCAGTAGACGTGTTTCTGCAGAGCTTCATGGAGTTTCTGGACATTGCAGCCCCAGTAGCAGGTAAGGACACAGTCCTCCAGGCAGTCAGGTGTCAGTGTCACACCCCCTTGGAGAAAGAAGAGGGATTTCATTAACTCACCACGTGCAGGAATCCTGGAATTGCTAAGTCTAGATGCTTGAAGGGCTACAGGCAGAAAACACCTTCAATGTCACAGATTTTTATCATAGAACCATAAAATCATAGAATGGTTTGGGTTGGAAGGGACCTTAAATCTCACCTTGTTCCACTCCCTGCCATGGGCAGGGACACCTTCCACCATCCCAGGCTGCTCCAAGCCCTGTCCAACCAGGCCTTGGGCACTTGCAGGGATCCAGGGGCAGCCACAGCTGCTCTGGGCACCCTGTGCCAGAGCCTCATCACCCTCACAGGGAAGAATTCCTTCCCAATCTCCCATCCATCCCTGCCCTCTGGCAGTGGGAGCCATTCCCTGTGTCCTGTCCCTCCATCCCTTGTCCCAAATCCTTCTCTGTGCAATCTGTGCCTGAGTTTCACCACCCTCACAGGGAAGGATTTCTTTCCACTATTCCATCTATCCCTGCCCTCTGGCAGAGGGGAGCCATTCCTCCCTGTCCTGTCCCTTCAGGCCCTTGTAAAAGTCTCTTCTAGGCTCCCTTCAGGCACATTGGGCCGCCCCTAAAATGCTGAACACTATAAAGTAACAAAAATTATTTATCATTATAAACAATTCTGATGGTTTAGATTCAGCTTAGTGTTTATAAAAGTCAGTGGGATGAGGAGATAAAATGGCTGATTAACCTCACAAAAATATCACATGCATTTTATGAAGGGTAAATTTTAACTTCTGGTAACACTTTAGACACTCATCGGCAGATCCAAGAGCACAACCTCAGCCCAAAGTCCATTCCCTCCTGAGATAATGGCAGTAATTAGATCACTCAGCTGCAAAACTCTCTGTGCTCTCAAAGGATAAGGCTCTTGATCATGCAGAGGGAGGGGTAAAAGAGCCTCTATGCTCCTCATTCTTTTTTCAAAAAAACTTCTAAACACTTTCTGCACAAACAGGAGCAGGAGAGCTCAAAGCTCCTGAAAAATCCCAGTTACCTGAATTGTTGGATTTATTGTGGGGGGGGGTTATGTTGAGGGAGGGGGAAATCTGCTGCAGCCCCTCCTCATGCATGGGAAGGCCCCATGCAGGACATGAATTCCTCTCTGGGTGATTTCAGGAATGATGGGGTGGCTTGAACTCTGATCCAAACAGATATTTAAATTCAGTTTCCATTGGAGAACAGATAGAAAAAGTGATGATTTATTTTTCTATTTATTAAAAATAGTGCACTTCCAAACACTGCTGAAGATCTGGGCTTAGATTTAAGTGGGTGGCACATGTTCCATAATGAATTCTGTACAATTCTACAATTCCATGAAATTTATAGAAACGCCCACAGTGGTTGGTAATTTGCAAATGTTTTAGTTACTTAAAGATCTGTAATAGCAGGAAGTGTTCCATTAATGAGAATTAAAATGCACCTTCGTATCCAAACATTTCACTTTTAAAAACACCACATTTATAAACTGTGTAAAAGCTTATTTCTGTTGGAATGGAAGTGTATTTCTGATGAATTATGATAGAGAAAAAGGATGAGAGCAAAAAGGAGGAGAGCAAAAAGATGATAAGGTCCCTTCCAACCCAAACCATGCTATGATTCTAGGCAGAAAATGGAAAGCACCAAGTTCAGGAATGCAAATTGACAAAAACCACGCAAGAAATCCACTGACTTGTTACTGAAGCTGCAGCAGGATTATGGATCTCCAACCCAAAAGGATTTTTCACTTGTCTCATCCGCTTTTTCAATACCCTTGTGCTGGATTCTGCCTCTTCTGAGTTCCTCAGAATGACAGGAACACCCAAACCAAACCTAGGAGACACAAAACAAGAATGAATGGGTTCAGTGTTAGCGTTGAAATGTTTGGTGTTTTTTTGTCAGTTCTAAACAGCAAGCAGCAGAACAAACAGAGGTAGCTTGGCTTTCCAGAATATCTGCCAGGATGCATGGATAATACATCCTGCCATTTGGACTTCAGCTGTTTGTCAGAAGGCACGAGCCTGCACAGTGATGCAGGGAATCTTTAAAGGGGGAATATTTTGCTCTGGGTTTCCACAAAGGGAATAAAATGAATGAGAGTTGTCGGTGCCCTCTAGTGGTAAAGGCTTGGGCCAGAATTTGCTCCCATCTGAGCCCTGCAGAAGCGAGCACATTCCGGCTCCTCCCGGGAGCAGGGACACTTTGCACCAGCCCAGGCTGCTTCCAGCCCCATCCAACGAGGCCCTGAACAACTCCAGGGATCCAGGGGCTGCCACAGCTTCTCTGTCCACCCTGTGCCATGGCCTCATCTCCATCACAGCCAAGAATTCCTCCCCAATATATCCAACTCAAGCTGTTCTCTGTTTAAAGCGTTCCTTCCATGGAAACATTTGCACTTCATCAGTGGCATCATCGAAGGCTCTTGGCCATGACTGATTTGAGCACAGCTCCCTCTGCCACGAGGGAAAACACCCACAGTGACATCCCTGGGGCTGCAGGGGAGGGAATATCCCAGTTAAACATCCCACAAAGAAACCTGAGGCAGCAGCTGCTTCCCTTCTCCAATACCCAAACCTTATCAGAGCCCATCTCTGTTTTATACCAGAATCTGCCTGATTGTGGCAGAAAATCCCTGTTCCTTGGAAATTTTCTTCACTGGATGAAAGCAACAGGATTATCCTCATGAAAAGCAGCAAGATAAAAGAGCCTCTGGCACAGTTCTAGCAGCAGCTGAAGGCATGGAGGCCTTTCTGTTCCACAGTCAGATGTGGTCTTCTGTAAATTTTAAGTGTAGGAAGGATGAATAAAGATATAGGTTTTATTTTATGATCTAACAGTCCAGATCATTAGCTGGTAGAGGAGAACATTAATTTATTCAGAGCAATGCTGCCTTAGAAAAAGCAGGAATTTCCAAGGGTTTAGTTAATGAATTAATGTTTCTGCAGAGCCAACAGGGGCTGAGCCTTCAGCTCCACCCAACAGGAGCATTCCCCTCCAGCTAAAAATACAATGCCCAGGTAATCAGTGTAAATTCCACCTCACCCCTGTGCCCAGGGCACCTGTGGGACTGGCTCTGAAAGCTGCCTGTGCATTAACCTACTTGGACAGTGAGCAGAGCCACAGGCACGCAGAGCTGACACAGGAACAGACACTCCTCCCATCACTGCAAGGCCTGACAAATGAGAACATGAACATTCCTCAACAGTCGGTGCTCTTCAGGCTGACTGACACCAACACAAACACATCATTAAAGAAATTAATGCTGAAAATTATGGGGCAGCCCAAATGCCACTGCAGCAATAGATCAGGTATGCTGTGCTCCAGTGGCAACATTTGCAATTACAGTGCTCTGTGTGGCAAATGAAAGATTTGAGTTGTTTTCCTGAGCAAGTTCAGGAGCACTCGAGCTGTAACTGCAGCTGCAGGCACGGGAAAATCCCTTGGAGGCTCCTGGACATGGCCATGGCACAGGAGAGTTCCAAGGGAGCAGCAAATGCCTCTGAGCAGCTGCCCACACATTCACCTGCTGGTATGTGCTGAGCTCCTGGCTACAGCTCCTCCTCGATTAACAGGCCCCAAGTCTGAAGAAAAAAAATGCATGTATTTCCATAAACTGCAATAACACCTAGTGCAGGTGCAACTGAAATCTCTGATCCTGAAAAAAAAAAGCCTTTGGACAGTCCTCTGTACACCCTGTACCCAAAACCACCAGTGCATACATGTTAGGATCTTGTATGTAGCACACATCTATTTCAGACCTTTTTGAGCAGGGGACTGCCAGAATTTACTACAAGTAGATAAGTAATGATTAAACTGGCAAAAGGAACAGTGGTTAGGGATAGATATGATGAGGATTCATTTAATCATGGTTCAGTATGATAATTTTTTAAAAGATAGCTTTATCACCAGCACTTTGCAGATATTAATGTGGAACCAATGACAAGAAGTTCAACAACTCCAGTTTTATTTTCACCACAAGCCACACAAGTCTGCTGTAGCCACAATTTCTACATGAAAGATTTTGACTGCCAATCAAGGCTCTGCTCTTGGCAAGTACCAGTATTTACATTTACAGCCACTTCTGAGGGTTAGGGACATTCAAGGAGCCGCTTCTGAAAAAGGCAACAGCGGCATTTCTGTGTCACCCTCTCAAACACAAGCAAAGCCCTTTCACTCACCGCCCCTCGAGACACTTCAGGAGATCAGTTCACAGATTCACAGAATCATGTAGGTTGGAAAATACGCCGGCTGCACCCAGGGAGCTGTGCAGGGCCACAGGGTCCCCCTGAGCCTCCTTTTCTCCAGGCTGAGCCCCCCGAGCTCCCTCAGCTGCTCCCAGACCCTTCCCCAGCTCTGCGCCCTTGCCTCGACACACACACATAGCTCAGTACACACAAACGCATTGTTTGCCAGTATTAAGAATGATATTACGAAAAGCATTAAGAAAACACTTCAGTACTACTAAAATAGAAACGAGCTTAACAGAAATACATATAATTTCTTTTTAATTTTTTTTTTTTTTTTTGCTCGTTTAGAAGCCTAGGAGTGTTTGGGCTGGAAGGGACCGTTCCAAGCCACTATCGTGGGCCTGGCCTTGCTCCCCCTCAGCACAGCCCAGGCCCCCTCGGCCGAGCCCCACCGGCCCCCAGCACTGACCAGCCGAGAACGAGCGCGCTGGTGACGAGGAAGCAGACGGACACCAGGGCGATGTAAAACAGCGGCGAATACTCGTACAGCGTAACCAGGAACACGGCAGCCATCGGGCTGGCCGCGCCGCCCTCAGCCTGCGACTGAAGCCGCTGCCCTCAGCGTGCCAGGGACGGGGTGGAGCCTGGCGGCACCAAGTGAAGGCGCTGCCCTCAGTGTGCCAGGGACGGGGTGGAGCCATGGCGGCACAGAGTGAAGGCGCTGCCCTCAGCCTGCCAGGGACGGGGTGGAGCCACGGCGGCACAGAGTGAAGGCGCTGCCCTCAGCCTGCCAGGGACGGGGTGGAGCCACGGCGGCACAGAGTGAAGGCGCTGCCCTCAGTGTGCCAGGGACGGGGTGGAGCCACGGCGGCACAGAGTGAAGGCGCTGCCCTCAGCCTGCCAGGGACGGGGTGGAGCCACGGCGGCAAGGAGTGAAGGCGCTGCCCTCAGCGTGCTAGAGACGGGGTGGAGCCACGGCGGCAAGGAGTGAAGGCGCTGCCCTCAGTGTGCCAGGGACGGGGTGGAGCCACGGCGGCAAGGAGTGAAGGCGCTGCCCTCAGCGTGCTAGAGACGGGGTGGAGCCACGGCGGCACAGAGTGAAGGCGCTGCCCTCAGTGTGCCAGGGACGGGGTGGAGCCATGGCGGCACAGAGTGAAGGCGCTGCCCTCAGTGTGCCAGGGACGGGGTGGAGCCATGGCGGCACAGAGTGAAGGCGCTGCCCTCAGCCTGGGACAGGGCAGGACCATGGCAGACACAGGGTTCCAGGGTTGGCACAGACACAGGAAACGTCACAAATGAAATAATATGTCGCTGACAACTTTATTGAAAATTATGACAAAAAACAAAGTATCATTTGTATCCATAGACTTATAACAATATTGATTGTTTCTATCAATTCCTATATTTATACCCATTATATATTCTGTGACCTCTATTGCATGAAATATGACCTATATATTTTATAGAATACAGGTTACAATATACTCTTATGTTATAGTATTAAATTATACCATATTATATACCATATACATACACATATTTTATATCATGGACATATAAACTACATATATTTAATATAATACACTGCTACGTAATATGTTTTTGCAATACAAATGAAAAAAAAGTGTCATTCCTGACTAATAAATTTATACTCCCCTCCAGTAAAACTCTAGTACTACATTTTTTCTAGCTTTTACGTCTTATAATTGAATATTATTACAAATAATACCAGTTAATTTATTGTACAACTGCATTGTTCAACAAAAAAAAGTTATCTAGATAAAATAAATATATATTGTTATTTCTAAACTTTTCCCCTATTGCAATCCAGGCACATCAGTCTGGCCCAATCCTCTTTCAAATACCTCCATCCAGGACCAAGTGCAATGTTATGGCAGGGAAAAGCACTAACAGATGCGGTTATTAAAGATACAATGACGAGATGGAGCGGACTGGGGCAGGGTGTGGCAGGAGCCCTGAGGCTCTGCCCCGGCGCAGGGCTGTGCTGGGCAGCAAACGCAGCTCTGTGCGCTGGCTGCTCACAAAGATGTGCGGCTCGCCTTGGCCAGCCCAAAGAGCATCCTGCTCACCTTCCTGCTCATTCAAATCAGACTGGCCATTTACTTCTTGATCGTTTTCATGGTCCTCCACATCTCCTTCAAGTCTTTGCATGTTCTCTTGAACTGAAGCCTTCTCTGCTCGATTTCCATCCTGCGCCTTCTGGACTCTTCTTCAGCTCTCCGGGCCGCTGCTCTCTGCTTCATGGCTGCCCTTCTACTTCTGAGCCAGAGGAAGAAAGGCAGGAAGAGCAGCTCAGCTGCAGCCCAGTAGGGCCCCTGCTGCACGGCTTCCGAGAGCAGGGGTCCCCATACAGGCTCTGGGTGGCTCTGGGGCAGCCTGCTCCAGGTCGTCTTCACTCAGCTCTGCATCCTTGGAATTGACCACCACGGGCCGTGGGAAGTAGAAGAGGAGCAGCACCAGCAGGGCAATGACTCATTTGGACACCGTGGGCTTCAGGAGGAGAGAGATAAGGGTTTCAGTGGGGCTACCAAGGGAGCTTGTGAGGGCTGCAGTGAGGCCTGGAGGCGCAGGGATGTGAGGGCAGGGAGCAGAGGGCCCCAGGCAGCTGGCAGGCAGCAGGGCCTGTCCCAGTGGGCCAGCAGCAGCCCCGGGCCCTGGCCAAGGCGCCGGCCCCAGGGGCTGGCCCTGGATGCAGGGGGACAAAGCAGGCCCGGCTGCAGTGCTTATGCCCCGGCCCTGGCCCGGCCCAGCCCCTCCACGTGTGCACTCACCGCTTGTCCAGGCTGTGCTGGGCCAGCGTTCCCTGTGGGGGCCTTTTCCACCTGCCCCTATTGTGACACGGTGCCCCTGATGTCACAGGAGCATGTGCTCCATGTTGCACAGGACACCCGTGTGCAGGAATACAGAAAAATTCCCTCAGAAGGGATCTGCTGTGGCAAGGCCCCTCTGGTTTTCTCCTCCATGGAGCAGGTTGCATGCAGAGTGTGGGCCCATATTACCTCAGCATCGTCCTCCTCATCCTCGTGGTCCCCTTTCAGAGCCTGAGCCCCTGTGCTCTGTCAGGGCCCCTGGGCAGGTGGGACATTCCCAGAGGAGAGGGCCCTGCTGTGTCCCCATTCCCCCTGTCCCTTATGTCCCTGTGTTCCGGAGGGCTCAGAGAGGATGGGGACTCCTGCCTGCCCGGCATCCTGTCTGCCTGTTGGGCCTGTCCCAGGCTGTGATTCCTGTGCTGTGTCCCCCTGGCCCTGCTGTCCCTGCTGTCCCTGCTGTCCCTGCTGTCCCTGCTGGCCCTGCTGTCATGGCCCACTGCAGCGTTCCACACCCTACACAGCCACGGTGGCTCCTGAGCTCTGCAGGGACCTAAGTGACAGTCTGAGTGGTGGCATTCTGCTTTTCCTGCATTTGGCATCCTGTAGAGCAGAGGGGGATCACAGCACCAAAGGAACAGCAGCCAGAGGGGAGGAAAGGAGCCTGTGCATGGCCCAGGGGTGCTGTGGTGCCCCTCTGTCAGGAATCCCACACAGCTGACACCTGAGTCCCACATGGACACTCACAGACACAGAGATTTTTCAGGCATTGCCTTTATTGGATCTTTGCACTGACTGCAGCTCCTAGAGGGAAGTCACTCTCCCAAGACAGGAGGGCAGTCAGTGTCATTTTCAAATCACAATAATGTATTTTAAACCTTGAAATTAACAAATCGTGATTATAGTCAATCTTATCTAAGCAACTACTTTATACACTGTTATATTTAATAATAATAATAAAATAGTTGAATATTTTAATCATGAATATTATGTAAATTCACTGCTTTAAGATAAAAATATAGCATACCTAAATTTTGTTTAAATAATAGAATTCATACTAATTTTGATGAATGATAATAATTATAAAATATAAAGAATAAGTGCCATTACTTAATTATTACTTATTATTACAATATTATTCTGGAATTATTCTACATTAAAACTACTAAAACTATTAACTAATCTACTATTAAAACTTTGAAAAATATTTTCACATAAAATATTTTAAATATATTAAATATTTACAAACTATTTAACAATTGGAATCAATCTCAAGGTTTTGGACTGGATCTTCCTTCAAATGGCTCCATCCTCGAGGAAATGCAAAGCTCCTGCATGGAAAAGGGGAAAGAGAGACACTAATATAGATACAGTTACTATAGATACAGTGAGGAGATAGAGGAAGAGGGGCAGGGTGTGTCAGGAGCCCTGAGGCTCTGCCCCGGCGCAGGGCTGTGCTGGGCAGCAAACGCAGCTCTGTGCGCTGGCTGCTCACAAAGATGTGCGGCTCGCCTTGGCCAGCCCAAAGAGCATCCCCAGAGGAAGCTTTTCTTCACACAGCCCACGGCCTGGGCTCCTCCAAAAGCCTGCCCTGCCTACCTTCAGCATCTTGTTTGTGTCCCTATTCATTCGAATTAACCGGGCCATTTGCTTTTCCATTGCTTTCATTGTCCGGCGCATTTGCTCCATTTCTTTGAATCTCATTTTAAGGAGCCGCCTTCTCTGCTCGATTTTCTCCTTCCTCCTTCTGGTCACTTCCTGAGCTCGCTGGGCTGCTGCTCTCTGCCTTGTGGCTGCCCTTCTGCGCCTGTGCCACCAGCCCACAAGCATGAGCGGTGGCTGAGCAATTTGCCAGATCTGGGGCAGGCACTGCAAGGCAGCCAGGAGCCGGGGTCCCCAGCCAGGTTCAGGTGCCTCTGGGGGAGCCTCTTCCATCTCGTCTGCATGGGGCTGGTACCCCAAGGCAGCCAGGAGCCGGGGTCCCCAGCCAGGCTCAGGTGGCTCTGGGGGAGCTGGTGTCATCTCCTCTATAGGGTGCTGGTACCCCAAGGCAGCCAGGAGCTGGGGTCCCCAGCCAGGCTCAGGTGGCTCTGGGAGGGTCGGTTTCTGTCTCTCTGCATGTGGCTGCTCATCCCCACGAAATCTGTTCACCACAGACAGTGGGAACGGGAAGATGAGCAGCACAAGCACAGCCAGGACTAATCTGTCCGCCATGGTTTCTGCAGGCGGAGAGAGACAAGGGTTTCAGTGGGGCTACCAAGGGACCTTGTGGGGGCTGCAGTGAGGCCCGGAGGCGCAGGGATGTGAGGGCAGGGAGCAGAGGGCCCCAGGCAGCTGGCAGGCAGCAGGGCCTGTCCCAGTGGGCCAGCAGCAGCCCCGTGCCCTGGCCAAGGCGCCGGCCCCAGGGGCTGGCCCTGGATGCAGGGGGACAATGCAGGCCCGGCTGCGGCGCTTGTGCCCCGGCCCTGGCCCGGCCCAGCCCCTCCACGTGTGCACTCACCGCTTGCCCAGGCTGTGCTGGGCCAGCGTTCCCTGTGGGGGCCTTTTATAGTGCCCCCCATTGTGACACGCTGCCCCTGATGTCACAGGGGCCAGGGGCATCACAGCCGGGCCAGCCCTGCCCTTGGTCCCCAGCCCAGCTCAGGGGCTCCCAGTGGGCCCAGCAATGAAAGCCCCGGCACCCAGCAAGTGCAGCCCCTGTGGGAGGGAATGGGCCCCAGCGGCTCCCTGCACAAAGCATGCAGAAGCACCCCCAAGTTCTTGTCAAGGAGAAAGAAACATCATGAATCCTGCTGATTATAATCAATACTATTATCTATAAAAGCACCAGAGATTCTGTTGGGATGGCACTGTTTTTTCTACAACTGGAGTGGGTGAGGGTGGCTCTGGTTTTCCCGCTAAACTCTACCCACATCCAGCCCCTCAAAGACCTCTCGCAAATCCTCCCATTATCAGACACCTGCAGGCAGCAATTTCCCAGTGGGCAATTCCCTCTGCCAACAGAGAGTCTCCTGCATGTCCAACAAGTTCAGGCTCACAGTGCCAAGGCCCTGGGCAGTGTCTGGGATGAAGAGCCTCCGTTGCATCCCCACTGAACACATGGCGGTCACAGCAGCAGTGCCTCTTGCCTGTTCCCTGCCTGGCCAGACCTTCCAGCCCAGGTGAAATGCCCAGCATGGCCTTTGAGTACAAAGGGATTGTAGAGCAAACAGCATCTGTGTAGCCACCACGGTCTTCTGCAGCCTCTGCATCGGGGAGGGCACTGAGAGGAGGCCACTGCTGCTCTTGTCAGAATGCTGCTCTGCACGGATGTCCCTTGCCCTGCCGAGTCCCACATCTGCCCATCTTTTTGCCCGTGGTCTGAGGTCAGGTGGATGCCATCTGCTCCAAATCCAACTGCTCCTTCATAGATGCACAGACATGAATCCAAAACCTTGAGTATCCCCTGAGTAGCCAGGCATTCAACTGTTCAGTTTGTGTTCTCCTTCCCGAAGCCTTCTCCACTCGATTTCCATCGTGCACCTCAAAGCCTCTTTTCAAGCTCTTTGGGCTGCTGCTCTCTGCCTCATGGCCACTCTCCTGTGCCTGAACCACAGCCCCAAAGGCAGGAGCAGCAGTTCAGCAGCAGCCCATAAGGGGCTGCCCCAAGGCAGCTGTGAGCTGAGCTGCCCAGCCACGGTCAATTGGCTCCTGGCTGCCCTGCTCCAGGTCCTCCACATGCTGCTGCCACACAACCTCAGTCAACCTTTATACATTACTTTTTTGCCTCATATTCGAAAACTATATAATACATTACACAAATATTTACACATATACATTTTATTTGTATATATAAAATCTTTACATTTATAATGGAACTGGTAAAAGATAGATACCGGTAATTAATATACAGTTCATATGTACACTATCATCAGGCATCTCAGCTGCCATCAGACAGCCCTGTGCCTCAGCATCTCTGTCAAGGGCTGCAGAACAGGAGCTGATTGAACCCATGTTGCAGCCATCAGACAGCCCTGTGAAGGCTGCTGCTCTCTGCCTCATAGCTGCTCTTCTGCGCCTGGACCACAGCCCCAAAGGCAGGAGCAGCAGTTCAGCAACAGCCCAGAAGGGGCTGTCCCAAGCCGATCTCCACAGGAAGCCTCTTGTTGCCTACAACAAAGTGCTCAAGGTCTGTCTTCTCCAGGCAGTGCTGCAGGTGCTCCAAGATATCCTGCAGGAAATCCCTCCTGAGCCACCGTGGCAGGGGTGTTCAGGAGGAGCATCACAACCATCTTTAAGGTCTAGGTGGAAAAGCCTTCGCCCATCAGAATGCAGATGAGGAGCTCCTGCATTGGCAGTGCCAGCTGTGCTTCTGGGCCTGCCCTGCCACGTGCCTGAAGAACTCAGTCTCTGCCTGTTGCCTCCGCTTGAGGTGTGACAACCTGGTTTGGGAATGGCATGGCGACAATCCCCCTGCAAGCCTTGCTCTGGGTTTTAGCAGCTGACAAAATCTAAAGTCTATCTGCCCTATTTCTGCGGCTTTGAGGCCTCTGGGGTTGATGCCGCTGGACCACAGTGTCGATTTTTGGCAGTGAGGACGTGAGGCGACAACGTGCTTTGCATCAGCGGCCGAAATTCCGCACTTTCTCACGAGTTCTTTAGCGCTGATATGAAGGGTCTCGTGTAGTTGACGGGCATCTCTCAGGGTCCACAGCCCACCTGCCTTGTCATTGTCAATCTGAAAGAATCCCTTAACTGGATTGTGGCTGTTGACATGGATGAGAGATATGGTGCCTTTTTGTGAATCATGTGCCTCTTCTAGCATCATCGCCACTGCTGACACTGACACGCCGGGTCCAGACATGGCTAGACAGACTTTGGTCACAAACCTAGAGTCGGTTATGATGTTGAGGTGCTCTTCTGGGAACAGTCCACATGCTAGTACCACGGCGGCTGCTTCGAGTTGCTGGACCGAAAGCGTAGGATCTGTTGTTCTGATGCAGTGCCACTGTTCTCCCGACTGCCATACCACCGCTGCAGTGCAGGTTAACGAAGATGCGTCCGTGAAGACCATGGGTCCTGCTCGTGGCCGGTCAATTCTTTTTGGTGGGAGGTTGATGTCGACCATCGCAAGCAACTGAGTCCAAGGGGGTTTTGCTGCATAGCGAATCTCTCCTCCAGATCCAGCAAGGGCTATGGCTAGGTGCTCTGATATTGTCGATGACTGTGTGGAAAGCTGCTTGTGGAAGGGCAGATATATCCTGGTGGGTTCAATGCCCAAATGCCTCAGGGTGAGTTTCCTGCCTTTCATAATAAGGCTACTAAGGCACTCAACTCCCGGGAAAAAGTGCGTGATGGTTTTCCCAAGACCACCCATTGTATGTGCTGGGCTTTGGCGGGGGGTCCTTGGGCTAGCGCTCCTACTCCCCCTTTCTTTGTAAGGTGGACATACAAATCCACTGGCGCGTCTGAGCCTCATCTGGTGAGCGTGCTCACCGACATCTGATGTTCGATAAAATTGAGTGAGCTTACTGCTTCTGGTGTCAAGCTCTTTGGCTCCCATGGGTTTTTCCCTCTCAGGAGGTCGTTTAGGGGCTCCATGACCTTGGGAGGGATCGGGATGATGTTGCGGAGCCATTGTAGGGATCCTACCAGCTGCTGCATGTCATGGGGCGTCCTGATGTCTCGACAGATTTTCATTTGAGGAGGGATTATACAGGAGTCCGAGATTCCCATGCCTAAAAGGGTTGCACACAGTCCCTTTTTTATCTTCGAACTCGCAATTTCGAGCCCATTTGTTTTCAAGGTCTCTGAGACTGTTGACACAAGTCGGTCTACTTGGCTTGTTGAGGGTGCGGCAATCAGGATGTCGTCCATGTACTGAATAATGATCGTTCGTTCTGCCAGATCGTTCTGCCAGACTGGCGCTAGTGCTCCGTCCACCATGATTTGACAAGTGGCAGGGGAGCTGACCATTCCCTCAGGCAATACTCGCCATTGGAAGCGCAGGTTGGGCCTCTGGCTGTTTGGGAAGGTGACGGAAAGGGTAAACCGCTCTTTGTCTTCATCGTGCAATGGGATGGAGAAGAAGCAGTCTTTGATATCAAGCACCGCACAGGGTTGTCCTCTTGGTATCATTGAATTCATGGGCAACAAAGTCGGTACAGGACCCATTGGTTGAATTCTTTTGTTCACCTCTCATAGGTCATGAAAGAGACGGAAGCCTTCACCAGACCGTTTGGGGATCACAAAGTTTGGGGTGTTCCACGGGCTTGTGGAGGGTTCAATGTGGTTTTGCTGCAGCTCCCAGGTAATTAACTCAAGAAGGGCAGTCATTCGAGGATTTGACAAGGCCCACTGCTTGACCCATACTGGGTCCAGCGATTTCCATGTTAATTTGATGGGTAGCTGTGGGTATGCGGCAGTGGCCCTTAGAATAAATTTGTCATCCTGACGTCCAACAGGGTTAGGGCATCCCTCCGTAACAATGGTGGACATTCTGACATGACTTATGGGGAAAGGGTGATGGTTCTCCCCGGTCCCCTTTCAGTACAAAGCGTTATCGCTACTAGTTGGGTGTTTTTTTGGGCCCGAGACAGCCCTCCAACTCTGCCCACCACGGGGGCTTCCTCTAATATCCATTGTGAAGGCCAGTGTATGTTTGGAATAACGGTGACATCTGATCCTGTGTCAACCCAAAAGGGAAGGCAGATAGGAGAGCCATCAGGGTTGTTATAGAGATGGCAAATGGCCCACACTATCAGTGGGTGTCCGCCCACCTTCATAGCAAAAGCCACACATGGGTCCCGCTCCCACGCCTTCATGGCCAGGGCCAGCCAGGGGCCTCGCCCCCAGGGAGCCGTTCTTGTCATTCCTGGGGTGTCGATGGGTTTGGCTGGGCCGTTGGCTGAGCTGTGAAGCTGGTCATGGCAGGGGGCAGTGGGTGTGGGAGCTCCGCGCCCCATTGACAATTGGCACAACCAGGCCGCTTCATGTTCCGGGTGGGAGGGGGCTGTGTGTGGCCCGGGTGCCCCCTCCCCCTCCCGTTTCCCTGATGTTTGGATCTGCCTTCTCTAGCAAAATGCCCCTTCTCTCCACATGCCCTGCATGGCCCCCTAGGTTTCGTCTGGTGTGGGGGAAACAGGCTGTTGGTGGGTACCCCAACTGAGGGCAGCTCACTGCGATGTGACCTGCCTGCCCACACTTAAGGCATGCCATCACGCCAGTTATTGTCCTGCAGACAGCTGCCTGAGTTGGGATAGATGCTCTTCTTTCATGACATGCCTAATCGTGTCTGCAATGTTAGACCCCGGCGGCAGCGACCGTAAGATGTCCTTTGTCGCAGAGCTGCTAGGCTAAGCTAAGAATAGCAAGAAAGAATCTAAAACAAAGTTGTGGCCAAGGACTCAGTCCCCAGCTTACACTTGTGATTGGCCCTTAATTATAAACAAGAGGCATGAGCCAATCAAGGTGCCCCTGTTACCACAGCAGCTGATAATAATTGTTTACCTTGTCTTCTGAGGCCTTTGCCCTCCAGAAGACGCAGAAATCCGAAAGAAACGATTTCTGTGAAGAAATGTCTGCGACAGTCCTTGGTCGCTGAATTGCACTGTTGGCGCAAACACTCCACTAACACAGGGCCCTTTGCTTCCGA
Source organism: Melospiza melodia melodia (assembly GCF_035770615.1). Classification (NCBI taxonomy): domain Eukaryota; kingdom Metazoa; phylum Chordata; class Aves; order Passeriformes; family Passerellidae; genus Melospiza; species Melospiza melodia. The sequence goes on along the minus strand of NC_086199.1, from coordinate 3,404,166 downwards.
GGGTAGGGCTGAGGAGTCAAGTGCTGCCTGGAGACGGTCCACAAATTGTGTGAAACTTTCACTTTCGCTCTGCTTTATGGTAGACCATGGTCATGGTCTGGCGATAACCTTAGACGCAGAGCGAACAGCCTCTCGAGCAGCACGGGTTGTTGTCATAACCTCATGGGCCCGAAGGCCCTCAGCCTGTGCCTGGGGGGTGATCATGGTTGGGTCTGTGCCCATTAAGTGCTGTATGCTGGAACCGTGTAGCGGGTGGTCTCCCCCAGTCACTAAGGCCAGCTGCTTTGCACAGTGGTCCTCCTATTCTTGTTTAAAAACAATCATCCCTGCCCCATCAAAAATTAATCAGCATGTTTGTTTCATATCAAATGAGAGCATGTCATCCCCTCCAAAAACGCTATCAATACGAGTGGAGAGCATTGCTGAATTAATCCCCCTGTCCACAATTGCTTTAACAATTACTTGTACATCCTTGGTGTTCACCAGCGTATAGGTCCTCTGGTTTCCGCCTGGCCCCACCACTCGGACTGGAAACGCCAGCATGGCTGATGGGGCCCACTCGGCACATGCTACTTTTATTTTCCTCCAGTCAGTAAGAGGAGCTCGTTCTTTTCCTAACTTCCCCTTGACCCAAGCAGGAGCATTGTAATGGCTAATCTTGTATGCTCCCACTTCCTCTTCATGGGAATCGGAATCAGGATCGGGATCGGGCCCCCATTGTGACACGCTGCCCCTGATGTCACAGGGGCCAGGGGCATCACAGCCCGGCCAGCCCCGCCCTTGGTCCCCAGCCCAGCTCAGGGGCTCCCAGTGGGCCCAGCAATGAAAGCCCCGGCACCCAGCAAGTGCAGCCCCTGTGGGAGGGAATGGGCCCCAGGGGCTCCCTGCACAAAGCAGGCAGAAGCCCCTCTTGCTGACCTCTTGTCAAAGAGAAAAACATATAATCACCAATGCACCAATGTTGAATATGCTGCATAATATCAACTATGAAAGCACCAGAAGTGCTTTTCTCACGGTGCTTTCGGAGTGAGATTCAGGGGGGCTTGCTTCAGTTTTTTCTTGCTTGATTATTCCTGGATCCAGCCCCTCCAAGACCTCTGTGAAACCTTCCCATTATCAGACAAAAGAGATAAGGAACTTTAGCCAAAACACCTCCTGCCTCCTTCAGATCAAGAAGCAGCAGAGGAGCAGTTCTGGCAGAAAATTTGTGTGGCTTTGCACAAGAGCTGAACCCCTGTGTTATTAGGGAATGCTTGCTCCTGTTGTGCCAAAATGCTCGAGCAGGGGTGAGAATCTGGTGTCAAAGTGCGTTCATCTGCTCCATGTTGCACAGGACACCCGTGTGCAGGAATACAGAAAAATTCCCTCAGAAGGGATCTGCTGTGGCAAGGCCCCTCTGGTTTTCTCCTCCATGGAGCAGGTTGCATGCAGAGTGTGGGCCCATATTACCTCAGCATCCTCCTCCTCATCCTCGTGGTCCCCTTGCAGAGCCTGAGCCCCTGTGCTCTGTCAGGGCCCCTGGGCAGGTGGGACATTCCCAGAGGAGAGGGCCCTGCTGTGTCCCCATTCCCCCTGTCCCTTATGTCCCTGTGTTCAGGAGGGCTCAGAGAGGATGGGGACTCCTGCCTGCCCCGTGTCCTGTCTGCCTGTTGGGCCTGTCCCAGTCTGTGATTCCTGTGCTGTGTCCCCCTGTCCCTGCTGGCCCTGCTGGCCCTGCTGGCCCTGCTGTCATGGCCCACTGCAGCGTTCCACACCCTACACAGCCACGGTGGCTCCTGAGCTCTGCAGGGACCTAAGTGACAGTCTGAGTGGTGGCATTCTGCTTTTCCTGCATTTGGCATCCCGCAGAGCAGAGGTGGATCACAGCACCAAAGGAACAGCAGCCAGAGGGGAGGAAAGGAGCCTGTGCATGGCCCAGGGGTGCTGTGGTGCCCCTCTGTCAGGAATTCCACACAGCTGACACCTGAGTCCCACATGGACACTGACAGACACAGAGATTTTTCAGGCATTGCCTTTATTGGATCTTTGCACTGACTGCAGCTCCTAGAGGGAAGTCACTCTCCCAAGACAGGAGGGCAGTCAGTGTCATTTTCAAATCACAATAATGTATTTTAAACCTTGAAATTAACAAATCGTGATTATAGTCAATCTTATCTAAGCAACTACTTTATACACTGTTATATTTAATAATAATAATAAAATAGTTGAATATTTTAATCATGAATATTATGTAAATTCACTGCTTTAAGATAAAAATATAGCATACCTAAATTTTGTTTAAATAATAGAATTCATACTAATTTTGATGAATGATAATAATTATAAAATATAAAGAATAAGTGCCATTACTTAATTATTACTTATTATTACAATATTATTCTGGAATTATTCTACATTAAAACTACTAAAACTATTAACTAATCTACTATTAAAACTTTGAAAAATATTTTCACATAAAATATTTTAAATATATTAAATATTTACAAACTATTTAACAATTGGAATCAATCTCAAGATTTTGGACTGGATCTTCCTTCAAATGGCTCCGTCCTCGAGGAAATGCAAAGCTCCTGCATGGAAAAGGGGAAAGAGAGACACCAATATAGATACAGTTACTATAGATACAGTGAGGAGATAGAGGGAAGAGGGGCAGGGTGTGTCAGGAGCCCTGAGGCTCTGCCCCGGCGCAGGGCTGTGCTGGGCAGCAAGCGCAGCTCTGTGCGCTGGCTGCTCACCAAGATGTGCGGCTCGCCTTGGCCAGCCCAAAGAGCATCCCCAGAGGAAGCTTTTCTTCACACAGGGCACAGCCTGGGCTCCTCCAAAAGCCTGCCCTGCCTACCTTCAGCATCTTGTTTGTGTCCCTATTCATTTGAATGAGCCGGGCCATTTGCTGTTCCATTTGTCTCATGGTCCGGCGCATTTGCTCCATTTCTTTGAATCTCATTTTAAGGAGCCGCCTTCTCTGCTCGATTTTCTCCTTCCTCCTTCTGGCCACTTCCTGAGCTCGCTGGGCTGCTGCTCTCTGCCTCGTGGCTGCCCTTCTGCGCCTGTGCCACCACCCCACAAGCATGAGCGGTGGCTGAGCAATTTGCCAGATCTGGGGCAGGTACCCCAAGGCAGCCAGGAGCCGGGGTCCCCAGCCAGGCTCAGGTGCCTCTGGGGGAGCCTCTTCCATCTCGTCTGCATGGGGCTGGTACCCCAAGGCAGCCAGGAGCCGGGGTCCCCAGCCAGGCTCAGGTGGCTCTGGGGGAGCTGGTGGCATCTCCTCTATAGGGTGCTGGTAGCCCAAGGCAGCCAGGAGCTGGGGTCCCCAGCCAGGCTCAGGTGGCTCTGGGAGGGTCGGTTTCTGTCTCTCTGCATGGTGCTGCTCATCCCCACGAAATCTGTTCACCACAGACAGTGGGAACGGGAAGATGAGCAGCACAAGCACAGCCAGGACTAATCTGTCCGCCATGGTTTCTGCAGGCGGAGAGAGACAAGGGTTTCAGTGGGGCTACCAAGGGAGCTTGTGGGGGCTGCAGTGAGGCCTGGAGGCGCAGGGATGTGAGGGCAGGGAGCAGAGGGCCCCAGGCAGCTGGCAGGCAGCAGGGCCTGTCCCAGTGGGCCAGCAGCAGCCCCGGGCCCTGGCCAAGGCGCCGGCCCCAGGGGCTGGCCCTGGATGCAGGGGGACAATGCAGGCCCGGCTGCGGCGCTTGTGCCCCGGCCCTGGCCCGGCCCAGCCCCTCCACGTGTGCACTCACCGCTTGCCCAGGCTGTGCTGGGCCAGCGTTCCCTGTGGGGGCCTTTTATAGTGGCCCCCATTGTGACACGGTGCCCCTGATGTCACAGGGGCCAGGGGCATCACAGCCGGGCCAGCCCTGCCCTTGGTCCCCAGCCCAGCTCAGGGGCTCCCAGTGGGCCCAGCAATGAAAGCCCCGGCACCCAGCAAGTGCAGCCCCTCTGGGAGGGAATGGGCCCCAGCGGCTCCCTGCACAAAGCATGCAGAAGCACGCCCAAGCTCTTGTCAAGGAGAAAGAAACATCATGAATCCTGCTGATTATAATCAATACTATTATCTATAAAAGCACCAGAGATTCTGTTGGGATGGCACTGTTTTTTCTACAACTGGAGTGGGTGAGGGTGGCTCTGGTTTTCCCGCTAAACTCTACCCACATCCAGCCCCTCAAAGACCTCTCGCAAATCCTCCCATTATCAGACACCTGCAGGCAGCAATTTCCCAGTGGGCAATTCCCTCTGCCAACAGAGAGTCTCCTGCATGTCCAACAAGTTCAGGCTCACAGTGCCAAGGCCCTGGGCAGTGTCTGGGATGAAGAGCCTCCGTTGCATCCCCACTGAACACATGGCGGTCACAGCAGCAGTGCCTCTTGCCTGTTCCCTGCCTGGCCAGACCTTCCAGCCCAGGTGAAATGCCCAGCATGGCCTTTGAGTACAAAGGGATTGTAGAGCAAACAGCATCTGTGTAGCCACCACGGTCTTCTGCAGCCTCTGCACCGGGGAGGGCACTGAGAGGAGGCCACTGCTGCTCTTGTCAGAGCGCTGCTCTGCAGGGATGTCCCTTGCCCTGCCGAGTCCCACATCTGCCCATCTTTTTGCCTGGTTTGAGGTCAGGTGGATGCCATCTGCTCCAAATCCAACTGCTCCTTCATAGATGCCCAGACATGAATCCAAAACCTTGAGTATCCCCTGAGTAGCCAGGCATTCAACTGTTCAGTTTGTGTTCTCCTTCCCGAAGCCTTCTCCACTCGATTTCCATCGTGCACCTCAAAGCCTCTTTTCAAGCTCTTTGGGCTGCTGCTCTCTGCCTCACGGCTGCTCTCCTGTGCCTGAACCACAGCCCCAAAGGCAGGAGCAGCAGTTCAGCAGCAGCCCAGAAGGGGCTGCCCCAAGGCAGCTGTGAGCTGAGCTGCCCAGCCACGGTCAATTGGCTCCTGGCTGCCCTGCTCCAGGTCCTCCACATGCTGCTGCCACACAACCTCAGTCAACCTTTATATATTACTTTTTTGCCTCATATTGGAAAACTATATAATACATTACACAAATATTTACACATATACATTTTATATGTATATATAAAATCTTTACATTTATAATGGAACTGGTAAAAGATAGATACCGGTAATTAATATACAGTTCATATGTACACTATCATCAGGCATCTCAGCTGCCATCAGACAGCCCTGTGCCTCAGCATCTCTGTCAACGGCTGCAGAACAGGAGCTGATTGAACCCATGTTGCAGCCATCAGACAGCCCTGTGAAGGCTGCTGCTCTCTGCCTCATGGCTGCTCTTCTGCGCCTGGACCACAGCCCCAAAGGCAGGAGCAGCAGTTCAGCAACAGCCCAGAAGGGGCTGTCCCAAGCCGATCTCCACAGGAAGCCTCTTGTTGCCTACAACAAAGTGCTCAAGGTCTGTCTTCTCCAGGCAGTGCTGCAGGTGCTCCAAGATATCCTGCAGGAAATCCCTCCTGAGCCACCGTGGCAGGGGTGTTCAGGAGGAGCATCACAGCCATCTTTAAGGTCTAGGTGGAAAAGCCTTCGCCCGTCAGAATGCAGATGAGGAGCTCCTGCATTGGCAGTGCCAGCTGTGCTTCTGGGCCTGCCCTGCCACGTGCCTGAAGAACTCAGTCTCTGCCTGTTGCCTCCGCTTGAGGTGTGACAACCTGGTTTGGGAATGGCATGGCGACAATCCCCCTGCAAGCCTTGCTCTGGGTTTTAGCAGCTGACAAAATCTAAAGTCTATCTGCCCTATTTCTGCGGCTTTGAGGCCTCTGGGGTTGATGCCGCTGGACCACAGTGTCGATTTTTGGCAGTGAGGACGTGAGGCGACAATGTGCTTTGCATCAGCGGCTGAAATTCCGCACTTTCTCACGAGTTCTTTAGCGCTGATATGAAGGGTCTCGTGTAGTTGACGGGCATCTCTCAGGGTCCACAGCCCACCTGCCTTGTCATTGTCAATCTGAAAGAATCCCTTAACTGGATTGTGGCTGTTGACATGGATGAGAGATATGGTGCCTTTTTGTGAATCATGTGCCTCTTCTAGCATCATCGCCACTGCTGACACTGACACGCCGGGTCCAGACATGGCTAGACAGACTTTGGTCACAAACCTAGAGTCGGTTATGATGTTGAGGTGCTCTTCTGGGAACAGTCCACATGCTAGTACCACGGCGGCTGCTTCGAGTTGCTGGACCGAAAGCGTAGGATCTGTTGTTCTGATGCAGTGCCACTGTTCTCCCGACTGCCATACCACCGCTGCAGTGCAGGTTAACGAAGATGCGTCCGTGAAGACCATGGGTCCTGCTCGTGGCCGGTCAATTCTTTTTGGTGGGAGGTTGATGTCGACCATCGCAAGCAACTGAGTCCAAGGGGGTTTTGCTGCATAGCGAATCTCTCCTCCAGATCCAGCAAGGGCTATGGCTAGGTGCTCTGATATTGTCGATGACTGTGTGGAAAGCTGCTTGTGGAAGGGCAGATATATCCTGGTGGGTTCAATGCCCAAATGCCTCAGGGTGAGTTTCCTGCCTTTCATAATAAGGCTACTAAGGCACTCAACTCCCGGGAAAAAGTGCGTGATGGTTTTCCCAAGACCACCCATTGTATGTGCTGGGCTTTGGCGGGGGGTCCTTGGGCTAGCGCTCCTACTCCCCCTTTCTTTGTAAGGTGGACATACAAATCCACTGGCGCGTCTGAGCCTCATCTGGTGAGCGTGCTCACCGACATCTGATGTTCGATAAAATTGAGTGAGCTTACTGCTTCTGGTGTCAAGCTCTTTGGCTCCCATGGGTTTTTCCCTCTCAGGAGGTCGTTTAGGGGCTCCATGACCTTGGGAGGGATCGGGATGATGTTGCGGAGCCATTGTAGGGATCCTACCAGCTGCTGCATGTCATGGGGCGTCCTGATGTCTCGACAGATTTTCATTTGAGGAGGGGTTATACAGGAGTCCGAGATTCCCATGCCTAAAAGGGTTGCACACAGTCCCTTTTTTATCTTCGAACTCGCAATTTCGAGCCCATTTGTTTTCAAGGTCTCTGAGACTGTTGACACAAGTCGGTCTACTTGGCTTGTTGAGGGTGCGGCAATCAGGATGGCGTCCATGTACTGAATAATGATCGTTCGTTCTGCCAGATCGTTCTGCCAGACTGGCGCTAGTGCTCCGTCCACCATGATTTGACAAGTGGCAGGGGAGCTGACCATTCCCTCAGGCAATACTCGCCATTGGAAGCGCAGGTTGGGCCTCTGGCTGTTTGGGAAGGTGACGGAAAGGGTAAACCGCTCTTTGTCTTCATCGTGCAATGGGATGGAGAAGAAGCAGTCTTTGATATCAAGCACCGCACAGGGTTGTCCTCTTGGTATCATTGAATTCATGGGCAACAAAGTCGGTACAGGACCCATTGGTTGAATTCTTTTGTTCACCTCTCATAGGTCATGAAAGAGACGGAAGCCTTCACCAGACCGTTTGGGGATCACAAAGTTTGGGCTGTTCCACGGGCTTGTGGAGGGTTCAATGTGGTTTTGCTGCAGCTCCCAGGTAATTAACTCAAGAAGGGCAGTCATTCGAGGATTTGACAAGGCCCACTGCTTGACCCATACTGGGTCCAGCGATTTCCATGTTAATTTGATGGGTAGCTGTGGGTATGCGGCAGTGGCCCTTAGAATAAATTTGTCATCCTGACGTCCAACAGGGTTAGGGCATCCCTCCGTAACAATGGTGGACATTCTGACATGACTTATGGGGAAAGGGTGATGGTTCTCCCCGGTCCCCTTTCAGTACAAAGCGTTATCGCTACCAGTTGGGTGTTTTTTTGGGCCCGAGACAGCCCTCCAACTCTGCCCACCACGGGGGCTTCCTCTAATATCCATTGTGAAGGCCAGTGTATGTTTGGAATAACGGTGACATCTGATCCTGTGTCAACCCAAAAGGGAAGGCAGATAGGAGAGCCATCAGGGTTGTTATAGAGATGGCAAATGGCCCACACTATCAGTGGGTGTCCGCCCACCTTCATAGCAAAAGCCACACATGGGTCCCGCTCCCACGCCTTCATGGCCAGGGCCAGCCAGGGGCCTCGCCCCCAGGGAGCCGTTCTTGTTATTCCTGGGGTGTCGATGGGTTTGGCTGGGCCGTTGGCTGAGCTGTGAAGCTGGTCATGGCAGGGGGCAGTGGGTGTGGGAGCTCCGCGCCCCATTGACAATTGGCACAACCAGGCCGCTTCATGTTCCGGGTGGGAGGGGGCTGTGTGCGGCCCGGGTGCCCCCTCCCCCTCCCGTTTCCCTGATGTTTGGATCTGCATTCTCTAGCAAAATGCCCCTTCTCTCCACATGCCCTGCATGGCCCCCTAGGTTTCGTCTGGTGTGGGGGAAACAGGCTGTTGGTGGGTACCCCAACTGAGGGCAGCTCACTGCGATGTGACCTGCCTGCCCACACTTAAGGCATGCCATCACGCCAGTTATTGTCCTGCAGACAGCTGCCTGAGTTGGGATAGATGCTCTTCTTTCGCGACATGCCTAATCGTGTCTGCAATGTTAGACCCCGGCGTCAGCGACCGTAAGATGTCCTTTGTCGCAGAGCTGCTAGGCTAAGCTAAGAATAGCAAGAAAGAATCTAAAACAAAGTTGTGGCCAAGGACTCAGTCCCCAGCTTACACTTGTGATTGGCCCTTAATTATAAACAAGAGGCATGAGCCAATCAAGGTGCCCCTGTTACCACAGCAGCTGATAATAATTGTTTACCTTGTCTTCTGAGGCCTTTGCCCTCCAGAAGACGCAGAAATCCGAAAGAAACGATTTCTGTGAAGAAATGTCTGCGACAGTCCTTGGTCGCTGAATTGCACTGTTGGCGCAAACACTCCACTAACACAGGGCCCTTTGCTTCCGAGGGTAGGGCTGAGGAGTCAAGTGCTGCCTGGAGACGGTCCACAAATTGTGTGAAACTTTCACTTTCGCTCTGCTTTATGGTAGACCATGGTCATGGTCTGGCGATAACCTTAGACGCAGAGCGAACAGCCTCTCGAGCAGCACGGGTTGTTGTCATAACCTCATGGGCCCGAAGGCCCTCAGCCTGTGCCTGGGGGGTGATCATGGTTGGGTCTGTGCCCATTAAGTGCTGTATGCTGGAACCGTGTAGCGGGTGGTCTCCCCCAGTCACTAAGGCCAGCTGCGTTGCACAGTGGTCCTCCTATTCTTGTTTAAAAACAATCATCCCTGCCCCATCAAAAATTAATCAGCATGTTTGTTTCATATCAAATGAGAGCATGTCATCCCCTCCAAAAACGCTATCAATAAGAGTGGAGAGCATTGCTGAATTAATCCCCCTGTCCACAATTGCTTTAACAATTACTTGTACATCCTTGGTGTTCACCAGCGTATAGGTCCTCTGGTTTCCGCCTGGCCCCACCACTCGGACTGGAAACGCCAGCGTGGCTGATGGGGCCCACTCGGCACATGCTACTTTTATTTTCCTCCAGTCAGTAAGAGGAGCTCGTTCTTTTCCTAACTTCCCCTTGACCCAAGCAGGAGCATTGTAATGGCTAATCTTGTATGCTCCCACTTCCTCTTCATGGGAATCGGAATCAGGATCGGGATCGGGCCCCCATTGTGACACGGTGCCCCTGATGTCACAGGGGCCAGGGGCACCACAGCCGGGCCAGCCCTGCCCTTGGTCCCCAGCCCAGCTCAGGGGCTCCAAGTGGGCCCAGCAATGAAAGCCCCGGCACCCAGCAAGTGCAGCCCCTCTGGGAGGGAATGGGCCCCAGGGGCTCCCTGCACAAAGCAGGCAGAAGCCCCTCTTGCTGACCTCTTGTCAAAGAGAAAAACATATAATCACCAATGCACCAATGTTGAATATGCTGCATAATATCAACTATGAAAGCACCAGAAGTGCTTTTCTCACGGTGCTTTCGGAGTGAGATTCAGGGGGGCTTGCTTCAGTTTTTTCTTGCTTGATTATTCCTGGATCCAGCCCCTCCAAGACCTCTGTGAAACCTTCCCATTATCAGACAAAAGAGATAAGGAACTTTAGCCAAAACACCTCCTGCCTCCTTCAGATCAAGAAGCAGCAGAGGAGCAGTTCTGGCAGAAAATTTGTGTGGCTTTGCACAAGAGCTGAACCCCTGTGTTATTAGGGAATGCTTGCTCCTGTTGTGCCAAAATGCTCGAGCAGGGGTGAGAATCTGGTGTCAAAGTGCGTTCATCTGCTCCATGTTGCACAGGACACCCGTGTGCAGGAATACAGAAAAATTCCCTCAGAAGGGATCTGCTGTGGCAAGGCCCCTCTGGTTTTCTCCTCCATGGAGCAGGTTGCATGCAGAGTGTGGGCCCATATTACCTCAGCATCCTCCTCCTCATCCTCGTGGTGCCCTTGCAGAGCCTGAGCCCCTGTGCTCTGTCAGGGCCCCTGGGCAGGTGGGACATTCCCAGAGGAGAGGGCCCTGCTGTGTCCCCATTCCCCCTGTCCCTTATGTCCCTGTGTTCAGGAGGGCTCAGAGAGGATGGGGACTCCTGCCTGCCCGGCATCCTGTCTGCCTGTTGGGCCTGTCCCAGGCTGTGATTCCTGCGCTGTGTCCCCCTGTCCCTGCTGGCCCTGCTGTCCCTGCTGTCCCTGCTGTCATGGCCCACTGCAGCGTTCCACACCCTACACAGCCACGGTGGCTCCTGAGCTCTGCAGGGACCTAAGTGACAGTCTGAGTGGTGGCACTCCTGGTTTTCCTGCATTTGGCATCCCGTAGAGCAGAGGCTGGACCACAGCACCAAAGGAACAGCAGCCAGAGGGGAGGAAAGGAGCCTGTGCATGGCCCAGGGGTGCTGTGGTGCCCCTCTGTCAGGAATTCCACACAGCTGACACCTGAGTCCCACATGGACACTCACAGACACAGAGATTTTTCAGGCATTGCCTTTATTGGATCTTTGCACTGACTGCAGCTCCTAGAGGGAAGTCACTCTCCCAAGACAGGAGGGCAGTCAGTGTCATTTTCACAACACAATAATATATTGTAAACCTTGAAATTAACAAATCGTGATTATAGTCAATCTTATCTAAGCAACTACTTTATACACTGTTATATTTAATAATAATAATAAAATAGTTAATATTTTAATCATGAATATTATGTAAATTCACTGTTTTAAGATAAAAATATAGCATACCTAAATTTTGTTTAAATAATAGAATTCATACTAATTTTGATGAATGATAATAATTATAAAATATAAAGAATAAGTGCCATTACTTAATTATTACTTATTATTACAATATTATTCTGGAATTATTCTACATTAAAACTATTAAAACTATTAACTAATCTACTATTAAAACTTTGAAAAATATTTTCACATAAAATATTTTAAATATTTTAAATATTTACAAACTATTTAACAATTGGAATCAATCTCAAGGTTTTGGACTGGATCTTCCTTCAAATGGCTCCGTCCTCGAGGAAATGCAAAGCTCCTGCATGGAAAAGGGGAAAGAGAGACACTAATATAGATACAGTTACTATAGATACAGTGAGGAGATAGAGGGAAGAGGGGCAGGGTGTGTCAGGAGCCCTGAGGCTCTGCCCCGGCGCAGGGCTGTGCTGGGCAGCAAACGCAGCTCTGTGCGCTGGCTGCTCACAAAGATGTGCGGCTCGCCTTGGCCAGCCCAAAGAGCATCCCCAGAGGAAGCTTTTCTTCACACAGGGCACAGCCTGGGCTCCTCCAAAAGCCTGCCCTGCCTACCTTCAGCATCTTGTTTGTGTCCCTATTCATTTGAATGAGCCGGGCCATTTGCTGTTCCATTTGTCTCATGGTCCGGCGCATTTGCTCCATTTCTTTGAATCTCATTTTAAGGAGCCGCCTTCTCTGCTCGATTTTCTCCTTCCTCCTTCTGGCCACTTCCTGAGCTCGCTGGGCTGCTGCTCTCTGCCTCGTGGCTGCCCTTCTGCGCCTGTGCCACCACCCCACAAGCATGAGCGGTGGCTGAGCAATTTGCCAGATCTGGGGCAGGCACTGCAAGGCAGCCAGGAGCCGGGGTCCCCAGCCAGGCTCAGGTGCCTCTGGGGGAGCCTCTTCCATCTCGTCTGCATGGGGCTGGTACCCCAAGGCAGCCAGGAGCCGGGGTCCCCAGCCAGGCTCAGGTGGCTCTGGGGGAGCTGGTGTCATCTCCTCTACAGGGTGCTGGTACCCCAAGGCAGCCAGGAGCTGGGGTCCCCAGCCAGGCTCAGGTGGCTCTGGGAGGGTCGGTTTCTGTCTCTCTGCATGGTGCTGCTCATCCCCACGAAATCTGTTCACCACAGACAGTGGGAACGGGAAGATGAGCAGCACAAGCACAGCCAGGACTAATCTGTCCGCCATGTTCTGCAGGAGGAGAGAGACAAGGGTTTCAGTGGGGCTACCAAGGGAGCTTGTGGGGGCTGCAGTGAGGCCTGGAGGCGCAGGGATGTGAGGGCAGGGAGCAGAGGGCCCCAGGCAGCTGGCAGGCAGCAGGGCCTGTCCCAGTGGGTCAGCAGCAGCCCCGGGCCCTGGCCAAGGCGCCGGCCCCAGGGGCTGGCCCTGGATGCAGGGGGACAATGCAGGCCCGGCTGCGGCGCTTGTGCCCCGGCCCTGGCCCTGGCCCGGCCCAGCCCCTCCACGTGTGCACTCACCGCTTGCCCAGGCTGTGCTGGGCCAGCGTTCCCTGTGGGGGCCTTTTATAGTGGCCCCCATTGTGACACGCTGCCCCTGATGTCACAGGGGCCAGGGGCATCACAGCCGGGCCAGCCCTGCCCTTGGTGCCCAGCCCAGCTCAGGGGCTCCCAGTGGGCCCAGCAATGAAAGCCCCGGCACCCAGCAAGTGCAGCCCCTCTGGGAGGGAATGGGCCCCAGCGGCTCCCTGCACAAAGCATGCAGAAGCACCCCCAAGCTCTTGTCAAGGAGAAAGAAACATCATGAATCCTGCTGATTATAATCAATACTATTATCTATAAAAGCACCAGAGATTCTGTTGGGATGGCACTGTTTTTTCTACAACTGGAGTGGGTGAGGGTGGCTCTGGTTTTCCCGCTCAACTCTACCCACATCCAGCCCCTCAAAGACCTCTCGCAAATCCTCCCATTATCAGACACCTGCAGGCAGCAATTTCCCAGTGGGCAATTCCCTCTGCCAACAGAGAGTCTCCTGCATGTCCAACAAGTTCAGGCTCACAGTGCCAAGGCCCTGGGCAGTGTCTGGGATGAAGAGCCTCCGTTGCATCCCCACTGAACACATGGTGGTCATAGCAGCAGTGCCTCTTGCCTGTTCCCTGCCTGGCCAGACCTTCCAGCCCAGGTGAAATGCCCAGCATGGCCTTTGAGTACAAAGGGATTGTAGAGCAAACAGCATCTGTGTAGCCACCACGGTCTTCAGCAGCCTCTGCACCGGGGAGGGCACTGAGAGGAGGCCACTGCTGCTCTTGTCAGAGCGCTGCTCTGCAGGGATGTCCCTTGCCCTGCTGAGTCCCACATCTGCCCATCTTTTTGCCTGGTTTGAGGTCAGGTGGATGCCATCTGCGCCCAATCCAACTGCTCCTTCATAGATGCACAGACATGAATCCAAAACCTTGAGTATCCCCTGAGTAGCCAGGCATTCAACTGTTCAGTTTGTGTTCTCCTTCCCGAAGCCTTCTCCACTCGATTTCCATCGTGCACCTCAAAGCCTCTTTTCAAGCTCTTTGGGCTGCTGCTCTCTGCCTCATGGCCGCTCTCCTGTGCCTGAACCACAGCCCCAAAGGCAGGAGCAGCAGTTCAGCAGCAGCCCAGAAGGGGCTGCCCCAAGGCAGCTGTGAGCTGAGCTGCCCAGCCACGGTCAATTGGCTCCTGGGTGCCCTGCTCCAGGTCCTCCACATGCTGCTGCCACACAACCACATCCAACCTTTATATATGATTTTTGCCTAATATTGCAAAACTATATAAATTTTAAAACTATATATACATACAAAACCTTACATATATACATTATAGATGTACATACAAAAACTTTTTATGCATAACGGAACTGGCTAAACAGAAGTATAGATACAGGTAATTTATATACAATTCATATGTACACTATCATCAGGCATCTCAGCTGCCATCAGACAGCCCTGTGCCTCAGCATCTCTGTCAAGGGCTGCAGAACAGGAGCTGATTGAACCCATGTCACAGCCCAGAGTAATCATGGATGGCCTCTGTGCGCGGACCTGGATCATGACCCAGGTGCTGGAGAAGCCTTGGTGGTTCAACCACTCCAAATCCTGGCCCCAAGCTGATCTCTACAGGAAGCCTCTTGCTGCCTAGAACAAAGTGCTCAAGGTCTGTCTTCTCCAGGCAGTGCTGCAGGTGCTCCAAGATATCCTGCAGGAAATCCCTCCTGAGCCACCGTGGCAGGGGTGTTCAGGAGGAGCATCACAACCATCTTTAATGTCCAGGTGGAAAAGCCTTCGCCCACCAGGATCCAAGTGAGGAGCTCCTGCATTGGCAGTGCCAGCTGCGCTGCTGGGCCAGCCCTGCCACGTGCCTGAAGAACTCAGTCTCTGCCTGCTGCCTCCGCTTGAGGCGTGACAACCTGGTTTGGGAACGGCAACAATGCCCCTGCTGCTCGGGCCACAGACTCACAGACACCAATATGATGGACGGTAAATGGCGTTTATTAACGGTGACACGGGGTTCTATATAATGGGGGGTAAACGGTCAAGAAAACGGGGCTCAGTAACTTTAACCATAAAGGGGAGGGGTTTTGTCTTCCCGTAACATCCCGAGATCTTGTATTCGGTCCCTAATCTCCCACATTGCCACCGCGTTGTTTCAGGACTGTTGTAGTGTGTTTTGTTGGTTTGTTCTGTTCCTTCCCCATTTTGTTATGATGGTTCTGCCCTCCCAGTTTTCCCCGCCTCAGTTTATGTCTGTTATTCAGTTGCTATGGTTACCCCCCTGTTATGTAATTTCCCCTCCCTCCATTCCCAAATATGTATACCCTTCTCTCCTCCCTGGGCCCAGTCAATCACTCTCCTCCCCTCCCAATTTTCCAGAATGTTCTCCTCAGTGGGAGCAGTGATTGGCTGAGGTCCCGGGGCCCCTCCTCTACATTCTATCAATTGGTTCTCCCTTCAAGTCTATTATGTTAAGCTCATCCCCTGTTTCTCCCTGATTGGTTCTCTGTAAATCCCTCCCCTAGTCACCACCTCCCTTTAAAGTCTCACGCTCAACCCTTTTTTCTTGTCACTCCCTGCTGGTCGCCCCCGGGGACATTAAACCCGTTTGGACCCCAGGAAGTGTCTGGCTCTTATTTTGCTTCGCCCTGCCTCACAGCTCTCCACCGAGACCTCGTCCTGCAGGCACAGCCCAAGGCTTCTACCGCCGAGGGGTGCCTGAAGCTGCCAGCCCTGGGGCCCTGCCACCGGGACTGACACCCCCTGCTGCAGTGGGACTGTTGGCCACCCTCTCAGCTAGCCAGGTCATAAGGTCTCCGGCCGCGGTCGCTGCAGATTGGCGCCCAACGTGGGGGCCCCCCGCCGTCGCTCGGACCCTGCGGACGAGGTCATCCGACCCCTGGACGCTAATCTACCCCTGGTTGTAGCAAGCTCCATTATAGGAGCAGCGCTCCCGGGGGATTCGGAGCTACAACTCCTGTCACCCAGGGAGAGCTCTGAGGGCGAAGCTCTGCCCCTTTGGGATTTTATTTCGTCGTTCGCCTGACCGTTAAGCCCCTGCCTTGGGGGTCTTCCCTCCCACCTTTTTAATCTTTCCTGGGAACTGAGCCCTGCTTTGGGGACTGCTCCCAACCCCTCTTCTCCCTACGCCCCTTCCTTTTTTGTTTTCACTTTCCTGTGGGAGCTGTACTCATGCTCTTTTTGGGACCGGTAACCTGGTAGTCATGCCCCAGTGGGACCGCTACTAGGGAAAGCTCCTACTTTCCTTAACCCCTTTTCCTACCATCTTGTCACTGGTGGGTTCATGCCTGCGTTGGGACCGACGTTCTAAACAAGCGGTAGCGTGGGAGCAACCCCTCCAACCAGGGATGCCGTCCCCTACAATGCTCCCCCAAAATTGGAATTTGGCCATCATTGATATAAAAGATTGCTTCTTTCAAATTCCCCTACATCCTGATAATGCCCCGCGTTTTGCGTTCACGGTTCCCTCCATCAACCGTGAGTCCCCGGCCAAGCGCTACCACTGGCAAGTTCTTCCCCAGGGCATGAAGAACTCCCCTGTGATTTGCCAGTGGTACGTCGCTTCGCTGCTGTCTCCTGTTAGTACAGCCCTTGGAGACGTCGTCCTGTTACACCATTATATGGACGACATCCTCGTTTGCGCCCCAACAGATGATCTACTTGCCCATGCGCTTGACCTGACAACCAGTGCGTTGGTTGCTGCAGGGTTCGAGCTCCAAGCAGATAAAATTCAAAGGATGCCACCTTGGAAATACCTGGGCCTCGAGATTACTAAGCGAACCACTGTGCCGCAGAAATTGGCTATTAGGATTTCAGTCCAAACCCTTGCGGATGTCCATCAGCTGTGTGGGTCCTTAAATTGGGTGAGACCATGGCTGGGTATACCAACAGAAGACCTAGCTCCCCTTTTCAATTTATTGAAAGGGGGAGAGGAGCTGAGTTCTCCTAGGGAACTCACCCCAGAGCTCGGGTAGCCCTAGAGAAGGTTCAAAAAACCATTTCGGCCAGGCAGGCCCACCGTTACTATCCGGGCCTGCCATTCAAATTCATCATTTTGGGGAAACTGCCACATCTTCATGGCTTGATCCATCAGTGGGATAAGAGTCTGAAGGACCAGGGTCTGGGAGACCCCCTCTTAATTATAGAGTGGGTGTTCCTCAGCCACCATAGGTCCAAAATGATGACAAGGCCACAAGAGCTGATAGCCAAACTGATCCGAAAGGCAAGATCTCGGATCAGGGAGCTGGCAGGCTGTGATTTTACATGCATTCATCTTCCAATTCAATTGGTTTCAGGCCAACTTAAATTAAAGACCTTCAATGAACTGCTGGAAACCAACGAAATGCTGCAATTTGCACTAGATAGCTACACTGGCCGCGTTGCAGTCGATCGGCCGGCCCATAAACTTTTCAATTCAGAGTTTAAATTATCAATCAAAGGGATTCAGAGTAGGAAGCCTCTAGATGCTCTGACGCTATTTACCGACGCGTCCGAAGCATCCCACAAGTCAGTGATGACTTGGAAGGATCCTCAGACTCAGCGGTGGGAGGCTGATGTTGCCATTGTGGAGGCTTCTCCACAAGTAGCTGAGTTGGACGCAGTCGTCCGAGCATTTGAGAAGTTTCCTGGTCCCTTCAATTTGGTCACAGATTCTGCATACGTAGCTGGTGTAGTATCTAGAGCAGAATTGGCAGTTCTACAGGAGGTCTCCAATCAAAAGTTGTTTAATTTGCTCTCAAGGCTAGTTGAATTAGTCTCCCACCGAGAGCATCAGTTTTTCGTGATGCATGTAAGATCACACACTGATCTGCCAGGGTTCATCGCTGAGGGCAACCGTCGGGCCGATTCTTTGGCTGCGGCTGCTGTCACGCTGGGCCCGCTCCCAGATGTGTTCGGCCAGGCTAAGATCAGCCATCAGCTCTTCCATCAAAATGCGCCAGGCCTGGTCAGGCAATTCCACCTTACGCAGGACCAGGCCAAGGCGATCGTGGCCACATGTCCCCAATGCCAAGCTCATCAGATGCCTACCATCGCGGCTGGGGCGAACCCCCGGGGCTTGGCGAGCTGTGAAGTGTGGCAGACGGACGTGACACACATCCCATCCTTTGGGAGGTTGTGCTACGTCCACGTCTCCATTGACACCTTCTCGGGAGCTATCTTTGCCTCTGCCCACACAGGTGAAAGGGCGGCGGATGTCCAGAAGCATTTGCTTCTGGCATTCTCTGTCCTTGGCATCCCCAGGGCCCTAAAAACCGACAATGGCCCGGCGTATACCTCCAAGGAGCTGAGGAGCTTCCTGCAACAATGGGGAATAGAGCATAAGACCGGCATCCCCTATTGCCCGACAGGCCAAGCCATGGTGGAGAGGGCCCACCAGAGCCTGAAAAAGACCCTAGAAAAACAACGCATGGCTGTGAAGGTGGAGACCCCCCACGTCCGGTTGTCGAGAGCTTTGTACACCTTGAATTTCCTAAACTGCTCTTTCGACAATCTGAATCCTCCAGTTGTCCGACACTTTGGCAGTCACCAACAGCTGCAGCCGAAGGCCGGGCCTCCGGTTCTGATAAGAGATCCGGAGACCTGGCGAATGGAAGGGCCCTATGACCTGGTTACCTGGGGGAGGGGATACGCTTGCGTGTCCACTCCCTCAGGGCCAAGATGGATACCATCAAAATGGGTCAAGCCCTTCCTTCCAAAGCAGGCGAAGACATCTGAGGCTGTGCCGCAAGTGCAGGAGGCATGCTGGCGGCGGAGGAGAAAACCTTCCACCATTTCTCATTTCTATTTTCCTGACAGGTTCCCTCCAGCAGAGCCCCTTCCCTCACCTCCTCTGTTCCGTGCCCCTTTCAGTGTTGTCTCCGAATCCCAACCCTCCTCCCCAATGTCTAACTCCTCCTCAGATCTTAATTTACTTTTTGGGACAGAACCATCTATTTGAGAGAGAATTTAAATTGTAACCAGGTTTATTTTGTTCTTTCAGTTTATTTCAGTTCTTTCAGTCCATTTGCTGGCTCTCGCAACATCAGAATGACCCAGCTCAGCCCTCGACTGTGGCAGCGCCCAAGCGCTCTCTTGTCTTTTACGATCTTCTGCCTCCTCCTGCCATCATTGGCAGCGTGGATCGTCCCTCAGCCAAAAGTAAATGTCTGGCGTACCTTGGCTCAAGCGTTGGGGCAAGACCATATCTGCCTCGACGCAGGATCAGCAGAGGATCCGATGTCGTCGTGCCTTGTGGGGATCCCTTTCTCTCCAGGTGAGTTCCCCTCCGCTTTTCAGTCAGCCCTTTCCCCGATTTTGGCCCGGAGCCTCACTATCCTTCCTAGTTTTGATTCCAGTAACGCCTGGAGAGACGGAGTGGTCAAGCTGGATCCTTTACCCTCTGAGCCCACTGAACTCCCCCTACTCGGTTCTGCCAATTCCTCTATTTGTTTTCAATTTGAGTACACCTTTTCCCCCATAGAGAAGGGCAATTAAGTTGTGCAGCAAAATAAAGCTGTCTGTCAAGCCTGTCCCAGGGCAGCTGGGCTGTGCTTCCAGTCCCCTGTCCCCTCGGCTCCATGGGCAGAGCCTTTATGCCTCTAGAGGAAATTGGCCCTTGTCACTCCTGGGCTCCTGGCAGAGGTGCTGGCTCCTGGCAGTGCACTCGGGCTCCAGGTGCCCTTTCAGGTCTGCAGAGCACCAGGCTGATGCTGTTGTGTGCTTTCACAGAGAGCTCTTGGAGCCACAGCGGTGGCACTTGAGGCAGGATTCAGCTTTGCCACCCTGCCGGAGGCTGGAGAGCTCAGTGTGCCTCAGCTTTGTGCCTGGCAGCTGCCGGTCACAGCTGCAGTGGCAGTGTGAGGTGACCCAAAGCCACCCTGGCAGCACATGGCTGTGCTTTGCTTCCTCCCTGCCCTGGAATGGGGGTTAGATGGGCTGTTGGCAAGGAACTGCTGCCTGTGAGGGCCGTGAGGCCCTGGCACAGGCTGTCCTGAAAAGCTGAGGCTGCCCCATCCCCTGCAAATGTTCAAGGCTACATTAGATGGAATTTGGAGCATGTTGGCCTAGTGGAAGGTGTTCCAGCCCAGAGCAGTGGGGTAAGAACTGGATAATCTTTGGGGTGTATTTTTGCAACCCAAACCAGACTGTGATTCTGTGATTAGGTGGGATATCAGGAAAAGGTTCTTCCCCCAGAGGATGGTCAGGCACTGGACAGCCTCCTGAGGGAATGGTTTGCTCAATGCCTTCAGGCACAGTGTGGGATTTTTGGCGTTTTCCTGTGCAGAGCCAGGAATTGGGTTTGATGATCCCTGTGGGTCCCTTCCACCTCAGGATATTCTGTGATTTTGTGCGAGGCTTCAAGAGCTGCTCAGCAATCTCGCATTTCTGTGGTGTTTGCTAAGCCCTTGGTGAAAATCTGCAACTTTATCTTAAAAATTTGGTGTTTAATTATTAGTATAATTCACTAGAAGTTGTGTGTGAGATGTAAAGGCTGCATCTGTCCTTTCATTCTGAGGAAAGCAATTATATTCTTAAATCTGTTATGGAATCCCTTAAAAGTGCATTTTTCTCTGCTCTAACAGCATCTAAAATTGTGAGCAGCATGGAAAAGGCCAAATATTCACTCCAGCATCAGGAGAACTTCACATCAAGGCTCCACTATGGACAAAGAGCGTGTGCCCGGCTCTGGCTGCTCCTATTTGTGCCTCGTGTGCTGGAGACCCTGCACGACTTCCAGAATTAAACTCCACTTCTACACAGAAGCACAGCAAGCACAACAACTTCTGATTTATGTCATGCTTCAATTCCAGGATTTAAACCTTCAGTCCTTGCCCTTTTTAAGGCACATTATGAGCTATAGAGCGGAGCTCACCCCGTGCCGCCCCGCTTCCCTCAGATCCCCTCAGCGAAATGGCGCCTGAGGGCGAGCCCGCGAGTTGCCATGGCAACAGTAAAGGGGCGTGGCCTGGTCTGCAATGCAAAGGAGAGAGGCGTGGCGCTGCGGCATCACGTGACCCTGCCTTTTCCCGCCCTCGGCGGCCTTGAACCTCCCCGCTGCCCGTAGACGCGTGACATGGCCCCGCCCATCCCGCGGGAGAGCAGTTGGTTGGTTGGAGGGCGATGGAGGGGGCGTGGCTTGCGCCGCGCAGGCGCGGTGAGGGAGGGGGCGCAACCCAGTGAGGAGGAGGCGGCGGCGGCGCGCGAGCGGCTGCGGTTGGTGCGCGCGCCAAGATGGTGAGGGGGGAGCGCGCGCCGCTCCCTCAGGGGGGACCCGGCGGGATCGTGAGGGGAGGGGAGCGGGGGGGGGGGTCCGGTCGGGAGGGGGCTCACCCCGCTGAAAGCTGCATAGTTAGCTGATTCAGAAAGATTCGATAGGGAAATGATAGAATAATCAACAGGAAAACGCGTGATATGACCTCTGAGGAACTGATTATGTGTCTGTGAAACGACTGATGGTTTGATGGCACCTGGTTGTTGGTTGTCTTGTAATGTTTCGAGCTAATTCACTGAAGAACGTCTGATTGTTGCTCATTGAAGTCATTCACCCGAGTGGTGAATTTGAACTTGAGCTGTGATTGCTGGTTGGAACAGACCAAGGGAAACAAGGACTGGTGGATGAATGCTGTGGGGTACTTTGCATTAATATTGGTTAATGGGTAAAGTAATGGTTGTGGAGAAAGGAAGAGACATGCATGCTGCTTTTAGTAAAGGTTTGCGGAGCTGAACCCTCCTGTGGAAGGAGCAGTTGCAGAGCAAATTTGATCAAATCTTGGGCTGTTTCGCTGCGTGCCTCTCTGGCGAGAGCCGTGCTGGAGGCTCTTTAGGAGATTCACGTTTATTTGTCAGGGTGAGGGTGAGCGGAGGGGTGTCCTGAGGGGGATCTGCTCAGGAGGGTGCGGGGAGCAGCAGCTGCCCCCCCTCGGTGGTGCTGGCAGGTGTGTCCCTGTCTGTGCAGCAATCCTGCCCTGCCGTTCCTCAGTTTTTGTTAAGCCAGGCGTTGGTGAGCCGGCTTAGCCTCGATAAACAGTCTGAATCTGATGTTACCGAGTGTTTTCCTTCAGGGATTTGTGTTTGTGTGGCTGCACAGGTGTGAGCAGGAGCATGGCTTGTCTGCTGGGAGAAGCTGGTGAGCCCAGGGGACGGGGAGAAAAGCTTCCTTCACAAAAGAGCATTTTATATAAAATAGAACCTCAGCTTTGAAATGCAGCCCTGAGTCCTGCTGGGTTTTTTAGTTGAGACCTCCTGGGTGAGTGAGAGTGGGTGTAAGTGACATTTTATATGAAATACAAGTTCAGCTATGGAATGCGGCCCTGAATTCTGTTGTGTTTTAAAGTATTCTTTAGGGTTTTCTCCCTCAATGAGTGAGAGTGGACGGTAGGGATGTTTCAGAAAATCCAGAATGACTTAGGTTTGAAAATACCTTTTAGATCATGGACTTCAGCCTGTTTGGGTTGAGGGACTGATCAGAGGGAGCCAAGGGTGATCTTTGACATTTATGGGAAACAAGCAAAATCAGGGGCACTGTACAGGCAGTGCCTGAGCTCTGCTGTCACAGCAGAGCCTGATTTCCTCTCCAGCTGTCCAGAGGAAGCACAGGGATGAAACTTTGTGCCAGAATTTGATCAAGGTGGAAATCTTTTTAGGAGCAAGCGACAACAAAACGTGGGGTATGGGAAGTGGGGAAGCAGAGCCACCCATCTGCTTTTGGGGGGAAATCTCACAATGTTGAACGTGAGGAGACAAAACTGGGGGCTTAAATAATAACATTCTGTGATTTATCTCAGTGCAAGAGCTCTTTATTAGAGCTTTTGATTGGTAATCTTGCACATTTTTTTTATCTGAGGGTTTTTTTTTTTAAGGAAACCTTGAAATACAGTTACTTTGGTACAAAGTTCTTAATGCCTTGAGAGTTCATAAATACAGTTCAAGCTGCAGATTTTAAGTAACTTCTTTATCAAGCTGGCATGAACCCGTTGGAGATGGAGGTTGTGTGTATAAAATGTTGTGGGTATAAAATGTTGCTCAGGAAATGGCAGTGGTTGGCTTGGTGCAGTTCAGAAATTGCTTGTGTAAGGGAAGATAACCTGCATGGCTGCTTGTGAAACAATAATTTCCTTCCTCATCTTCAGTGGGATGACTAATATGTGACTTGAGCATCTCTGAGAGCTTGGTGTGCACAGGGGGAAATGGCTGCGTGGTTTTGGGTTAAAATGTCTGAAAATCTTTCTGTGTGTGTGAATCTCAATATTTTTGTGGGTAAAAATAAACAAGGACAATGTTGTTCTTAAATACCAATAGTAGCTCTTACTATGTTAAGTGCTTAAATTACTTGATCCCATTTGCTGTTGCTCTAAGGGACTCCCTTATTTCAGGGCTCGGAAAATGAGGTCTAAAATTTAGTTTGTAAGTGCAGAAGTATAAATTCTACTTCTGAAGTGTAAAGTTGACTTCTAAGAGCTCTGAGAATAATCCCTTTTCAGGAGTAGTTAATAAATACTCCTAGTTAACTGCGTGGCTTTGAAGAGGGAAATTAAAACAGAAAAATGTTAATGTGGTTTAAAAAAAAAATTTCCTTTCACCCACGTTTTTGCTGGTTTTTGTGATGCTCTGAAGCTTTGGACAAGCTGCATGCAGGCCCTCTTCAATGTTTATGCACAGATGTGGGTGACACAGGGATTTTTTTTTTATCTGTTTCACTTTGTGGAAGGATTTATCTCTCCCTCCCCTGTGCCATTTCCTTTTGCAGAGTGAATCTCTGGTGGTTTGTGATGTTGCTGAAGACCTGGTGGAGAAACTGAGAAAATTCCGATTTCGCAAAGAGACCAACAATGCTGCCATTATAAGTAAGTTCCAAACGTGCCTGACAAAAATTGTCAGAAAATCCTCTCCCCTCTTTTCTTCCCTGTGTGAGATTTCTGCTTTATCAGGTAAACATGAGCCAGGGGGGTGTTTGTTCTCTGAGCTGCAGCACTTCCAATTCTGCCTGTAATTTTAACAATAAAATAGTGCTGTTATTAGGATTCAAGTCTCCATCTGCTCTTAGCAGAGTATTTATATTTAATTATGGCTCAGAGTCTACCACTGTTTGTAAAATGATTTTGGGAAGTCATGGGATACTCTGGAGAAGAAAAACAGAATCACAAGGACTAGAACTGCTGAGTGCTAAAAAGCTTCATGCATCCATTTTGTAAATTGATTGAAAAAAACATTGATCTGTGTTTTATTTTGATTTATAGTGAAAATCGACAAGGATAAGCAGTTGGTGGTGCTGGATGAGGAGCATGAGGTTTGTTAAATGAATTGTAAATAAGAGTATCTTCAGCCTGCAATGTATTGTTGTCTCTAAGGTACTGCCTTAGTTTCAAATTGTTATCAAACTCTTAATCTAATTTGGGTCATGAGCTTATTTAAATGCATGGTCACTCTGCATGTAAAGCACAGCACCATTAATAGTGAAACTATGCAGAAGCAATTGAGTTGACTAATTAATTGCACAAAAAAAAAAGTTATTTTAAAGCTGTTTTAACGATGTAAAAAGCATCTTTGGCACCTGCTGGCTTTTTGAAGAGATTTCTGCTGTGTTTCCACGTAGATCTGCACATTTGTCTCTGAGCTGGTCTGCCATCAATTAGAAGCAGGATTGCTAATCCCCTGCAGACTCTAAATTTGATGGGTGGCATAATAAGGTCAGCCCAGTGTGTGGTGTTTCTTAACGGTCCATAGGGCAAAATTAAATCCTTCCCAGGGCTTGGAGCATTAACCAGAGCTCTTGTTCCCTAGAATGTAGATGTTAATGTAACACTCAGATGTAACGGGGAATCCTTTTTGTGTGCTGAAGGAGGAAGGACTGAAATTTTCAAACTTTTGATTTATGTAGCTGATTTTAACTTACTTTATAGTGTGTGCTTACTTATTTAGTACTAGGGTTGGCAAAGCATGGTAACTGCCAGCATAGCCAACTATGCCAGAAATGTTTGCTCAATTTATTATGCCTAAAATAGGGGTGATTATTCACACTAACATTAATTCTGTGTTTAGTCATAGGAGTCTGTTGGCACACAAATCTTCCTAAACTGCTGTAGTAATTTGGGAGGTCCTTATCAGTTCACCTGTAGATCACCATCTGCCCTACAGGTGTTTGTGTCCATTACCCTGCTTTAACCTTCCAGTGTGAGGTACTTGCTCAAACATTGCTTGTGTTTAATGTCACCAGGGTATTTCTCCTGATGAGCTAAAGGATGAGCTGCCTGAGAGACAACCTCGATATCCTTGCCATGCTGCTGCCATTTGGACTTACTCACTCCTGGAAGCTGTTCAAAGTGTTGGACTTCACCTTTTTAGGCCAGTAATTGCTGTAGTGTGATCTTGCTGATCCTTTATTTGGGAAATAACCCAGGGATCAGTTCTCAGGCTGCACTGAACTGTTGTACCACTTGCTGAAACAATGACTCATTTAAGCCTTTCCTGACATTTTATTTCCTTTTACACTATATAATGTTTGGGGAAGTAAGGCAAAGCCACGTTGCTGGTAATGTAAAGAAGTGAGTAAAATGTACCAGTCACTGGCTACTTCTAAATATAGAGTTCTGCCTGTGTAACTCTGGATCTGTTTTGGTGCTTTCTCAGGATGTGGCTGTTGTTGTTTTGCTGCAGTTACTGATTCTGGAATTGCTGTGGCCATGTGATCCAGGGAGGAATCCCTGTTTTGGAAAAAGAACAAAAGAGGGTGAAGTAAATTAACTAGTGAAATAAAAGGGGTACTTAAGTTACATGTGAAGAAAATACCTGCCCTATTAGCCTCAAGAGCTGGCTGGCACCATTCCCTGTGCTGTTCTGAATCTTGCCTTTCATGCCTACAGTGCAGTGGGAGGCTGAAAACAGAAGTCCTGGCTAAAACTGCAGTTCAAATTGAGCAGAACACCTGAAACAACGAAGTTCTTGGTCAGCAAAGAAAGAATTTGGCTTTCATTAAAAGCCAAAACCACAGTGGTGGGTGTGGGAAGTCTTTTTACAAAGCTGGAAGAGGAATATTTGTGATGAAAGGGTGATTTTTAGCTCTGATGTGAAACATTACTACAGAGACAGCCCTCACACTGAGGCAGGGCCAGTTCTGAAAATCAGATGTGGAAGTGAAAACAAAACAGTGAGATTATTATTACCAAATTAAAACATCATCTTAAATGCAACACTGACTTCTGCCTGCATCAAGCTCTGATAACTGGGCATTATATCCTATAAAATAATTGATTTCTTAGTTTCTTTAACCTCAGAAAAAACATTTATTGTGTATAGCTACAAGTACCAGCATGAAGATGGAAGAGTTTCCTATCCATTGTGCTTTATCTTCTCCAGCCCCGTTGGTGAGTGAACTCTGTAGCTACTGTGTGTTGTAAATTTGGGCATATTCTCTTCTAGGGAAGATAAAACCGAGTACTTGGTGCTCTCAAGGAGGTTTTCCTGCCTTTGAGGTTCACATTTAGGGCACTTCAGATGTCTGAGAGAAGAGATTCTCTCTTTCCCACTTCTGAAGGCTGAGCTGGAGCGTTGGTTTCCTGCTTAGCTGCCAGAAGGTGTGTCTGCCTGAAAGTGCCTGTTCTCAGTGTGCTCAGCAACCTCTCAGGGGCAGGGCTGGAGCACTCTGCATCCCCTCATGGAGGTTTAACCTCATTTAACCTGTTCACTCCTCAGATCTTGGGGAGTCCTCAAAGCATGACCCTGTAAGGCTCAGGAAGGGAGCACAGGGAGGGCTGCAGGACTCTGCCTCTGTTCCTGAGTGACTCTGCTCTGCTCCCTCCTGCTACTCAGACATAAGTGACTGGGAGGGAGGAAATGCCTCTCATCTCACTAGGACATGAGAACCCATTTCTTTCTGTGGATCTTAGAATCCTATTCCTTTCATTCTACCCATGAAAGGAACAGGACTTTAGGAGGGTTAGGATGGGATTTGAGAGGAGTTTTTGAGGGGCCTGAGTGTAATGGGCAGCAGGAGAGGATGGTGTGAGGGGACAGTCTAAAGGGCTGTCACTGCTGTGGGGGAAAAGGAGCAAGAGAGGGCTCCCTGTCTCAGATCTGAGCATGTGAAAGTGCTGAAACAGACTGTTCCAGGGGAAACAGACTAATCCTGGATCATCCCAGGTTCGTAGAGAGCAGTTCAGAGCATCCTCTGCTTGTGTCACAGCAACCCTCACCATCAACCCACCTGCACAGGGCACTGTGTCATTTTAACAGGAGCCAAATAACCTGGGTCTTGGTTTGGGCTTCCAGAGCTGAATTGTTCCTGGGCTTCCATCTGTGTTCTGAACTGTAGCAGTGTATCTTGCTGGTATTACTGGATTATCCTTGTTATCCCCTGGAAGAAGATAAACTGATTGCATTGTTCTACCCTTCATTTCTCAGAGCTAGAGTAACTAGGTATATAAAAGAGTTTAGCAACTACTGAGCATATTCTTCTGTAGCTACCTGACACTCTTCCTTTGAATATCTTTAGCTTTCAGATTAGAATTCTTAAAAAAACCCCCAACTTATTTTTGAATTGTTGCAGTGAAAATAATTTTTAAAAATCTTTATTTTTTTTTTCCCTATAACTTCAGGATGTAAGCCTGAGCAGCAGATGATGTATGCTGGAAGCAAGAATAAGCTTGTACAGACAGCTGAACTCACTAAGGTATAACTGGCTTTTGAAATAACTCCCCCTTCACTGCAGGTTGTTGTTTTGTGTCTTGCTTGAAGCAGTGGCAAGAAGGATTTTGTGAGAGTTTGTGATTACAGTGAACAGAGTTTGGTTTAGGAAAGCTGAAGGAGGAGTATGTATGGAGATTTCTGTACCTTAAAACACCAGGAGGAACAGTGTTCTGTAAAACAAAAATATCCCTCAGTAGGATGGACATCTTTGCTGTGGGGGAGGAATTTACTGATGGGAAGAATAGACTGAAGCCTCAGTGTGGTGTGAATCAGTTTAGCTGGTTCCTGGGGCTGCATGCTTGCAGAACAGCCTGCAGGGTAAGTAACATGTGCCAAGGGATGAACAATTTCTTCCTGTGCTGGGTTCTCCCAGTACTGACACCAGAAGAAATCACTGCCTTCACTAGGTCTGGCTGTGTGTATATTTTAGAAAAGAAATGTCACCTATTTTTCATTTTGGAGAAATGAAAAATTTTCTTTGAAATCTTTGCCTAAATGGCACCTAGACTCCTTTTTGCCTCAAGCAGTAAAGCTTAATAGAGTCAGTAGCTGCTGCAGGTTTTTCATACCATGTGAAATTACTTCAGCACTTCCCACAGCACTGTTCCCTTCATTCCTTATCCTGCTGAGTCCTTTAACATCCCAGTAAAAATGTTAAGAGAACTATGGATCACAGAATGGCTTGAGTTGGAAGGGACCTTAATGTTCCTTTGTTCCAACACCTCCCACCAGCCCAGGCTGCTCCAAGCTCTGTCCAGCTTTTGCCTCTTCCAGCTGTACCTTGTAAGAGAAGACACCTCTGTTCCAAATTAGACCTCAGGTTAACAGGAGTCAGTAGGAAGGCAGCAGAAGATGGCAGAAACAATCAGCACAGCCCCAAGAAATCTTTTTTTAGATCTGTTGAGACTGTATCTTGGAGGCCTGATAACTGATAGAAAGGAGGTAGACAGTTTTTAGTAAGAAAGAAGAAGGGATGGTGAGAAGAAGGTGAAAGCCTGGGAAGTAGCTCAGTTAGAGTTGGAGTTCCTGTCACTTCTGACATGGGAGAAATTCAGCCTGAATGGCTTTTGAATGCAAGTCCAGGGCTGGGTTCATTCATGGTTCCTGAAGGCAGAGAGCACAGGCTGTCTCCAGTTGGGATTGCCTGCTTGCTCTTCAGATGTGCTTTATTCTTGCCACTTGCTGAGCTGTGTTTCATTTTAACTCCTGCTGGGACTTCCTCCTGCTGTGAGTTTTGCTCATGACTCAGCTGAGTTCTCTCAGTCTCCAGTGACTTGCATATTAGCTTGGTTCCTGTTAAGCTGTTCTGTTCTTGTAACACTGATTTTTGGGGTTTCTTCACTTTAAAGACCTGTGAATTTGTAAAATTACCTGACTTTTGTCTTTGGGCATCTCATGGACTCCAGTAATCAATCATAATTGACATTGTTTCTGTTCAGGCTATTAAAAGCAAACCCCAAACCCTAACCAGTTACTTGCCCACATGGAATTTAAAGTGTATATTGGTGTATTGGACCTTGTTTTCTGCTTCAAGGCTTCATTAAAATTTCACAAAGCTTTGGGTTAGTAGCTTTTAGATTGTTTTGGGGGTTTGCCCAGAGATGCTGTGGCTGCCCCATCCCTGGAAATGCCCAAGGCCAGATTGGATGGGGCTTGTAGCAACCTGGGACAGTGGAAGGTGTCCCTGGCATGGCAGGCGATTGGAGCTAGATGGTCTTTAAGGTCCTTTGCAACCCAAACCATTCTGTGCTTTAGGATTTTGTTGGGTTTTTTCCCCAAGTTTTCTATTTTGAGACATTTTACAGTTGAAACAATATGCTACTGGCTACTATGAATTTATTTCAGTTGAAAGAAAAAATAACTGTGTGTTGGACTGAGTAAAATTGCTAAACTTTGGGCTTAAATCAATCCAGATATTACATTATTTGTATTCTTCAAAATACCATCTTGCTGAGATAATGCATGCTGAGATGGGGCCACTTCAGGGTTATTTTAAAATGTAGTACATGTGCTTTTCTCACATTCTAAGGGATAAGAGTAAAACCCAGAAATAGCATGACAAGATTCTTGTTTATGTTAGTGATGTTTTTGCCACTTAGTGTTGTGTATTTTCCTCTGATCTGATGCTTTCAAGAAAGCCCCTGAGAATTGCAGGTTGGTTGTGTTTTATTGCAGCTCAGCCCTGTGTGTGGAAAGGTGCTGCTGCATTGTGTGCTTGTCCCTTCCAGCCCCATCCCTCAGGAATTGATGCAATGCCATTTTGTTTAGGTATTCGAAATCAGAAATACAGAAGACCTAACTGAAGAATGGCTGCGTGAGAAACTGGGCTTTTTCCACTAAGGAAAACCTCTAAGTGTTTCTGTACCATCCTGGTGATACTGGAACCAGACATGAATACTTCCATCCAAGCAATGCACTGTATTCACAGCTGTCTCCTGCAGTATCTCTCTTGTGCAGAGTTTGTGCAAAGAATAGCAGGTCTGTCTCCTTGAAGTAACAAATCTTTGCAGGTGTTTCCTTATTTGTACCTGCTAAAAGGGAATACTCCTCTGCAGGGACTCCTTTTGCACTCCTGTGACTAATATTTCTGTAACTAAAATAGTTCAGTTCTGGATTTATAACCGTGTACAAACATCATTTGGAAGCTGACGCTAACTTTTTCTGAGCTACAAATGCATCCTTATGACACACATTAGCCATTTATATGCAGAATTTATGTACTCTCACTTAGCAGAGTAATTTTTGACTTAATGTCTTCTCAATTTTGAAGCATTTGTTGGAAGCTCCCTGGAAGCATTTGTTTGGTATTAAAAAGTCAAAATCCTTGTACTGCAAATCCATCCATTTATCTTTCCATCAAGTCCATGTGAACTGTCTCAAATTCTTGGAACTAATTTTTGTCATTCCAGTAATTCCTCAGTTGCCTGAGTCAATCTTCCTAAATTTCAGGGCAAAGCTTTGACTGTCCAGTTCTCATGCTAATACAGTCTCACAGGAACTAGCTGATAACTAAGGGCTGAACTACAACTCTGGTTCCTCTTGCACCAGATTTCTTCTTGCATCTCTGTTCTGACACTGTTGAGAAGTTTACCTCTGCTCATTTCCTTTTATCTGAACACCTGGTGATACTGTGTGCCTTTCATTTGTTAGCTTTAAAAGGACTTGAGAATTTTACACTGCCACTTCTTACAAATTTGGTAAAAACTTTGTTAAAGAATCCAAGTAATATTTGTTCCTAGTGCCTCGTGCTGCAGTTGACATCTGTTAAAACAAAAAGCCAACCTCATTTTCTTTGAAATTCCAATCATCTGCTCCATTTGTAGGAGTCAGGAGGTTAAAGCTTTTCATGATAATAAATGATTTGTATCTTTTTTGTTATAAAAGTTGGCCACACATAGCTTTTGAGTATTTTAATTACAACCTCTAACTTTCTTAAAGGCTTTTTGGTCAAAATTACATTCCAGATGAAGCTTTTGCATAAATGATCATTTGATTTTCATCTACTTAACGGTTCATCTCTTTGAAACAGCAAATCTAATGTGAAAATAGTATTTAACTTTTATAAATGACCAGTCTTTTTACAGGTCTGTTTTATATGAATAGAGTAGCTGTGTGGTGTGGGCCACGTTCAGCACGTGCTGTGGCAGGAAGGAGGAGCACTCACGGGACAGTCTCTCCCTGTCTTGCTCGTGAGTGTTTGTTGTGCTTCTGAACAAGTGGCTGCGGAAGAGCAGCTTCCTGTTGATAACATACCTTAAAATGCAGCTGCCCCAACCAATCTGCTCGCTGGGAGGAATGCAGTGTTCACTTTGGAGGCCAGTATTTCATGCTGTGAAACCTTTGCTGAAAGTGGGGTTAGTTTTGTCAACTTAGGTTGTGTTAGTGGTAAAACACTAACTCCTGCAAGATCACAAGGAATTCATTTGCAAAGGTCTTCAGTGTTGGTAAATCTCTTCCTAGTTTGATGTTACTGCTCATTTATTTGTATATAAATCTGACTTGAGAGGAGCTTTTCAAAATACATGTTGGAATGATCCAATTAAATCGATACTTTGGTGCAGGAATGAAATGCTTGTAATTAAATTTCTGTGTTAACATACTGAACTGGAAAAACAATTTCATTTCCCTGGATGAAAAAATGTTGATTATGAAACTGTTGCTTGATCATTCTGTACTGCAGATCAATAAAAACCATGTCTTTTGTGACAAACATTGTATAAATAAGACTTTGGCTTAAAGGGTAGTGTCATTCCAAGCATCAGTCTGGGAACAGCAAGAATCTCTTTTGAGGTTTTTTTGGGATTGTACTAAAGGTGAGGCATATCAAAGTACAGTGTGGACGAGAGGGAAGCTGCTGCTTGGAATGTTCAGCTTGATTTGCAGTGGGGAAAAACTGGATTAATCATGTCTGTTGTACTTTGTATACTGGTGGGCTGCCAACTGCTGCCTGCACAGGTCTGCACAAAAATAACTGTACAAGAGGCCTGTATCAGGAGGGAAGGGAGGAGCTGCTGCATGAAATGGTGAAATTTGACCTTTCATCTCTGGATTGCTCCCCCTTCTGCCAAGAAAACATTATTCCTTACAGCTGTATCTTCAGCTGAGTTCTTCCACTTCTCATGTCCTCGTGCCTCACTTAAGCACTTTCTGCCTTGGGTGCTGCCCCTCCAGCCTTGCAGGGAGCAGACAGATCCTCGTGAGAGTGTTCAAGCCCAGTTTCCCCTGGAAGGTGCTGTTGATGCTGCTCAGCCCACCAGTATTGCTCCTCAGCCAGCCCTGCCTGGCAGCTGCTCCTGCTTCCCTGGCTGAGCTGTGGAAGCAGCTGCAGGTTCTGGGAAGATGAGTGTGCAGAGGGTGTTTGTGTTCCAGCCTTGTTTGTGTTCTCTTTGCTCTTCATGCAGTGTTTTGACACAACTGGCTGCTGCTAATTGTCCTGGGCTCTTGAGATGCAGGTAGTGCTAACACTTGATTAAACAAAGACATCATTATGTCCAGGTCTTTCCTGCACAAATAATCCTTGTTTTCATAACATCTTTCCCCACCTTATCTGTAGAACTGTGTGTTCTGTGCTGCTGCCCCCTTGGGCTCAGTGGGAGGCAGATGAGTCCATGTTCAGGCCAGTATGTTCCTGCTGGGCTTTGCTGGTGAATTGCCCATCTGTAATCACACATTTCTCTTGAATTTTCAGACCTCTAAAGGACAGCATAAATTAGCCTAGGGGAGCCTTTGTAGCTAAAGGTCTGAGAGTCAGCATTTTCCATTGGGAACTCCTATTTTTCAGGAGTTAGTAAGTTGGCCATAAAATCCTCGGTCTGGAGTTAAAGGTCTCTCCAAGGGAGACTTCTGCCACAATTAATCAGGTTTGCTTTAAATATTGACTAGATGGCTGGGATACAGCTCTTGTAATCGTATTCACTGATGGTAAGCTGAATTTAAGCATGAGTTTGCATGTCAGCCCATGAAATAGACTTGTAGTGTTTTGAATATTTTTAACAAAAAATTGTAAATGCTGGTATTTGATGGTTTAAGTGTATTTCTAGTATAATGAATACTGTTCTGATCTATTAAAGGAGGCAATAATGCAGGTGTTGACACCTTTTTCACTTCTCCAAAGGAGCATCTTTGCATTTGTACCAGGATTCCATTTTTGTATCTTTAACTGTAAAATAGCTGGTCCAGAAACAATGTTAAATTGCTGACGGGTCTGACTCAAACAGGCAGAAGCAAGAGAATTCAATTCCTTACTTCAGAGCATTCCAAAAATAAACATCATGAATGTTGTTTTTATACATACATGTAGTGACTGTGAAGTGGGACATGAGATGGGGCTCAGTGAAACTCTTGTGTTTGTTCTGTGGTCCAGACTTGTCTTAAAAGGTGTGAGAGGTTCACAGCCAGATTTGGGAATTTGGCAGTTCCATGAAAATACCAGTAACCAGTACAACTTCCATATGCTGTTTAGTCTCTGCTACTTCACATTGCATGTTTACTTTAAACCAAATCTTTTTTTTTTTTTTTTGCTAAGCATGGTGCTTGTATTGGTTTAAATAAAATATTTCATTAAGAGGTTGTGTTGGCCTGTTTTAATTGCAAAATGGTCCCTGTGTGACAGGTGATGCTTGGTATGACCTTCCTCCTTTTCTCAGCTTCCTGAAGTTTGTGTTGGACTTTCAGGTGTCTTCAGTCTCAACTGCTCCCTCATTTGTTGTTGTACCTAAAATAATTCCATTTCCATCTGCTGTGATGGGGAGGAGAGGAGCTGTTGGAATCCTGCAGGGAACTGCTGTGCTCTGCTGCTTTGCACCTTTGTGTCACAGACCTCCCACTGCCTGCAGATGAGGTGCAAGGCAGCGTGGGGCTCGGTGTCAGCCTGGAATGTCACAGGAACTTCCCTGCTCCACCTCTCCCACAAGGCTCCTGGCAGAACCTGGAGCTGTGCAATACAATGCAGAGTGCAGGTGCCCCCTGAACAGAGCTGTCAAGGAAACCAGAGCTTGAAGGAGACAGAGGAACTTGGGTTTTTTACCTTCCCACAGTCATTGGCTCATCTCTTTCCTGCCCAAGAGACCACTGCATTAATTTGATTTAAGTCCTTATTTTCTGCATTCTTGCTGTTTCATCCTGTTGTGATCTTTGAGACTTTGATTCCTCTATTGTTGAAAAAACTGCCAAGTATAACCCAGGAATTCAGCTTCAGTACCTGCCATAGGTTGTTTCTGTGAACATCAAGGAACAGCATTAATAGGCCACTGATTAGACATGACAGAAATAAACCCCTTTGCTCCCAGGTGAGAGAGCTCTGGAAGGAGAAAATGCACAGCTGCTTCAGCACATCTGGCTCCTGATGGCATCTCAGGCACTGAAAGGCAAAATCTGTTGCCAGAAGCTCGGGGAAGAAAAAGCTGCTAAGGGAGAAGAATGGTTTTCCTGAAAAGGAGAAAAAAAAATTAATAAATAGCTCTCCTATGGGAGGAGAAGGTCACCTGTGGGGTCCTGTGGCATTCTCTGCTGGTCACTGAGTGTGCTGCACTAGGAAATGGGCAATAGCTCATTGGTACTGCCACATCACAGCCATAAAACAACAGCAGAGTAAAGAGAAGTGCCAGATCAGGGATATGAAGTGAAGGGCAGCTGCCTCCATTCAGGAAAGGTCAGTGGCTTCTCATAGTTCTGGTGAAAAGGTCAATTGAGTGGTGGTTAAAGTCAAAGCAAAGGGGGAGTAGGGATCAAAATGGGAAAGCTCTGCAGAGCAGGACCAGCCTGCAGTGCACCTGAGCATCCCACAGGGGTGCTTTCCCTTCCAGGGCTGGGAGTTTGCTAAGGAGATCTGTGGCTTGGCAGGGTGTCTGGGAATAACACAGAGAACAGGAGAAATGGAATTTGTTCTGGAAGAGCTGGAAGAAAAATCCCAGGATGGTTTGGGTTGGAAGAGACCTTAAATCCCACCCAGTTCCACCCCTGCCATGGCAGGGACACCTTCCACTGTCCCAGGCTGCTCCAGGCCCTGTCCCAGCCAACTGCAAGGGATGGAAGCTGGGGCAGTTGCTGTCTGTGTGTGACAGACAGTGTGTGAGTGTGCCTGTGCCTGCTGTTCATTGACTGGAACACAAGCTGGCTCTCCCAGGCTCCTCACAGCGAAGTTCCTGCAGTTTCCTGTTCAGGTGCAGGTGAGGGTGGGAAGCCAAGCACAGGCAGTGAGGCTCTGACAGTGCCACTGAGGCAGAACTGGCATGGAGGGAGGGCTGCTGGGGCTGTGGGAAGGACAGGAGGTGCTCTGGGTGTAAGAGTGGCTGGAATTTGTTCAGCTGCACTCCTGTATGGCACGGCTGAGGATTCAAGGTGGGCCTCACCCTGTGGAACAAAACTGAAGATGTGGCAGGTGGGTCTTCCCCTGCACTTGTTGGTTGTGTCAGCTGCAGTTTTGGTGATGTACTACAAGGTCTAAAGAAATTTGGTTCAGCCTCCTGTGGGAAAGTCTGCACAGAGGGACTTATAAATGCTGGAGGTGTTGGATTTGGCTCTATGTGTGTAACTCCAGTTTGGTTCCATCCTCTGCAGGGCTTCCCTTAGGGTAGGTGACTGCTTCTCTCTGCCAGCAAAGGCAGAGCTGTGGAGATGATGTCATTTGTTCCCACCTCCTCCAGAAGGAAACTCAGCCCAGGGAATTGGTCCTGTGTGCTGAGCTGGCCTTGAGGCTGCTCTGGGAACACAGTTTAAATGAAAACTGCTGGGGAAGAGAGAGTTTTTCTGGGATCTGAGAGGCAGCCCTGGTGTTCTTGAAGAGCAGCCCTGAACTGCCAGACATGCAGGCGTGTAGGTTCCTACAGCACAGCAGGGAAAAGGAGTTGTAGTTCTCAAAATATGTATCTGGGATCAGCCTCTGGGGAATTGGCATCCTCTCTCTGGGCTGCAGAGTAAGGGAGTGGCACTGGCTTGGTTTGTGTTGTGTTCAAGGCATTGGAAATGTAAATTCCAGCATTGTTTTAATAAATACAGTTCTGAAGTACAAGGACCCCTGGCTTTAGCTTTTAACTTTTCAAATTAATACATATTTGTATCTGGTTTCTATATTGAAAGGTTGAACATAAGGCTAAGCAATTGCATACCTCAAGTTTTCTATTTTCATTTTGTGGGAAGCAGCAAAAGGTGAAATACTAAAGTGAGTGTCGTCTGAAGGTGGTTAGGACAGTGCTGGCACGTCATGGACCTGTTGGAGTGACTCTCAGGAAGCCACCAAGCTGATCAGAGGAACAGAGCATCTCTGCTGTGAGGAAAGACTGAGAGAATTGGGATTGTTCAACCTGGTGAAGGGGAGGCTTCCAGCACCTGAAAGGAGCCTACAAGAAAGATGGAGAGAGAATATTTACAACAGCCTGGAGTACCAGGGGAATGGCTTCAAACTGAATGAGTAGGTTTAGATTGAATATCTGAAGAACTTCTTGACTGTGAGGGTGGTGAGACAGTGGCACAGATTATCCAGAGAAGCTGTGGGTGTCCCATCCCTGGAAGTGTTTAAAGCCAGGTTGGACAGGGCTTGGAGCAACCTGGGATAGTGGAAGGCGCCCCTGCCTAGGGCAGGGGGATTGGAACCAGATGATCTTTAAGGTCCCTTCCAACCCAAACCGTTCTGAGATTCCATAATTCTAAGTTCACATCAGTGTAAACTTGGGCACTGTTCCCCTCTGAGGTCTTGCAGGCTGTTTTCCATGTGTGCTGTTCCTTTGGGTGCTGTTGGATGCTGTGATCCTGTGTGGATAAGAGGCTGTGTGATGCAGTGTGTGTGTGCAGCACCCCGTGCAGCCTCGCTGTGCTCTGGGTAACCGCCCTGTCCTTTCTCCGGCCATGGAGCCAAGGGATTGATGTCGATGCCTTTGCATAGTTGTGGTTAATCAGAGTGGCCCATTGTGCCCAGCATGGGGGGATCGTCTCCTCTGGACTGTCCTGTCGTGTTTCATTCCTTCAGGGACTGCAGACATGCTCTGGGTTAACCCTGTTCACCTCTGGAGCAACGTGAGGTGTCTCCTACAGAACTGATGGAGCTGGGCTGAAACTCCCCTGACAGCTCTCACAGCTCCTCAGCAGGGGACAGAGGGGAGACAGCAGCAATTATCATCCAGAGGGGCTCTGAATGCAGAACAGACGTAAACACTGCGAGAACAGCACGTCTGTCTGTCTTTCACGGCAGATTTACTCCTGTGACAGGGAAGTCCTGTCCAGGCTGTTTGAAAGGCACACACTGTCACCCCCGTTCCTGCTGTTCCGTGCCATGAGCCCCATGAATGCAGCTTCTCTTCCCTCTCCTGGAGCCCTTGGCTCAGCAATTAATACAATGCACCCTTGAAATCCCTGTGCTAAACAGCAGCTGGTGTTGTCACCTCATTTCTGTGGAAAATGGGAAGACAGCAGAAGAAAATGGGGCAGAAAACATTCAGTTGAAAGGGAAAGGGGCACCAGCCATCCTGTACTTCTGCTGAGTCTTAAAGCATGGAAGCAGAGCAGAAATCAGGGGTCACTGTCCCTATGGAGCTGAAGAAGGAACAAGAGAGATCTAACATTTGCTCAAAATAATGTCTAATTTTAAATATCCACTGTTGGAAAATGCTGCTGGATAATTGGAAGGAGAACGTGCCTGCCTTGCTCACAACTGCAGACTGCCTGGCCATCTGCTCTGCCAGCAACAAATCCTGGATTGATCTGCGAGTGTGATTAATTCAGCAAGGACGACAGGATCAAGGGATCAGCCAGAGACAATATTTATACCCTACCTCCAACTGTGAATGTGCAATTGTTTGCTTCAGGAGTACAAAACAAATCGTATAGCTGTATTACTGGGAGAACAGAAAAATAGAAGCATCCACTCAGGAGCCCTTCTTCCCTTGGATGGCCCCATTCCAAGGTCTGTAAGTACAGTTTAATGCAAGCCAGTTCCCTGTCTGGGAGGTGAACAAAGCTGTTCTCATCTACAGAGAACTTCAGCATCTTTACTGCTGCTGCCTCATTCCTGTGGTTTAGTCCTAAAGCCTTGGAGGCACTGGCTGTGTGCCCTCATGCACAGGGGCTGTGGATGTGGAGTGTGAGTCAGCCACTCCACCCAGCTCCCGTGCCTGAGGTTACTGGTGGAAACCACAGCCAGGGCAGAGCTGGGCTTTAAATATCCTGAACAACCAGTGGGGTGGATTTCTAGCACTGGTACAGCTTTGAGCTGATTTGATAATACAGATGTAGCTGGAGAGATCAAAAGCAAGATTTGTGAAGGAATTTAGATGTGGATGGAGGCTTTTGAAATCCTATTTAGTGTGATTTAAGTGTATAAATACACATTGGGCCTGAAGGTGCCATACTCAGCGCCACAAGGGATGTGTGTGGGAGAACAGGAAGACCAAAGTCAGAGCCCTCCACAGCTTATTTTTTTCTGAGACAAAGCTGAAGTTGTGTGTATCTCGCCTCCTTTTGGATGTTAATCCCTGGAAGTGTCCCAGGCCAGGCTGGATGGGACTTGGAGCACCCTGGTCTAGTAGAGGGTGTCCCTGCCCATGGCATGGGGGTGGAACTGGATGATTTTAAGGTTCCTTCCAACCCAAGCCATTCTGGGATTCTAAGAGCTAAGGACTAAGGATGACATTTTTGGAGCCACGACTGCTACAGCTAGGCTAATGCAGAATGTTTTGGAAAATCCCCTCTGTTGTTGATGAGCAGCCAAATCCTGATTTGCATTATAATTATTTTTTTAATACAACTCTTGGTCTCTTTTCCTGTCCACACACTGTTATCATGCTCAGAATTGTGTGGAAAGCCATTAACAGGAGCTCTACCCAGCATGAGAAAAACAAGCCCTGTTATTTATGAGGACAGGTTGAGTGTTCAGTATTTAGCCTATTAAATGGAAACTGTTGCCATCTGACCGTGAATGTTGGAGGGATTGAGGCCACGGGTGGATTCTGTAATGAGTCCTGGTGAGATGCCTGGCAGCACCCGTGTCTGAAATTGGGTTTTAAATGTGATTGTTTCTCTTGAGACTGGCTTTCATGTGCAATGGAATTTATCGTGTTAATTTGTTTATTTGAGCTCTACTGAATGGGAGAGCCCAAGCAGGGATTCTGGAGGTGAGTTAATTATTGCAATAGGAAAGGGTGTTTGCCAGTGAGGAAGGGGAGTTGGGGCACTTGCAAGTGCAGGGATCTGTTTACCCTGCTGATGACAGACTGAACCAATGTGTGTTAGTGGATAAAGAGGGAAAGTGGGTGAGGAGTTCTGTGCTCTGGCTGCTCCTGATGTGGATTTACAGGGGTGCAGGAAGGTGACCTTGGCTGGACTCTGTTAGATACTCAGAGAGTCTCTGCTAAATTCACAGCATGACAGGATGGTTTGGGTTGGGAGGCACCTTAAAGCTCACCTCATTCCATCCCCTTCCACTATCATTCCAACACCTTCCACCATCCCAGGCTGCTCCAAGCCCTGTCCAGCCTGGCCTGGAACACTTCCAGGGATCCAGGGGCAGCCACAGCTGCTCTGTGCCAGGGCCTCACCACCCTCACAGGGAAGAATTTCTTCCCAATATCCCATCCAACCCTGCCCTCTAACAATTGGAAGCTGTTCCTCCTTGTCCTGTCACTCCATGCCTGTATAAAAAGTTCCCCCCCCCCCACTTTTTATGACCCCCTTAAATTGTAGATATATACTCAGTTTTTCCTCTCCTGAATACCCAGTGAGTCAAATCTATTAAACTCAGTGGGATTTTTATTACCAAGTTCAATAGTATTAGATTTCTCCTTGATATCTATAACTGAAATGACAATTTTTAGTGTTGAAGGATGTGGTTAACCTGTGCATAATTCAGAGAAATTGCTCCATAATCTTTCCTCTCAGTTCTCTGCCAAAATCTTCCTCATGAACAGCCTGTTACACACTGAATTATGACTGATTATACGGCTGTTTTCCAATAAGGACAAGTACTCGAGAGGGATTTAAGATGAAGGGAACAGACACTGACATTTTCCCTGGGGATTCCAATCAGGATTAAAGTCAGTGTGTCCAGA
Source organism: Melospiza melodia melodia (assembly GCF_035770615.1). Lineage (NCBI taxonomy): Eukaryota > Metazoa > Chordata > Aves > Passeriformes > Passerellidae > Melospiza > Melospiza melodia. The sequence continues at coordinate 3,364,333 of NC_086199.1, read as the reverse complement.
CTAACGGGAAGGTGCATTAAGAGCTGTGGGCCATCTCCAGAGCTCCTCTGTGGCTTCTGGTGTTGTTTTCAAAGTTTAATCAGAGAAGATACTCAGTCACTGTTTGATTTGAGATACCAAATGGATACCAATTGGAGTGAAATGAGAATTGATTAGACCATTTTCTACAGAATTTACTTTTCATTTCCTTCTGTGTTATCTTAAAAAAAAATAAATAAAATCTTTGATAAAGAAATCCTTCAGTGCAGAAATCTTTGTTGTGCAAGATTACAGCTGCCTTCCTCTTTTCCTGACAAGATAATTGCAGTTGAATGGTATGCCAGCACCTGAGGGAATAAAACACTGCATTCCTCCAGGCAGAACCAGGATTAATTGCAAATACAAGTATGTGGCTGACACACCTTTTTACTTCTGAGACTGCACATCCCTGTTGCACAACATTTTCATGTACAAGAAATCATCAAATACAGAAATATCTACCTTGAATGGATCAAACTGCAGTGGAAAACCTGCATTCCCCAGCCCCAAGGTATGACAGCATCTCTGCACACATCCTGTTTCTCTACCTCCCACAGCTCTTGTGAGACAAACTGCCTTTGGCTTTGGAAAAGCCTGCACCAGGGAGTTTCCAGCACAGTCCAGTGCAAGGTCTGTGGGAAGAAATGTGCCTGTGCAGCTCAAGGGTATTCCAAATAAGAAATAAACAATTTGCAAATAAATAAGGCTAAAGAAGCATCAAGTGATACGAAGAAAGCTGTTATTGCAGAGGGACTGCAGAAATTGTTTCTGGCTCCTGAGGAATGGTTGGAAGGTGGCTGTGATGCACTGCCAGGGCCTCTCTTCCTAACCCATCCTGTACAGCACCCTGAGCTGCAAGGAAACCACAACAGGCTCAGCCCTTCCTGGTGTTCTCACTGCCCAGTGGTCCTGCCTGTCCTTGCAAGGCAACGGGAAGGCTCCTGGGACAGAGCTGGGAATGGCTCAGAGCAGCTCTGAGCACCCGCCCCCCACTCTCCTGGCCTTGTGTTCTCTCACCTTCTTATTAATCTGAGTCACAGAATCACACACTGGTTTGGGTTGGGAGTCCTCAAACCTCATCTTGTTCCAACCCCCTGCCACAGATAGGGACACCTTCCACTAGAACAGGTTTTTCAGGGCTTATCTTCACTAAAATTTATTTTAAAATCTGTTTTCTGGGTTTCACATCAAAGTTTCATAGGTCATAATGACGCCACAGCACTTTTACTGGGAGTAGTTTGTGGATGAGATGAGTGATTTTATGTTGAAACATCAACTTTATCTTTGCAACAGCCGATTTCCTAAAGACAGCTCATTTGCTACAGCTTTTCCTGTATTTTGGTGAGGGAAATAAAGTTTCTGCTCATCTCTCGTTGTGACACTCCATTAATTGTGTATAAAGCTTTCCAGCAGATAACACTGGAAAATATTATTTAGTTTGGCAGCTGTTGGTTTTATGGAAATCATCCCTCACTCTGCTCCAGAGGAAATGATTGCAGCAATGTCACCCCAGCTTGCCTGTACTGCAAGGTGTCACTGCTTAAAGTGAAACAACTTTTACATGACCTTTGGAAAGGAGAGTGGGGTGATCTTCTCCTCAAACTGTTTTCTCATCTTGCTGTTTCTGTTGGACAGGCTCCAATTTGTATTGATTTGGGATTGTATGAGCAGCCCTCCCTTCCCCAGGGCTCTCACAGCACAGCCTTCTTCAGCATTTCTTCCTAAATTAGCCATCTCCCTTTTCTCCAGATGTAGTGTGTGCTGAGCAGGGAATTTTACATGATCAGGTAGGGATGGGAAACAGGGGGATGGATGTAAACTCAAAGAAGGAAGATTTAGATGAGGTATTAGGAAGAAATTCTTCCCTTCGAGGGTGGTGAGGCCCTGGCATGACTTGCACAGAAAAGCTGTGGCTGTCCCATCCCTGAAGTGTTCAAGGCCAGGTTGGACTGGTCTGGAAGGTGTACCTGCCCATGACACTGGGTTGAAAATTGATGGTTTTTAAGTTCCCTTTCAACACAAACTCCTGGAAAAGCTGTCAGTCCATGGCTTGCACAGGTTTACCCTAGGCTGGGTTAAGAGCTGTCTGGATGGCTGGGCCCAAACACTAGTGGGGAATGATGCTGCACATTGGTGGTGCCCCCAGGGCTCAGTGTAGGGCCCAGTTGTGTTTAATGTCTTTATGATGATCTGGCTGAGGGGATTGAGTCCACCATTAGCAAATTTGCAGACAATGCCAAATTGTGTGGGAGTATGGATCTGCTGGAAGGCAGGAAGGCCCTGGAGAACGACCTTGACAGGCTGGATCAATGGACTGAGACCAAGAGTCCAAGGTTGAGTAAGACCAAGTGTCAGGTCCTGCACTTGAGTCACAACAACCCCGTGGAGCGTTCCAGGCTGGGGCAGAGGGTCTGGAAAGTAGGAAAGGACCTGGGGGTGCTGTTTGACAGGGGCTGGACACGAGCCCAGGTTTGGCCAGGTGGGCAAGAGGTCGGTGGTCCTTGGCCTGTGGCCACAGGACCAGGGCAGGGACTGTCCCCTGTGCTGGGCACTGCTGAGGCCACCATGTGCTGTGCCCTGTTCTGGGCTCCTCAGTTCGGGATGGACATTGAGGGGCTGGAGAGTGTCCAGAGAAGGGAATGGAGCTGGGGAAGGGTCTGGAGCACCAGGAGAGGCTGAGGGAGCTGGGCAGGGGCTCAGTCTGGAGCAAAGGAGGCTCAGGGGGGCCCTTGTGGCTCTGCACAGCTCCTGACAGGAGGGGACAGCCAGGGGAGTCGGGCTCTGCTTCCAAGGAACAGGGACAGGACAAGGGGAAATGACCTCAGAAAACCTCAGGGGAGGTTTGGATTGGATAATATGGAAAAATTGTCCATGGAGACAGTGGTCAGTCATTGGGAAAAGGCTGCCCAAAGAGGTTTGGAGTCCCCATCCCTTTTCTCACACCTTGAGGTGTTCAAGGAATGACTGGAAATGACACTCAGTGCTCTGGTGTGTTGATAGTCACAAGAGTCATTGGAGTCGATGATCTTGTGGGTTTTTCTAAACTAGATTCTGTGACTCCATGACTCTACGCCAACCCTCTCTCACACCGCGCTCCTCAAAGCGCGATCGCACTCCCTCCGCCCACACTTTAAGGTGAAAACTCCGGATTTTTGTTCCATCCCCTCATGCCCCCCCTCACGAAATGGCGGCGGCCGGCGGGGCCGGCAGGGGGCGCTGCGGGCGCGGCCATGGCGGCTGCGCGGCGGCTGCTGAGGCGCCCGGCAGCCCCCGCGCGGCCCCGCCGCCATGGCCTTCACGTTCGCCGCCTTCTGCTATATGTTGGCGCTGCTGCTCACGGCCGCCCTCATCTTCTTCGCCATCTGGCATGTGAGTACGGGGACCGTGGAGCGGGGGGACTGCCCGGGGAAGGGCCCCGGAGAGCCCTCAGGGCGTCCCCGGACAGCCGCCGAGGGAACGGGGAAACCGCATCCGGAACCGCCCTAGGAGCGGGAATCGGCCTCCCTGCGGATAAAATGGGTTTTTGTGCGGGCATGAGTGGCAGGACAAGGAGCAGTGGCTTCCCGCTGACAGAAGGCAGGGATGGATGGGATATTGGGAAGGAATTCTCTGTGAGGATGGTGAAGCCCTGGCACAGGGTGCCCAGAGAAGCTGTGGCTGCCCCGGGATCCATGGAAGTGCCCAAGGCCAGGCTGGATGGGGCTTGGAGCAGCCTGGAATGGTGGAAGGTGTCCCTGCCGTAGCAGGGTTTGGAATTGGATCTTTCAGGTCCTTTCCAGCCGAAACCATTCCATAATTCTGTGATTTGCTCCTCGAGGCTGGCACTGGGAGAGCAGCCAACAGGACCCTGCCTGAGATGAGCTGCTCTGAGGGAGGATGTGATGCTTAGCAGGATATTTATGGTGTAAAACTGCCTTTTGTACTTCATGCTGCACCTTTATGTTAAGAAAAAGACCGGTGTTCATATTTTGGGTTTGCTTTTTTTTTTTTTTAATGGATACACGTTTAGGAGGTATAACCTTCTGTATGTGATCCTACTTTGGCAGGGAAGTTGAACTGGATGGTCGACCAGTTCCAACAGTTCTGTCATTCTGGGACGTATGTGGGCTCAGCATTTACTATGACAATGAGGAAAAATATCTGTTGGCTTTTAAACTCTGTGCTCTTTTTCTGGATTAAGGAACCCCATGCCAGATTCCTGCTGGCCACCAAGAGAGTCCTGGGTGAGGTTGGGGTCTGCACAGGGCTGAAAACTGATAAAGGGGATGTAGGAAATTCATTATAGGTTGGAAGATAAAAAGTTGGGGAGTAGTCAGAGGCTTTTGAATATCTGATGAAACGACTGCTTTCCTATTTGTAAAACCTGTTCCACATCTGTCTTACCTGTGAGTTGATGTAGGCAGAACTTAGGTGAAATGTTACTGAGAACAAAGGTAGCAGCTCTGTGCCAAAATGCTACTTTTAATGGATAAAATACAAAATTGCTCCTGGGGAATCAAAACTCTTTCATGTTTTTTCTCTAGATTATAGCATTTGATGAACTGAAGACTGATTACAAGAACCCCATAGACCAGTGTAATACGCTCAATCCTGTAAGTAGCACACCAGACATCTTGTTTTGCTAAATAAATATGTGTAAAATGCTTATTTTTGGTGTTATCTTGATGCAATCAGCCTGGGCAATAGAATTGCATCTGGGTTGAGAAGCCCTCGCTGTTGTTAGAAGTTGTAGGGAAATTCTTTGTGTGATTCTTTAGTTTCAAGTTGAATATTCTGACTGTTATTAATCTGATGGTGATCTTGTCAGCTGTCATACTAACATTCTTTCAATCTGCTTTCCACATTTTCGGCACAAAGACAGTTGAAAAGGTCAAAAAGATTAAAAGAGTCAAAATTGCATTAAAGGTGTGTACTGCTTTTCAGTTTCATGTTTTTGAACTTCCCTTTCATTTTGTTAGGAACATCTGTAATACTATTTAGCTGTTTTGTTTAGTCTGCCTGTTCATCTGCTCGTTATTTGTTTGTTGGGGTTTCTAACAACCTCATGGATTTCCATATTTTGTGCCAAACCAATTCTGCTTGCTTACCCAGCAACTTGGGGAAAACTGTTACATGCCTGTTAGGTGTCAGAAAATAACTTCAGGCAGAAATAAATTGTGTTTTTTCAAGTCAGATATACTGAATTCAGATTAGAGGAGAATACTTGGGCATTTTTTTAAGCATTGACCAAGTCAGTTCTGATCTTTTTTTGAGGATTTGGGTGAGTGGAAGGTGACAGGTGCTCTCCTCACTTCTCTGTTCTGTGTTCCAGGATCAGGGCTGTGTCCCAGTGTCCTCTCTGGGATGCAACTCAGACACTCCTTGGCTTAGGAAAGGAATTTGAGGCAAACTGTGTGCCTGCATCTCTGACAGGCCAGCAGCATCAGGGAGGCTTGTAAAGAACACAGAGCTTGATCCTGCAGCATTTTGTGCCTTTCTTATGGCTTTTCCTTTGTGTGTGCCCAGGCTGAGGGAGGATGCAGGGGCAGCACAGCAGCATGGCCTGACCTGTAGCTTTAGTGTGTTTTAAGTAAAATACACACCAAAAAATAAATTTGCTGTAATTGGGGGTGGAGGAGGGGGCAGAGAGTGTGTTCTATGTACAGCACACGAATGAAAGTGAATATTTCAGTGTGAGGAGGGGAGGAGGAGAGGAGGTTTGCTGTAGGAGAGCTGTGCATCTAACAGTTTCCCTTGCTTGGTCTGTTCCAGTCATCTCTGCTGCAGTGTGGGAGAGGCCAACTCTCATTACATCGATGCATTTTGACCTTACTGCAACCTTTGTAGTGTAAAAATGTGCATGTTTAACTGGACATTAACCTTCTGCTGCCCCACGTGCATGGAGTGTCCTTTACATGGCAGCTTTGCTACTGACAGTCTGAAATAATCTCATATTTGCTGTTCCTGTGGAAGCAGGCTAGTCCCCAAAAGTGCAGTTGAAGCTCTTGAGGGGTTCATGATGCTGGGTGTTGTTTTCCTGTAGAAAGAACCAAAGATCTGGGTAGGAATTGATGCACCTCAGTGGAGAGATTAGCCTAAAATAGTAACTCCTGAGTGCACTGCTGATTCCTTCTCTTCCCTGCTCCTCTTATAGTCGTGTCTTTTCTCAGCAACCAGATCCATCCTCCCTCACTTCTGTGATAAATATGGCAGGATCTGATGTAATTCATTTTTCTTTAGGACAGGCAGGGAGGATCAAGTGGGGGAGATTAGAAAGAGGCAGAGATCCTGGTGTGGGAGCAGGGTACAATAAACAAGAGAAAAGAAAAACTTATTTTGAGATATGTAGGTAAATAAATACAGATTTTTCAGGCCTGGTGAATCTGTCTGAGCAGGCTGCCAAATGCATCGTGTGTTGGACAGGGTGGTTGTTCTGCTATAAATAATTTCATGTGTAAATGGTAAGTATGCAAAGAAGGATCTGGATGAAAATATTTACTTGAAACATTTTGTGTCCAACAGCTGAATTTTGGTGGTGTTGATGCAAGTTTACTGTGATATTCTTCATTTAGAGAACTAGAATGTCAGCAAAGTAGGTGGTGAGTGTGTTTGTTGGTAGCTTTTAGGTTTCTAGGAAGATATTCTGGGGTTTTGAAAGAAGAAAAAAAATTGTAAACCACTGAAACTTTGATGTTATCATCCCATGCAATGTTAATCACACTGCACAAAAAGAGAGCAGAGTGTGTTGTGTGTGTACAGGCACACACACAGAGACAATTTAAACCTTTGGGTAAAAATGGGGTGTTTTCCATGAGGAGCTTTACAGGGCTCAGTAGAGAAGGCAAAAGCTTTACAGAGCTGCTCCAGGGCTGGAGGCAGGCTGGGAGAGCTGGGGGTGCTCCCCTGGAGAGGAGAAGGCTCCAGGGAGAGCTCAGAGCCCCTGGCAGGGCCTGAAGGGGCTCCAGGAGAGCTGCAGAGGGGCTGGGGACAAGGGATGGAGGGACAGGAGCCAGGGAATGGCTGCCAGTGCCAGAGGGCAGGGATGGATGGGAGATTGGGAATTGGGAATTCTTCATAATGAGAATGCTGAGCCCTGGCACAGGGTGCCCAGAGCAGCTGTGGCTGCCCCTGGATCCCTGGCAGTGCCCAAGGCCAGGTTGGAGCAACCTGGGATAGTGGAAAGTGCAGAACTGGATGGACTTTGAGGTCCCTCCCAACCCAAACCAGTTTGATTTGTATGATTCCTTCTGAACCTGGTAATAAAGCAGTGAAAAGCAGGTAATAAAGCAGTGAATAGCAGGTAATAAAGCAGTGAATAGCAGGTAATAAAGCAGTGAAAAGCAGGTAATAAAGCAGTGAATAGCAGGTAATAAAGCAGTGAATAGCAACACCTTGGGGTGACTTGTTTAAAACTGAACTCCTGTGTTGGGTGTGAGATTCCTCAGCTCTTTGCATGTGTTTACTCTCTGTCCCTCTCCATGTTGTTCCTATTAACAACACTAATCTCTGCAGCATTCCATGCTTCCTGTGGCTCCATGGTACCTGGTTCTGAGCTCTGTGGGCTTCTGCTGGAAGCATGATGCTGTAAAGCATGCACAGTGGGAACTGTGAGGGAGAACTGGCTGTGCAGAGCAGCTCCTCTGTGCAGACCTGTGTGCCACCACGTCGCCGCTGGTTTGGTTGGGTAAAGCTCTGCCTGGGGTGTCACATTTTGGGAATAGTTCAACTTTGGAAAGTTCTGGATCTGTAAAACAGGAAAACACAAACTTATCTTTTTGCCTATAAACCATTCTGCAGAGCATGTTTCCTACTGATATTTCTCTGTTGCATGAGCAGAAATATCTCAGTGACCTCTTCTGAGTGTCACGCATAAAGCGTGGAATCTGTTAATTTAAGAGAAGCAATTAAAAAATATTGATCTGACCATTAAATCTGATAAATTTTTCTCCTTGGTTCATGAATAGCATGTGAAAACAGCAAGGCACATAGTGCTGGCTGCTGCTTTCACGTTCCACAGTCTTGTTCTTGTTAGTGTTGGTTTTAAAGAATATTTTGACGCAATTGTGTGCCTCCAAAGTAGCTGAATGCCACGTTTTGCTCTGTGCAATCAAAACTTCTAACTCACCTTTTTCTTTTCCAGCTTGTACTTCCAGAGTACCTCATCCATGCATTCTTCTGTGTCATGTTTCTCTGTGCAGCAGAGTGGCTCACACTGGGTCTCAATATGCCCTTGTTGGCTTATCATATTTGGAGGTAATTTTGGCGAGTGTGTTATGCTCAGTGAATTGTTACTCATTCTCCTGTCTTCTGTCCAGTGTTCTGTGTCTTGGGAAAACCCAGATGCTTTCTGGGGAAGTTCAGGTCATGGCTGTACAATGAGAGCCATCACCTGGCTTTCTTGGGTGGGTTTTATTCTCTTGTGCTGTGTGGGAATTGAGTTGTGTGTGTGTGTTAAAGGTGCACTGAGACAACTCCCAGTGTGGAATGCCAGTTGAAATAGCAATTCCAATTTCCTCTGCCATTCCTTAAGACATGGGAATTGAATTGCTTCTCTGTACAGGGTGTTACCCATGTCTCAGCTGTGGCATTCCCTGGTGGGTGGGGACAGGACCCAGGTCCCTGTGGCTGTCACCCCACACCTGCCTGTGCCTCGTTCCAGGTACATGAGCAGACCCGTGATGAGCGGCCCGGGGCTCTACGATCCCACCACCATCATGAATGCAGATATTTTAGCCTACTGCCAGAAAGAAGGATGGTGCAAATTAGCATTCTACCTTCTATCTTTTTTTTACTACCTATATGGGTAAGTTTTCCTCTTCAGTCTGAAGCTTTGGCTCAGTGCAGAGAGAAATACTGTCCATAGGAATATGATCCTTCTCGTGCTGGAAGGGAGCCTGTGAGAGCTCCAAAGGGACTTTGGACCAGGGTGTGTAATGATAGGACATGTGGGAATAGCTGCCCACTGCCAGAGGGTGGGTGGGGTTAGATGGGATATTGGGAAGGAATTCCTGGCTGTGAGGGTGGGCAGGCCCTGGCACAGATTACCCAGAGAAGCTGTGGCTGCCCCTGGATTCCTGGAAGTGTTCCAGGCAGGGTTGGAGGGGACTTGCAGCACCCTGGCCTAGCCAAAGGGCTCCCAGCCCATTGCAGGGGTTGGAGTGAGAGGATCTATAAAGTCCTTCCAACACAAAACATGCTGGGAATCTGTATGGTCACCTACAGTGCCAGCTTTCCTGCTAAAGAATCCACATTCATCCCTGATTCTGCTCTAAAACACAATCCAGTTTGGTCAGAATTACTATTTTGAATCTCTGTTCCATAACTGTAGACTGAAAAGCTCCAAACTTTTCTTTTGTTAAGCATAATACAATAAATCCCAGGGTATTTAATTAAGAAGCTGAAACTTTTTTTTCAGAGGAAAGTATTTGATGTAAATGTGATTTTGTTGAAGTGAAAAGTAGAAGAGTCATTTTGTCAGATCTTCAGTCACAATCTATGTATCTCACATGGATTTGTTCCTTATAATAGACCCTGTTAGAATTAAATGTGTAACACTAATCAAAATGATGCATCTTAATATCTTAATATTTTTTTTTTCTTCTGCAGCATGATTTATGTTCTGGTGAGCTCTTAAGAAGACATTCAGCAAGCTTTGTTCCAGTTAAGTGCATGCAAAAGCCACAAAAAACATGGATTCTTTACAACAAGAACCTCTGACCAAGATTAAATCCGGAACCTGATGTTCACAATTGAGTTAGAAAACAATGACTCCCCTATTTTTAAAATATTTCCACATTTTATACTTGTGGAAAGACTGTTTTCTTATATTTTACTGGGACGCTGAAATTGATGAATTATGTGTAAATTAATACAAAGATGCCTGGGGTTTGAAAAGTTTTGACTTTGCACTCCATAAGGAACAGCCATAACCTTTGAGTAGGTGTTGGTTACTACTAGCCTTAGTGCTCTAGGGGTTTGCTGTAGGATGGGCTTTGTAGGGGCTCACTTGGACTTGTGTATCCCACTCTTGACTCTAAACCTGCCCTGGCTCCAAGTGCTTGGCAACAACTGGAATGCTCTGTGTTTTGCCCATAGGTGATGTTGGTCTTAGGATATTAATTCATGGACACAAAAGCAAAAATAGTTCTATTCTGGTTTATTTTTTTTATTATCTGGTTAATCTTCCCCTGTATGTGCATCCATAGGTCCAGAGCCTTCTGTATCTTCTCCAAACATTAACCCTGCTTTAATCTCGAGCCTGTGCCATTGTGGTAGGAGAAGCTGAATTGTCCATGAAGGAATGAATTTAAATGTTTTTTTTTTTTTTTTTTTTTTTTTTTAATGTCTGTGCTGATTAACAAATGGACAAACCTCCAATGTTTATCAAGTCCAATGATGAAAACACTCTTGGGTTTAGGAGTAGTAAATACTACAGACTTTTTCAAAGCAGAAGGTGAGATTGTGAAACTGCCCCGCTGTTCCTTAGTGCAATAAATGATAATAAAAAACAAATCTCAAATTCAGCAACATTTCTTTTTATGTGGTGCCTTTTGTTTTGTTTATAAATTCAACAGATCCTCACTGTGTTCATCAGTTGTTTTACAGTGGATTATTGCATTCCCTTTAAAAATAGAACACAGAATTGAATTACCTCTGGAAAAAGGGGAGCTCTGAGTTCCTGCTTTTTTTCCTGAAGTTAAATAGCAGATAGGGCAGAGCAAGATGTTTCAGATAAATATTGCATTGTAAATTGTGACTGTGAAGAGCTGCCTAATTTCCAAGTATTAATTAGAAATCTTTTTTCATTTATCTGTGCTGGAGAACAATGCAGAGTTTCCCCATTCTAGTAAAACTTTTTTTTTGCATAAACTGTGTATTTGTTCACTTTGGGTCTCTTGGGTATTAGGGGCAGTAAAAATGTATGAATGGCTGCACTGGGTTCCACCAGAAATCCAGATATTCCAACACTGGTGTGTTGGGCAGTGCCAGTGGCTGAGGAAAGGAATCTGAAACAGGGCAGGTGTTGAGTATCTGCCTGAAGAGTGAGAAATTTGGAAATTTGTGTGTTACAGATGTCCTGAGTGGGCTTTGGCATTTTACAAAGCTCTGAATGGCTTTTGTGCCATCAGTTCAGCTGCTTTTAGAGCAGTTTTGTAGCCTGGTCTGGAAGATCACAGAATCCCAGAGCAGTTTGTGTTGGTGGGGACATGAAATTAAATCCCATCTCATTCCATGAGGGACATGGCAGGGACACCTTCCTCTATGCCAGGCTGCTCCCAGCCCTGTCCAGCCTGGCCTTGGGCACTGCAGGGATGGAGCTGCTCTGGGCAATGCTGACAGTGAGTTCTGCAATAGAATTTCTGTGTAAAAACATACATTTAGCAGTTTTGCCAACTTCACTTAGTGACCCTACACTCTTATTTTTTAGGATGTGGTGAAAATCCCCTTTTCCCCCTTATTTGGGTGTGAATGAACAGACTTTACTCAAGTCACCTGTCACAGGGGCTAAGTCTGTTTGCTCTCTGGTTGGAAGTCCCTCCACAGCTTTGGGACTGTCCTTTCTCCTCCACAGCCTTCCCCTTTTCTAGGCTATTATCACACAAAGTCTGGGTTCCCAGAGGATGGAGAGTGGGAGTTTCTAGTTTTTTAAAATATATTCAGGCTGTGGTAACTTCAGATTCTCTTTCCTAAGTAAGAATAGCCCTGACAGTTGATTGCTTTGTACATAAAATTGTTTTTCTCACATTTCCTTGCATTTATTGAGCATTTCCTATGCCCCTATTGCTCAAGCTTCAGCATTCCATGATTATTTTTTTCCTTGTGCAACCATAAGTTTTAGTTTTTCATGGAAGAATTTTTGAAAGGCTTTTTTGGAAACTCATGAATATTGTTCCTATTGGATCATTTTTATTTTTCTGCTGCTTGACTCTTCCAAAGATGTAAGAGGTGACCTCAGCCTGTGGAAGCAAAGCTCATTAAACCTTTCTTATGTTTGTATGTTTATTAATCCATTATGGAAACAAGACTGGCTGCTTGTAGCCCCTGGCTCTCCTCAACCTTCTAAACAAATCTCTTGTTCCCTTGGCATTTGGGCTGGTTTGAGCCAAATTCCACACTGGAATAAACAATGCAGGCCTGACTGAGCCCAAGTGACAGCTGCTCCAAGGGCCCAGCAATATTTACCCAAGTGTTTGCACTGTCCTGAGCAGCTTGAACTGGGTGTGTGGGGTGCAGAGGAGTATTCCCAGCTGCCCAGGGCTGTGGATAACACCATCCCTGTCCAACAACATCAGCCTTGTGTCCCAGGAGTGTTGGAGTAGCCCTTGTGTGATGCCTTGCTGGAGTACCAGGCCTTTGGCATTCAAAATGTGGACCTGATCATTGTGTTTGGAATTCTAGGAGGCAAAACATTATTATGGAGAAGATAAAGAACATTTCTCCCACCCTTAGCAAGCTTCCTGCTGAGTCATGTGATAAATATTTAATATCTGAAAACCATTAGATGCAAGGAGTAAGTACTGAAGCACATTTGGGCAGGGTATTTGCTGTAAATTATTCTGTGCTGTGGAAACTGGAAAAGTTCCTGTCTGCCATAAGAGTGGGGAAGGGAATGGCAGTAAACACTAATTCATCTGCAGAAATCACCTTTCTGCTCAAAGTTCAAATGTTCAAAGATAAATTCTGAAGTTCACAAAGCAGGGACTTGTTCAACTCCAGCCCCCTGGTGCTGTGTGGAATCTCATCCTAACTTTTAACTTGAGATGGTCCTGAACTTTAGCAAAATCCTGAACTTTAGCAAAAGCCAGGAGCTGTTTCATCGTGCTTTTATGAATGGATATGGTGAAACAGGAGAGACTGCTAGAGGACTGTTCCTGTGGGAGCCTGCCAGCCCCCAGCTGATTGTTTGTTTACTCTCAGTGCTGGCAGAAGGGCTGTGCCAGCTCACCCACGCAGCTGCAGCAGTCTCCCTGCCACAGTCACCTACAACCTCCCTGCTGGCTTTGTCACAGATTTGTGGTACAACACCTCCTGCTCTTGGAATGAGGAGACTCCTTCCCAAATAGCCCTCAACACATCGAGCAGAACCTGTGACATTTTAGAGAGAGTTGTTACGAGCTCAGAAGGGTGAGAGCTCCAGCTTGACTTTGCTTTACAGCAGAGCTGATGGTGTGAGGGTGTTTTAAACAGCTCCAGAGATGGAATTTCTATCCAGCTCCATTCTCCCAGCAGAACAGCAATGGACACAAACACACTTGTACATGCATTTTTCAGGCAGTGAGTATTAAAATCACCAAAGAGGGGAAGATGCCACATGTTCTCCAGGATTTCCTCCCCATCCCAATACTTTACACATTAGAAGGCAGCAGCTGTGTCACACAGGCAGTAGCACTGAGGAAAGGCAGGAGAGAAGTGTCTTGTCCAGGAGTTTTGCACACAGGCACCCGTGGCAGGATCAGCTACCGCGACGCCGATCTCAGCGGCGGCTCCTTGGTGGCCAGGTGTGCAGCCAGCTTCTCCCGGAAGTCATGGAGGAAATTGTACTGCTGCAAATGCACAACCAGGCTGCAGTGAGTGCTCTGTGCTTTGGCAACAGGCACCACCTGTGGCAGAAAGCTGTTTGATACCCCTGGATTAAAACTGCACCCTCTGGCCCATTTGTTCTCTGTGTGCTTACTCCACATCCTCTGGGACGTTTCACTGTCAGACACAGATTCCATGGATGTTGACTCGGATCCTGTGGTTCCCCATCATGGCCACAGGTGATGCACTACCCCAAGGCAATGCAAAACGTGGTCCTCAGAGGTGGGAGTTGTCAGAATTCAAAGCTGCTTTATTTGGAATCATGGAATCATTTAGATTGGAAAATCTCTCTAAGGACTTTGAGTCCAACCATTCCCCCAGCACTCTTAACACCACCACTACCCCACATGGCTTTTAAATCCCTCCAGGGATGGGGATGCCACCCCTGCCATGGGCAGCTGTGCCAGGGCTGGACAACCCTTTCAGTGAAGAAATTTTCCCTATTATCCAACTTAAACCTCTTCTGGCACAACTTGAGGCCTTTTCCTCTTGGGAGAAGCTGTTTCTTGGAAGCAGGACACAGCTCAAACCCCAGAGAGCAGCTGTTAGGGCAGAGGTATCTCTGGGAAGTGAAGGAGGGGCCTGCCTGAGCTCTCACTGCTGTTTGGACCTGTGCATTACCTGCTGCAGCCCCCTTACCTTGATGGTCTGTATGGCCCCTGATCCTCTCAGGTTCCTGAGGCTCTCGATCACCTGCTGAGGTGCCAACGTGTCTGAAAGCTGGAGCAGGAGACAGGCAGCCACTGCAAGGGAAAGTGTTGACACCTGAGTGCTGCTGAGCACCTCTGACTGCACACAGCCACAGGTTTGTCCCATGAAAACCACCCTGGCAAACTATCCAGGTCCCAGGGCTCTTGGATCTCTTGCAGAATCCTATCTCTGGGCACTGGCCCATCTCCCTGCTGCTCCTGCCTCGGCCTATGGGCTTTAGAGATAGCTGAAAACCCTCCCACTGCCTTGCCAGCAGCATCTGGATGCATTCCTAGGCTTTTCAGGAATGAGTGCCAGTACACCCAGTTAATTCCCCTTTGTGTCTTCTGGCCATATCCCCACCCCTTCCTTCTGGGAACACACAGTAACTAACACTCCTGAAGGCTTTAAGGGGCAATACTGGCATCAATCAGATGCAGAGGAATTGCTTCATGTGAACCAGGCTGCTCCTGGTAGTGGCAGTGTGGATTGCATCCACAGACAAGCTCCCAGCAGAATTTGGCTCTGTGGGTTTGTGGGATGGAGACAAATGCTTACCAAGACATGAGCGTCCAAGGCCACCATAACAGCTGAGAGAAAAGAAAACATCTGGTTGGAATGAGCTGTAGCAAACTGCAGCACCCAGGGACCCCCCCAGCACATAAACAGATGGACACAGTTCTTGCCTTAATACAATCAAGAGGAACAGTGGTACAAAAAAAGTCAGAACAAGAATTTCTATGTATTTTCTATATTCTATTTCTATACCTACAGAGATATATCTTATTTATTCTCCAGAACTTTTGTATCTTTCCATGGAAACTTCAAATTTAAAGTTCCCCTTCATTCCTGCTAATAGTCCCAAAGGTACAGGAGGACAGGAAACAGTAGAAGGATGGATAATTTCAAATTTCTTTAAATCCTACTCCAGATTAAGGGTTTGAGGACAGTTGTGAGGAGAAGAGCAGGGTTTTGTGTCAGCAGGAAGACCAAGGACTCAGTGAATGTCTGTACAGGAAGGTGTCAGTGGGATCATTCAGGGAACATGGAATTTGGAAAGCTCTTCCCCTCTCTTCTGAGCTCAGCTAAATAAACTCCTTTAAACCCATTCATGGAAACCAGGAGTGAATTTTGCACTGCTGGAAGCCACTGAGTCCCTGATAAATAGTCCAGGGAAATGTTATAGACTCACAGAGTGGTTTGGGTTGGAAGGGACCTTGGAGTCACTTCATTCCACCCCCTGCCATGGGCAGGGACACCTTCCACTGGATCAGGTTGTTCCAAGCCCCATCCCTGGCCTGGAACACTTCCAGGGATGGGCAGTCACAGCCTCTGACAAAGGAGTGTTTTAGCTGCCAACTCATTCTGTACCCCTGATATCCAGGTGGGCTGGGGGCAAGGAGCCCTGTGGTGCCACTCAAAACACACTTGAAAACTCTTGCTGGACAGAGCAAGGGGAAATGGGACATTCTGATCTTCTGAAAGGAAGAATTCTCTCCAAATAGCTGCAGGAGGAGGAACAAGCAGACTTCACAGCATGAGCTAACCCTAAAGAGTGCAACTGCCTTTTCACACCATCCTATTTCCCCTGCTCATCCACCTGGAGAGAAGCTGGCATCCTTTGCAGGAATGTGGGGTGATGGGGAGGCAGAACCTACTGTATCATTGTTTTCTGCTTATTTTCCAGGCAGGCTCTGAGCTCTTCCAGGATCTTGCAGCAGGTGGCAATGTCGGGAGCATTCCCATCAGGAATGGGGTGGTGGTGCACACACATCCCGTGCTGCTGGTAGGTGTCAATCAGGTTTGGTACTCGGTATTTTGAGAGCTCTCCTCTGGTACAAAGCACAAAAACATCCTGGATCCCACAGCTCTTTAGTTCTCCTGCCAATGGATTAAGACACTTGCAGATAAACAAAAGCCAATCAAGCTTAAGGATAAGCAGATAAGGACCTTGGTCCTCATCTCTTGTTTAATCTTTGGGGCTGAGACAGTTGGAGTGAGCAATTTTGGTTGGAGGACTCTTTCTTCCACTGAGCCTCCCCCACATTTCCCTTCAGGTAATCCAGGAGAGGAATTTTCTCAGTTCAGAGGGAATGCTGAGAGAATCTCGCTGGAGAACACAGGACAGCCTGTTATCCACCTAAGGATGCTTCTGTCCCATCTCCAGTTAAAGTCACAGAATCCCAGGATGGTTTGGGTTGGAAAGGACCTTAAAGCCCATCTCATTCAACCTCTGCCATGGCAGGGACACCTTCCACCATCCCAGGCTGCTCCAAACCCTGTCCAGCCTGGCCTTGGGCACTGCAGAGATCCAGGGGCAGCCACAGCTGCTCTGTGCCAGGGCCTGCCCACCCTCACAGCCAGGAGCTCCTTCCTAAGCTTGACTTACCCAAACACTGAGAGGATTTGTTATTGGTCTCTGCTCTTTAGTGCTCACAGCTGAATACTCAGCACAAGTCTTTACATAATTCCATCCTTTCTATCCCAATTTCACTTTTCTCTGGGAAAAAGGAAGACTACAAGTTTGTAATTCATCTTGATCCCAGCTGCTCTGAAGTTGCCTCATGGGTACTGTGCAGCTCCAGCCTGGAAATATCCTGACTATTTATTCCATAATTATGGAATATTCATGCAATTGCCCTTGGCACAAAGAACACTCACCTATATCTTTCTGAAGATTTCTTCTGATATCCTTGAACCTGCAACCTGAAACAAGTTATGAACAACAATTACCACTGCAGGTAAGTGACATTTATGGGATGGCTGCAGCAGCAGAACAGAGCACAGGCAGCCTCCCCCCTAAAATCAAAGCAAGGAACGAAGCCACAGCCTGAATAAAACACAGTTCTTGTTTTTGCAGGTGGATCCCTGGTGCAGAAGGCAGTTTAAACACCATTATCTGCTTAATACTGTAACGCAATAGGATTAACCAAAGAAATCTGCCCAAGGTTTTAAGGTGCTTTGTGTTTTCTAGATGAAAAGTTTTGGATATTTTAAATCCAGATACAGCATAAAATCCCCCCACCAACACAAATAATCATCCAACAAATAAAAGGGCTGAATAAAGATCACTTAAGAGTTGAGTGGAGATTCACCATGGCAGCAGTTCTGGTAATTAAAAATGCAGACAAAATTTATATGTCTACTTTTTTGACTTAAAAAACATGATCTTACATTAAGATATTCTCTAGATTAGCTTTGGTGTTTCCAAACCTATTTCAGGGGTAGATTACAAAAGGAGTCACCCACAACACAGGAATTTAGGGTACAAGGTATTACCCCTCTTCATCTCTCAAACATGCCTGCAAATTTCAGTGAATGCTTCTTACCTGGAAGGGAACATAGTCCCAGGAACTCTGAAGAGTAGAGAGGAGACAAAGACAACCTATCAGAAAATAAAAAGTACAATAAGTAAAAATCAGAAGGGAAGGTTTCAATTATTTAAATGTATAAATAAGTTTAGAGGCGGTGTCAAGGGGCCAGAACTTTTCACCAGTGTCTGGTGTGACAATGAGGACAGGAACAAAATGAAACATGGGAAGTGAGGATGAAGAAAAATGTTACTTTGAGGGTGACAAAAGGTTTGGGTGGAGGGGACCTTAAAGATCATCTTGTTCCAATCCCCTGCCATGGCAGGGACAATTTCCACCATCCCAGGTTGCTCCAAACCCTGTCCAAGCTGGCCTGGAACACTTCCAGTGATGGGGCAGCCACAGCGTCTCTGGATAACCTGTGCCAGGGCATCTCTACCCTGTCAGTAAAGGGAATGGAGGCCTGGAACAGGCTGCCAGGGAAGCTGTGGAGTTTTAAATGGAAACATTTCAAACCCACCTGGGTGTGATGCTTGGCTCTGCTGTGGGTGAGCCCCCGGGCAGGGCGGTCGGACCAGCCCCAGCGGCCCCTTCCAACCCCAACCCCATCCGCTGACACTTCCCCAGCACCGCCGGGCCCCCCAGCCCGGAAGGTCACCAGAGCCCGGCTCGGGCTTTCCTCGCGGAGAGAAAACCCTCTTGTTTCTCAGGACAGAGATTTAATACAATTTCCCCAGAGAAAGGACCCCGCGGGTGCCGCCTCACCAGGAGATGTGGAGCGGGCTCGGGTCCTCCTCGGCGGCCTCATCGTCTGAGGAGGCGAAGCCGTCGGCTGGCGCCGCAGCGGAGAGCGGGGGGCTCATCGTGGGGCCGGGACCCTCGGCAGTACCGGGATCCCGATCCCGATCCCGATCCCGATCCCGATCCCGATCCCGATCCCGGTCCCGGTCCCTCAGCGGTTTCACCATGGCGCCGCTCCCCGCCACCGCCCGTTCAAACTGGCCCCGCCCACCGGCCCATTGCCCAATGGGAAGCTGCGGCTCAGCGGGTGCGTGGAAAGTCCAGCAGGGCTTTCCCCCGGCTTCATGAGAGGAGCACGCTGATTGGTGAACAGCAAGGAGGGCGGGGTTTAATATGCAAATAGTGCGGTGATCTCTGCGCTGATTGGGTGAGGCGGAGAGGCGGGAGGGGCGGTCTCGAGCGCCGGGGGCGGGGCTCCGTGAGGGCTCCGTGAGGGCTCGAGGGAGGGACGTGGGCGGATCCCCCGCCCCTAATTCCATTTAAAATCCCTCTTGAGGGCGTGTTCCTAATTATCCTATTCCTGGTAGTCCCTGTGATTCTTGACAGTGATAGGGCAAGGGGGAATGAATTCACAAAGATATATGGCAGGGTTAAAGGGGATCTTAGCAGGAAAACTCTCCCTTGTGAGGGTGGTGAGGCCCTGACACCGGTTCCCCAGAGAATCTGTCTGCCCCATGCCTGGCAATGTTGTAAGATCGGCTTGGAACAGCCTGGTCTAGTGGAAGGTGCCTGCTGATGGCAGAGGGTGGAACTGGATGGGCTTTAAATTCCCTTTCAACCCAAAACATTCTGTGATTCCATGATGAAACATGGAGATGGATGTGAGCCTTCACTCACAGAATATGCAAGAGCAGGGATGGTCTTGAGCGGGTGCCTTGTGGGGGTTTTGAGTGGTCAATTCCATGTGCAGAGACCACAGACCTTTCCAATAGTAAAAAATGAGCCATTTCTGCTCTTTTAAGCCATGAACTTGAAGTCAAATATTCTTGTCATGGTATTGCTTTCAATCGTGCTGTAAAAATAATTTTTTGAGATTCTTGCATGGAGTTTTTATCTGAACATAACTAGCATGAAAGATTGCTCCAGGGAGGCAAAAATACTTTTGGCTCCATCTTTTTAAGAGCTGGGCTGTTGCCTGTGCTTATGGAATTCTAGTAGATATTTTTTTGCAGAATTTCTGATTTATTCTGTAAGTAACTCTGGCCATGAATCAAGAAGAAGAAATACCTGAATTACCAGTGTGGGATTTTATTTATTAAAATTGTTTTAAGGCATTTCTACAGCCTGTGTTTGGAAACACGTAGAGCTACACTCTAAAGGATCCAGGCATAACCAGGAAATTTTGGCATCAATTTGGAGTGTAATGCCACGGAGGCTTCCAAAGATGTTCCAAGTCAAAGGAATTGCTGGGCACAAGTGGTTTGAGCTTGGTGGGATTCCCAGTAGGAGCAGTGCAAGATCTCCAGGTGTGGAGATTTTAAATTTTAGTCCTGCATGAATAACTTTGGTTCCATAGCTGGAAGTTTTATTGAAACCTGCCTGAGAAGGATTGTAGGAGCAAATTGCTTGAAAAGCCAGTATTTAGGATGGGTTCAGGGAATGAAGGAACAGATGATGAGAGGATCAAGGAGAAGTTTTTTGAAACTCAGAATATGATAGCAGAGGTACAAAAATTACATTACTGAGCATAATGGGGAATTAAAACAATCCAGATGTTGCAGGCTATGATGAATTATGGGAAGAAATACATCCTAAGGATTGAGGCAACGTGAGGACAGCCAGTCACTGTAGCTGCAAACATGATTTTAATAACTCAGGAAAGGCACAAAGGAGCAGGTATGTTGTTTGCTTTTGTTTTTAGCTGTGAAACAAGCTAAAAACATTAGATATCATGTGCAACACTCTGATCAAAATGTGAAATTTGCTGTATTTTTCCCCCTGTTATTGATTTTTTCCTATTCACCAGAAAGTTATTGCAGACTTGAACTCTGGGGATTGCAGCTTTATGGAAGCAGCAGTGTGAGGTTGATAAATAAATATTGAAAGAACAACAATGGTAATGCTCCTGGTCATTCTTCGAAAAGATCAAAAGAATTCTCAGGACTTTGGGTGCCTTCATATAGTGGAAATCAAAATGGTATTGCACAGAAAATGGTGATAATGGCTGTGGCAGAAATAAATAGGGATAGTAAGTGTGAAATTTGAACTAGATCTAGGAAAAACATTGGGAAAAAGAACCCCAAATCCAGACTTTGGGAAGTCCTGTGAGTTTCCTTATTACCCTTGGCATCTTCCAGAATTCAATGACAAATATTGTGTTTATTGGCTGATTGCCTAAGGGTGGTCTGCTTATTTCTTAAACTGAGCTGTTGCCCAGCACATCAAATAGTTTGTTGAGTATTTTGTAGGAAAGATTAATTTTCTGCCAAAAAGTGTCCTTTTGACATATAAAAAGGGGAGCATCAGCATCAAGGCTTAACATTCTGGAAGTCTTTATCAGTTTATGGACTGGGAATCTGTGAAGTGGATAAAAGATAAAGATTGAAATTTGGAATTTGGAAGATTTAGTTGGTGAAAGGTATGATTTAATCAGAATTTTAATTGGGCTTTTAGATAATTGGTTGGTGCAGGCAGACACAAGAGCCAGGTGTACCTACAGGAACATCTGCCTGCAGGTCCTGCCCCAGCCAAAGTGAAGAGCTTTATATCCCGAGTTCATAACTTTATATCCAAGTTCATAACTTTATATCAAGGCCATAACTTTATATCCCAAGCTCATAACTTTTCACACCAGTAAAATGTTGAAATTCCAGACAAGCACAGCCAAGCCTAACCTGGTTTTGCTGTCCCTGGGTCACAAGAAGAGCTCTCATCTCTGGGGACGGCAGAGTGCTGCACACATGTGACATCTCCTATCTGCCATTCAGCTCTCAGGTTTCATGGACAAAATAAATAATTGATTTACATCAGGTAAAAGCTTGCAATGGACGTGAGTGTGTGGCAGGGAGAGCCAGGGGAGTGGTGTGGAACAAGGAATGGAGGAGATTGAAGGTATATCCTCTTAGGTAAAGATAAACCTTGAATAAACAAGCTCTAGAGATGTGATTTTTTCCTTGCAATGAGATATAAAATCAGATCTGAAATATCCAAATCATCAAAATAATTTGAAGAACATTGATAACTTTTAACTTCATACAATCATCTGTGATGTCAAAGACTTGTCACTTCTCATTTCATATCTCACTTTCTGGAAGTTTTAGTGAGCCTGATTAATTCATGTGGTGTCCTAGGTCTCTTTGGGAGCCCTCCCCCAGTCATAGCACCACAACATCCCACAAGGAATCATTTTACTTTTCCAGGTTGTTGTTTATGGAGAGTAAAAAACAATAGGTGGGACAGATCCCTGGAAGTACCCAAGGCCAGGCTGGGCAGGACTTGGAGCACCCTGGGGTGGTGGAAGGTGTCCCTGCCAAGGCAGGAGCTGGAACGAGATGGGTTTTAATCCTTTCCAACCCAAATCCTTCTCACTCGTTCTCCTCTCTCCTGAACGGCAGAGGGCGATCTTGTATTAAAAAATTTCGGTTTTACCCCCATCGAAGCCTTTCCCTCACGAATTGTTGTCAAAAGAATGAAGGTTTTTATCTCCAGAAACATACGGGATCAGATGTCTGTATTATTCTGTGTAAATGTTATCTCTGTTAGGGATACTCGCAGTAACTATCAGGTTTTACACCACACAGCAACGTTGCTCTATAGTAAGTGAGAATTACTGAAGTAAAACCTTTAGGATACTAATGGACCAAATAATAGAACTCAACGTGCAAGAACACTGTAGAAATCTGGTGTGTTGAGTAATACTCAAGAAGTTGTTTGAATTTTTTTTTTTTTTTCGATTTAAGAGAGAAGTTATCTGGTTTAATATGTTACATGAAGGTTGAGGAAACAACATGCTAAATGTGTTTTGTGTTTATTTCAGTCTGGGAAGTGTCTGCCCTTCGTCTGATGCCTGACTGCAAACGGAGGGGCTGAACCAGTCTCCAGTGCTCAGGTGGGGAGCCCTATTTACACAAAATCCCCTTTTGGTATCACAAGTAAACTGTTCTTGTGAGTGTGGCTGGTCTGCCTGAGCTAAAGCTCACAGATTACTTCAGTTACTCAAATGCAAAGATATGAAGTACATGACTGGGTAAAGAAGTGATATTATATTCTTTGGTGAGTTAGAGTTTTGGAGCTGTTTTTAAACACGTTTATTTTGTGTAACAGCTTGTATCCCTGCCATGTCACCTGGAGTGCTAAAGCATTTGGTCCCCGTGAAGGAGAATCGCTGAACTATTGCAGATGGCCTGGCTTGATAAACTTCTTTGTCAATTAATCTGTTGCAAATGCCCTCAGTCTTCTGAATGGGTTTTCCTCTCGCAGCCCTGTGATAGTTCCCTGTGGCTCCGGGATGGAACAATCCTGGGCAGTAAAGAGATTGAGATAATGACAGTCCATGGTGACAGCAGGGCTGGCAGAGGCAGCCCGGGGGAAGAAAGACACATACTTGCCAATAGAAATACCTCCATCCTTTGGGAATTGTGGCTTGGGAATCAAAGCTGACCTCATAGACAAGAATGATGGAGAACAAGCTTTTGATTTATGACTGGATGAAGCTCAAAGTCTGCCCTTCTGATCCTTCTTTACAACACACCTTTTGTATTTTATATGAGCTCTTTCACTTTATTCTCAGAATGTTATCTCCTGGGGTATCGTTTTTAAGTCTTTCAATGTTGTAATAGTTCACTCATCTCCTTCATAGTAGTTAGCTTTTGTTTTTAATGAAGCTAAAATCCCGTTTTAGTATCACAAGTAAACTGTCATTTATATTTAACATGACTGATCAGCTGCTTTGCTTTTTTATTTTCTTTTTTTTTTTCTTTTTTTCTTCCTGAGTTTCATGAAAGCTAAACCCATATTTACCTTCTAGACCACAGCTAGGGAATTCCATTTGCATTCACTGGTTGCCTCAAGTATTTATCTGCACTTGAATATGAAAAAAAAATTGCATTTTTGGTACTGGAATTTGTGGGTCAGATCCTTGGAAAATGTTGAACTCTGCTGAGTTTAATGAAGCTCTGCTGCTTTTCACCACCCATCTCTAATGAAGGCACCCACTATAGTGATTGTAACACCATGTCCCCCTCCTGGGAATTCTGCTCTCTGCTACCTGCTCACTTTGCCTTAGAGGCTTTTAGCAAAATTGTGAATTCTCTGAAAGTTTTAAAAATATGAATCTGGCTCTAAATCTTGTGCAAATCATCCATTGTCCCCGTTTTCCAAATCTTTGCTGTGCCCTCTGTGACAAGCCACAGAAAGGGGCATAAAAAGCATTTATGTGCCTTTTATAGCTGGGAAGGGCTGTGACAGCACAAGATCAAGTGCAGCTCTCTGCAAAGGAACGTTCTGTGCATCAGCTCTGTGGTATCTGTGTTTGGGGTGTTTGTATTTCCATATATCTGTCAGTCTGTCTGTCATCTGCCTCCCTGTCCCCCTGACTTATGTGGCTGTTGATAAATACCCTCCGTTGGTGATTAAAAGGAAGTGACCTCATCAGTTTGTCTTTGCAGCCACAAAGGTTTGGTTGTAACGTGACATTCCATCCTATTACTCTGGTTTACACCAAATTCAACAGCTTGTGGCCTGCAGATACTCAGGATAAAGAGCAGAAAGAGACTGACCTTGACAACCTCATTTCTCATTCCTTTCTTGTTATAGGTAATATAGCTGAAAATGTGGTTTTAATTATAGTACTAATGAAAACTGAAAATCCAGACAGACACTTGACAAACTCTGGTACGCTTTATATTACATTTGTGCTAACTACAAAGTATCCAGCTGGGTGTAACATTATATCTCTTTTCCTTGAGCATCCGCCTGACTTAAGCTGTATAATTAATGTGTACTTTGGCTGCAGGTCAGCTTACAGTTGGTTTTTTAGAATTTTTACATTTTTTAAGATGTTGTAATGAAACGAATATGTTTATTACCTCTGTGCCTGCATTCCCCAGAGGGATTTAATACCTGTGGAGGAGCACTGGCTGGGAGAACTTGAATAAAATGCCTCTGCCAGCTGAGGCTGATGCATCAGAAGCCTGCTTTGAAAAGTGGGTGTAAGAAACAGAATCAAAGAATGTCATGTCCACAGATGTGTTTAACTTTGATTCACCTCCTTTGTATGGTTTGTTGATTTTAAGTTACGACACCAACACACAATTGCCCGAAGTAGAATTTGTGAAGGGATTTATTTCTTTTCTTTTTTCTTTGGAAAGAATTTTGTTTTCAGAACTCACCAATGAGAAACTGATGTTCTCAGCTAGAGCCAGAAACACTAAAAGCAGGTTCCCTGCCAAGCTCCACCAGTGCACCTTCATCCTGACCTGTCTTAACTCTGCTGTTCCAGCCAGGCATCTGAGTGCACCAGCATGTGCTTGTAATCGTGTTAAATAAAATCCCTGCTTTCATGATATGGACAAATGCTCTCTTGGGACAGGACTGAAACTAGCTTTGAAGGGATTTTATTCTGATGGAAGGCAAAGCTGAAATTGAGTTACAAATGATAAAAATCTGAGTACTTCCATTATGCTGCTGTTCTCAAGGACCTGCTGCGGAACCCAAAATTTTTCTTAACAAAAGTATTAGTGTGTTTCTCTTGCCAAACTTCCAACAAACATTTCTGACATAAAAGGAAATAGCTGCAGCACAACCACACTCACAGCAGGGACCACAAGGTGTTACTTGTAGAAATGAATGCATAATGATTTTCAAATGAACTTCTCTGGCATGTTCCTGTGGCCGGTAATGTGGTTTGATGTTTGTGTGAGTGCACAAAGCTCATATCTCCAAAACCTATCTGCAGCTGTGCTCTAAACTTGTTTGGGGATACAGATCATCTGAGGCAAGTTTGATTTTTCTCTAACAGCCTCAGATTGCTTCTACTTTCTGCCAAACAGGGATGTGAAAAAAAAAAGCTTCTTATGAAAAATTATTCATGAGCAGCTTTGCTAATGTTTAAACTGAGTTTTGAAAGACAAACTGAGTCCAACTGGTCAAAAGGTCTCCCCAAAAGACTGTAGCAACAGGTGATTGTTTTTAAAAACTGCCTTTCTAAAAAGGATTGCTGGGTAGAGTCCCTCAAAGGCTGTAACTTGTTCTGGAAGAAATCTTGGAAGACAAAATGCTAAAGAGATGCACTTCCTTTGTTCAGAGGAGGGTAGGGAGTTTGGAGTTAGCCATCTTCTACACTTCTGTTTCAAAAACACTGAGAAGCCTTGCAGGGGCTCAGCTCTGTCAGACTAAGAGCCCAGTCAGCCACAGCCTCTGCTCCAAGGGCCTGTGGTCTGCAGAGGCACCAAGGGCAAATCCCAGCCCAGCTTCTCCCACAGCTCCACTGGTTTTCACAGGGTCTGCTGAGTGCCCATTTGGCACCAGGGACATACACTGGCAGCAATTAAAGGCATTTCCCATCTCAAAGAGGAAATAACACCTGGTCTCCAGTTAGCAAACAGCTAAAAAATGAATTAAGCCAGATGTGCTGAGCTCTTGGTATTGACACACATGGCATTGCAGCCTTTAAAGTGTCCCTCCTGTGGCCTCTAGTTATACTGAGCTCTTATTTCCCCCCTATAAACATCATGGAGAAGGATTAAGCAACAGAACCCCATTTCTATCCCACATTGTGCCAAGGAAAGTTCATGGCTGTGTTGTTTGTCAGGTGACAGTGTAACGGGTGGGTAATGTTCTAACACTCACTTGTTATTCCATTGTGCTAAACAGACTTAGAGGACAGAAGTACCTGGAAAAATTTGATGTTTCATATTGTGCATTATCATTATTTGGCTTATTTTCTCCCTGTGTTAGTTTGGAGTCTGTTTCTCCCTCACCCTAACCATTCTTCTGATTAGTCCCACGAAGCCCAGAGGAATTCCTACCATGAGTAATGCTCTGGTAGGTAACACTGGCTAGGGAGGGAGGAACTGCTTTCTTAGCCTTTCCCCCAGGCAGTCAGTGCCTCTAAGTGATAAATCCTCATCAGTGGGTGTGTTAGGTGGTTCTGGTGTGGAAAGAAGCAGGAGCCGAATTTCCTGGATGGAAATATTGCCCATTGCTCCAACGAAGTCTTCATTCACAAGTGTTCTGCATTTGTGTATTATCAGCCCAGGATAAAGCTGTTCTGGAAACATGGGGAAAAGTGTTAAATTTTCTCATTTGCCCACTCATCCATAACAGTATTTTGGTGTTATGCTTGTCACATGCTATGTGTGGTTTGGATTAATTGTGGTTTTTTAGAAGGTGCAAATAGAAGAAGGAGGGTCAGCATGACAGTTCCTTTCAGTTTAAATGTTGGTTTGTTGACTTTGACAAGGTGTTTGTGCATGGAATTTGCTGGGGCAGTTCCTCAGATGGAGAAATGTTTACCATTTAACATTTCCAAGAAAGGGCTGGAGGAAAGCTGAGTTTTCTTTGAGGGAACAATATCAGAAAACAGTTAGATGTGTCTGGAGTAAAACCAAAAATCTGCATCTGTACCTGTGCCATAGCTGTCTAGGAAATGAGGGATACCTCTGCATGTTCCTGGGTGTTTTGTGTTTAAATCTCTGACTTATTTTAGCTCGCAGATCTGTGGAAGTAGATTTTAAAATCTGCTGCTGTTTGTTGTTTGATGGTTTCCTGCCCTTCAGGGGCACTGTCTGTGTGCCTGCACTGTCCTGTGTCTGTCTGCACGTGTGTGCTCAGCTGAAGTGGGGATGTGGAGCTGCTCACTGGCACAAATGCACTCACAGAGTGGGGGCAGCATGCAGTTCCAGTTAAACTGGAGAGCACACTTTGGGCAGCCAGACAGCTCCTTATGACCACACAACTGAGGGGGATTAAAAATTGGAATTATCCCAAAGTTCCCATCACTGGCTGCATATTCCACAGTACAGAGAAAAACATTAGAGGGGAAAATCCCTGAGGAGTTAACAGGCTAGATTACTAAGTGTAGTATTTTATCCCAAATGCCATATTAGCTTGAGCCTAGAACTTTCTCTTGATCCAATTTGTGCAGATTGTTCTTTCTTAATTTACAATAATTAATAATCATACAATATTTGAGAGAGGATCATGTGAAGGAGGGCACTGAGCACATTCAGTTCTAGAGCTGTAACTTCAGAGGACAGAAACATAATGTTCCTCAAACAGAACCCTGGTCAAGAAAACATATATATGCATATATTAGTTATGTGTGTACATATATACACACACACATTCATATATGTACTTTGTTTCTCAAGTGGCCCTTTTATGTTTTGGAGCTGGAAGATAACAAGGTTCTCAAAACAGTAATGCTGGAAGTATAGTCATGAATAATGGATCTAAGGAGAGGGTTTGTGACTAAACACTAACCATGGCTCTAATCAGTTTATAGAAAGAATTAGAACCCATTCAACCTTTTCTCCACCTATAAAGTAATAATCTTCTCTCTGTGAGACCTAGATGACATAAATGGTGAGATCCACTCCTTCAGCTGTGAAGTGCAGTGTACATCCAGCATGGCAGCAATAGATTCCTGATGTATTTCTGATCCTTGGAATTATGCTCCATGTGGTGGTCCTGAGTTGTGTGTGGAATAGTTGTGATGCAGCCCATGGCTGCTTTGTACCTTGGATGCAGAGTTTTTATGGTGGCCAATACTCTGAAACTCGTTCAGGCAATAAATTTACTTGCCTTTGAGTTTACAAGGCAATAAACAGTTGAGGCCTTTGACCTCAACATTTACCAAATACATTTGCAGCAGTTGTGTTTATTGACAACTATTTATAGGGAAGTATTTTATATGGAATTTCACATGTGAAAGAGAACAGCTTCATTTTGCAGCTTTTATTCTTTCTGATTTCCATCTTCACTTCCTGTCTCCTTGACTTACTTTAATAGCTGAAGTTGCAGGTTAATGCTGAAAAATACTCAGGTATTGATCAAACAGTTAATTCAAAGCTTTGTGACAGATTTTTAATTTTCTTCTATTTGTATTTTGGATTACTGAGAAGAAGGTGTACGTGTGCTACATTTTGCAAGGCATTATATGAGTTTATTTTAAATCCTCTCAATTATCTCAATAGCTATTTACTAACTTGAAAACGTTTCCCAGGGGTAAATGGGAGACTGTCAGGCCTGAAATAACTGGAGAGCACAAAGGTAACAGCACTTTCACCCCTCCCTGAGTCTGTCAGCTGAGCTCAGACCAGGTACACCTGAGTAACTGTTCCCAAAACAATCCTGGCTTTTGGAGTTGTCACTTTTAAAATTTCCTTGGCTCTGGCCCAAATCCTTGAGTTAATGTTTAATTCCAGGCCCAAAGCATGAGACTTCAGTGTGACTGCTCATAAGCTTACAGATAAGGACATGCTCAAGTTCCTTGCTGGAAAACAGCCAGCATGCTTTTTATCTCACAGCATCATGCCTGTAAGATCCTCATTTCAATCTGGAGAACCCTGATTGCCTGAGTTCTTCCAGAAAAAGAATTTCAGATCCTGTGGAATTGCAGCCATTCACACCTACATAGCTCACCAAATTCCTGCCCCCTCTAAGTTGTTTTATGCCAATTTGCAGCAGTTCAGGATTTGCTGCAGAATTTTGATCAGGAATTCTTTGTGCCTTTGTGTAATTGGACTTTTTTCCTTACTGCTGAGGTTTTTAACATTAGTATCTTCAAGCCAAGTGCAGCAACATTTTGAACTCTGTTAGAAAATCTTATTTAACCAGATGGTCAGACTCTCAGGTGGGTTACACAAAATATGTTTAGAAAGCAGTGTCTTAAGCTTCAATAAATCACCATAAATGGGTCCACAGTAGATTGTCATCCAATGTTGATTTTCATTCATGTGACATAAAAAAAATGGGCTGATTCTCTGGAGTGGCTCTGTCCACACAGGAAGAAGTTAATAAACAAGATATTTTATGTATTTGCTGTGTTGAGTGTTTAAAGGGGTAAGAAATACAATTTATCAGTGCAGCCTCAGCTTGCTTTGTGAATTATGTTTACAGCCCATATCCCAGATTCACACCCTGGAGATCTGTGCAAATAATAGGAAATGTCACTGGCTCACATTGAGGTGGTGACAAGTTGGAGTTCTGGGGTAGGACAGCACTTTCTTGGCACCTCCATGTCAGCTTGATGAGGTGGCAGTGACACTGGGCTGGAGTCCTCTGGTAGGACAGTGTGGGGGAATTGCTCTGTGGGCTTGGGTTTGGATGAGCCCCAGAAGCCTCTGAAGGAAATCCCACACAGGGGTGCCTGGAAGCTGCCTCAGTGTGGAGCTTTGGCTGAGCTTGCTGGGAATGCACAGCAGGAATGGGGGCCCTCAGTCCTTAGGGATGGAGGTGTGGAGCTTTGTTAAAAATCAGTCAAAGAAATAAAATGGCATGGAGGGGACAGGGGGCACGAGCAGCCTGTGGCAGTGTGAAGGCAGCTCCAGACCTGTCAGCACAACTGTGAGGAGCAAGCCAAGAGCCTGGTGCTGCTCCTGCTGCTCAGAGCCTCTTCCATGGATCACTGCTGGGGCCTTCAATGTAAATCCTGCCCCATGTGTGGCCAGGGGGACCTTACTCCTGCCTAGAGTAGTGAACATGAGGAAAATGAGAAATCTTGTGCTTACTTGAGCTGACTCATAAATTAAAAACAAATTATTTTGATTTCATTTCATTAAATTTAAAAGTGGGGAGGCATTTTGTACAACTTGGTGGTTTACATGTTTAGGGTTAGGCATGTTTAGGATTACATGTTTAGGGTTAGCAGCACCTGCCTTCATTGTTTGCATGTGTCTCAGCCATCATCCTCCACAAAAATCCTCATTTATAAAAGCTCATTTCTATTTTATTTATAAGAAATAAATATATAAATTTTAAAAATAATTAATTCTCACTTCTCATTAGCTTAACTTAAATTCACTCCTTTATCTGCTTTGTTTTCCTTCGAATTTAAAACAGATTCCCTTTTTTCCTTTGCACATATCTGACCTAAAGCATTAGGCTTTCACATCCTGGGTGGAGGAGTCATACTTGAGAAGAGCCTTTGGAGGCCAATGAAAATAAATCCCCACAAATAAAGCCACAGAGCCTGGAGGAATTACAGCATCATTCCTAGATCCCACTGGCTGCCCTCTGGGATCACTCTGTGTTTCTGTGAAAGAAATCACAAAGGTGCTGTTCTTTGTGGCCCACAAGGATTTACTCAGAAAAACAACAATAAGGAAACTTAAAATGCATCATGTTCATGATCAGAATTTGCTGTTGACTCTTTTCTGATAAAACATGTAGAATTTTTTGGTTTTATATTGAAAATATCTATGTTTATGGAAATTTTTTACTAAATCACAAAAAAATGTTTTATGCTGAAAATTTATTTTTTATATTCTTAGGATTTTATTGGTTGAAGTTAATATTTTCTACTGAAAATTTGTCAGAAATATCTAACTTTCCTTGACATTTTTAGCAAGGGGAAAAACACCATTTTGCCATCTTTAAGAAAACTCCCAATATTTTCCTGCTATTCAGTACTTTTTGGCTTTCATATTTTCATTGTGACCCAAAATTTGGGGGATGAGGGAAGAACTAGGTACTCAAATAGCTGGAAGAGAACAGAACAAAAGCACTCTTGAGATTTCCTTTGGGAAGCTTCCCTTGCTGACTGGATTTGAGTCCCAGCTGCCAGGAATGTCACTGGTGCTGCAGAGGAACTGCAGCCCTGGAAGGTGCCCAGGGGGAAGAACCTTTCTGGGACTGCCTGCAGCTCTCAGGATCCTGCCAGCCTGTGAACAGCACCCCTGTGCCATGGGTTTGACACTGATATTCCTGCTTTTCCTGGACAGCTGGCCACCAGGAGTCACTGCAAGGTCTAACACACCTTTGCCTACTGATCTGTATTACTTACCTTTAAAATTAAGGAACCTTATTCCTAATTTTTTTATTATTTTAAATCTCAATTGGCATCCCCAGAAGAACTGAGACGTTTTGAGTGCATGATGCACTGATCTCTGTTACAGCTTTTTAACTGGTTTTGATTAGCAACACTCCTCTCAACCTACTAGAAATGCTTTAATGAAAAAACACTGTGGAAATCAAACACACAAATAACCCACAAGCAAACCAAAGGTTTGTCCATTCTCATTGTGAGCCCAAGCAGGCCTTGGTCAAACACCTGAAATCTGGCATGAAAGTTGTTCTGATACCAAATTGAGATCTTTTGGCATCCCTATGAAATTTTTCCCAAATCTGGCCAAACTGTATGGCTCTCAAAAGATTTTAGTTCACAGATGTTTATAGAGGCTTTTGGGATTTGGCAGCCAAATTCTCTGAAGTTTTCATTTCATAATTCTTTTTCTTTGCTTCTAGTGCTGTCTTTCAAGTACATACTCAGGATAAATAGTAGAAAGAAGCACTTGACGGGAATTCCAATGGAGAAAATGGGAGGGAAGTAGGAAGTAGAGGTAAGGAAACAACAAATGATCTGAGTGGAAGCTGTTAATTCTGTTCTCCCATATCTGTTGTGAAGACAAACTTTTTATCCAGTGTGATGTACTTGGATGTTTTGTCAAAAGCACCCTAGGAATGCCTGTGAGGAAATGGATAATTCCATATTAAATGTGGAGTTTAAGGCCGTGTGCAGGATAAAGCCTGGGGCTGCATGTAGAATGGAAAATAGAAAAGTTAAATAACTGTGACAGTGTTCACAGGGGTCTCAGGTTGAGGGAAGACATGAGGATCTGACTCCATGTTTCAGAAGGCTGATTTATTATTGTATGATATATATTACATTAAAACTATACTAAAAGAATAGAAGAAAGGATTTCATCAGAAGGCTGGCTAAGAATAGAATAGGAAGGAATGATAACAAAGGTTTGTTATAACAGCTATAACAGCTGGGCTGTGATTGGCCATTAATAAAAAAACATCCAACATGGGCCAATCCCAGATGCGCCTGTTGCATTCCACAGCAGCAGATAACCATTGTTTACATTTTGTTCCTGAGGCCTCTCAGCTTCTCAGGAGGAAAAATCCTAAGGAAAGGATTTTCCATAAAAGATGTCTGTGACAAATAACAGTTTTGAAATCAGTGAGCTGTCTCCTGGACAGCTCTAACTCTGTCCTCACAACAAATGAAGCGGTGGGTTGGTGGAAAAGAATTGTGCATGATCGTGAAATGGACACCTGACTCAAAAAAGGGCTGAATGAAGTTTGTGGCATTTCCTAACTTTTGGATTCTTGGCATTGCATTGTCACCATTATTTTTATTTTAAGACAGTGTTTGGATGCCATAAGTAAAAGCAATGTTTTCAAAGCTTGTATTCCATCCTTAGCTCCAGATTCCTACTCACTGTCTGAATTAGCCTAGAGGGGCTTGTTTGTCAGACTTTCAGTCAATGACAAATTGCTCACAGCAGCATTTTAGAAAACAAACCTCATGCCAAGTCTACAAACGATCCTCCAAGAGCTTGGGACAGTCACTTGCACACTCAGAAGACATTTCCATGCAGAATTCAGGAGGTGAGATGTACAGTAACATAGCTGGGATGTCCATGTGGATTTGAGTGGCTTTCTTCTGGAAACTGCATTTGGATTTAATGCTTGAAATCTCATGAAAGACCACATCCCATTTCCCTTGCAGTAAAAGGGCCCAGTCCCTTTGTCAGTGCAGAGGGAGCACTAATGAGGGTCCTGGCTCAGGCTGCCATCTGTAAAAGAGTTAAGCATATTCTGATCGTTGTTATATCATTAAGGGCATACTTAACCCCACCCTTAATGAGGAACATACAGCCTTCAAGGTAATCACATACATAAGTGCTCTGCTGAAAAGGAATTGATTTAAACCTGATACAACTCTGTAACTCATCCTGTTCACCAAGCACCCCTTCAAATTCCTTCCTTAACCACAGGGTGGGTGTACACCTTGTGGACATGTCTTTGAGCAGCAGCAATGTGGAATTGAACTGCTTCTCCCAGAGCTGTAGTAGCAAAATATGGCTGAAAACACCTGCAGAGGTTCTTGATCACCAGGGTGCTCAGCTGTGATCCACAGGCTGCAGCAGTGCCCACCCAGAGGATTAAACCAGTTTGCAACCTGCTCCTTCTTTTCAGGTAGCAACTCAGGAGCACACACCGTGTGCAGTGTTGCCTGCCAGAGTTGTTTGGATAGTGAAAACCCAAAATCAGAATTCCTGTTTTCCATGTGGGGTTTCTGGACTTGCATTCCATGAGGGGCATGCTGCCAGATGTGAGCTGCAGGGAAGAATATCAGCAAGGTGTAGGTACCATCTCTGGGCAGTTCCTCTGGCTTGCAGTCTGCATTTTCCCAAGAAAACATCAACTGGGGACAACCTCATCAAACAGATCCAGCACACATTTGTGACTTTTTTTTTTTTTTTTTCCCAAGGGAATGCTGTGATTCTTAGAGGCTTTTCTGCATGCATGGAAAACTGAGAGACTGCAGGAAGTGCCATTCCTGCTATTTGTGCACCCCAAATCTTATAGGGGAAGGTCAGGAAAAATGATCCATCCAGCCAGAATGTCTGAATACCATTCACCTAGTTTGCTTCCCTGCCATGATGGGACTGGCTTTACCTGCTTTTTCTGTCAGTTTTGTGTTTATGTAAGTTTTTTGTATAATTTTAAAATAATTATTGTCCTTTTTAAATAATGTCCAGAACAAAAGTATGACATTTTCCTCCTGTCTGTTAATCCAAGTGTTACTGTGTGTGCTGTATCACAAGGCAGAGGCACATTTGGCCAGTAGACTGTGAATCCTCATGGGAAGTGGCACAAGGGTTTTCCAAACCACAAAATTTTATGTTGAAAATAATTGTCTGGAAGGTAATAGTCCCCCAGAATGGACTAATAGCCTGTCAGGTTTCACGTTTCCTTGAGTCACTTTTGAATTCATAAAACATTCTGAAATACTCTGATCCAAATTTGGTGCTCAAAAATGTCAGCTTCATGTGGGATGAAGCTTTTCACTCCAGGTTTTATCTGAGGAGGATTCCTGTTTACCTTTCTCCTTTGGATTGCTGGAGATAACCAGGTGAGTCAGTTTGTGTTTACTCTCAGTAGGAACTCTGTGAAAGCCCTAATGAGGCTGTTGGTGCTGGAAGTGTCCAGCTGCTAAAATACAGATGTTGTCCAACTAAACTGGATTGATCCAGATCCAGAATGGTATTTCCCTGGCAAGGTTTAGCATTCTTAATGCAAAGTGAACCCTCCTAGCAGGGCCTCTTATACTGTGGGGTTTGTATTTTAATGAGGTAGATATTTAATCAATTTTAGGGTATGCTGGTATCTGCCTTTTGCACATGTTTCAAATAACAATGAAATTTATCCACAGATGAAGTAATTGAGGCATAGCCTGATTTCAGAAGGGTGCACAGCCCTTTCTGCACTGTAATTCTAAGAGATTGGGGATCAATCAAAATGTTTTAAAATTAAGAGTTTTCTGCAGCTGGGACACTCCCAAGTTGAGCTACTTTGGTTTCAGTTTATAGCTCAACTTTTTTTCTCCAAGTCAAATGGTTTATTGTACCCAGGATTTTTTAACTGTCACATCTGAAAATGAAAAGTATCTTAAAAAACCCCGATATCCTGTAGAGATTTAAACCCATATTGAGCTGTGTGACCCAAACATACCCTGAGCTTTAATGGCAAGAAGTTTAAAATTGAAATCCAGGTCCACATTTCACATGAGTTCCTATCCTTGTATGTCAGAATTTGAATGCCATATTCAGCTAAAATACCTTGGAATTTGCCTTTGCTTAACTGCTCTCACATGAATTACAGCTCTGGAAATTGTTTATTGCCTCTAAGCATGGTTTTGGTGATTATTTAGAAAATAACTTTGTGGTGGTTCATATAACACCATTTGGTTTGGTAAAGGTTAAAATATTTGAAATCCAGATATGGATTGTTGGGCCAGAACCATGGCCAGATTTTCACAGGCTTGCTTTACAAATTCTCTTACTTTTATAATGCATTTTCAAACTTTCTCTGTATGACTAAGTTTTGCTCTGAGGTCTGGTTTCTGATACATTTTCTTGTAGTACACCACATTTTTGGACTGGGAACTGTTCAGTCTGGGAATAAAACAGGACAACTTTGGCCATCAAGGTCAACCCATGGAGTACAATGGAGGTATCTCATTCCTTAGCAGGGCTTTATATGTGGTTGAAGAACAGGATAATCAAGTTATCAAGAGTAAAAATTAAGACAAATTGCCTTTAACTGTAGTCAAACAGTTCATTTAAGTGTGTCTCACTGTGATGTAGGTGGTTTCTGTGCTGGATTCTGAACTTTATAGTTGACAATTTATTTGGAATCTTTCCGCTAACAAAGAATCTCATCTGACAGAATGTCAAATCTTAAATGCATTGCTCAAATATTCCTAGGTGTGTTTCATGAGAGAATTCCAGGGGATTGTTACAGGATTGGGTCCTGTAGTATGGATCCTATCACACACATACAAATGAAACTGTATTGAGAGAGCTACATTGAACAGGAAGGCATAGTTTAGTTTTAATGCTACTTTCAATGATTTGGAACAAAACACTTCAAATGTTTCAGTAGTTTTTGCAGATTTTTACATGGTTTTGTATTAAAATCTTCTTTCCCATTTGAAAGAATTTACCTGGCATCCTTCTTATTAATTCAAACTGCTTTGAAACTGTTTTTCAGTAGGAAAATCTTAAAATAAGCCACGTGCCATATTTTTCAGAATTCCATCCATGAGTGGAGTCATTAGATGTAGAATGCACATTTTCAAAATTCCTTCAAAAAGTGTTTGTTTGAGGATGCTGTGTGCAATTCAGAGATAAATTATAAATTACATCTTTAGATCTTGATTAGCAGTAAGCATAAATATCAGGTTCTGTAATGGGACATAGCAGCTGGCAGCTAGCATGACACTCAGTGCTTATCACTGTTTCTTTCTCTCCCTGGAGTTATTATTTATTTAGTTTTTCTCCCTCACCTGCCTCGTTCTCAGCCCACAGTGTCCCACAGAGGTTACACCAGGAGCAGGTGGGAGCCAGGCTGCCCTGGGGCTCAGATTCCCTCCCTCTCCCCGTGCTGTCCTGCACCCTCTCCTGCCTGCTCCCCACAGGATCACTTCTGTGAGCCCTTCTGTGCTGCTGAGGCAGTAAAGAGATGAAATTGGGGTCACTCCCCTCTGGATGCATTCACTAAACCTTCCAGTTCCTGATGCATTGGTGGCTGTACTGTAGAAGGACTTCCCATGAGCAAAATTCTCTTACAGAATATTACTTGCAGGGTAAATTGTGGAGAAAAACTCCAAGCAAACCACAGCAAATTATTTAGCAAAATAAATATTTGGAAAAGTGATCTCAATTGTTCTCTTTTGGGAAGCATTAATGGGGTTACGTGGGGAAGGTGAAAACACATTGTGAAATCTCTTCAACTTTAAAAAGGAAGAGAAATTTTAAAGAGAAGTTTTCCTCCTGCGCAATATCTGACAGCAGCCACTGATCCCATACATGGGGAA
Source organism: Melospiza melodia melodia (assembly GCF_035770615.1). Lineage (NCBI taxonomy): Eukaryota > Metazoa > Chordata > Aves > Passeriformes > Passerellidae > Melospiza > Melospiza melodia. The sequence continues at coordinate 3,327,397 of NC_086199.1, read as the reverse complement.
CACAAGGGTTGGAGATGCAGTGTTTAGAACAGAAGATTCTCTGTGTTTTGTCTTTTCCATCAATCAATGGAAATAGAAGTTTGTGGTTAGAATATGGCTTTAAGTGCATAGATAAGAGCCCAAGTAAATACTAGCACTCCTCCATTCCTGAGGGAAGTTGGTGGCCTGCCCATATAATTTGCTGATAAAGTCCCATCTGTTAAAACAAAGTCCTGCAGCACAAGTAATAAATTTCAGGCAAAGACCATGAGAGGTTATATTTGCATGACAGTCTTTTCTGAGCTTTATTTTAAACCAGAAAAGGCATGTGAAACTGAAATAAAGATTATAATATTGGCTTTAAGTTAGCTTTACACTTTTGGAGGGCAAATGAGAAATCCTGCTCTGCTTTATTTCCCTGGTAAACAGTGTGGCATGATAAACTGTGAGGAGAATAAAGTCATAAGGAAAACTCTGCTTCACAAATGACATACGTAGAAAAACAGCAGATGTCTGATGAAGTAAAGACCCAACTTATTGCCAAGTCTTTGGAAAACAAAATTAATTTCCTTTCGTCTTTGATAATGATGATGTAATGTAGTTAATAGGAAGAGCCTGCCATGCTCATGGAGTTATTAAAGAAGCAATGTTAGACATGCAGCAGGTCAGAAATATGGGTTTACTTACCAGGGCCTTTTCCATGAGAGCATTTATAGATGTGGAGGAAAAAGAAAGATGATAGTGATGTAGAATGTTTCTTTATATCTTATTTGAAGCATAAGATACATGTAATGAAACAAAACTTGTGAATGTCCTCTTAAGAAGTTCAGGATTCTAGTGATCTGTGCAAAGAATATTATTTTTGTAAGGCAGCTTTTCCTGTTGAGATATTACTGCAAGGAAATATATCTTTCTAGAGTGGAATTAAAAAATAAATTATTTACCCTCTGATTTTCCCTGATAAGAGTTAAACCAAGTAAAGATTGTGGGTGAGTGGACATGGCATTGGCTAATTTAATGTGTTTAAAATATCGGCCACAGCAACAAAATAGGTTTGATTTTAACAATGCAGTGTAGGAAATAGATGTGATTGTTTATTTGCAATGTCCTTTTTCAGTCGCTAGATGTCCCTGCCTGCTGGGAGGAACCAGGGTGAGGTACTGGGGAACGAAACAGGTGAAGCTGAAACCATGGCTGGGCAGAGGAATGGAATTATGGATCACTCTAAAATCATCGAGTCCAGCTATTAACCCAGCATGTCCAAGGTCACCACTAACCCCTGTGCCCAGGTGTAGGGAGCTGTTCTGTTTAGGGATATTTTTGATCTTTTTGCGCACTTCAGTGGTAGGAGAGGTAGTGCTGGAATGTATTTTTACTGCAGATACAGGATGAAAATTAGATTTGTTCATGAAAGCTTTTGAGGAGCTACTTACTGGAATGGTTGAAGCAATCAATCTTGGTTTGGCACAGCCTTGGTGACTCAGTCTCCTTCCCAGTGATTAAAAAATACAAAACGTTTTTACTGGAACCATAAAGGTGCTATGTAAAATTGGAATTTCATTGCTAAGACATGAGAATAGCTACAATGCACACACATATATATACAGGCATGTGTGTGTATGTGTTTATATGAGAGATAGATACATACACCCCGCCATCACTGGGGCTGATATTTGTTTCAACAATGTCCATGACAACAACCTCAACAATAAAGTTTTGTATCATACAGCAGATTTTACATTGTGTGACATGACCACAAGTAGTCCCTAATTAACTGGAAAGCTAATAATGAAGAAGATTTGCATCTATTTCTAAAATTTCTCCCTTTCAGTACAAAAGGCACACATTCTGATGAATGCTGAACCCCACCCTGGTGTGAACAGACACGGTGCTGGAGTCTCGTTCTCATGCAGGTCGTGGAATTGGCTTTTGTCTTTCCAGTAACAACCCCGTTTGCTGCAGATGGAAGCCAGGACTCACTTTGTGGAAGGTCAGCTCCAAGGAGAGCTGGGACAGATGTTGCTCCCTTGTCAGGACAGCTTTGGACTTTAAATATTTGACAGTTGAGTGCAGATCACAAGTACAGAAAGCAGAGCAAAACACTGCAGAAGTGATTGTGGTTTCCAATTAACAAGTGAAAAATAGTGCCAGAGTTGAGTGTAAAATACCAAACATAACTCTCCAGAGAAAAAGCACATGTGACTGAAACAGTTCCCTTCAGCTGAAACGTGGGCATGGGGACTGCTAAACAACTTTTATTGTAAAGTTTTATTTTTTGCATATATGGCTAAAAGTTTATGGGCATTTATTTAGGCTTTAGTCTGCCCTATTCCCGATGTGACTTGCCACAGGTTGTTGTAAAAATAAAATTGTTTTGGGTTCTTTGAATACCTACAAAATTGTTATGGTTATTAAAACACACACAAGCTGATGGACTGCATGCTTATTAAGCTTGGATACTTGTCCCTTTGGAGCCCACCTGCCAGTGAATATTTCGCTCCAAAAGAGTCAGTTAAAGTTCAACAAGTTAATTTTGTAGTGGGTAAGTCATGCAGAGATGAGACCTGCAAAAATGCCATCAAAATGAGAGAGTAATCATAATTTGCTTCACTAAGCTGAGTTTCAGCAGGGAATTTTATTGATGTTGCAGACTCAAGGAAGTATCTTGTCCTGGAAAGCTGCTTTCCTGCCCATGGAATTCCCAATCCTTTTAGGAAATGAAAATCTGAAGGTTCTTTGTCACATACCTGATGATTTCAAACCACTCTGTCCACCCACCTCCCCTCCCACGAATACTTTGTGGGTAAAAGAATTCCAAAGAATAATTTCTATTCTGCTGTATTTGTTTAGATTAGGGGACCCAGGGTTATCCAGCTGAACAAGCGTTCTTAAAATAAAATGGATCCTTTGAAATTCTTGCATTTAGTACATATTTGGTCTAATTTCAGCTGGATAACTAATTTTTTTTATTGTGCTAATGGGCTGTTATGCATATGTGGAAGCCATTTACTGTATGCCCTAGGTGGAAACAGACTCATATTTCATCTCTGAATATTTAACACTTAATAAGGTAACCACCTGCTTTTAAACTTATTCCAACATATTTGAATGGCCTTTACTGCTCATTGTGAACACCAAGATTGTTTTTGATATCTTATAATGAAACAAATAACCAAACCAATTGAAGCACTTAAAAAAAAAATTAACCTCTCTGTTTTTCACTAACTCAAACCACTTTATATTATTATAAATCACTTAGAAGGAGTTGTGTAACTTTAAAAGCCAAGGCTGCACACAGTGAAAGTTTGTCCCTCTCACCATGACCCAGTGAAACCACAGAGTGTGGAGTGGGGTGAGGGCAGGTGCTGAGCTCTGCCTGCTCCCTTCAGCCCTCACCAAAGCTGTCTAGGGCATTCCTGTTGAAACCTCAAACCAGGAGAAACGATTCCCTGCATCTGTTCCACTTTGCCCCCAAATTTTGTCATGGCTCATGAACCTGCATCTGGGGAGGATGAAATTGGCAGGGAGGCAATGCAAATGTGGCTGGGAGCCATTTACTTACTCCTCACTTTGGAGCTGGCTGCTCAGGACTTCAAACAGCTTGAGCAGTCTCATTTACTGGGATTGGCATGGCTGAGGAACAGGATTAGGTTGGAGTGGTGGTTTATGTGGGGGAAGTGTTACCTTAATTCAGCATTTCCTGTTCCTCTTGGTTTTGCTGTTTGAATTTGATGATGACTGTACAGGACAAGAACATGATTAATACCATATTATCAAGCTCTGAGATGCCAACCTTCTTCAGGCAGTGCCAGCAAGGCTGGGGATTACTGAGCTAAGTTTTCCTCCTGGGAATAGTCATCCACTTGCCATTCCCTGTGCAGGCAGCTGCCAGGTTAACACTCTGTTGGCTGCTTCAGTGCTTCACTTCTGGTGATTATTTGCAAATACCAAACACTTCTTTCCAGTTTCAAAGCATGGCAGTGCATGGATTGTGTAACTGTGGGAAGGAAAAGGAGGGAGGACTGCCTTTGCTTTGCTGTTTATTGGATGGGTTGAGCAGTGCATTTTTCCTGTGGAAGGGAAGGTTTAGGATGGGCTTGGATAGGAAGGTGAAAGTGCTTGTGGTTGGCTTGGGTACAGCAGAAAATGTTCTAGCTCTGTTTCAGGGCAATAATCCTCATTTTAATATCAGCTGTGGCTGCATTCTTGAGACAGGATCTATGGAGGTGCCAACAGGCTTCTGGACCAGTTTTCTTCAGGCCATTTGGTCCTTTGAAAATAAGGATGAGAACTTCCTTCCAGTCCAGAACTCCCTTCACACCCTTCCAGAACATAAAGCAGACTTATGAAAGAGCTGGAGAGGGACTTTGGACAGGGGCCTGGGGTGACAGAACAAGGGGGGAATGGCTTCCTATTGACAGAAGGCAGGGTTAGATGAGATACTGGGAAGGAATTATTGGCTGTGTGGGTGGTGAGGCACTGACACAGGTTGCACAGGGAAGCTGTGGCTGTGCCTGGATCCCTGGAAGTGTCCAAGGCCAGGCTGGATGGGGCTTAGAGCAACCTGGGCTAGTGGAAGTTGTCCCTGCCCGTGGCAGAAGTTTGGAACAAGGTGGTATTTAAGGTGCCTTCCAACCCAGACCAGTCTGTGATTCCATGAATTTAAGACAGTATTTTGTGGACAGACAGTGTGATAGCAAGGAAACAACCTGCCCACATTGGCTGTGGGAAAGAAGTTGTGCTACAGCCCTTGGTACCATCTGGAGGTTCTTTGCTGCCAAGGCTCCAAGTCCAAGTGGGCTACAGTGCCATGGCCAGCTGGGAAGTGAGGAGAGCATTTATCTCTGAGGCTGGGGCATCACGTGGATGTACCACAGCCTTTTGGCTTATCAGAGATGGTACAAAGTGCTGCTCACAGATGTTGCTGTGAGAGAGCTCAGTACCAATAAGGAGAAAGAAGCCTTCCAGGACACAGATTCTCCTGATAATCCATGAGCATGTGTCCTCACTCTGAAGGAACTGCAACGCTCCTTGGAGCCTTTCCCTCTAGCCACAAGCCTAACCTCTGTCCTGCTGAGCCATAGCCCTGGCCAGCTCCTGCTCTTCCACGTGCTAATCTTGGCGAGACGCTGGGACAACGGAGTGTCTGTTGTGCTATCCTGGGCTGTAAACAATAGGCAGAGCCACGTGTCCTCTCCAGGCTCTGCAATCCAAACAGTGGCGTGAGCACCGAGCACTGCTGGGAGCAGTTTGTGAGCGCTCGGCGTGCGAGGGGGACAAAGGGTGCTGGGCCTGCCAAATATCCCCAGCACAGACCAGCCTCAGACACGTGTGTTGGACAAAAGCACAGCAATAGTGGCAGGAGGATCAGTAAAGCAGCTTGAGTAGTTACAGCCACTGGTTTTCCTTCTTTTGATGCAGAGAATAGAGAAGAATGTTTGTAGGAGAATGGTTCCCCGTTGGGGGAGCTGGTGGATGTCAGCAAAGGGTGATAGCAGGGAGGGATTGTCAGAGTCATTGATGATGTTAGCAGAAAAAGACTGTTCTTTTGTTCAAACTTCCTCTCTTTGTGTAAAACTCAGGATTTTTGTGAAGAAAATAATTTCTGTGATCTCAGAGTTTGCTCTCCACTTCTGGACTTAACCAGGGCTTTTGAGAAGCAGATGAGTTATTTCAACTCCTGGGTCATATTGAGCCTTTTTACCCTTAAAATGAAAAAGATTAAAATCTGGTTTTTGTACAGCAGAGGTTACTAAAACAAGGAGAAAACTTGGTTCTTTTCCTGGGTTTTGAAAGAAATCTGATATGTAATATTGAGGAATTTATTTCACCGCTGTGCCTTTCTTTAACCATCTGTAAAATGGGAGTGATACTGGCTCTGTTATGTCAGGTGTCTTTGGACAAACGAGCCAGGGAACAAGCCAGATGCTGATTGTATTGGAGGATCTTTCAGAGCCTGAATCTGACAAATCCTGACTGCACATGGATCTGTCATTTTCCTTTGCTCCCAGTGTCAACCCTGTGCAGAATAATTTGAAGAAGTTCTGGGCTGTGAGGGAGGTGAGGCCCTGGCACAGGGTGCCCAGAGAAGCTGTGGCTGCCCCATCCCTGGAGGTGTTCAAGGCCATGTTGGATGCAACCTGGTCTAGTGAAAGGTGACCCTGCCTGTGGCAGGAGCTTGGAATGCAATGAGCTTTAAAGTTCCGTCCAAAGCAAATCATTCTGGGATTCTATGAATCTGAAATTCTGTTTGCATAAGAAATGTGTAATTCATTGTAAACTTCCAGTGATGGGCTAAATACGGATTCACCGGTAAGAGTTTTTTTTTCTTGGAAGGGTTAAGAATACACAGATTTTATAGTTTTAGCTGCCACTTATTTTAAACAATTAATCCCTGTCTGTAACAGGGCACAAATTATTTTGAGCAGCACGACACTTTGCATATTTTTAGTATATTCATCTTCCCAGAGAAGACAGAGCTTGAGCTTTTAAAGCAAGACATACAAAGTGTAGTTGTACTCTTTAACAGTCCTCCTGTGCCCTGGTTTCATGCCCAGTTATCACCTCCCTCTTTCTTTTGTGGGTCACAAGGAAAGCTCAGAGCAATCCTCACGCTGGGCACTGGAGGTGTGTGGGATCAGCACGCAGTGCCTTGCTCTCCTGTGGATACAGCACGGAGCAAAACAGGTAAACTGGTGTCTGCTACTTGCCTTTGCTTGGTGACAGGATTCCTCACAAAACCCATGTCCAGCAAGAGTTAATTCGATTTTATATCGAGTTAGATGTGGTGCATCCCAAGACATAGATCACACATATTGTCCTTTGCTGCTTCCTCTGCTGTGTCTTCCTCTGCATCCTGTGAACACCACAGGAGACAGCCCTCAGTGATGTGCTGCTAATGCTGTGTGTGTGTTACACAGGCTCTTGGTGCAGGAATGCTGACACAAACAAAAAGGAGATAACTTGGAAATTCTATTGCTCCATTTATGTTATTATTGTAGTTAATGGTCTGTCAGCATTTCCATTATAAATCCCTATTTTCAGGGTTTTATAACTCAGCCGTAAAAATTCTCTCCAGGCTGAATTTGGCATGTGTGTTTTCAGCCTGAGAGCACATGTGTTGTTTTTTTTTAACAAGTTTTTTTTTAAAAAAATAGAACTGCATTCACAATTTTTAAGATATAGAATTGCCAGAAAAAAAAAACCCACCAACAAAAAATAGGTGATTGGTTGCAGATGCTTTCTTTGCACTCATGTAACTCAAAAATTGCTGAGTTATTTCAGCTGTAATTGTGGGTATGTGTAAGGTTAAAATGGTGGATTTAGTACTATTCCTTTCTTTCTGGTGTTGGTATTTGACAAGCAAATAGAAAACAGACCCTGATACTGTACACAGCATGTCTGAGCTGACCTGGGTGTAAACTGACCTCCCAAACCTGCCCCTGCTCCCCTCACCAGGGCCACATTGCTCCAGTGTCAGCCAGGGTGGGGATGCTGCAAGAGGAGAGTGGGGACCCCAGTTTAGATCTTGCTGGGTTTCTTTGCCTTTACTCCATCACTTCCCAGAGGTCTGTGCTGCTCTGAGGCTCAGAATCCAGAATCCTCTCAGCCAGGTGGTGTTAGGAGTAAAGAGCTACAATGTACACGTGTTCCACACTCTGAGGCCCAGCTTTGTCCACCTTGTTTACAGAGGGCCAGCCCTGGCTCTGAAATCACCCCAGAGAAGTTTACACAAAGATGAGTGTAAACCACATGTTTCACACTGAAGCATCTCAAAAGAAAAGAAACAAGAGGAAAGACCAAAAGATTCTGTCTGAATTCTTTGCTGTCTGCACACACAGATTTTCCTTCTGTTCTCTCCACAGTACCTGTGGCTCTTCACTTGTGTTCATTCACCATGGTTGGAACAGAAAAGGGTGACCAGCATCCAGAGATATCTTATTTTAGAATCTCCAGTTTTTCTAATCACCCAAATGAATTGATTACCTCAAGAACTGACTCCAAGAGCAGGCTGCAATAGACTCCATAGATTTTTAATTGCTCTTGCATGTAGGGTGCTTTCTGCATAACATTTTGCTGTGCATAAAGCCATGTCATGTCCTCCCAAGAATGAACAGTTCCTTACATGCTAACAGAAAGTGTGTAATACTTGTAGCAATTCCATGCCATGGTGATTCCTGCCATTACTGTACTTTGGCACTGTAAAACCAGTGGTGTCTATGAAAGTGTGTTAAATAATGATTATGGAAATTTATAATGTTTTTTTTTGCTTTTTTTATCTAATCAGATAAATCTTTTTGTAAGTATTCAATTCTTTACATTTTTGCTATCCATATTGAATTTTCTCTGTGATGTTTTTAACATCCTGTGATATATAACATCCCATCATATCTTAAACATTCCTTTACATCAGTATGAAAGGTCATGTACTTGGACTGTTTTTCATTTCAAGAACATCTGGGCTTATGAGATTAACAGAACAGTATAGCATTGCCTTCTTTTTGGTCTCTTTTATTAATAACTTGTGAATAACACTTGTCTTCTACCATGTGGATTATACTTCTGTTGGGGTAATTTCCTCACTGTAGTAATGGCTGCTAGTTAACCCCTTACTCACAGCTGCTGCTGCTACCAGCTCAGAAGGATTTCTTTTTATGTTCAGCTGTATAGTCCTGTGTGTTTCCAGTGGGTGGGAGCAGGTCATTTCCCTAAACACAGCATCTCTCACCATGTCCACACCAGGAATCCCACCTGGGCTGAAGGCCTGGGGCTCCTCCAGCTCCTCTGGTGTCTCCCCCATCCTGTGCAGATGTCCCTGAGGCTGAAGGTGTGTTCAGTGGCACTGGGTGCCTGTGTTTATGTCAGAAACTTAATTTTATATCTGTGGTGTTCACAGTGAGGAACTGAGGTCCTCCAGCAGTGCAATGGGATGGGCACATGATTTAATGGTGAGGGACTTCAGACAAGGGCCTGGAGGGACAGGACAAGAGGGGAATGGCTTCCTAGTGACAGAAGACAGGGTTAGATGAGATATGGGGAAGGAATTCCTGGCTGGGAGGGTGATGAGGCCCTGGCACAGGGTGCCCAGAGCAGCTGTGGCTGCCCCTGGATCCCTGCAAGTGTTCCAGGCCAGGTTGGATGGGGCTTGGAGCACCCTGGGACAGTGCAAGGTGTCCCTGCTTGTGGCAGGGAGTGGAACTGGATGTTCTTTAAGGTTGTCTCCAACCCAAACCAATCTGTGATCCTGTAATTTCTCATTAACAAAACCATGAAACAGGAATGAGAGTGATTTTAAATGGGTGGCAGTAAAGGCTTTACCTGATTGTATGGTGGTTTCATATTCTACATAGAACATACAGCCATAGGGGACATGGGAGGTGATCTGAAATCATCTAAAAGGCCATAAGTAGCTTTTCTGTGCATAGAATCACAATATGGTTTCGTTTGGAAGGGGTCATAAAGACCATCTCATCATTAATTAAATCTTTTATTGGAGTTTAATTGTCAGAAGTATGGAGGAATTGGTTCTGCACCTGAAAACAGAAAAACATTTAACCTGGAGACCAAAAGTATCCATAGTGTCACCAGTCTTTTAATCCCTTATTTCTTTTTTATTTGTGTGTTTTGTGGCTATTTTGTATCTCCCATAGCAATTCCATGAGGTTTGGCCACAAGATGGCATCTGATTTCATAACCTTCTTTTAAAATATCACTTTTTTTTTTTTCTGCCTTGATGGAGTAATGCCCAGTTTTCCTGCAGCAAACTATAACCTACTTTCCCTCTGCCTTAGGGAATGCCTTCAGGGGAAAATGCTGCAGGATTTTCCATGGCATTCTTGGTTGGAACCACCAGCAGAGATGATGGGTGACAGTTGCTGTGAATCCTCTGCTCAGTAACCCCAATCCTCCACCCTTCCAGGGTGTAACTGCTGCCTCTGTCATGATTGTTGCATGGTAAATGAGAACTGACACAAAAACTTCAGCTCATTTCATTTGTGAAATGATCCAGAGTCCCTCAAAGCTGTTGAACAAACTCTCACTGACACAGAGAAAACTTTGCCTGAGCCTCTGCTTACAGAAAAACATCTTACAATTTTTAAATTCTAACTAAGCTGCCCAAAGTTAGGGGTTAGGTGTTTCTTCTTTTCTGCTTCAGAACATCTCCCATGTCCCTGCATTTGGGGAGTGAGGAACAAACAGATTTGAAGGATGAACAGACAATACAGCCAACTCTTCTGAGCACACTGGGAATTCTGCTTCTGCAGTGGCAGGAGAAATGGGTAACTGGGATTTATCAGGGGATCAGACCTACAGCAAATTTCAAGAGTTGGTTCCTGGAATGGGAGTTGGATTAAGCAGTGTCTGAATTTGCAAAGGGAGATGTAAATTATGCAAAAATTATTCAAATGGGTTTATCTTAACTGTGAAAACTGATGATTCAAGTAAGCTAAACACTATTTAGGTAACATTCTGTTTGGAAACTACTGGATGATGTGAAAGAGGCCATTTTACCTTTTTCTCAGGAAATTCATCAAATAACAAAATTATTAATTGCGCTGGAATTTTATCACAGCTGACCTTCCAACGACTTAGAGAAGGCAAAAAGTGAGAACCATAAAGTTCTGGGTGACTTTTGCAAGTGCTTATTTGTTGCAACCCTGGCTCAGAAGCTCCACACCCCTTTGACTGCTGGAAGCTGGTGGGGTTCACACTGAGCTGTGCTATATCTGGCCTGGGCCCTGCATTCACAGAATCCCAGAATGGTTTGGGTTGGGATGGAAGGGACCTTGAAGCCCATGTCACTCCAGCCCCTGCTGTGCACAGGGGCACCTTCCCCAGGTAATTCAGAGTCCCATCCAGCCTGATCTTGAACACTTCAGGGATGGGCAGTCCACATCCTCTCTGAGCACACTCTTCCTTCAATATCTGCTACTCTCTCCCCTCTTCCATCCCAGGGACAGGGGTGAGCTCAGTAGATTTTGGATCTGACACAGTGGGCAGTTTCTGTGCTTTTCCTTGAGCTGCTCTGGCTTTAATCCTAATTGATGTCTCTGATGCTGTTTTGGGGTTTGGAAATGTGTGTGTACAAAGATTTCCATTCAGAGGCACACAGACCATATCCTCTTCACTGGACAGCCACAGAAACCATTTCCTCTCTGTTTTGCAACAGATTATTGAAATAGGAACTGTAGCACCTGTGTCCTTGGCTGATCAAACCAAGCAATACTAGAAGGTGCCAAATGCACTTAAATTTTTTTAAAATAACAACTCAGTAGGATTGTTCTGATCCAGCTGGAGAGAGAAGCTTCAGGACCATTGTAGAACCAAGTGTCCTCCGCAGCTCACCAGGAAGGACTGTAAGGACTTCACAAATGACAAACTACAAGGTAAGAACTTCTGTGCTGGGAGAGCATGAAGGAATTTCAGAGATGGGTGGAACTACCCAGGGAATGTGGGACTGTAGGTAATAGTTTGTCCTCATGGTTGCTGCTGAACAGATAAATCAAGAAAAAGGAGAGATTTATCTATGCAGTCTGGTAACCCTGTATAAAGTGTAGAAGAAAAGGTAAATGAATCATAGAATCATGGAATTGCTAAGGTTGGAAAAGACCTTTAAGGTTATCAAATCCAACCTTCAACCCAGCACCACCACCATGTTCAGCACTAAACCATTTCCTCAAAGTGCTCACAAAAGAGGAGTGAGCACCAGGAAAAGTGATAATGCCTGAAGCAGTGAAAAGGATTTTTAAACAAGAAGTTCAGCAAAGAGTGGAACAATTATTCATGGTCCCTGTGTTAGTGTGTGTCATTGGATTTTCTGAATGAAGTTTTTCTGTGTTTGGGGCAGAGCTAAAGTCTCTTAGCCCTGTGGATTCCTGAGCCTGATGAGGGCTGAGCTTGTCCCACAGGTTTTTCTCAGTGGTGGGACACAGCCAAGCTCTCACAGAAGAGGTACCTTCTTTTAAAACATTGAATGGCTTTAATTTCTCTGAAACCTCTTCCTCTCAGTCCAGGCACTAATGACTGAAATGTGCAAGTGAGGATGTTTGTGGAGAGAACAGACTCTGTATGATCAGAAAGCTGAGCCAAACCCTCTTTTTTAAAATGACATTTTAATACAAGCTCTGTTAACTTCATTAAATATCTCTGCTGATACTTACCCTGCCATCTTAGAGACTTTTCTTTATTCCTAGTGCATTCCACAGAAGCAAGGAAGGGTTGATGTCTTATTTTTCACTGGAACCACTGGAACAGAGAAATTTTAACTGAGATGACAAAGCTATTTAAGTGTGTAATTCTGAGCAGTAACTCAAGGCTCTGTAAAAGTAGTCCCCTGAAGGATCTGGATCCAAACAATTTGCTCAAGATCACATTGAAATTGTAATCAGAGTGTGAGGCCTGACTTCCCTGCCCCTGGACACCCTTTTCTTGCTGGAGACAGACACTGCCCTGCACAGCAGGTGGGGTGGGAAGGATGTTGGAGCCACCCTGCTGCTGCTCTCCTGCCCTTCTGCCCTGTCACAGCCACCCCAGCTGTCCCAACAAGGTCCTTGTGAGTGTCCCATGCCCGGCTAACAGAGCAGGGCTATTTTAAAGGGTGTAAGCAGCAGACCTTTGCTAATTCTGCCTGCTATCCAGTGCTTCCATGAGCAATTTTCCTAGGAAGCTGACAGGACTGAAGGCTGTCCCATTTTCCACAGGTATTGCTGGATCCAGGAGAGGATGTTTGCAGAGTCTGTAACTTTGCACATTTCCATTCTGCCTGAGCCTCCCTTCAGCTCTCTGCGGTTGAGAAGTCAAGAAAAAGCTGCTGTTGGCAGAATTCACTCCTGTGCTGAGATTTGGCCTGAGGAGCTCAAGGGTGTGTTTGGGTGAGGTTTGCTTCAGGTAATTATTTGTCTCTTGGTGCACTTGGTGGTACCAAAGCTCTGTGGGAATGTGAAAGAGTGGATTTTCAAAGAGCTGACAGCTAGTCTAGAGAATATTCCAGCTAACAATTTATTTTTAAAAGAACTGACTCTCTTAGTGAGAGGAGTTGTCTTTGTTTGGCATGGAGGAGTTTCAAACTCTTCCACTCCAGGTCTTAAGGAAAGAGATGACTGCAACACTGAGGAGCTAAGGACAGCTATCCACTGACACCTCCATTTTCAGCTTTCCACATCTGGTTAAGTGCATTATGGCATTTGTGCTTTTACATATGAATCATTAGCTCTTGGCTGTGGCCTGTAGGAAAAAGAGACAGCAATTTTCATGTGCCTGTCCATATTGTTATATAGAAAGGGGATAATGTTTTTCTAAAATACACTGTGTGAATGCTGCTGTTACTTCTCTCATCTAAATATCTCCAAGGTCTCTGCAAATTGTAATCAAACCAGCTGTATGATGAGACAATTCAAAAAATAAGGAGAAATATCAGATCAGCTTCTATTTCTTTTATGAATCCAGAGAGAAACACATATTCATTTCCCATTGCTAGGCAATGGGAAATTCCTGTTTTATTCTGATGCACTTGAAATGTGAAGTGGGACTACTCTTTATCCATACTCTTGTTTTTCTGCTAATGTGCTCAAAATGGGGTTTACTTAGAAAATGTGCTTCCTTCAGCAGAACTGGAGTCTTCATCTAAACAGCCTGTCCCAATCTAAGCAGGATAGTAAGTGGAAACGGAGGTTATTCCTCTATTAATCTCCCGTGTGGCTCAGTAAAAGCTCTGGCAACTTCTTGTGTGACTTTCCTCTGTCAAATGGGAAAAATTTTTGTACTTTCTACTCCTCACTTCTGTACTTCAGTCCCAAGCCCAAATTTCCTCCGCTGTCAGCTGCCACCTTTGCTCCCTTTGAAGCACCATCATGAAACCTGGGGAGATTTGAGCTGCATTTTGTGCTTTGTTGTCTCACCTGCTCCAGTTCTGACAGCTTGGAACTGGCGAGCAAGGCAGAGCAGCAGCTTTATGGAAAGGCTCAGACTGGGGAAACCTCTGGTAGCTCCTTGGCAAAGCCACACATCCCCAGTGTCTGAGTGACTTCCAGGCACTCCTGAGGTTCTCTGAGAGTGCTCCAGTGATCCTGGATGGCTGCCCAACATGCTTGCTGTGACAGCAACACTTTCTGCCATCTCTCCTTGATCCACAAAACCACCCCAAAACAGCTGCTGCAGAAAACTACAGCTTTTTTTTTTTTTTTCTGTATCTTTTATGAAGACAGAGCAAATCTTACTCCTTTATAAGGAAAAGAGGCATTTTGGGTGTCAGAGAGGAGTTTAAAATGTGGGACAAAACTGTGTCTCAGTTGTGAGTCTATTCAAGGGACAGGAACACTGGCTCTATTTCTAGAAGGAGCATTTTCCACTGAACCTGTGATTCCATAGCAGTTTAAGCCAAAATAAATCAGTGTGCTGTGGTCTAGTGCTACCCCTAACCTCCACTTGCACATTCCCACTCCCATCTCCTTCCCTCTCTGCTCTGAGCCTGCAGCTGTGCATGGGGCAGGGCTGCTCCCTACATGCAGGGGGGTTTGCAGGGTGCCAGCAGGGCAGGGCAGAGGTGCTGTGTTTCTCTAACACCCAAAAGCTAAATCACCACCTGGCCAAAAATTCTGGGAACTTGTGGCCTGCCTTAATCAAATCCACATGTCCAAACAGGAAGCCACTCAGTGCTGCTCTGCAGTTCCATGGGCAGCCTGGGATGGAGAGTGGCGAAGATGCTGTGGAGTAATTTTCCTAGTTCTCCCACTAATTTATGCTCTTTCTGACCTTTGGCAAAACAATTTAATTTGCAGATGTCCAAACTGTATAATGGAGCTATCAATACATTTCATCCCATAGGAAACTTGCTCAGTGACACTCTGAGAGCCAAGACATCTGAGAAGTGCTTCTGTATTGCTATAATTATGATTTTGTTTTTATTGCATGTTTGTAAACATGGGGCAAGAAGTCTGAGAAAATACCATGAGTCAAGGAAAAATATCCAAAGGAAATATATTTTTTGGACATTGCTTTCACTCTGGAGTTTGTAAATATTAGAGTCCATATTAGAAAAATTATTTTTATGCACTCTGTTGTCACTGAAACTGCTGGAAAAACAGAGTGACATCGTGTCTCCATGTAGAAATATTGAGATCAAAATAAAAAAATGGCTTATAATTATTTCCACCTTGATTCTTTTTTCAGAGGTAAAAAAAAGAATGTTACAGGGAACCCAGAGCATTACCCTGTCTGGGCTGTGCTACACGGGGCTAATTCAAAACTGAATCACAGAATTGTGGAATGATTTGGATTGGAAGGGACAATAAAGATAATTTTCTTCTTACCCAAGGTCCTCAAGATCCAGCAGAGAAGAATAAAGTAAGGGGAGCTCAGCCAAGCACCTCTGCTGGTCCCAGCTGTTGGAATTTGTCAGTCTAAGCTCAAGTCTGGGCTTTGTGACCCTCATGAGAAAGGTAGAACAGGTTACCAAGAATGGAAACACTCAGAAAAATGGTTTTGCTTCCTGTTTCAGTGTTTCTGCTCTGCACATGTGCAGCCAGGGTGTTTCCATGGGCAGCCCTGCTGGAAGTCTGCTTCCTCCTGCTGCATCTGGGCTGACAGTCCGGAGTGAATGCGGGAGACCAGGCTGACAAAGAGCCGAGTATTATCCCGAGGATAAATGAGTTAACCCATCGCTGCAAACACTGTGCTGGCGGATTTTAGTGCAATTAGCTCCACAAATACCAAGACATGCAGTCTGCAACCAGACTAAAAGGTCTCCTAAACAATTAGGGGACCACGGCCCCATGGACCCCTGTCATGCACATTAATGTCACTGGCCTTAGCAAGGGGGGTGTGTGCGCTTTGATGCCAGGGGAATCCAGGGTTTGACGGCCCCATAAACTTCATCCCATTTTTGGTCCCACGACTCAGTGGCATTTTATTTACTGCACCTAATAACATTTAGTCAATAAACACGTACAGGTTGGAGAGAAGGTCCAGTGTGAGCTTAATTACCTCAACTCTCTGCCTTCTCTTTTGTTATGTGCATCATGGATACTTGACAGCATTAACATTCCTGGAATTGTATCTGCCATCCTTTGTAAAAGGATTGAATACTACGCATTAGTTCGGGCTCGTGGGGCATTTGTGTCTCCAACAACAGCTTAATTATGGACATTGTTTACTAATCAGTATTAAATTGACAGACTATGAGGGCTAATCTGGAGATTAACACAATAGCTTGTTTTCATTTTGTTCTTCTAGCAGTTTATTGAATGCAAGATTTAAAACAAGACCCTTTTGTGAGCTTTGCCTTCCCCATCACTGCTGAGTGGAAAGATCTGTGCATTTCCTTTCTGTAACTTTAGAGTTTGGGTACAAACATTTTGCTCAATATCTAAGAACAACCATAACAATGTATTTGTTGTGTTGGATGGAAAAGCAATACAGGGTGTCCTTTCTGTAGGATCAGCAGCTCACAAATCTTTAGGCTCATTTTAAGCCTCCTGTTTGTTCTGTTTCACAAACTACACAGAGTATCATCACTCAAACAAATGCCAACAGAGCCCAGGCCTCAAGGAGTAATCTGTGTAGTGAGAAGATCTGATGTCACTGTGTGCAAAGTCATTCAGTGAAAGCTGTGGGCACCTCTGGGCCATCTGTTTTGCCCATACAAATTATGGAATTCCCTGATAGTTCTGATTTCCCTGGGAAGAATTTCCATTGTTGGCCATGAAGGCTGCCCAGAACTGAGTTTGTTCTGCACAGGCAGGTGCCTGTTTGATCATGAAGAATATGAGGGTTTGTTCAGGGAAGGACACACATGTGAGTGTCTTACACACGCGGTGTGTCTGCTCTTGTCTGACTGCAGCACTGGTGATTTACAGCCATGACACTGATCTGACATGTCAAGTTTCCAAAATATTCACATCTGCATCCCACTCCGATTTTCCAAGCTGCTGAGAACACCTTGGGTTTTTTAGTCTGGGAAACTTTGCTTCCTGCAGGATTACTTATCTGCCTGGGTATAAATGAATGAAAACTCACTTAGTAATAAGGAGATAATATTTTTGTAGACCCCTTCTTTCTCCAAGATCAATGTAGAGTGGAAGAAAGTGATGCCACACTGCACTTCACAACATCAGGTAGAGTGGATAAAACAATCAGGAACAGGAGGAAAAGGAAAAGGGCTGTTACTTCCCTCTGTCCCACACATGGCAATTCCCCTATACAAGGTTAAATGACAGTGTGGCACTCCAAATTGCATTATGGAGCAACAGCCATTTAACTCGTGCAAAAAATATGACAAATCCAAGGAAAAAATCTGAGAAATATTTCTGAACTGCCCAGCAGAGTGTCTCCAAAGTCAGAGCTCTTCCTGTCCATGCACTCCTCATGCTGGAAGTAATTAGTATAAAAACCCTAATCTTTTTTTGCATCCGAGCCACGCGGTATAATCCAGCCTTTCAGAAGGATAAGTCAGTATTTCTGAGCTCACTTGGATTTAATGTAAACAATAAAGGGCTAATTCAATAAAATGGCTTTGACCCATCAAAATCTACTTTCAGGAGCTGTACTGTGGGCTTGGAGCCCACATGGGGTGTTGTGCATGCAGGAGTCTTCAAACCTGCCTCTTTGGAGAATAGCTCAGAGTGCAGATGGACCAGCCCTAAGGAGGGACACTTGTTAGAGATTTTGCACCTTGCTTTTTGGATCATTCTTAAAGAATTTGCTTGTCAAATACAATATGAAACTTTTCTGATTTATTTACGAGTCTTGGGGAAAACAAAGGAAGAAAAAAGTAACTGCTTTTTCCCCCTTTCTAAAGTTTTTGATTTTAAGCTTCTTCAGAGGACTTTAGTTTTCGGGAAACTGAAGATTTCTACTGTCTGTCTCCTGAAAAAAAGAAAAAAAATCACAAGAATGATGCTAAAAATTAAGGCATTCAAATGCATTTGTTGGCTTCTGAAAATTGAAGCTAGACATCTCCAAACATTTCAGCTCACAGCCTCTGACAAGTCTCCCAAAAGAAGTGTAGGTTCCTGCACAGTGAGTTTAAGACCATGGCAAATAGGGCCTTTTATAGTTGTGCTGCTAACTCCTGAAAAGTCTGTTAATCACAGGTTGTAAGGGTGTAAATGGCACAGGCAAATTTTATTTACATTTTACTTTTGCTCTTTGCTGCTTAACTCAAGGTGTTGGGAGGTGTCTCTGCCCATGGCAGGGGATTGGAACTAGATGGATTTTAAAGTCCCTTCCAATGCAAACCTGGATTATATGATTGTGTGGCAGTTCCTTACACAGGAGCAGCAGGGTTTTACAAACTGATTCATATTGACTTCATAGCTGTGACTATAAATACATAAACCAGGCATTTTAACTATTATGCACACAGGTTAACCACTCTGCTCTCTGGCTCCACCTTTTTTGCAGTGGCTTATATTCAGTTCTTTTAAAGCAACAGTTTTGAAAGGGTGGGCACTCAAATGTTTTCCTGGGACTCTTGGGAAGCTGATAAAGTTTGCCAGTTAATCCAATAAAGCTAAGTCTGTTGCATCAGACCACATCAGTCAGATCAGTTTACACTCTGTCCTTTAAAGCAGGTCTTTGTTTATTTTCTTAAAGAAGTACCTGCTACCTGTACATGTGCTCCCTGGGCAGGAGGGACCACCCCACTGATCATCTGTTTCCAAGCCCTGTTTCTGTAGGCCAGGGAATGTTTTTTGGAAGCTGGATTGAAGTGTTGAATTACAACAGTATCTGGTATTTCTTAAAGGCTAAGAAGAACAAAATCAGCCAAATTCTGTACTAATGTGTTCCAATATTTAATAATGGTTATTACAAAGAAATCACTTTTTGTTTTAGAGTTGAATTCACCTGTCTCCATGCAGCCACTGGATTTTGTTACACTTCCATTAGATCAAGAAGTTCCTGGCTCTCAGGCCCCTTCTCTGTGCATTAAGCTCAACAGACTGAACTCCTTAAGGCTCTTACTATAAGCTTTCCTTTCCAAGATCTGAATATTTTTTGGAACCCTTCTTTGAATACTTGAGGAGTATTCCAACCTCCTTCAAAGCATGAGCATCAGAACAAAGCAGCTGCTCCAAGAGATGTCTAATAGATGTGTACAGAGGCAGTGTTGCATTTGTTTTTATTTCACAGATGTCTCATGATCAAATGAACTATTGTTTTTTGCCACAGCATCTCAGACATTTGTGTCTGCCCATTTCCCCTTGAAGCCTTACTGCTTTCCAAGTCTCTCTCCCATCTGCTGGCAAAACCTACATGTTTTATTTCAATATATATTAAAATATAGGACCAAGTCACCCATCCATGGTAATACAGTTTTTCTTTCTATCCACCGCAGACAGAGAACTGAAAGCAGTTTTTCTCACACCCTGATGACAACTGGATGCACATTACTGCTCCCTTAGACCTTTGGAAGCACTCAGGCTTGTTTGTTTCTGTGCAATCTCTGACAACCTAACAGGTAAGTGTCTGCAAAAACCCAAATTCTCTCTGGCTCCTCCTTTCCTTGCTGAAGAAGTTGTAACCACTGATTAAATGACTTATCCTGAAGTTTCAGCAGTATAATCCTTTCTTCTTGAGGGAGTGAAGGAATGAAAAGGAGGTTTCTAACACCTCCTTTTTACTACTTTTGCTATTACAACATAGAGGTTTTTTAACTTGGTCTCTCTCAAACCACAACACCTTAAAGTGCCTTTAGACATTGTCTTCTAGGCCTTGCTGTGCCAGTTGAAGATATGATTACCTCGGCTGTTCTTTACCACTGGCACATAAAGATTCCTTCTTCCCAGCTTGCCAAAAATGAGCCAGATTAAATCAGACTGTGTGTCCAAATAGTTTTAGTTTCTCTAAAGCAGAACAGCCTCAGCAACACTCTCACCTCTGCTCCTCCTTCTCCTGCCTTCCCACAGACTTTAGTTGCCATCAGACTGTGCAGTGAGGCAGCTTGGAGAAGGCAAAGCCATGAATAATTACTCACTTTTTGTTGGGATTAAGCTACAACCACATTTGGTTTCTTTTATAATGCAGGGAGAAACCTCTAGAGAGTAATCCAGACCACCTAAATTCTGATTTTCTTCCTCTCCTTTTAGGAAAGCCAAGGGTAAAGTTACATGATACAGTTGAGCTGACCTAACATCTTGCCCTGCTGTTGAAAGAGGCAGTTCTGCTCCTCCCCACTTCTCACTCCACAGTATCATGATTATCCCATTCTCAACCTCCATTTACTCAGTTTGGTAAGAGATTCCCAGCCCATCTTCCAGGAGGTTGTTAACCCTCTGTGTGAGACACAAAACCCCCCCCTGTTCTCTGTAAAAGTTGTTGTACTGTGCAACAAAACCAGTTTTCCCCTCCTTCACTGCTTCCTTAATGAGCTAAACTTTCACTTGCTGTTCTTGGCCTTGCTTGGGAAGTTTTCTGAGAGTTCCTTTATAAATCCTTTTCTGCAGTCTGTCAGGAGCTCTGGGGTGTTGCCTGGTGTAATATCATGGATATCAGTGTGGATTCTACTCAAAGAAGTGCAGCTGGACTTAATGATGTTAGAGGTCTTTTCCAACCTTAATGATTTTGGAATGCTATAGTCCTTCCTGAACTTGGAATCTTCCATCTTCATTGTAATAATACATTGCCTTCATTCCTGAAAAACTACTGATTTTCTTTTGTGCTGTCTTCTGTCTCTTGCAGATCATCCTGATCAGTCTCCTTTATGGGGCTCTCAGGCAGGACTGAGAAATTTAGGGTTATTCTGACCCCTGAAGTCTGTCTGGCTTGAGCCAGTGGCAATTCTCAAGCAGTTCCTCCAGCTCATTCTTGCAAGACAATATCTTCATATGTCTGCAGTGTCAGGTACAATTAAATACACCCAAGGATAAAGATTTTGGGCTTCCTCCTTACTTGACATGTTGTCAGTCATCTTTTGTTTCCTTGTCTATGTTTTTTATGTGATTCCTCTGGGAGAGAGTGCAGGAGGCCCTGTGCAGTGATTTGGGCCTATCAGTTGAGGAAAGAAGCTTCTCTCAGTCATGAATTTTCTCCTCCACTTGAGCTATTTCTTTGTACTTCATAAAGGCAAACCCATGTCTCTTTTGAAGGAGAAATCAAAATTTGGACATCCAGTGTAGTAGAATGAGTTGATGACCCTCTGTCCATCTAATGGGAAACTCTGCCAAGCAAAGACTTGAGCTCAGCTCTGGGGATATTCTGGGAATCTCAGGAATTCCATGGGCAGTCACTTGCCTTTCATGCTCTGTACTCCCTCAGTAACATCCCCTGGAAAAGGGCTGAAAATAAGCTTAGGAAATCACAGCACATCCTTGTACCTGATGCCAGCTACTCAAGAATCCTAAAAGCAATCACACAAACCCCAAAGGACCCTGAGGGTGAGCTTTGCACAGTCTGCAAAGGTGATTCTGCTGCAGGGACATCATGGAACTGCCAAGTCAGGACCCCTCAGCTGTCACTGGCTGATTGTATCACTCACTGTTCACCATGAGGAGCCAGGGGCTGATAACTTTGTTTCAGGAAAATGTTCCTTTATTTCCTGCTTTTCTCAAAGCTCTGCCTGTGCTCAAATGAAGCCAAACCTGTTAAAATTACTGCCAGTCTTAGAGATGCAAATGTCCATTGGGCTTTTTATTGGATTTTCCCATCTATAACTCCACCTTTTCCTTGAGCAAAGGAAGCAGTGAGGGAGGAAAGGAGCTGCCCTGTGTTAATTAGAGACTCTGCTTTCCCCAGTGACAGACTATCACTAATTACAACACATCAGTGACCCCCCACTTGCCTCAGTGCTGCTGCTTAGTGAGCTAATGAGGGGGAGAGGAGGAGCTGCAGCAAGAGGCTGCCCTGAGTGGTTTGAAGTGGTGTAAGGAGTGTTTAACTTCACACTAAAATCGAGTTTGGGCTATGAGATTGGGGTTTGCAACAGCAATACTGATATGTTCTCGTGACTTGATATTAAAGATGCTATTAATGCTTCAATTAATGAATAAACTTTGCAGCACATGCTTGTCTTTGAGTGGAAGGAGGTCTGTCCCCACTCCGTGTTTGTGTGCAGATGACCTGCTCCACCTCATTAGCTCTGCAGTGCTGGTTGGTGTGCTGGGAAGGACGATCCTGAAAGATCCACCCATCTGAAAGGGATGAGGAGCGGCAGCCGGACAAAGCTGCCATCCCTGCTTCCCCCTCGGGAATTGATTCCATCGGGGCACAGGAACAGGGATGCAAAGCAACAAAAGCTCCCATTTCCCTTGGGAAATGAATGAGAGTGTTCCTGCTCTGATTTTTTAAATCATGCACATGCATTTAATATTAAACCATATTCTATAATCAACAGTCCAGGTCCTGATTTGAGTTAAATAGTCCTCGGCTGGGGAGCTGACCTTCCCATTCCTGTGGCATTTGAAACTGCCAGCTGCTGAGTTATTTTAGGTGTTTTTTCAAGAACACAATGCACAGCTAGATCTGATGATCAGCCCCTGAAGGAAGTGCTGTCCCCTTTAGTTTTGTACAATTATAAATTTAAAAGACTTTTCATCCTTAGAAAAGCTCCTCTGTAGCTGGATGAAAAATACCCTTTTCCTCCTGAAAGTTAATATAAATAGCAAACCAGTCAACTAAAATAATAGATTTACATTTTTCAGAATTCTCTAATTCACTTCAGCTCTCAAACCCTGATATTTAAAAAAGGTGTGACTACAACTCAAAACAATCAGTGAATTTTTGCCAGATGATGTGGTTTTAAACAATTTACCTTATCTCTTGTGACACCTGTGAGATTTGACTATTTACTCAAAGGCACTACAATATTTTGCTGAAAAGGAATGTAATAAAATATGTCATTAAATTAAAATTATTCCTAAGAACTTAAACTAATTAAATGTCAGTATCTGCTAGTCTCAGTACCATTAAAAGGGAGAAACACATTTAGGAGGGACCCAGAGAATGAAGTTCAGGGCAAAATGAACTTTTCTTGTCTGTAAAGCAGTTGTTGAAGTCTCAGGAAGAGAGATTTGTACTGGGAATGCTGTTGGCATAGTGATAACCATCAAACTGAATGGACTCTTGGAAAGAACAACACTTGATAACAGCTGTGTTTGCATTAAACATTTTTAGAGTTCAGTTCAGAGCAGTTTTGCACCATATATGTAGAATTTTTATGCAGAATTTGCATACAGAAAGCATGGAATGCTCTTCACTGGGTAAATTATTTGCTTCTGCTATTTATTACAGTCCCCCCTGGGCCCCCCCATCCCCTGGGCACACGTGGCTGCAAGGATTTGAGTTAGTAGAGAAAACAGGTGTGCCTGGTCAGAAGAGCTAAAAAGCAAGTATTCAAGGGAAAAGCAGGATTTTTCTTTGGAGAGAGATGTATAAAGCAGCTCTCCCTCTGGGTGCAGCTAAAGTGACCTTTTGGCAAGAGTGAATCAAGGCACAGATACCATGGGCTGCATTAACCTCAGCTCATGCAGATGCTTTAATTTTCTCCTTATTTGGCAACGCATTTAAGGACAATGTGAAGTCAGGAATATTGCTGTACCAGGCTTACTGTCTCCTCTCAGGGAAAAGGATCCCTCTAGATGCTTCTTCAGGCCATCAATGCAATGGGCCACATTGTCTCACTTTAGAGAAACCTCAGGGAACTTGCCTGATAAAACTGAAACAGTCCAACACCTCATTTCAGGGGACAGGGGCATTCTCACTCCTCTTCCTCGCCCTTCTTCTCAATGATGTGGATCAATTTCCTCTGTTGCAGCTGCTCCCCTACTTGCCTGACTGCATAGTGAAAGCTGAATCAACTCACAAATCTGTAAGAAAATAATCTTTTTTCTTTGGTCAGGTGTAGCAAAAGCATTCCTGCAGGCTGAGGGAATCTCATCAGAGGTCAGGGGAGTGCCAGGGAGCACAGAAGGAATACTGCAATGTGTTGGATTCTTTCCTTCCAGCAGAACTGGCCTGAGAAAATTGTCTCCTGTTTTCCAAAAAGCCAAGGATAAAGTAAACCCAAAAACCTGACTTCTGCTATCCAAAAGGCCAAGCATCAAATAATCTGGTCTAGTGGAAGGTGCTCCAGTTTGTGGCAGTGGGATTAGAACCAGATTATCTATAAGGTCCCTTCCAGCTCCAACTATTCTGTGATTCTGTGATTCTGTGGTTCTGTGGTTCTGTGATCACAGCCCAATGCTCCACAGCCCACAGGCTTCACCTCAGGCTATGCCTGGCTTTGGATTCAGAAGTGGAGATACAGCTTATTTGGAGATGCAGCATCTTTGGGGTTACTGCTGGCAGCAGTGTTTTTCCATGAGCCCCAAAACAACTGAAGATGAAGCCCCAGAGTGATGCAGGTCCCACCTGCCCCCCTGCTCCCAGGACAGCATGGCCTGAATGTGTTGGAATTTAGCTGAATTTCTTTTCTTTCCCCCTTGAAATGTATCTTCTGATTTAATGACTCAAAGTGTTAAATACCTGATTTCTGTTTATTATGTGTAAAATATCATCTCTGTCACCTACTGCCATTAGCTCCATTTTGGGTCATCTCCTCTTCAGAGGCTGCTGCCTGTGACACTGAGCTGGTCCCACCTGACCTGCACAGCTCATGACATCTCAATGTCCTTTGATGCACTGATTTCACCTGTGTCTGAAGTAATCAGACCATTTTTCTTTCCAATGAGTAACAGCTGACATCATCAATTCTTTTGGAATTTTTGCTTTTCTAATCATGAAACAAGTGGAAGCCATCAGAAACTGGAGGGATGTGCTCCAGTCCAGAGCTCCTTTGCTCTTAAACTGGAGATTCAGCCCAGCTTATTTCTTTAATCTTCCTTCAGTGCCATGTAGAGGTGGAGGTGACATTAGGTGCCACTTGGGGGTCTAATGTCCCCAGAGCTGAGACATCCCTGTCCCAAAGGGCTGAACACTGGTACATAATCAGATTTCCTTGTGGAGCAAGAGTAAACTTATCTTCCATGTTCCTCCTTTGTGTGAAATCTATACAAGGCTTTATTGTTTTAAAGAAGGATTCTGGGCTAAGGGAGAGCTGTGCACTTTTGGAAACATCTTTTTTTTAAAAATTTTTATTCAGGCTGAGAACAGAGTTCTTCTCATTAGGCTGCATTTCATGTGGAGGGAGGCAGCTGTATTCCCATGGCTTGAAAGGGATGGAGTGTCTGTCTATGGGGTAGGACCTCCCCACTCCCAGTGTCCCCTTGTGCTTTCCAAGTGCTTAGAATTCCTTACAAATTACAGTCTTTTGTGGTACAGAAAACGGTGCTATTTTAACCGATTGGAGGGGTGATGGTGCTGGGGGGAATATAATAGGCTGAGAAGTATTTTCTTATTGTGCTTGATGGTTTGTTTAGGCTTCTGTCCTGCACCAGGGTCTGTAGGAAGGAACCCTTCCAGGCCCAGTGGGACTCCCTGTCCTCTGTCACATCCTGAAGTGTGGATTCACATGTAAAATCCACTGTCAGCTGCAGCACTTCCATATACTTCAACTGATCAAACAGAATAAAGAAAAGGAGTTACCAGATATAAATGCCAGAAGAGTGATCGTTCCTGAGCACTGGGCAGGTGCCAGTGCTCATTTCAGGTGGTAGAAGGATTATTAAATCCCAGATCACTTGAATCCAATAGGAATTGTGAAAAACAACAACAACAACAACAAAAACCCAAACCAAACCAAAACAAAAAACCCAAAAAAACAACAAAACAAAAACACCCCAAACCCCACACATGAGGAAATAGTTTCCAAGATGAAAAACATTTAAGTTTACACTAGAGAGACAATAAGCAAATTATTGACTGTAAGAATCCCATTTTCAGGAGGCTGTGAAAAGTGTCAGGAGAAGGGTCCAGAGATCAAAAGGAGCCAAAAATGTTAAGGGATCTTCCTGAGAACAAGAATGTGGCAGCAGGAGACTTTGTCAGAGCCACCAGGGTGACAGCATGGAAGGCACAGAGACCTACATACTCTGTAGGGTAATTTAAAGAATTTGGCCCTCCCTGCTCAAAGCCAAAAGAGCTGAGAGCTGGCAGTGAGCACCAGTAAGCCCTGGGGAACTGCTAAGCAGCTGTATTGCATCTATTGTTTTTCAGATTTGTTTTCTCAGAATGGTTTGGTTATAAGACCTGTCCAGAGTCTGTAGATCTGGGATTTTCTCACTGACAGTGGAAGAAAACAAGTAGCATCCTTAGAGCAAAGTATTTTTAGTAAGAGCCTGACTCTGTGTATCATCTGTGAATCAAATGTTAAAAAAAACACCTTTACCATCCAGTTTTCCAAAATTACAGTGAATTCTTACAGCTTTGCCCACAATTCATGTATCCATCTATCTCTTCATCCACACAAATCCAGCCTAAATCATAAATTCATGCATAAATACAGGTGAGTGGTATTTGTGTAACACCTTTTGAGTTAAGGTGCAATGGGAGGGCAGTACATAGACTGATGTTAGGGATCTGTCAGGAATAAATGTTATTGATAATAAATCCTGAATATACACCCAGTATATATTCATAGGAAATCAGCATTGTCTTTGTTTCTGCTCTCCTATCATTTCCTTCATTTTCATCCATAATATATCCTAACAAATATAGGATTTATTCTGAAAAAGTCCCTACAGTGCTCTGTCCTTTTGAGGAAGAGCAAGCTCCTTGGACTGGAGGTAAGAATGTATTAGAGGCAGGAGAAAGTTACTGAAGGAGAAGTAGGTGTTTCCCAAAGGTATGCTGCTATGGGAGTTGAAAGAGGAAAAGAATTTGCTGCAGTCTTGTGAGAAACAAGCACCCCTTGGGATAATCCAAACTAATAAACCCTCTCTTTTACACTATTAAGAAATTTCTTCCTACATTCTTAATGTAGCACATTTCCTGGTGCTAATGATGTGGGTACTTCTTTCCTCAAATGTGTCATTCCCATTACACTTCTACTCAATAAAATCCCATTTCTTCCCTTAAGATACAAAGGAACACAAGAAACAGGAAACAACTCTGTATTTTGGAAGATGTCAAACCCCATTACTGTGTCCTAAGTAATTTAATAAAATGATGAAGTTTTCCCTATGACTTTTGACTTTTTTTTAAGTGAAAAATGTCCAATTAGCAGCTGTGTTACCAAGATCACACATACTCTGAGTTATATCCCAAAATGCAGAGATAAGTAACTTTGTAGTCATTATTCTGCATTATTCTTACTCATCTCCAGGTGTGAAGAGCAAAAGCTCATACAAATAGAGAATAGAAGAGCTGCTTTCTTTAAAGATGTGCCCCAAACTGAAAATCCCAGCTGTAATTCTAATATTCAAAGAGGAGGAAGGTGACAGGGAACAGGAGGAACCAATGGATCCTGCCAACAGGATCCCACCTTGTTCAGGTGCTGCCCTTTTGAAGAGATTCTGCTTCCCTGAAGAGCTGTGCAGGTGGGGAAGGATTTCTTTCTGTGCCCTGGACACCTGTAGAGCACAGCTATTACTCAGATAGCAGCAAGAAAGGATTCTCTTCAAGATCACTGCTGTTGAAATTGATAGAAATTGTGTCACTGCCTTCTGTGGGACCTGGATCAGGCCCTAATCTGTTAAAGAAATACCAGGACATGCCTGTTTCCCCTCCTGGCCCCACTCTGGGCTCTTCTGCCCACTCCACTGTTTATCCTTCTCAGGCAGGGCTGCTTTGGTTGCAGCAGCACAGACAGGATCCCTCTGACCCAGCACTGGGCTGCAGGTTTTTGCTCAGCCAGCTCCTACAATTATTAAGGGAATAGCCTCAAAGAATCTAAGGAATCACAGATATTCTGGGGGAAAAAAAATCTGTTGGCTGCAAGTGAGTGTGTAGAGAAGGAAAAGAATGATCTAACATCTTGATTCAACATGTCTGTTATATCAATCATTTGCTCTGAGTGGGTAGCAAAGATATGATCTAATAGGTGCAGGATTCTTATTTCCTGTGACAAGCTGAGCGTGCCTTTTGGGTGAGATCAGAATGTTTTTATTTTGGTTTATTCACCAAATATTTTTATCAGCTAACTTCAATGGTAATGTGGGAAAAAGCACAGAAGTCATTCTTTTTCAAACTATGTAAATCTCTTTAAGATCTTTCAGCTCTCTTACAAAGCTTTATGGTATATATTCTCTAAAATTTTCTAGTCGTGTGCTAATTTTCTCCCTGTGTTGCCCAAGCTCAGGTTCATCTTTAGGTGTAAAAGTTATTGTTTTCCTTTAGGAAAATGCAGCTAATAATAATAGTGCCGTCATCCTCAAAGTTTGCTTCTCTCACATTCAAGAAAAACAGATGAATTAGAATGAAATGACAATTGCCATCATCTGCTCTGGAAATCAGCAGTGTATTTACAGCAATTAGCAGCTGGATTGACATCCACAATCATATTTAGGCATCTCACTATGCATGGATTTCCCTGGGAATTCAGACACTTAATTAGGATTTGGTTTGATTATCTCTGTGCACCTGGCTCTCTGCCTGGTATGAAGTGTTAGCAGGATCAGCCCCCTCAGCTCATATGCTCAAATCTGCCATGATCCTTCTGTAGGCAAGGCCATGTGCTCCCCAGTGACTCCAGTGGAGTCAGGAGAGCCTGGAGGCTGCTTCTGTGCAGCTCATTTTGGAATCTAAGTTTTATTACAAATGAGGAGCTTTCCATCTTTTTTTTTCTCTTTTATGCCTTTGTGGTGATTTCTTTGCCTTTAAGGTATCACAGCAGCAAAAGGGTAATAGGAGCAGGTTAGCAAAATACAAAATACAGCAAGGAATTGTTTTGGTAATCAACTTTAAAGGACTGGGACACTGAGTTTCCTTCAAGGCTGGTTCCTTCCCCTCCCTGGACAACAATTAGTGCTTTCTGTAGGCAGCACAGACAGGGTTAGGCCAGTGCAAGCATTTCCACTGGGAGAGGTTTGGAGTGATTTGAAGGCAAATGCCCAGAAGGCAAAGTCGTAGCTGAAATATCCCACACAGGAACCAAAGAGCTCCCAGTGCCAACCAGTCCTGCACTGCCCTGGCCAAGCCATGGCCTTGCATCTGACTGTGTTAAAAGATGTGTAAATAGACAAAAGAGCTTCAACCACCAAATAATCCACATCAAATTCATGGATTGACAAATCCTTACTGTTATTCTTTCCTTCACTCAGCTTTGTGTCATCTGCAATCTTGAGCAGCAGCAATGCTGCCTCTTTCCCTGTGAGGAACTGTGGAGTGTGATTGAAAGGCACTGTCCACAGTGAGATCCCTGTGCCCTTACCTGTGCACCCCTGGGAGTTCCCAAACTCTGTTCTTTGCACCTTTGGATTTGATTTTCTGTATGGAGTCTTTTTCCTCGACTGTGTTCATGCCATTAATTGGGTGTTGAATCAAGTTTTATAAAGTACAATTTAATATATAAAAACTGACATTGTGTGCAGTGTGCCTTGCAGATTTTTTAAAATTTATTCTGTCAGCTCCAATACTTAAAAATAAAAAATTACAAACATAGAATTCCAGAATGGTTTGGACTGAAATGAACCTTATAACTCATCTCATTTCAACTCCCTGCCATGGGCAGGGACACCTTCCACTGGACCAGGTTGCTCCAAGACCTGTCCAACCCAGCCTGGAACACTTCCAGGGATGGGGCAGCCACAGCTTCTCTGGTTATGAAATCATGAAATAATTTTAGGAATTTAAGACTTGTATTCCATTTCATCAAGAGGATTGATATTATCTAGGTTATGAACCTTTGGATTTAGCACTGAGTGCATCTCCTCACAGCCTTACAATTGGAATTGATGCTGTGTTGATCCTTCTGTAGTTACCCACAATCCCCAAGTTTTATAGAAACATTGGTACACAAATTAATTTCTGCACATTCCTTGCTTTTACAACAATTTTTAAATAAAAACTGTACAAACTCAGAGTTTCTTGAGCAGCTCTTCAAACCCTTAAGGATGAAGTATCTCATATCTGAATCCAGGTAACCCTGTGGAAACTGAAGCATCAGGAAACTGAGGTGAGGATCAGGGAACTGCCTCTGTATGGAACAACCCTGTGTAATCTGCTGCTTTCTGCTTCACATCCAGGACCCAAAATAGCTCCAGCAAAAATGCTGTAGCCTTGACCAGCTTCTACCAGGCTTCCCTCCTTGTGCCAGATCTTGGAAAGGACTGTGTGTGACTGGTGACATCTACACCAAAAGGGAGCTTCCTCTCCAAGTCTTTGAAATGAAAAATTGCCACAAGGTAAGAGATAGATAGATAGATAGATAGATAGATAGATAGATAGATAGATAGATAGATAGATAGATAGATAGATAGATAGATAATGAGAGAATTCTTTCCTATATTTTCTTCTCCTTTGACATTGTTTACCAGCTCATCTTTGCATTTTGAGACTTCAAAGTTCAACCTTCAAAGGTTAACAATTTCTGCAGACAGTAAGAAACCAAACTGCAGCTTCATCTCCAAACAGTTAATGCACATTTCCAGAGGAGATGGCTGAGAGAAAGGTGCATTATCTTTAGAAAGAAAAAAAAGAAGCCCACTCAACAATTACTTTTCAAGACAAACATTTAGGCAATTTGCCAGAAAAACATAAAATGCTGCCCCTCATCTGCAATGTGCATCTTGCTCTTGCAGCTTGTCCCAGTGACTGCTTTCAGGCCTTTGAATAGAACCTAGAAAAAGTTGTATTTCAAGGAATAGCCCTGGAAAGCTTTGATTCATTGCTTGTGTTCAGGATTTGTGAGATGAACTGTAATTGCACATGTTATTACTCTTGCAATATTTTGTATTACGTTACTGCACATTTATAGACCAAAACTTTACAGACAGATAGAAAGCAGCCTGAGAAGGAGGGAGACATAAATCAAGGTATAAAACTGCCCTGAATAATATTTTATGTTTTGCTATATTGACCTGGAATTACAGGATAAAGACATTTTCCACTGGTGCCCTGTTCTTTTCTTGCTTTCCCTGTGTGTGTTTCAGGTTTGTTGGAGTTCTCCATTAAATCCAGAATCTGTATCAAATGAGCTGCAGTGTGCTACAGCACAGAAAGGTTTCAAAGCAACAATTACTCTATTATTTCAGCAGAGATTACCTGTTTGAAAGGAAACCCACACTGAATCCTTTCTGACCTGGTCCTTATTGTGATACTGATAACATGCCACACTTTCCAGTCTTTATCTTACCTCCTACAGGGTAATCTTTTCTTCTGGAGCTTAATTCTGCTAATAGCACCCTTGACTGGTTGCCAGACAACAAACACAAGCAGGTGAAAACTGAATGGCTCCAGTCTGACCGCTGATAACTCCTAGAGACTTTTTATTCTCAGAATTCCCTCCAAAATATCCAACTTGACCAGCGGATAATCAATTGCATTCCTTGTATGCATCTCCCTCCTTCAGAATGGTTATTCTTTGAAAGAAATTGTGATGATCTTTTCTACAGTTTCAGATTCTTTTTTGTCCCCCTCCTCCAAACAACAGTAAATAGCAATTCCAGATGGTAGAAATTACTTTTAAATTAAAGCAGTTAATACAGGGCACGTATGCTTATCTAATTCCCCTGTTTTAAGTGGTAACAATATGATGGAAATGGGAAAAACTGATGTGCGCTTAAGGTATGCAAAATAGCTTGAGATTGTAAAATGCTTTTTTCCTCCCCTTTTCTGATTTACTGTCCATGAAAAAGAATTATAGACTCGTGAAGAAAACAGAAGTTTTTATTTGCTGAACTCAATAGGCAGCTTTCTGGGGACTTGAACTCTGCAAAGTGCTGAAAAAAAGATTACTGCATTCCACGGACAATTTCTCTGTTTGAAGCAAATGGGAGGGATGACAGGGTGCTGTGCTCTGCCTTTCTGCTTCCCGAGGAAAACCTCAGGCTGCTCATTGTGTGTAAAAGCACATCCTTAAGAACTTTGCTGAATTATTTGAGACTGGATTCAGCTTTGGTTGTGGATGCCCCATCCCTGGAAGTGTTCAGCTTGGATGGGGCAACATGATCTAGTGAGTGGCATCCCTACCCATGGTAGGGGGTTGGAACTGGGTGATTTTATTTTTAAGGTCCTGTCCAGCCCAAACAATTCCATGATTCTATGCTTGTATAATTTAGCCAGTTCTTTTTAAAAGCAATGAGTGTAGAAGATGCTCAGCACCTCAAAGTTCTTCAGACCATGAACCAAAACCATTAACACAAGGACAGTTGTGTCAATGGACCTGAAATCACTGAATGTGCTGTAACTTACACCAGCTGAAGGTTTGGTGGGCATTCATTTGCTTTTTCCAGAGTGATTTTGCTTTTACTATTTGTGCATATGATTATAAGGTAACTAGTTAGTGCTAAGGGGGAATATGGTTGGCTTCACTGGAAAATATAAAAGTATCCACTGTTCCTTCAGGGAAATCATTTTAATAGATAACAGCATGTTGTACAATGTTTCATCAGTGATATTTAGATCTAAATTAGGAGCAGTTGTGAGATGGGTTGCCGATTTTCTTGTGATAAAAGGGAAATAGTTCAAGAAATATAGACCAGATGTTATCTTAATCCAATCCTCATGTACAAGAGCACACTATGAGACAGTAATAATAGTCCCTTCTACCTGTTTCTAATTTTCCAGCTCTGAAACACCCCCTGTGAAAAATAGATTAAACCAACACATCATTTATGAATCGGCACTAGCGGGTTGGAGTTTGGATGGAATGCAGCATGCGTGGCACCGACCGGAGGGCGCAGCCACCAGATTTTGATCCATGTTTAAAAATGCTCCTTTGACAGTAATGTTTAAGACAGCAGCTCCCAGTGATTTAAAAGGAGAGTAGCCAGTTTGGGTTTGAATCAGGTTTTTGGTTCAGCGTATCCCTACACAGTTTCAAATTTGTCATCAGTGTTTCTGGGCAGTATATGTTATACAATCCTCAGCAGGCCAAAAAAACAGGGAGTTGATCCTCAGCTGCTGTAAATCAACACTGATCCACTGATTTAGATGGAACTACACTGATTTGTACCATCTCAGGGTCTGGACAAAGTGTATTAACTTTCCCCATGAAAATCCTCCCCAACAAAAAGCTCCATTCACAGTCCTACTGCATAAGCAGAAACTAATGTGTCTCTGTTCTCGTAATAATGTTTAATACCTGCATCATTTCCTACTTGCTGGGGCAGTTGAAACATTACTCTTTGCATTGACGTAAGAGGCCGAGTGCTGTGCATTTGTAATATTTGGGACAGCTTTTTCCATAGCTCCCTGCCTGAGCTCGAGCATTTTGCTGGAATATTCATGTCTCTTGGCATTTTTATGCCAAGGAGGCTTCTGGGCAGCTTTCTAGCAACTCAGGAGACAAGACTTTTATTTTTGTTTGAAGAATGAAATAATATAAAAATGATTATTCCTCAATATTCAGAACTGTAAGAGCTACTGGAGGGGGTTTGTTCACTGGAAATAGCAATAGCTGTGAGGATACCAACAACAGTGTTAATTAGACTGCTTTATCTAGGCCAGACACCCTCACATTTTAGAATATTCCAAGCTGTTTAGCAAGCAGAGTGAAATCCTGTTTTCCAGATCGGATATTTTCATATTTCTATGAACAGAGGAAACCAGAGCAGGCGATGAGACAATTAATCTTCAGAGACAGCCCACACAGCTGGCTGGCTGCTGCAAGGATTCTGCAAGGACACAACCAAAGTTTTCCTTTTGAAGTGAACTCCTTTGCTACTCTTTTGTTTTTCAAAGAATGTATATGTGCAAGAGAGCTGGAGAGGGACTTGGGACAAGGGATGGAAGGACAGGACACAGGGAATGGCTTTCCACTGCAAAGGGATGGGTCAGGTGGGATATTGGGAAGGAATTGTTCCCTGTGAGGGTGGGGAGGCCCTGGCACAGAGCAGCTGTGGCTGCCCCTGAATCCCTGGAAGTGTCCAAGGCCAGGTTGGACAGGGCTTGGAACACCCTGGGACAGTGGAAAGTTGGAACTAAATGATCTTTAAACCCCTTCCAGCCCTAACCATTCTGGGATTCTTCTGGCCCTTCAGAGCCATTCTTTCCAGCGTGTGTTTGCCCAGTTATCTTTAAAGATGTTGAAAAACGAAACCCCCCATCCAAAACACACCAGAGGGGTGAATCCCTTTGCAATGCTGTACCCTGAAATCCCAGAAGAGTTTGGGTTGGAAGGGACATTAAAGTCCATCTCATTCCAACCCCCCCCTGCCATGGCAGGGACACCTTCCACTATCCCTGGTTGCTCCAAACCCCATCCAACCTGGCCTTGGGCACTGCCAGGGATGGGGCAGCCACAGCTGCTCTGGGCACCCTGCGCCAGGGCCTGCCCACACTCACAGGGAACAATTCCTTCCCAAAATCCCATCTAACCCTGCCCTCTGGCAGTGGGAACCCTTTCCCTGTGTCCTGTCACATCCGCTGTCCAAAGTCCCTCTCCAGTTCTCTTGGAGCTCTTTTAGGCCCTGGAAAGGCTCTGAGCTTTCCCTGGAATCTCCTCCAGCTCTCCCAGCTTGACTCCAGAGCAGAGGGGCTCCAGGTTGTGTGCTCTCACTGAAGAGCTGGAATCTCCTGGATTCCCCTACAAGCTTCATCATCCAACTGTGCATCTATAAAGACCCATTTACATCCCGTGAGTGATGTATCAACACATTAGGGAAAAAGTGGTCAGTAATTCTGTAGCAGAGTATTTTTGCTGTGTTTTAACCATTAATCCAACAGCTATCACTTTATTTATACTGTCTGTAGTTCAAGGCCCTACTTAGCCTACTTACCCTACTTACCTTTTGAGGGTCCAGATTTGTTTGGTTCTGTGCAAATCCATTCAGGGAAATTGTCATGAATCAGTCATGATTCATGACAGTAGTAAGATGAGGCAGGTGGGTCAACAGGAACAGGACGTGATGGGATCATAAAGGAACAGGACCAGAAGATGCAAAAATAGAGTCCAAGTTGCCACATGCCCTGAACTGCTCACATCAGTGAGAAAGCTGTAATTTGGGATAAGAGTGCTTCAGAAATACAGATGGAAAACTTGATGGATTAAAGTAGTTAACGAGAGAATAAGATGAGAAGAAGAAAAATGTGAAGTGGCTGAAAATAGTTATAGGGAAGAAAATCCACCTGTGGATTGGGAAAGTTTGAGAGGCTGCAGCAGCAGAGCTGAGTACACACAAGTGATCAAAATGCAAAGTGCAGTTTAGAGATCTTGGTGCTAAAAGGCACTGGTGGTGGTGCTGGTAGTGGGGTATGTAGGTTAATACTGAAAGTGTGTTATTAGTAATGACCAAAGACCTTTAGCCTCCTGTCCAAAATCCTTTTTTACTGTATAGAATGGGAAAGTAAACTCGATCGTGTTGGGCTATTTAGTAAGCTATTAGTGCATTCATCTTTTCATCATTTGACAGGTGGAAGTAGTAGTCCAGCTTTTAGTTTTAATTATAAGGGATTCCAGATGTAGAATAGGACATAAATTAAAACCAGATCTACTCATATGTCTTTTCAAAGTAAGCCAACTTCAAGGTATCTGCTTTTCATTTCAAAATGTTATTAAAGCTATTACTAAGAAATTCATAGTCTTAGCATGCTCCAATAATTGACACCTTTAAAGTGACTAAACAGATTTAGAGTGTGCAGAAAAGTAAATTTGTCTTAGAGAATGACTCTAATCATCCATTTACATAGAGAGGACAAATCAGTGTTTGTGTTGGGAATGGCTGGGCGAGTGCCGGCCCCGATGGCTCTCGCTGCCTCCTCCTCCTCCTCCCCCTGGCCTGGCTGCTGGGTGTTAGCTTGTTTCCATGATTGTGCTACTAGGCAAAGGAAGATAAAGAATTAAGGGTTGATCCAAAGCCAGTGAAAGTCAACGGGAGTCTTTTGATGAGCTTTCCGTCATAGTCTCCTCCCTCTCATGTTGAGCTATGTTACTTTATGTTGGAAGTAGCATTTTTTTAAAAAGAAAATTAAATCCAGAACCACATTTTTGTCACAGTGATAGTGTTCTTAAATCTCTAACTCTGTAAGGAAACCTGCAGATCCCTTTCTAAAATGCCTTGCTTTCCCCAAGACCTATTTATCTGGTGATATGTTACAACCATGCAAATAACACTGTACATCTGACTTCATAAAAAGTCTGAGGTTTCCAATAATTAGAATGATAGCTGGCAAGTCTGATAAATTAGAGAAATAACTTGTTTGGTGTAAACTGAGCCTGTTTCTGAGGCAGAAATGTTAGGCTTTTATCCTCTGGAGTGTGATTGAAAGGGTGAGAAGTTAATTTGGCAGCTTCGCTTCTATGGTTTCATAATGTTTCTCCTCCCCCCTCCCCTCAGCTTCAGGGAAGGACTGTGATTTCAGTACTTTGCTCCTGCCCTCATACAAGGCAAGAGCATGACCCGAAACGAAACCCCTCTCCCCAGGGCACATCCTGAGCAGTAACAGCTTGGCTCAAGTGTTTCTTATGAACAGCCGTCCAGAGCACTTGATCTAAATCATGCCATTTCCTTCACAGTATGGCACAGTTAACAAGTCAGTGCATCAACACAATCTGCAGATGGCAG
The DNA here is from genome assembly GCF_035770615.1 of Melospiza melodia melodia. NCBI lineage: Eukaryota > Metazoa > Chordata > Aves > Passeriformes > Passerellidae > Melospiza > Melospiza melodia. The sequence goes on along the minus strand of NC_086199.1, from coordinate 3,290,885 downwards.
TTCAAAAGGTGCACGTTCCCCAGCAAGATAAAGGGCAATGAGTTCCATGGGTTAGCTCATTACTTGGATTCAGGCAGGGGCTCCGTAGGGGTGTGAGGGAGGAAAAGGGGGCAGGCAAACCTTGAGAATGCATGTCTACACAAATAAAGGCAGCGTTGCAAGAAGCATGTTATTGAAGTAAAGTGCAAACAGCTTGCAGAGCATGGCTTCCTTCAGAGGTGGCTTGTTTCACCTCTGAAAAACAAGAGGAAAAGGGGAGTGAAACCAGTGGCGACACGCAGCCTTCATTATGCTGGCAAATAGGACACCATTCCCTAAGCAAAGCCTCAAAATTCACAAGAGGCCAGTGACTATCAGCCAGGGCTGGGGCTCTTGGTTGCTTTGCAACCTCAAGGACTCAGGGCTCTGAGCAGCCTGGTCCAGTGAAAGTCACCTTGCTCATGGCACAGCGGATGGAACTCAACCATCCTTAAGGTCTCCACCAAGCCAAGCCATTCTGGGATTCTATGATTCCATCCTGCTTGGGAAGGAACCTGTTTTCTGGAGCATTGCAGAAGGGCTTCTAGAGAGCACTGTGCACTCCTGCACAAATTACATTAGAGCTAAACATCCAGTGAAGAATCTCTGAGACATATTAGTTCTTTAGATTTCAAAACAAGCTTAAATTGGAACCATATTGCTGGAATACTTCTTAGCTAACATTTATATTACTTCAGTTACCAAATCCAGACTAAGTCCCAGGACTCGGCAGGGGATAACATAATATATTAGGAAGTAAGATGGGGGTGTGCACTTCTGGCCTCCTATTTTATATAAATGTACAAAAAGTTTCCTCACACTAGCAAGGAAATGACTACAAGGCCCTAAAATGCCGATTTCCAGCGGCAAACGAGGGAAGTCCGCTGCCCCTCCTCCCCTCTCTCCCCTGACCATTCTGTGTGTGCCATGCCTTGGGGATAGTTTGGATTACTTGGAGTAAGACTATTGCATAGGAGCTCAGGTATCAGAGCAGATAATTATACACATATAGCGAGATACAGCAAAGGTCTCAGTGAATTGTCAGAGGATGAGATACATCTCGGGAGACCAAACAAGCCTCCCCTATACTGATCTTTGTAAATGAATCTCTTTGGGAACTATCAAGATGGTGCTTTACCACGATTTTCACTGCTGAGGAAAAAGGAACTCTTCCAAGCTGTTTGTTTTCCAGGTTGTATCAAAAGCTGGTGAGGGGAGATTTTTTCCTTTTCTGTGCTTGTGTTGGTTTGAATGCCCTGAAAGGCGCTAACGGATGTGCTGAGCTCGGAGTTCCTGCAGCAGGGAAGCTCAGGGCAGGTTTGGCAGGAGAGGAGCTGAAACCCCCTCCTTTCCCCTCCCCATAACTCCAAATCTACAAAGGCTGACTTTCCGGTGAACTCCCTGGTCTCCATCGCAATTCTTTTGGAGAAACAGTGCTAAAACTGGGAAGGGCAAACCCTGAGTGGCTGCTAGGCAGAGGTTTGTTCAACTAAGGTCATTCCTTGTGTAATTTGATTGATTTAGTAGACTTATGCCAGAGAGAAATTTGGCTTTGGGCTTTTGGGTGATGTGTCATGTTTTTTTTATGTAACTTATCGAACAGGTGCTTAGCAACTGCATCTTCTGTTGGTTTATCCAGAAATCTTCACTTTTCTTTCATTTTCCCTTCTTTAATACCCTTCCAAGCTGTGCTGAGTTAAAAACTGTGCCAAGACTTCAGGCTGTGCCTCACTGGGACATGTAGGGATGCAGCACTACATGGATGGCCCTGTATCCATTTCTTTCTTGCCTGGTAATTGCTGTTTTCCTCCATTCAGTGAGATAAATGAAGGATAAAGAGCTGTGAGTCTCAGAGATTTTTCTGGATTTGGCGAGTTCAAACTTAAGGTAAAGGAGCTGAACCTTAGGAATGCTACAGCTGCTTCAGGGACTGGCAGAAAAAAAAATGATCTTTGCTATTTCAACATGGTGCTGCACAATGCTGTGCTGAGCATTGTGTGTCCCAAGTTTGCAAGAAATACTGTATTTTATATCCCTTTCCCAGTTTCTCTTGAGAAGAAGGAATGAAGAAGGCATGAAGAAGGAGAGATGAGCAATCCTTGTGCTCAGCTTTTTCTGTGTATAAGCACAAAGCCAGGTGCCCTCTGTGCTCTGTGTTGTTTCTGGTGTGGAGCACAACTGGTGCTGATGGCAGAGGGTGGCATCCAAACCCTGCCTGATCTCATCTCTGTGGCTGTACCCTTCACAAGCACTTCTTGCTGCCTTGCAAAATGCACCTGTTTGTTTGTCAGGTGTGACTTATGGAAAGGATTATATGACACGGTTGTTTGTAACAGCAGGAAGCAGAACATGGTGAATTAAGTCCCTTCCATCCTCATCTTTCTGTGATTTCCCTCAGATGATGGATGTCAGAGAAGAATATGGGTTATTCTGCTAGTTCTTACTGATCAGTGTGCTCATATTTCTTAGAATTGCAGTGGAAATCTCTGGTGTTGTGTTGAAACAGAATCTCAGACCCTCACAGTGCCTTTGTCCTCCAGAAAACATTCTGCATCTTTATAATGAAACATTTGGGTTATGATAGCACAGAGAAACCCCAGAAATGAGGGACTCTGGTGTGCAAGGAGCCATTATGCTAAGATATGAAATAAAGAGCTTGATCTCATGCAGGCAGCCAGCAGCAGGGCACACAGACCTGGCTCTCCTGCCTCCCAGCCCATGCTTTCATCGTGAAATCACTCAGTTCTTTCAGCTGGATCTCCAGGCTCTCTTCTTAGCACTGTAGTTTCTCTGTCCCTCATGGAAACCCCAGGGCTGGGCTTCACAGACTCTCTGCAACTCTATCCCTTTGGACTGTAATTGATTTGGAGTCAGGTGGTGCTGTAACATAACCCGTATGGAATCTGCTGGTGAAGTTTATGGCCATTCAGCTAAAAAAAAAGAGAGAAAAAAAAAAAAAAAAAAAGAGAGGAATATAGAGGGGGGGTAGGAAGTGAATTGAGTTTGAATTCTGGGATGTGAAGCTCTGCTGTTTCCCAGCCCAAAGAGAAAAGCTCATAGAGGCTTTGGGTGTGGAGAAATCTGTGACCAGTTCATGCACCACAGTCCTGCTCAGCCTCTTTATATACAGAAGAACCTACAGAGAAATCCCTGTCCCCAGCTGTCGTCAGCCCTTGGACCAGTGTGGAAAAGCAGAGAACTGCAGAGGGAAGGCATAGAATACTTAAAGAAATTTTAAAAATAAAAAAGAAATTTTTAATTATTGGCTTTACATTGCCTGGCTGTGGGCCTGTAGTATATTTATTGATGTCTGTGTCCCCTTACCTTAGTTTCCAGGGCTTTTGTGTAGTGAGGGATATTCCAGTGTGAGTCCTAGGTGTCTTAAGCACTGCAGGCAGCCTCGTGTTATCTGCAGATTTGAACAACAGATTCTAGATTGACAGTCTTGAACTGAACTCACACAATCTCCATTGACAGCACTGGACTTTCTGATTTGGCTAATTCATCTGAGATGAGAGATGAGAAGCAAAAAAAAAAATGTTCTTTCTGTGACAAAATAACTCTTCTCACAAGGTTTTGTAGAGGTTTCAAGACATTATTCCAGGTGCAAAAAGTTCTAGGAAAGATTTGTTACCCATCTGGGGGGCTTTCTCTCTGAGCTACACTGAAAATACCAATAGTCTTACGTGATAAGCATTATGTGACAACATTATGTGGTGAGTATGTGATAAAACAAGGCTGTAAGTTTGTCCAGGTATCCCTGCATTGCTGAAATCACAATAAATAGAGTGAAAAAGGCAGCTGTGAGAGCTCAGATCATGACTGTACATTAAGTATTGTGAGACAAATACTCATAGCTTTGCTGCAGCCCTGGTGATTTACTGATACACGGGAAGCAAAGGCTGTGTTGAGCACTAATATTTGTCAACAGGCCCATTTGTACAGCCACAAAAATATCCAGGCAGGGCTTTGAACACACAGGCAAGGTATTATTCTTGCTGCTGTCATTGCTGTAATCTAGGATCTTGCTTTCCAGGAGGAAAGGAGGAAGCCAGTTCTCACCCTAGGCTGTAGCAGAGTTCCTTTCCCTGGGCTGTTGGATCAGACCTCATCCTGTACAAAATGGTCCCTCTCAGGGTGGCCATGCAGTGACATCCTGCTGCTGCACTTGTCACTCTTGTACACGAGTGAGGTGTGAAGGATAGAAAAGAGAAGTGGAGGAGAGAGTTTGCCTTTAGGCACTTTAAGCCCTGAGTAATGAGTGGTATCAAAGTTGCAGCAGCCACCCAGACCTCCTTGATTACGATCCTGTGGCACATTTTTCTTCCTTTGCCCCTCAGAGGCTCCTCCAGCAGATCCTCACAAGAGGAGGTTTCCTGAGAAGGGATAAGGTAGTGGCAGATAAGGGGGAATGGCTTCAAACTGATGGAGGGCTGGGTTAGGCGGGATATTGGGATATTGGGAAGAAATTCTGCCCTGTCAGGGGGGTGAGACCCTGGCCCAGGGTGCCCACAGAAGCTGTGGCTGCCCCATCCCTGAAGGCCAGGTTGGACAGGGCTTGGGGCAATCTGGGATAGTGGAAGGTGTCCGTGCCCATGGCAGGGGGTTGGAATGAGATGAGATTTAATGTCCCTCCCAACCCAAACCATCCTATGATCTGTGGTTCTGTGATATTTCAGTCCCTCTGCTATCAGCCTGTGCAACCTGTGCTGTGAGTCCAATGCCCTCCACATGCTCAGTGTCCTGCTGATCCTTTTCCAGGGGCTCTCCTGGTCCCTCTTGTCAGCCCCACTCTGTGGAGTCGCTGTCACACATGCTGCACACACCAGGATGCTGCAGATCCCTCTGTCCCCTCGCTGTGTGTCCCAAAGCACTCCTGGGCTCAGGCTCTGTTCTGTGCTCCTACTCTGTTCTACCTCAGTGGAACATGAGATGTAACAAGGCTGAACCCAGTCAATATATAATGAAAAATAACCTCCTAAAGAAAGGCACAAATCAGTAAATGGAAACTGTAACAGAGACTTCTGAATTACTCTATGACTTTCTTAACAGAGGTTATCATTTCCCTTTGAGTTTTGTTGGACACTTCCCACATCTGTAGCATGCTGCTCCTTTGCCATTAAGCTCTACCAGATTCTTCCATAGGGGTGATATTTTTTTTAAAGAGAAAATACTGAAGCCCCATGTGAAAACAGGAAACTCCATGAATTTTTTATAGTGAAATTTTTCCACTAGGGAAACATCCGTATTTTACAGTTTGCAAAATGTGTGGGACCATAAACTGTAAAACCGCATGGAGAACCACAACTCCTTTGTACTTTAAAAATAGACATAAAAGTAATTTCTCCAGAAAGAAGGAGCATATTTTTAAAGGTGAATATTTGTAGGGCTTATAAAAGCTATTGGTCTGTTCTTGGAAACGGAATGATCGTGTTTAAAAAAGGAAAAGACACAGATTGTGGTGAGTTTACTGCGACTGAATCATCCCCACAGTATGTGCTGAACTGGAGCAGCCATGGCACAGCTGCACGAGGACGTGCAAGGTTCCCACCCTGCATGGGAGCCTCTGCTCCCCCACTTCCCCCAGAGATGAAGGCAGGGGTGATGTGCAGAGATGATCAGGGAGATGCTGAAGTAGGTCAGGGAGAAACTCTAGGTGTTTTATTTCTCTCACAGTGTGCCAGCCAGTGGAGTTGAGCTGGAACGAGGGAAAAGCAAGATGTTCTGGCCACAGGATTGCCATGGTTCCCCCCACTCTGCAACATGTGGTGAGCAGGGAAGGGGTGATACTTGATTCTCCCAGTTCCTTGGGGGTGGTGCAGGATGATCACACTGAAGGCTATGAGCCAAAGCTCGGTCTCACCCTGTGGCTGTGTCATTTGCTGTAAATGAGGCTGACCCTTCTCTTTGCCTGTTTGGGTCAGCTGGGCTGCAGCCAGGCCTGGGCAGGAGCTGACAGGGTTGGTCTTTGGAGCTGCCCAGATGGGACATGGTGCACGTGTAGCAGGATGGTGGATTTTAGCAGATGCTCTGTGCCATGGGACAGCACAGGGATGTCACCATGGGATATCAAGAGAAATTTCAGACACCTTGTGTGGGAGTGGGCACATGGAGAGTTGGGGATTCCCAGCATCTGGTGCTGTCTCTGGTTCTGTTGGTTAGAAGAAACACCAAGGGCAGGATGTGTTCCTTGGCAGTCTCACATCTGGTCTGGATATTGAATTGGACCATGAGTGTAGTTCTAGGCAAAGCAGTTTTGGAGCTGGCAGACTCCTGGCCCTGACGCCTGCTCAGGGCATGCCAGACCTTGGGAGAGCCATTTCTTCCACTTTGATGGAGAAGTTGGGGTGCTTGGAGGAGATGGCCTTTCCCAGCAGCAACAGCAGCTGCCTTGCTGTCCTCTCCTTTTCCCCAGCAGCAGGAGCATCAAACCTTACCCTTCCCAGCTCTTCACCTTTCCCTTCCTCCCCGACTTTCAGCTCCCCCATCATGTCCAGGCAAGAAGGGCCAGGTCCTGGCATCACCTCCTCTGTGGGTGACAACGCTCCCTCTCATCTGTGAGGCAGAGGGCACTTTATCTGACCCATAATTTGATAATGATGTCCTGTTTATCAAAGTTTATCCTGCCATTTCAGATGCACAGGAATGAACTTTTGCATGCACTGCTCAGTCCTCGTGCTATTGAATAGTGTAATATTCTGCTCTGCTGTTTGTTTACAGCTGCCTTTCATCTTCAATTATCCACTATATTTTAGCAGTGGATAACTGACTGATTCCTGTATTCAGGCCAAATCCCACTTGTTTGGTTCATGTGAGTAATCTAAGGAAGTCTGACACTTTGTTCCCTGATCTGTCTGGGAATGCTTGCACGACAAGGGGTCTGCAGGCATGGGACCCGTGAGCAGGAGTGCAGTCCTGAGGCTCAGACCCATCTTCCCTTCATTCTGTGGGCACTTGGCAAATGCACCAGTCCCTGAGTGTGGCTTTAGCTCTTGAAACTCCTCCTGCTCCTGGCCTGCTGGATACCATCCATTTTTACAGGCAGTGGGTACAGAGTGGGATATACCAGCTGCCTTTCCATTTCCAGGGAGGGGTGAGACAAGGCCTTGGGCCATTCCCCTTGGACAGCACTCCTGAAAAGGGCAACTAAATGGGTTGGAAACATGCAAAGTTAGAAACTTTCCCAGTTGTGTGCAGCTGTCATTGTTAGCACAAACAGGCTGGTGCTGCCAGAGCTGCTGGGCTTACCCACTGCTGAGGCTCCTTTTACACAAAATCACTGCCCTGCTCTGCTGGCAAATGGAATTTTCTCTGGATGCCTTCCTTTAGCTGAGCTGCAGAGTACTGATAGTGCTTTATCTCAGGATGGGGCTGCAACCACTCAATGTTTTCTACTTTACCTGCTTAAACAGATCTGTGATGTGAGCACTGCAGAGGTCTGAACATGGACCAGGGCCATGTGTATTTAGAGCTATGTGTATTTAGAACAATTAATTTCTTTTTGTTGCATGCCACCACCACATCCACAGTGGGATCAACACCTGAGAGAGGAGGGCTGGTCCATCATTACAGCATTTCCTGTGGACCTGGGAGATGTGGGTTCAGTTTTCTGCTGTCACAGATTGTCTCTGTGAGCCTCAGCAACTTAGATTCTCTCTGATTAAGTGTCATGTGTAAAATAGTGGGTATAGCCTGACCCTTCATTACTATTGCACATAAAAGAAAGTGAATTAATGTTGAGAGTCAGCCATTAAAATGTTGGGAGCCCAAGGGAAGGAAGTTTCTACCCTGAGCAGATGAACTAATTGGGAAGGACTAAAGTAAATGGATGAGGTAGTTGAGGTTTGGGGTGAAAGGGGTAAAGGTATGGACAAGGTGAGGCAGGGAGATGTGGTTGCTGGAAACATTTGGCAGATGTGGAAGGAACATGTGGATGTTGGAACTGGAGTCACAAGGAGGGGAATGAACCCCTAGAAGAAACCCTTATTTTTGAGAAAGAGCTACATCATTCAAGAGCATTGTTTTGAGCACCTGGGGTAGGAAATGAAGACAGGAGGATGTTGGGGGATCAGTGCCTGCCCCCTCTGTGCACTCTGAGGTGGCTGCAGGAAGATTCCCTGCCCTGTTCACCAGGATCACTTGGGTTTGATAACTGAGACCACAATGCCAATGTCCCAAGCTGAAATGTTTATCCCCAGAGTCTATCTTTGTCTTTTTTATTTGTTGGCTTCCTTGCATTTTTCTTGAACAAAGCCCTCATTGTCTGCTTTTACAAAACTAAATAATTTGGAGTGTAAACTGGCAGTGTCTGGCTAGAGCAGTGAGTTTAAGGTTTTGGATGTTTGCTTTCGAATTTTCATGTGGAGAGCAAAAGCAATCATGGCAATTAAGATCTTTTGTGCTGAACTGAGCTCTGACCATTTCTATGTGCTGTAAAGACAAGATATTATCTGAACAGCTGCTCCATGGGTCACTTGTGTGAGCCTTATATCTTCCAGCTTTCCTAACATTGGGAGGATCAAATGTAACACCAACTTTTGAAAATACTTTAGCTAGGATTCAGTGAACTCCAGAAGTGCAATGCAGGTGTTTGTATGGACAAATTAGTAGAATGTAATGGACACGTGCATAAATATCACTCACTTGGGAAGAGTCAACATGGCAGGGAAGACTCAACATGGCACCTGAGAAGGAAAGTCCTACCTTAAAAATGTCTTTGAGTTCTTTGGAAGGATCAATGAACAACTGAATAGACCGATCTGGTAGATATAATCCACTTGAGAATTCCAAAACACTGTACACAAAATTCTCCACAAAATGCTTTTAATGAAACTCAGCATCCATGGGGTCCATCTTTGCATGCATAAGTAACCAAATAAATCAGTTCTTGCAGTGAGGGAAGTTCACCAGTGGAGCCCTGGGCTGGAGCTTGTGCTGCTCAGTGCACTCATAAGAGGTCAGGAGAGGAGAGGAAACAGTGAGAACATCTGGTGATGAGGCAGGATTTAGTCAGGGGAATAAAGCTGTTGATGGATAGTGAAAGAATGTGAAGAAGCTTGTCAGGAATGAGGGATTGATAAACAAAATAGAGGGTGAAATTCAGCAGACCTACCTGTAAATGGATGCACACTGGAAGACAGGATCTGGGCTTCACTATAAAGTGAGGAGCTTTAAGCTGACCACTTCCACTTTAAACTGGCCACTACTACTCAGGATAAAAGATGCAATGATCAACAGGGCTCTTTATATTTCTGTGGAAATGTCAATTTAATGCTTAATAGCAGTCAAAAACCCCAAATATTAGGAATTATGAGGAAGGGAGTAGAGATGAAAAGAGAAGCTCATTACACTGTTCTAGAAATCAATTTATTGCCTACTCATTCAGTGTGGTGTGGAGTTCTGGACCCTCATCTTAAAATCCCAGAATCATGGAATAGCCTGAGTTGGAAGGAACTCAAAAGGAACATTGGGTTCAACTCCTGGCCCTGCACAGACACCCCAACAATCCCACCCTGGGCATCCCTGGCAGTGCTGTCCAAGCACTCCTGGAGCTCTGGCAGCTCTGCCTATTCCCTGGGCAGCCTGGGCAGTGCCAGCACCCTCTGGGGGAAGAACCTTTCCTGAAATCCAACCTAAACCTGCCCTGGCACAGCTCCAGCCTATCCAACAGGAACTGTGAGAGAACAGTAGGGCTGATCAACGTCCAGGGTGGTGGTTGGGATGTGTCAGCCTGGAAAAGCTGTCCAGATTGACTGATGCAGAGAGCGTCCATGGGGATCTGCTGTTCATACATCAGTACAAGAACTGGAGGGCACTGAGCTAATTCAGTTAGTGGGAGTCCTGTTCAAACCAGACACAGGAGATGGGTGGTTCATCCCTGGAGCTCCTCATCAGAGGATGTGCAGATGGATGCAAAAATAGTTTCAAGGGAGTCTGTGCAAGCAGTTGTAAGAGAGATCTGTGAAGAGTTTCTAAACAGAAGAACCATGAAATCCAGCAGGCTGAGCACAGCTGGAGCTGAGCAGTACTCAGACAAGGATCAGAAATGATTGTCCTGTCCTTGCTCTTTCCTGGATGTCTCCTTAGGAGCATTACTGGAAAAAAGATATTGATGTTTGCTCTGCCCCAGTGTGGCAATTCTCCTGTTCTCACTTAAATGTGCTGTACAGGGAAACATCCACTGGATTTTCAGATTCACACACAGTTTTGTATTGGAGGAGAGCAAAGTTTAATCTCTGGGGTGAGGAGGCAGCTTAAATTCAATTAGACCTTAAGAGATTGGGCTGGTTTGAATTTGAATTCTGATTAGAATTTAAGTTTTCCAATTTTCTAGGGCAGAAGATCACCTAATAATGATCACCCCATAAACAAATTCAAAGCATGTGGTCCCTGAGAAACCACACAATGCAGTCAATAATCATGGAAAAAAAGTTTCTAGATGCACCTGTATTTACAGTTAGAGGTAACAGAAAGTTTTACTTTGTTTCAGGACTAAACTTTGGGCTGAATGTATTCTGGCCTCTTTTAACAAGGGAGGCTGGAAAGCTCTCCCTGTGGAGACTGGAAATGCTATCCACATTCCCTCCAATTCCTCCTAATTCAGGAAGCTGGCACAAGAACAAGCTAAGGAGATTTGGAGAGTCTTTGTTAGCCAAAACAGTGTTGGTTTTCTGACCTGAAAAAAAGTGATGATCCATTTAATGCTGGTTCTTCTCATAGAGGATGTGATATCACTTTGTATCCCCATTCGCACGGTTATCATTCCACAATTTATCCAGAAAGTTGCTAATTTTGTTGGAGCAAAGCAAACCTGCTCTTGAAGGGCATAAAACCTCCTCCTTAGCTGGAAAGTTTAGAGCAGTGTATCTTGAAGATAAAAAAATGAAATTTTCTACCCAGGCCTGTTGTCCTGTGGTGATTCCATCTAAAAGGCAGATTCAAATAGTTTAAGAATACCTGCTGAAATGGAAATGAGCCTTTGGAGAATTGAGGAATGCTCAGTGTTTTCACACGCCTGTTAAAAGGGTCAATAAAAGGCTTCAAGAGGACTTACTTACCTGCAAAGGAATTGTTCTTTTCCAAGCTTTTACTGAATTTTGACTATGCTCAGGAGACTTTATTTATACTTATCACCCTTCCGTTGTTCTTTCTCAATTGTTTAGTAATTCTGATTTCTTTTAAGCAATAGCACAGAAGAGCAGAGGGAAAACCACTAATGGTAGATCTATTTCATGTTCTTTTCTTTTCCCAAGGAAGACTTTTTAAAAATAATTCCTGTCCAACAGATTAACAGGTTCTCACCTTAAGGATTCAAGTAGTAACTACATAATTTATTTTTGGTGGAATTCTGAAACATCAGGAACAGGAGCAAGTTCAATAAACTATATCTAGATAGATAGAATAAGATATAAAGTATAAGATAGTATAAGATGTAAAGTAGACACCATTACTTTAATTAAGAATTGGATTATGCAGTTTAGATCCTGCTCTTGTGGCCGATTGGAAAATAGATGATCAAATTTTTTCAGTACTGAGAGTATTGATTTTGGCTTCTATATATCTCTAGGGTTGATGTCACCTGTCAGTCTTCCAAGGAGAATTGCTTCTTGTTTCACCAGGAGGGCTTAGGACATCTGGGGAGAAAAACTCTGGGAGAAATCCCAATTGTCTATTTTAATACATTCATATGTGTCTTATCATTGTTGAAGCATCCAAGCTGCAACAGACTTAAGAAGAACACTTTACATCCATTGTAACACTTGTGGTGTGCAGAGGAATTTATCTAGGATTGATAATCACTGGGAAAAGAAGAAAACAGCTCCTGGATTGCACAGAAACTCTTAGAAATGTGCTAGACACAATCTCTCCTTAGCTTGCTCCCAGATCTCACCACCACAGGTTCTACTATAACTTAGACCTAGAGGAGAGAGAATTTACAATCAGAGACATTTTTAAAATTCCTGCTATATTTTCCCCCACAAAAGAAAAAAAGAAAAAAAAATATTGACCATTCTCTCTTGGGTTTTGAATAGCTCAACAACTTTCCATGGCTTTTCAACACTCCTCCCTAATACCTCATTACAGAGCTGGTGGCAAGACACTGTCTTTCATCTGCTCGTTCATTCACTTTACAGAAAGTACCTGGAGTTATCCACAAGGATATCTCACTAGGATTCAAGTATGGATTTTTCTCTGACCTTTTCACAGCCCTGAGGCATTCAGCAAGCATTTTGTGGTCATGATAGCTCTTCTGAAGACACAAATCCAGCCATAAAGATGTTTCCATAGGCACTGCTATCCTAAAGACTTCGACTGCCTGTATGGATACATGAGAAGCAAAAGGAGAATCCATGTGGACAACACATCTTGAACTACAATTACCATATGGTAAATAGCAATTCTTTATTGTATTGTCAACAGGCAAGGAACATGCTCTGATGTGGAGGCTTGGGGTACTGCTGACAGAGTTAATGGATGAATCCTGGGGGAATACTCTTTTTCCCACTTGACACTCAAGTCACTTTTCTTAATTGGAAAAACATCTGTAAGAAGAACCAAATGAGTTGTAGGCCTTGACAGCTGATCTTCCCATGACTCATCCCACAAGGACAAACTTGTCTTATGCTTGTCCTTTATCTTCATCTGAAGTATTTGCCAAGAGGAGTGACTGCATTTTGATTAAATTATAATATTCAGTTTCAGATTTTCCATCTGAAGCCTTTGCTCCAGACAGAAGGACGAGAAGGGAAGGTTGATATTGTGGCAGTAATAAGGTTTTAGGAGTTATTTTGGGTAGAGCCAGTTTATTTAGGAATGCACTTTGGGCTCTTCTAATTTTGTATACATGGAAAAAAGCTGTTATTCAGTTTTAGGTTGGTATGAATTAGGTTGGTATGAATTGACACAATTTTTACTAGGATGTTGTTAATAGTGACAATGAGGCCACATAAAGATGTTAACTCAAGTTGCCTACACCTCAGCTACATGCTTAACTCCCAAAATACTGCCTGAAGAGAATTAAGGTGTATCAGTCTCCCAGACATGATGGCCTAAACCAACTCAGGTTATATGTTTCCTAAATCCCCCATTTCATTTGTTTTTCTGAAAAGCTCAGGGATAGATATCTCCAATGTAGGTATCTTTAATAATCTTTCTTCATTATGGAATTTGGTAGATTTTGTTCCTCAGAGCCTTTTCACTTTCATTGCTGGCAGGTATCTCTGAGTCTTTCCCAGCAAGTATAAATTAAGAAGAGCTTCCTAATTTCAATTAGATTATCTTGTCAAAATAAGATTGATAGCAAATTATCTCAGAGTACAAATACCTTCACAGATATAAAATACTTACACTGTTTTCTTAATTTATTGGAGAAATGCCGTTGGAGAAATTTACTGGAGAAACCTAGCTAGCCAGAAGCTACATATATTTGAACTGAAAATGAGACCTTTTCTCATGAAAGGGGTATGTAATAATTAAAGAACCCAAGGACTGTAGCAAAAGGCTCAGTGGATTCTCCATCTTTTGATGTCATCGTATGAAGACCGGCCGCCCTCGCGAGAGGTTCGTGTCAGCTACGAGCGACACTCGGTCAAACACAAATTATTGGGTTCAGCACAGGGGTAACCCAGTGAAAGTTAATGACCTGTGATATATAGGAAATCACACTGGATGATCTAATGGTTTCTTCTGGCCTCACACTCTATGAATCCATGAATATGTATCCTCTGAGGTTGCCTGCTGGTTGTATTCCTAACCAGGGGAACAGGCAGAGGCTGCTGTGAAAGAAAGATTTATATTTATTTACTGGCATCCGTTGTTCTTTAGCTACATATTCACATGTACAGACTCACACCCAGAGTTTTAAGAACAAATTCCTCAGTGAGAGGATCTGGAGCATTTGGGAAAGCCTGGTTGCTGGTAGCCTCCCCAGTGAGAATTTGGTGCTGTGAGCAGTGATTCACACAGTTCCCAAAAAGTGCTGCCTTCCAGTGTGTTACCACATCTTGGCAGCGTTTGAAGGGCACCCTGTGAGCATGAAAGGCAGGAGTGGTGACTCAGAGAGACACAGTGAGGGGTAAGAAACCCCTTCTGGTGGAATATGAAACACAAAAATACATATCCTTGTGTTCAGGGCAGTTCAAGGGCGGTACATCCTCTAATTGGGCTCATGTGTCTGAATAGAAATGGCTGTTCTGGCTGCCTGTTTAGCAAAGAAAGGCTTTGCCCCACATTTATTTTCTGGAAAGGCAGTGGGAATCCAGAGAACTCTTAGAATCCATGAGCCATCCTTGTGCCATGCTGCGGCTGCCCGTGTGTACTCACAACAGCAGCTTCCTGTGGTTGATTTTGTTTTGTTTTCCAGTTGGGTGGGAATATTATCTTTAAACAGACAAGAAAACGAAAACAAGTGACTTAAAATCACTTTCAAAATAATAATCAAGGAAGCAAGGATGTTCTCAGAAGGGAAGGAATAGTGACTGAGGAGGAGGTGAGCAATCTGAGGGAAAGAAGTTGCAGGATTTGGGGAATGCTGGGGGGAGAAGATCTCGGGAATGCTGTGGGGGAAGCCGTGTCTGTTTACAGGCTCTGTTTATCCACACCTGTGGGTTAGAAATGCTGTCATCTGAGGAGTGGCCCCATATTACAAGAAGGTCAAGCACCAAGCAGACCTAATTAAAAGCTCATTACAAGAGACAATCTCCATTAGCATGCCAAGTTTCATGCAAATCCATTAGCACCAGGGCTCTCTTCGGAAGCTTTAAATTCCAGTCCTGTGCCCCAGGGACTGGAAACTGTGGCCGGTTAATTTGCCATTCTCAGTCTGTGAACATTAGGCACAGTCCTCTTACTTTCTGGATTATTTCACATTCCAGCAAATTAGTTTTATCCGTTCTGAGAACATTTTAACAAAGAAAGTTCTTTTGGCATCACATGGATAAAATAACAAGGGATAAAAGAATGAGCAGTTCCCCCAATCAGGAACAAATAACTTTAAATCTCTCCTGAAAATGCAGCCTTTCCTGTTATTCCCACCCCCCCTTCCTTTCATTTATCTTTCGGCAGTCGGATTTTTTAATTACGTCTCTGCAGCCAGATCCCCCTCCCTCTCTCTTTATGATGGTGTTCTCAAGAGCCATGTTTTTTCTTTATGCCATTGTAGCAGAACTTGACTAAAGATCTTCAAACTTGTTAAGTATAAAAGTTGGTAAATGATACTATTGTTTGAGTTAAGGTCGGGGGAGAAGGGGGAAGGCAGTTTATCTGCGCTGGCTGTGGGGAGGGGGAAGGTTTAAAAAAAAAAAAAAGGGAAAGAAAAAAGGCTCAAATGAACTGAAATGGATCAAAGTAAACAGAGACATCTAAAAGCTTTTGTAAGTTAAAAGTGGCTATCTGTTGCAAGTCCTGCCTCATTAACTACTGATAGAAGCACTGTCTTGGCCTTCCCAGATATCTAACGCTGACCGCCTCTAACGAGATGAACTCCGGGTTATTCCCTCTCCCGTTCCCGCACCGCTGCTTAACCTCAGCCTCTCCACAAATGTTTATCCTCTCCCTAGCTCGGGAGATCCCGTCCCTAAACCTCAGCCCTCGCTCGGAGGAAGAAACAAGTTCAGAGAGGAGGAAGGAAGTGGGAGAAAGAGGAAAACATCCCCCAAGTCAGTGTCTTGCCTGGGTGTCGACACACGTTTTTGGGAGGGTGAATAGTGAGGGACAGGGCTCAGTGTCCACATTCTGGGTTCCAGTATCCCCGTGCTGTGCCCATTCTAGGGCTCAGTGTCCACATTCTGGGTTCCAGTGTCCCCGTGCTGTGCCCATTCTAGGGCTCAGTGTCCACATTCTGGGTTCCAGTATCCCCGTGCTGTGCCCGTTCTGAGGGGGAAGCAAGCTGGAAGGCAGCGCCTTGCCCAGGGAAGCTGCGAGGGGGGAACACCGTGGCTCTTTGACTAGGACCAGATAGGTCTCTGTGCAGAGTAATATTACAGCTCACTCTCTCATAAACAAGCTGCATGCCGGCTTCTAAAGAGCCCATCTGGCATAGCTTTGAGAATGGCAATAATTACAAGCTGATGATGGACATGGAAGAAAAGCCCTGCTGAGCTAACTCATAAGGAAGTACAGGCCAGGACTGTAGGGAAATTACAGGCTAAAACCCTTTCTAGTTTAGGCCTTTTGGTGTTCTTAATCACAGACTTTAAATGTTGTAATAAACACTGTTGCATTTTATTGACCAACTCCCATGACAGGCAAATCTTTTTTATTTTATTTTATTTTATTTTTACTATTTGTTATAGTTCAGAAAGCAGCTCGAGAACAATCGTTTCTTGAAGACTGGGTCTGTAGATTTACTTCATGAAAAGTGATCCAAACAGCACGAGTCCCTTTTGTTACTTTGCAATTAAAAAAGAAGGAGGGAAAAAAAGGGAAAATAAATATTTTAGAGGTCCACTTACCCCTGTGCAGGACTAGGTCACTGATAATGCCCGCTTTGTTTTGAGATTATCATTGAGGAATAAAAGCTCTAGAATGAGTTATTAAGTTTTTAGGTGAAACTCCTGCTGATTTCACTGGTGGTAGGATTTCCCAGGAAATAAAGCAGTTTTAGGTATGAGAGGTATGGCCTGATCTTGTGCCCAGGGAAGCTCATGACATCCTTGCTGACTCCAGCAGTCTAAACCACTGTTGGTGGAAGCTCAGAGGCCTCATCTGTGTCTGGGTTTAAATCCACTCTTACTGCTGTGACCCAGAATCTAAATATAAGGGGAAATTCCAGGTTACTAGGGCTCTGTTCAGCTACCAAACATGATTTTCCCAGTGAAAAACATGAAGTACATTTTCACAGTGGAACGTGGGAAACATGAAACACAGCAATGTTGATTGCTGTGATTGCCAGGGGAAGGTCTCTCCGGCACCAGATATCCCAAGTCTGGAGTGAAAAACCACTAAATTTTAAGAATGCTGCCACCTCTGTGCCTCTAAATGTCTGTGTTTTGGGTGTATGAATTTATTTATCATGTGGTTTTACAGCATGTGCATGTGGCAGTGCCATCTCTATGACTAGGGATGGATGTGGACTCTCTCTGTGGGTTTGGGAGTGCAGTGCAAGGGAGTTGTGTCAGTTAACACCACCTGAAGTTCTGCTTCAGAGAGCCTGCCTGTTTTCCCAGACTAATTTCACTCTCCTTTTCCTTCTGTGGAGTCTAGAAGATCAAGAGTTAAACAGCTCTGTGAGTTTTATTTGACTCGAGTGCAATAAATCTCCCAGGGTGACTGATAGACTGATAACTCTCAAAATCCATTCAGTACTTTGTGTGTCAAGGCAGCAGTGAATATGGAGTGCTGTCAGTTGTTTTAAATAACACTGTTTTGACAGTATGTTGTTTATTACAATTCAACACGTGTGATTTGTTTTCTTGGAGGAAATCTGCCTTTATTTTACACTGGGTTTTATTTTAGTTTAGGAAGATTGGCCACATATTGGAAATGCTGCATAATGTGGTGGGTTGAGTTTACTGATCCAGTTAAATCTTGGAAAAGTATCTGTGTTTTTACAGGATGCATTCTCCTATGAGATTCTAAATAGCAGAACATTCTGTTCCTTTAGATAAATGTTTGCCTGCAGGTATAGCTTTGTGTTTGTAAATTGTTCCATGTTGCTCCTATTTCTGCTGCAGTTCTTTCACAGACTTTTCAAAGTTTCTGCTTTACTTGTGGCTGTTTGTATCCCAGCATTTCATAACACAGATGCTTATTTAGGTTTCCCGATTACCATTTGACTATTTGTTCAGGCATCAGATTTTTTTCCCCCCTTTTTGTTGCAAAGTTGAAGGAATGTGAGGTCAGGGAATGGAAATTTACCTATCCGAATGCAGCTCTCTTTTCTTTCATAAACTTCCTCTGGCTTCTTAATCTGAAACTTGCTTGTCAATGTGAAATGATTTCTTTATATTTAACTGTCTCTTTCCAATACAGACTGGAATTGTTCCTAACAAAAGAAGCATGAATTGGTGGAAACTATATATTAAATGCAGGACTATTTGTCTAGTTTTCATTAGGTTGCTGAGTGAGAAGCCCAAACTCCTCTCTTTTCCCAAGGTACTCGGATATCCACCAAGTGCCTTCATCCCATAGCCTTGTTTCCTCTCCCAGTAAACCAGCTTTCCAAAAGAATGCTACACTCTCTGCTCTTTATACTGTCAGCAGTGACAGCAACCAGCCACGCTGACATTTCTTATTGTTTACAAAGGATGAGCGCCAACAAGGCATCTCTGATCATTTGATAAACTCCCCTAACCCTCTCCCCCCGCCCAGCCCTCTGCTCCACTGACCAAACTAACCTTTTCACGGTACACTGCCTGTAATTACCAGTGAAAGACGCTAACCAGAAAGGATCAGAACTCCAGCTAAACACAAACAAACCAGCAAAACAGCTCTGAAGATAAACTGCTCACAACTTACGTGGCTCAGCAAACAGGGCAAGCCAGGAGAAACGGAGTCGCTGCAGGCAGGGGGTGGGGAAGGAAGAAATCTAACCCTAAATTCCTTATGTGCATGTATTTTTCATATGAATTTTAAAATTGCTTGAAAAAGCATGCTTGAGTTGCATTAAAATAACTTTATTGTTTATTATCATAATCCTGTATATTTAATATCCTTTTCCCCCTTCAATTCCCCCACTTCTGCAGAAACTCCCACTAACACAGTGGTCAAACCGAGTTCATAGTTCCTCGTAATGAGCCCAGGAGTAATGCCTATACCAAAAAGAGTTTCTTTTCAGTAATGACATGAATTTGGCTCTTACCCACCCCCTCCTCAATTCCTTGTGTGACAAGCAGATTCTTTCCATGCTGTTTACCTGGAGGTGAGAAGCACCAGCACAAGAAGTCTCTTTGCTCATCCTTCTCCAAGAGGGAGTTGGTAAGGAAGGTGGTATTGATGGCCTTTGTTTGCAAATGCTGAGGTGGTGGATGATTATTTAAATAGTTTAAATTCCATTTTTTAAAAAATTCCATCTGTTGTTACAGATTCTACCTGAATTAGGTAGATGATGGGCTTGCTCTGTAAGCAGAACTTTTCCACTGAGTTTTTCAGTGCAATAAAGTCAGACCCACCTTTCAGGAGGGTGTGATTTTCTTCCCATAGGCTAAACTGCATTGGTTCACTCTTTCCCATGTAGGAGGATTGATACGTGAAAAACAAGAAGAACAAGTTTAGATCTCCAGCAGAAATCCAAATCTTCAAACTGAAGTTTTATTTTAGGCAAAATGGCAGCAGAAGATCTTCTGGCTCTGCAAAATTCCTTCCTATTCTTGTAAAAGCCTTTTCTGTTAAGAGCCAGTCATGCCATGTTATCCCAGTATGGAATTAGTCTTTTCATCAATAAAATAATTTTCACTTGTGTTACTTCTGCAGATGCCATTGATTAAAAACCCCTAAGGAACAACCACAAGAGTAGCCATAGGCTCCTATGACCTTTGGGCAGGCTTTGTCATCAGCTCCACACTGAACACCCAAGGGACCTCTCTTCACCTTTCTTCCTTTCAGTGAATTGCTGTTGTGTTGTGATGGATAAAATGGTTTTCACCTTAGCCCTAAACCCCTAATCCTTGGCTGGAAGCTTTAGCTGCAAGTTCAGCACAATCAGTAACCTGTTGCTAAATTTAAAGTGGCTGAGATCTGTCCTTGTGTGACTTTGCAGAGCTTCCATCCTCAGGCAGAATCTCCTGCATGCTGCTCATGTCAACATCATTGGTCAAGGCAGTACGTGGTGGATTTCCTATCATTTCTCTTAGTGTCAATTTTTATGATTTTCTCTTGAGTTTTTATCTCTTCTGAGGAGATTTTACAACATTGCCAGACTGGTAAGATATGAAAAGCTGAGCCTATGGAAACAGATTTGAAAGCCTTGATTTAAGGAACATGAAAACCTCCTTTAGAAGTATGTTTTATTTACTCTTATTGGCTTTCCTGCCTTCTCTGTCAGTCTGACTTTTTAAAATCTGCACAAAAGTGGTGATTCATGCACTTATGACACAAAAAATTAAAAATATCCATAGGTCTGAGATGTCATTATTTTTCTCAGAAGAACTGGGCATATCCCTGTGCATGTGATGTGCAGGAATGCCTTTTGTTTCCTCCCAGATCTTCTTGTCACAGTGGGTATATTCCAAGAAATCAGTTTGCTCCTGTTGTCTGGCAAGAACAAAGCCAAATGTTGCATTCCAAATGCACTTTATTGTATTGAAAAATAGGAATAGAATTTAAAATTAGCTTAAATATACTGAAAAATCCTCCACAAATATAAGGAATATTTGAAATTTTTAGACCAAACTATTTAGGAGAGATAAAATACAAATGCTGTTCAAAATGGCACCGCTATTTACCTTTTTAAACATCCATAGGTAGGAAATACCTTATGCCAGTATTCATTTTGCACAAAGTTCTCACTGGCCAGTGAATGTGGATGTAAATTTTTTAAGGAACTTTAAAAAAAAACAATTTAATGTATTTGGTGAGGGGAGACTGCAAATAAAGCTTATCAGAAAAATACTTAAATGCTGAAAACTGCTTCATCCCCATAAATGTAGAGAGAATTCATAGATTATAGGGCTAGAAGGTACAATCAGGGGCTGTGCTGTTTCTAAGATGTTGGCCAATATTGGGTATTTCTGAAATTAGAGACAGAGGAACCTATAGTTTGAGCCAGGGCAGGCAGTCCAGGACTCCAATCCACTGTTGGCATTGGACAGAGATGGAACACGGAACACGTGCTCATCTCTGAGTTACACACTCACTGCAAACCACTTGGGTTTCTTTTTCCTGCTGCTTCTGTAATTAGAGTTCCTGTATTTCCCACTACTGTCCTTTTATCTTGCCTCTCTTTCATGTTCCAAGGCTCACTATCACCTTCATGCTAATGAGACACTCCCTGGCCAGCTCAATGCTTGTTGTTACCTTCCTACAGGTAAGTGAGCGCTTTGGGTTTGCAAGTCTTGCCTGTTCTGGATCAATGTGATGTTTAATTCCTGTGCTTTGTGTTAGTGACTTGCTGTCAGTGTGTTCCCAAAGCTCAGGGCTGCAGTTGAAGGGGATAGAGAAAGGCACTAAAAATAAAAACATTTTAAAAAACCCACTTCCCTCTGCTCTCATATGCTTGTATTGTATCAATCCCAAGAAGTCCCGTGAATTAAGATGAGGATTTTCACCTCATCCAGCAATCCCTTGCCCTTTTATGTCCACTCCAATGAAGTCATGTCTTGCTGTTTAACTTTCGTGTTACAATTAAGATTTTTACTTCCTCATGTGATTCACTGCAGAGGAAGTGGATTCAGAAAAAATTCAAGGGCCAAAAGACACAAGTCAGAGGAGAAAGTAGGTGGAAAAGGAGGTCTTTTTCCAAGTTACTTATTTCCAAGTCAGATTAAAAAGAGCTGTAATAGCAAGTCTTGCTTCCATCAGCATTCAGTGGTTGGGAATAAGAAGGTATTTGAACCAGAATCTCCTTAAGTCAGGAGAAGATGCCAGTTGACTTCAAGGAGGATGTGTGTGAGACAAATAAAGGTCAAGCACTTAAAGGCAATGGGCTAATTGTTGTTTGAGCACAGAGATTTCTGTCTGGATTTTGGATCCAATGTGATTCAAAAATGTGATCTCTAAATTCATGTCATTAATGCACAGAACTGTTTTACAGTGAGAACTAAGAGTTTAGATCATATTTAGGGTCATTGGTCAGGGAACTGCACATAGATTCTCTATCTAAAATGAAATGTCTTTGCTACACAAAACCACTCATCCCTGGGCTCTGGATGAAGCAGCTTTTCTGCTTTGTAGATTTTTGCTCTATTGCATTTGCAGGTGCCTCATATTTAGTCACAGACAGCAAATAATCAGCACTTATCTGAATAAATATTCCTGAGTCATCTGCCTGAATGTTCTCATTGTCATTTCCCAGCCAAACTGCCTTTCCAGTTCTTTTCCCTGCATTTCTGCATAGTTCATTGCCCTCATTCCTCCACTGGAGTTTTGTTTGATGTCTCTCTCTTGTCTGTGCACATCTCTTTGGGCCAGTGGCTTTCTCTGTGGTGCAGAGTCTCAGGATGCAGGAAAAGGAGGTTGCCACAGTTTGCCTCTACAGAATTCCATGGGATGTCACCAGGAAAAGCACAGTTGTTGCAGATTTGCTAGTTCGTGGCCTACACTTCCATGTGAAAACTTCAATGGACTGGAAATCCAAAAAGCATTGCTGCAAGTTGTGTTGTGGAGGAGGAGGAACATGTCCATGCTGCATGGCTCCTGCCTCATGGTCCTAGAAGAGCTCCTCTGGGACACACACTCTCTCTCTTCCTAAATAGTTCTCTCTCCTGAACTGGCTGATCTGCATTTTTTCGTTTAGGAAATTATCAAGATGGGAGGTTTGCTGCTGTACTAATGGAGCATCTATCCAAGTGGATCTTGTGGGGCACTGGGTTTTGGCTATTATAGCCTTGTGGTCCAGGTGAAACAGAAAACACTCAGCTAAGAATTTCCATCAGGGAATATCTGCATTAAAACCATGAAAACCAAAATTCCTTTTCAAGCAACCAGTGTTTCCTTTTGGGGAAACACTCCAGGAAAGCATAGCAAGAAATGGTGAAAAAGAAGTCTTTTGAAACAGTGCTCTGGGGAATTTTGCTTCCAACTTGCTGATCTTGTTGGTATAGGTGAGTGAGAAATGAGGTTAACTGTATTTATATGTATTTGCATCTATTGTGGAACAGGATTTTGCCCAGTTGAGAGCTACATTTTAGGGATGACAATACGCTCTGCCATAGCTTGGTGGAAATGGTCCATCCAGTGCTGGCCTGATGTTTTCCATGCAGCGTTGAGGTGACTGAGTGCTGGAACAGGCCCAGAGATGCAGTGGAGTCTGCTCCATGGGAGCCATTCCAAACCCACCTGAGTGCACACACACGGGGATGCTGCTTGAGCAGAGAGGTTGGACTCAGTGACCTCCAGTGCTCCTTCCCACCTTGTCCGTTCTGGATTCTGTGATTCATCCCACTAAGCCCAGTTCCCTCCCACAGTGTGCTCAGGCCTGTGAATGCTCCATTTCTCCGCTTCTGTCCTTAGGGAACAGCAGGGGTAGCTCCTTCTCTGAGGCATCCAAATGAACCAGTTGCGCCTGTACTTGTGATGTTTGGAACTGCTGTGATTTTAAAGGCTGCCTAATGCTGAGTTTACTGGAGTTGTATAAATCTTTGCTTTAAATCCACTGTAAATATGTTACAGAATCTGCCAAACATGCATTAAAATATTTTGCTCTAGATATGCCTATGTCTAACCTTTTGGTTCCTAAGAGCTTTAATCAGTAATCTTCAAGTAGGAAGTTATTCATCTTTATTGCCAGGCACTTCTCAGTGGCGGTCGTGGCAACAATCTTTTCATTGCTTCTGTGTTTAGTTGTTCTTTGACATGATAGAAGTCAGCTGCAGTTCAATGAGCTCACTATTTGTGCAACTTAATTGCTTGCTTCCTTTAATATGTACTCAGTTTTTCCTTTTATGAGCAGGGTTGTTGGAAAAATTAAGCTTAAGGATATGGCTATCCACTGTTAATTAACCTCCTTCCCAAACACATTAGGAAAATAGGTCAAATGGCTGTTGAGTGTTAAGTGTACCATTACTAAGGTATTTCTCAGCTGGAAAATGAACCCTGTATTGGATAAGATGAATTTCCAAATGAGTTTCAAGGACTTAGGTGTCCATGAATTTCACACCAAAATTCAATTAGATCCGAGTGCCTAATTCCCTTAAGCTGGATTTTACAAAAGCTCTCAGGAGAGTATGTTAAGGAGTTCGGATTTGGTGCATGTTGTGCATGTTTAAAAATAGCCTCAAACTGCTTCCTTTTGCTCTTCAGTTGGGTTTAGTGGAATCTTTGGATGCTTGATCCATGCAGGCATTGAGAATGTGCACAAGAGCAGGGGAAAAAAAGAGAAAGGAATCAGGTTCTTCCTTGGGATTTGTATGTTGCATTATTGAGGATACTGCATGTGTTTGTTCTTTCAAGAATGACTAATATTATTATTCAGATTTGAAATTCTTAGAATAGCTCTGTTATGTGAGGATGTATAAATAGTTTTGATGAGTATAAAATATGCTCAGTGAGGGAACTGATCTATCAAAACAGCTTTATACAGTGATAGTGTAATTTCTTTCCATGTCAGAGATATATTCAGATGGAAAAATCACTTTAATTGCAGTGGTGATAGCTTGATTGGAATTCTGCCCATTTGTCACCAAAACTGTACGTGAATTTTAAAACCATGTTTAAAAATGTGAATTAAGTTGGGAAGTTCTTAATTTCTTTAATATATGTATTTTACAAAAGAGTGGATAAGGTTTAAGAAAAAATGGAATTTGGAAGGTTTCCCACTGGGAGATAAAAGCTGTGTTTTGTTATGATAACATCTCTCAATTGCAGTTCCCAGGCTAAGTCGGGAGACTTCTTCTAGAAGGGACTTCCCACATGTGTAAACTCTCCTCATCCAAATGTGCTACAGCAGCAGCCAGCCAAGATATTAGAAATATTAGATATTAGGAAAAGGTTCTTCCTCCAGAGGGTGCTGGGCACTGCCTCCCCGAGGCTGCCAGAGCTCCAGGGGCTTTTGGGCAGTCCTGCCAGGGATGCCCAGGGTGGGATTGTTGGGGAGTCTGGGCAGGACCAGGAGTTGGACTCAGTGGGTCCCTTCCAGCTCAGGGAATTCTGTGATTCAGTGATTCTCTGGAGATCAGAGTCCACTGTGCCAGGCATGGTCCATGGGTGTAGGAGGCAGCCCTTGCCTTGGAGAACTTCTGGGCTGAAGAAGCAAAAGGAGAGGAAAGAAGGATTCCTGTCTGGTTTAGAGGGCAGGGATAAAATTCCCAAGGTCACACGGTGGCTCTGTGGCCTCCTTTCAACAGCACCAGAAAGAATGTTATTCCTTCAGGAATACCCCTTGGGTTTGGGTCACAAACAGGAGTTTTGCAGACTCCAGAACCGAGAGAAGCGAGTGCATCATCTTCAAACAGGCCTTTTCCAGGCAGGGATTCCCAGCACCAATCCCCCAGGCCTCTTCCAGGTGCTGCAGCTACATATCCCCGCACAGAGAGTGAACTCCATCCTTTCCAGCACAAGTCCTGCTTTTGCTCTATTGTTTTTCTCTGTTTTTCTAATATAACTTTATAAAGGGCTTGGGAGATTCAAGAAGGGGAAAAATAAATATTAGAGGAGGCTTGGCTCTTCCTTGGAATTGTCTTCCCATCTCACCAAAGCCAGGGTGAGTGGAAAACTTCTGGCTTCCAGGATGCAAGCTGGAGCTGTGCAATACACTGTCCCTCTTTTATACCAGTCCAGGATGCTGTAAAAAGGACATAAGGTGGGCATAAATGACATTTCTGCCAAAATCAGGGCCCCTTTAGCCATTGCCAACGGTGTAATGGGGCCTGTAATAAATGAGCATTAAGTGCTCCTTTAGAGTGATGCGCTGGAATTGCTGAAATGCTGCCAGTGTGATACAAGCATCAGGAAATCCCATTTGTTCCATGTGGCCAAAACCCACAGAG
This sequence comes from Melospiza melodia melodia, assembly GCF_035770615.1. Lineage (NCBI taxonomy): Eukaryota > Metazoa > Chordata > Aves > Passeriformes > Passerellidae > Melospiza > Melospiza melodia. Next base: position 3,265,287 of record NC_086199.1, on the reverse strand, counting down.
AAGCTCCATGAAGCACTTCATTTTTTAATATGGCTGTAAATAATGTAGAGAATAAATACTGAAGTCCAGAGAACAACTTTACAGACGTGCTCCTGAAAATAGGTTTTCACCCTCCTGTGGCTGATGGTGCTGCACTTCAGGGTATGGATCTGAGGTTCTCCTGGCTGGAAATGCACCTGTCAGTGGGCAGAAGGTGCAAAGTAGCTGTGGAGCATCTGCCAGCCAGGTGAGAGCTGTAAGCATTGAAAATGAATGTAGAGTTGCTGCTGTTTGCAGGGTGGCTGCTCCTTTCAGTACCCAGGGAACTGATACTGGAGTTTGTTTGCACACAGATACTTGGAGTAAGAGAAGCAGCTGATTTTGAGATCCTGGGAGGACACCCAGGCCAAAAAATGTGAAGAAGATAAGAGTGTGATTTTAACATGGACATGTAGTGATAGAACAAGAAGGAATTGCTTTAAACTAAGAAAGGGGATATTTAGATGAGGTGTTGGGAAGAAAATTCATTGTGAGGGTGGTGAGCCCCTAGCACAGGGTGCCCAGAGCAGCTGTGGCTGCCCCATCCCTGGAAGTATCCAAGGCCAGGCTGGACAGGGCTTGGGGCAACCTGGGATAATGGGGGGTGTCCCTGCCCACGGAGATGTTGGAACTGGATGAGCTTTAAGGTCCCTTCCAACCCAAACCACTCTGGAATTCTATGAAAATAATGCAGGGAATCAGCAATTGCTCCTTTACTTATTCATCTTCCTGCGGGGGAAAACAGCGTGAGGATCCCCAAGCTGGTCCACCAGGAGCTGGAGGGAAGAGTGGCACTTGGTGATGGTGCAGGGACAAGTTACTGATGTCCCACTGAAAGGACCCGAGTGCTCCCAGCCCTTCCATCCAGCGAGCTGGATCAGTGCATTTGGTGTTCCTTGGGGACCACCTTCCAGTGGGATTTGTCACTTGGCCATGGGAGCTGTACCCCAGAGGGACCGGGGGGTTGTCCCGCCTGTCTGCAGCAGGACCCGCTGGTGGCTGGGATTCGTGTCGCAGGCCAGAAGGTGGCACTGCCGATACTGCCTTGGAGGGGTCCCATCGGCTCCGGCCAGAGCCGGGAATTTGGGGGAAATGCTGCAGAGAAGAGGCACCGTCAGACGGGATGCGTGGAGGGGTGGCAGGGTCTGAGAGAGCCTAAAGCAATGCGCAGTTTGGATGCGAGGTTTGGTGTGAGACTACGGGAACGTCCTGGGGCTTCATCTTCCACCGGCAAGCTTGTAATCTTATTAATCACAGCATCAGACTGTGCAAAATTGTGGAAACTTGCAGATTATTGCAAACCCCCAAAGCGAAAGAGCCTGGCAGGAGGTTTAAAAGTGAGCATTGCAGAGGAGTTCTTGGCTTGGGCAGTATGGAAAGCTGGGTTGTTTTCTGCTGAAAATGGGCAAAACTTTGCCTTCCCAGCCCTTCTCTGTCTGCCTTGGCAGTGCTGGGTGGGGAGAACTGCTCACATTTCTTGCATTTTGTATCTCTTGCATTTCTCTCTCATGGTGAGTAAACACTCTTTTGTCAGTGAATGCTCAGTAATGAGGGAGAAACTGATCTGTGGTTTGGCTAAAAACAAGAGACTGATATTGGAAGGAAGGAGCAGGTGAACAGCTGGCTGTGAGCTCTTTGTTAGCACAGGATATATATATATATACACATACACACACACATACATACTCTCAGGTTATACATGTCTTCTTCACCCTGAGACTGTGTGTATTAGAAGAGGATTTTATACCCTGCTCCAAGGGAAGCCTCCTAAAGACAATTTGATTGGAAATTACTGTGGAAGGCCAGTGGGCGATTCATCATCCAAATGACTTATCCCTCCCCCAAAGTTTCTCTAAAGTTTCCTGTCACAGCTCATGTGCCCTGAGGAAAAGTGCTTTTTCTTTCTTCATTCCTTCACTCCTCACTAGCTACTTGTGTGGGTGTCCTGGGGTCTCAGTGAAAGTGGTGCTGTGCCTGGATTTGTCTCAGCTTATCTCCACTCTGATTCCATCCTGACAGTGTGAACCTGGAGTCACTTATTAAAGTCCAAGGTGTCCACTCGTGGAAAGGCTTACTGGGCACGCCAGGTGGGAGCTTTGCCTTCTCCAGAGCATCTCCCAGCTGCTCCCCCTCCACACTCATGTGGAGATGCTTAAACGGGTGACAGGAGAATGAGGATCTCCAGGTCCTAAAGCTGTGAAGTCACCCTGGCCAGGCTTTGTGCCTGGGTAAGTGCCTGGCTCAGGAGAAGAGCAAAGCCTACAGAGTTTGCAGCCCTGTGGGGACCAGCTGGATTAAATCATGAAGGGTGACAGGTTTTCCTTCTGCTGTCCTGTGTGCAAAGGGACAGTAATGAGCAGCTGGACAGAAGAGACCTGTGAATTGGGAAGATGCACAAGAGCTGAGAAAAGACATCAAGATCAGAGTTTTGTCCTAGGAGCACCAGCCCTTTACCTGGAAGAGAGTGTGAGGGGTAATAACCTGGTCTCTGTGCTCTGCTCTTCATGTGAACACGTAAGAAATGGCTTCACCACAGAGGGCCAAGCTCCCAGACAGATGCAAGAGGCTTGTGCAGGGGAGGTAAGTCCTGCTGCATCCCACCCCACTCCCTCTTCCCCTCTGTGGGCAGACAGGGTGGCTCGCAGTGTGACCGAGCGTAAATGATGCGGCTCTTGGAGTTGGCAGGGAGGGAATTTGATTTTTTTTTCTTTTTTTTTGTTTGGTCAGGATTGCACTTGCAGTTTACAGCAGGCTGGTTTCTGCTGAGAGGCAGATGTGACTTTGCTGTGCTGCAGAGGCAGCCCCCATCCCTCCTCTGTGAGCCCTGGTGGAGTCCTGAGGCGGAAAAGCCGAGTGCAGCTCCGAAGGGCACACGTTTCCTGTCTCTTCCTCCTGGCAGGTTTTGTCTGCAGACACTGGCTTGAGTACCCCATAATTACATTTTCACTTTTTTTAATATAGTAACACATGGCTGGGCTTGTGGTAGGGAGCCAAGTGATGTCTTTGGGCTGTGAGGACTATAAATAACCAAAGGGATCATTTTATTTGGTTATGGAAGGAAGAAGGTCTTTCTTCAGCATTTGCTGTACAAACACAGCTTTGGAGCAAATAAAGAAGGGTTCTTTTTTTTCTATATGTTAGGGAGATACCCATGGATTCAGCAGATTGCTTCAAAAGTGAAAAATCCTTTGAGTTACATTTCTTTACACAAGGCCTTCACACTGTCAAGCTGCCCAAATTATAGCTTTGTTTTCATTTCAGTTGTGGCAATTGTTGTGCTTTTGTTAAAAATACCATTCTGTGTCTATTCTAAGCTCTCAGTAGCAAGGACTGTCTCAAAATAAATGTATGTGCAGTGCCAGGCACAATAGATCTCAGCTGTGCCCAAGACTTTGGGGCACAACTGCCATATATGCAGCAAGCAGCTGGTTTGTGTGACAAGATGCAACTTTTCAGGTCTAGATCTTGGCACTATGAATCTTGAAATCCAGGATTCCTCATTTTTTTCTCCACATTGTGCTGCTTGGCACTCCTGTGTAGGCTGTATCTGATTGCACTATGCTGTCAAAATACATTGTCACTTCATGTTCAGCACATCTTTCTGTCACTGTGGTGATGCCCCCTGGATCTGTACCCTGAGTCCCACACACAGGCGGCCCCTGGATCTGTACCCTGATTCCCACACCCAGGCAGCCCCTGGATCTGTGTGTTGCTCTGACCAGAAGTGCTGAGTAGCAGACAGGAACAAGGCTGTGGTGCTACTGTGCCTTAAGGGAATTCCTGACAGCAGCAGCCTGGATCTTCAGCATTTCTTCACTGGGTGGGTGGCCTTGTGTCACCCAGTGCTGGGACTCACCCTGCTCTGAGGCCTCAGCCCAGGAGCACCACATCATGCCAGGAGCAGCCATCCACCCCCACCACATGCCTCATGGATAATTTGACGTTGAATCCCAGAATGGTTTGGGTTGGAAAGGACCTTAAAGCCCATCTCATTCCAACCCCCCTGCCATGGACAGGGACACCTTCCACTATCCTCAGGGTGCTCCAAACCCTGTCCAGCCTGGCCTTGGACACTGCCAGGGATCCAGGGGCAGCCACAGCTGCTCTGGGCACCCTGTGGCAGGGCCTCACCATGCTCACAGGGAATAACTTCTTCCCAATGTCCCGTCTAACCCCACCCTCTGGCTGTGTGAAACTATTCCCTCTTTTCCTGTCACTCCAGGCCATTGTCCAAAGTCTTTCTCCAGCTCTCTTGGAGCCCCTTTGGGTACTGGACACAACTGGTACACAAGAGATGTTGAGATTCCTCTAACTTGTGGAGTTTGCTTTTAGAGTGAACGACTGCACATGAGGCTTGAGGCAGGAGCATTTCAGCCTGCTGTGTGTAGCTTTAATTCTCCACTGGAATAAGCCACCCATGTCCCAGTAGCTGTGCCAAGTGCTGGATCTGCCATAAACAGTTTGCAGAATTTGAACACAAGTACTTGAACGCAAGAACTTGAACACAAGCCTCTCCTAACAGAAGGGAGATGCTTGGGTGAGTTACAAGCACATCCTGTGCATCTGCAAAGGTCACACATCAGAGAGACCTTTCTGTGCACCACAGACCAGGATGCCTGATAGCATCTACATATTTATTAATATGTGTGACAAAAACATGAGATGGGGACATTTACACCCCCTTTTTGTAGATACAAAATGTGATCAAAGCATACTCCAACACCCCAAAGGGGTGAAGAGTACTGACCACAGCCTTTCTCATTTCTTCTTGGGAAAACACACACAGTTCCACACATGACCCAACCCTGAGCACCCACAAGACCAGGAGGTCCCATTCCTGGATGTGTGTGAGCTGCTACATTTCTGCAGGAAAGGTTCTGTTCCTACAATTGCATCGGTACAAAGGAGCCACAGTTCCATGATTGCCCCCAATTAGTGGTGCTGCCAGATCATTCCTAATATTTTTTCTTCAATGGGCACAGCAGTGCAATGGATCTGACTGTGTGAATGTTTGGATGGGGTGCATTGACAGCAGTGGTGTCTATCAAGGGGAACAACAACTCCAGATTAAATAGCAGGGCGCTCTCTCTGTCACGATGGGGCAGTTTCAGGGAAAAAGCTCCCATTGTTTCCTCGGCCATATCGAGGGGGCTGACACAAGGCCCTCTTGATTAAACGAACTGGCAGCAGAACAGCAAGTTCTTGTTAACCATACATGCCAAAAGGCCCTAACACAAACAATCCCCATTATAAATTAGGCCTTTTACAAACAATATTTCAAGAAACTACTTGTCCGTTTTCCATGCCATTATGCATTTTTAGGATGATTACATGTTTCTGCTGGATAATGGCCTTTTGCCAAGGGCAAAATGGAGTTTCAATAGGATTCATTATGAAGTGAAAACTTTTTCTATTCCCTACCTCCTGGAAGGAAAAAGCCACTCACAGATAAAGCTGCGATATAATTACGTTGCTTTAGATAACCAGCGATGTTGCTTCCCAAATGATAAGTACTTGTTTTTATCCTTCCTTAATCTCACAGGCCCCTTGTAGTCTTTTAATAGGAAGTGGTGGCAGCTGTGAAGGCCACTTGATCATTTGGGTCTGAGCAGAGTGCGAGGCTGCCTGGCTGATAAAAGCCAAGACAGCTCCAGCTATCAGGACAGCTATTAGAGGAGGAAGTGCTGTCTGTGAGGACAGGCAGCTCTTCAATGCACTGCTGAATAATTATGCTCCATTACAAACCTTTCTCTTCCCCCTGTTCCTTTTGCAGAGCCTGATCTCTCCTGGAGTTCAGACATGCTGTTAATATCTGCACGGGAACGTGAAATGCTGAGCTGTGGGGATGGGGATGTCTGGGTTTGATCCTGCAAAGGGCTGACTGATCAGGGTAGCAGCCAAACCCTTGGATCCTGGTGCTGTGCACAGGAGCTCAGCAGTGCTCAGTGTAACAGAGGAGTTACACAGCAGCTCTGTGACTGGGAGCCTGACAAAGGCACAGGTTGCCTTGGGGATTGGAAAAAAAATAGGGGGGGGTCTTGTAGTTCAAGCCCTGATCTGGGTCTCAGGAAAGCTGGCTCAGTTTCCAGTCCTCCTTCAGAGTCCTTGCTTTTGATCAGTCTCTCACTGCCCTCATTTCTTATTTGTTACATGTGAATGGAAACGATTTCTCCCTTTGGCCAACTCTTAGGATTATAGGATCTGAAGATAAAGACTCTTGTCATCTGTACAGAATATCAAGATCAACAGGCTTTTGCCTGTCTTAGCTGAGCTTTTGAGATGTTACTGTACCAGATCCCATTTCTCTGATTTACGTCTCATGCAACCTTTTTTGTTTATAAAGATGCCCATCATTCCCCATTTCATGCTTCCCTCATCATTACTGCAGGAATTTAACCAGGAGGGCAAACAAATAACTTGGTGACCGTGAGAACAAAAGCCCCAATTAATGAAAATTCATTTTGAGGTGGCAAAAGCCATTTATTATACCCATATAGCAATTATTATCAAGTTAGTGGTTCCAGGATTTCATTACTATTATTAAGAAGACAAGCCATTGAGGCTGTTATGGTCTGAGGTCTTTAGGAACACTAATCAGGGCTTTTCAACCCTGGAAGGAAGGAAGCAGGATCAGCTCATGTTCACTGGGAAGGGAGTAAGGAGTTGAGTCTCCTGCCTGTGTGACACTGAGGAGTCTGTGATGACATCTGAGGAGTTAGATGAGGTGAAGGTGAACTGAGGCCACCTCACCCTAATTCTGCTTCCCCAGCTGTGAGGAGCCAGGAGAGCTGGGAGGAGGAGTAACCTGGGGGAAGGAATGTACTGAGGGAAGGTGTGGGAGTTTGAGCGAGACATGGAGGAGCAGGGGAAAAAAAACAAGTGATCCTGGGATTTAGACACTGAGCTGTGCCTTTCATGCTGCCACAGTGGTCTTGTATGAAGTGAGATGCTTTTATTGTCCTTATGCTTTTCTTTTTCTGGGTACTGAGCTTCATCTGATTGCAGGTGAGCTTAATATTCCAACGTGTGTACATGAAAAAATATGTAAAACACAAAGTACTTTGCAATATCATGCCCTGGACATGCAACATTTTTGATCTGTACTGATGTCTCCTCTCCTTTCCCTGCTCAAGAGGGCAATAATTCCATTTATACCACAGAGGAGATAAAGCCCCAAAAATTAATGTGGAATTAGGGTGATGGGTGAGGGAGAAAGGAGATTATGAGAGTTTGACAGATGATTGTATTATGGGCATATAAATAAATACACAACCTAAGCAATTCCCATGCCTTGTGTATTTCACTATAAAATAGAACGGGTGGTTGGGAACTGTTCACACAAACAGACTGGGAATTTGAAATACACTTGTGGGAAGTTAGTTTTTAAGGGCTTTTTTTACAATATAAGTGTGTCATATAATATGTATGTTATATTAAAAAAAACAAAACAAAAAATAAGGGAGAGGGATTTTTATACTGGCAACATCCAATATATAATAGTGACAGGACAAGAGGCAATTATTTTAAACTAAAATGCAGGGGTTTAGATCAGATATCAGGATGAAATTCTTCCCTATGAGGCTGCTGGGGCCCTGGCACAGGGTGCCCAGAGCAGCTGTGGCTGCCCCTGGATCCCTGGAAGTGTCCAGGGCCAGCTTGGACAGGGCTTAGAGCAGCCTGGGATAGTGGAAGGTGTCCCTGCCCATGGCAGGTGGTGGAACTGGATGCCTTTGAGGTCCTTTCCAACCCAAACCATTCCATGATTCTGTAGAAATGTGTCTATATTAACAGCATATGTTTTTATTTTGGAAAATCAAAGAGATAAACCCATATATATGTATAAAGTAACACACACCTGGTGAGCTGGGCTTCTGGGACTATGAAATCTGGTTCTCTCATGCTGCAGGCAGACAGAGTGAGTGCAAACAGGCATTGCCAGCTCCTGCTGCCTCTTGTAGGCAAGAGTGAAGCACCAAGTGACAGCAGGTGACAGTCAGGGACAAGCTGCCAAGGAGTGCCAGGAGAGACTCACTCAGTGAAGGCATCTCCTGTGTGTTACCACAGCCTTTTGTAGCCAAACTACATAATCCTGCTCCTGGATCTATCAAACTCCACCTGGAAGTGCCAGAGGGATGGGACAAGGAGTCTGCAGGCCTGACACTGCTGTCCTGACAGGTCACACCCTGATAAAAGCAGCTGTGCGCTCCCCAAAAGGCTGCTTAATGCATTAGTCATTAGGTATTTAATTACCTCTTTTCACCTGGACTCAGCTGACCTCTAATGACCAATATTTGGGCTGAAAACAGCAGGGATGAATTGCAACAGGCCCTGAGAAAGTCTAAGCACCAGTGACTTCTTGGCTAGGCCATGCAGGAAGGCTGTGGCACAAACCCCAGCCATAAACCCAGAGTCATTCCTGGCTGCAGTGGCTGTGCTCAGAGCACCAGGCTGCATTCGCAGCACAAGTGAAAGGGAGGAAATCCTTTCCCAGGCTGGGAACTGGGAGCTCCATTCCCTGCCCCTGGAGATGGTGGAAAGGCTCATTGTCCTCTGTGAGCTTGGCTCGGAGCCGTCTGAGGCTCTCCCGCGGAGCACGTGGGGAAAGTGCAGCCTGGAAAATATCCTGAGGTAATGGGGAGAAGGAGATGGGAGAAATGCTGCTGCTGGGGGGAGAAGAGCCCTTTTTGATCATCTAACATCTGCCTCTGGGCCACCACAGCAACACACTCCTGATGCAGAACAAAGTGATCCACATGGAAACCCCAATGCAGAACTTGTGTGTGGAGAACCTTTCAGCATGGGAAAAAATGAAGAATGTCCAAGAGCACATTCCAGAAATTTAAGTGTACAGCTACTACACTGAAAAGACCAGGTTACTCTCTCCCAATTAGTTCCTTGAGCCAGATGGCAGAAAGAAGGATATTATTAAGAAAAATAAGCTTTATTAGGGAAGGATCAAGGAAACCTGAATAGAAAACAGATTGCTTCAAGGCACTTGAATTCTCTGCCCATTTTACTATCAAAATCACCCAAACTATATTGACAAACTAAGGAAAGCTTAGAAAACCAAACAAATAATAAACTCTGATAATCAGCAAGCTCTCCAAAGACCCTGCATGCCTCAGCAAGGGAAATTCCAGTGAAAATCACTGCATTTCCAAACTGGTGGTTTCAGTGTTAATCTTCTGGAGCTGTTTTTAAACAAGGTCTGCAGCAGCTTATGTAGCCAGCTGAGCAGATGATGTGAATAAAAGAAATGAGCCACAGATCAAAAAAAAGTCTACAGGGTTTGGCTTTTAATTTTACCTCACCGTCTTTCACCCAGATGTGGTTGTGGGTAGGTATCAGCCAAGAAATTGCAGGTGGCATGGTTATCTTGCTATTTACTGAGCGATGATGCTGCTACCAGCTATTCAATAATAGGAAATGACTAATGATGTGGTGGAAATTATGAACCAGGATTAATAAAACTTGAAAAGGAACAGTCTGGTCTGTTTGATCCTCTGAAGAGGAAGTCTGTCTGTGTACAAGTCTTTTCCCTGAGGTGGTGTTCTTATTAGTCTGATCTGAGTATGGAGTAAAGGGAACTGAGTTTGGAAGTGGCTTAAAAAGAAGACAGTAAAAGAGGACATGAAGTATTGTTGAAAAACATCCCTGGGTGACAGGCTCCTTTCTAATGCTGCCTTGCAGGAGGGTGGGGGTAAGTCACAGGAAGGCAACTCCAATCTGCACGTTTTGCTTGCAAATAAAAAGGAATTTCTTGGAGAGCTGCATTTGACTCAGGTCTGATTTTGCTGTTCTTTCTCCTGCCAAGTCCTCCTTGAGTAATTTTGCTTGATGAAGGACTACAGTCCTAGGCTAATTCCAGCGCTGTGAACAGGAGGTGCCACTTTCCAAGTGCCATGGCAGTGCTGGGAGTAATTTCTTGGTGGAGAGCTGAAAGCCTTTCACAGGGATGGTGCAGATGCTGTGATTTGATAGCAAAAAGGTGCCCTTAAAAATCAGACCCAAGAAAGAGAAGCAGAGGGCCTAAATGGAGTAGACTCCTGAAGGGATCCTAATGGAAGAGGTTTTGGGATATACTTCCTAACATGAGTGCAAAGGTGTTGGAGAACTGGAGTTTTTCTGGGTAAAACCAGCTGAGATGGCACCAAGAAGAAAATATGTTTGAAGTGGCAAGATTGACATCTAGGACTTGTGGTGGGTTCCAGGCTGTTACCACAGGAGTGGGAAAACTGGCCTCCTCTAAATTGCCTTCCATTTCTGAGAGAAGAGACTTGGGGTTTCTTGTTTTCAAGGCAGATTATCTATTTCTTGTGTTCCTTGATGAATAAAATTCCCATGACTGCTTTGGTGAGCCACTGATCTCTTCTGCTCTTCTTGAGCGAGGTCTAAGTTGTAGCTCCAGTGAAGTTCATTCAGTAGGGAACTGAGTAATGATACTGAGTGGCCTGTAATGTTGGATAATGTATGAAGGAATTGTTGTCCTGGAATAGAGGATTCTAGCACTACTCCCTTGCTTTAGGCCTTCTTGGCTCTGGCACTGTTTGAACCTCTCCTGCTCTCAGGCACATGGTGTGAATTTTTGGCTGTCCTGTGCAGGCCCAGGAGTTGTCTCCATGATCCTTGTGGGTCCCTTCCAGCTCAGCATATTCTCTGATTCTATGATAGTCTTCAATTTCACCCAATTTATTAAGTTCTGTCAATCTGTTGGATCCACTCTAGTTGCAGTTAAAGCTTCAGAGTGTCTGCTACAGCCTCATCTGGTCCATCAATCCTGATGGAGCTGTCAGCACGTGGTGTTTGCAGCTCGGGCCTTACAGAGCAACAAACATTTGGTCTCATTTCAGTCAGTGAGGACAAGTCACCCCTCAGACTTTGGTGTTCAGAGTTTGCTGCTCAGACAATGGACAGTCAGTAACTGATGGGTGTGGTGGAGCTCCAGAGGTGGTACTGGGGTAGTTTGTGAGAGCTCTACCCTCCTCCTGTCCCATCTCTTCTGTTGTCTCTGGTTCTTTCCTCTTTGCCAGCTTTCTTTTTCTCACTCCTCCTCTGGCTTCCTCTTAGTCTTTCAAATAATTTATGTTTAAAGTGAAACTCAGCTATGCAAGTGGTTTTATATTTATAAATTGTATTGGGCTGACCCTCTCCTCACCTCAGAGCTGGTATTTTTAAAAGCCCTGTTATTTCCCACTGTTTCAGAAGGTTAAAAGTCCAATCTCATTACAAATGCTGTGCATATGTTGTTGTTTAGTGTTATATCAGTGCATTACCTCAAAGTGCACAGCCAATCATAACCCTGCTGGACTGTGTCTCACGTCATCACACGGGTGGGATGGAGGCACTGATGCTCTTTAAAGACATTAAATCCTGCTCCCTGCTTTGTAATATCCCAGGATCTTCCTTTTGTCCTTTTGGTATCATCCAGCATTTTCCCTCTCTGCTTGGGCAATACAAAGAAACATTCAGGACTTAAAATCCCATAATCAGCTTTGATCATGCTGCTTTTGGGAAAGCAAGGACAGATGACTTTGTCTTGGTGGAATGTTCCTCCCTGCAAATCTTTTGAAGTTCTTTTTCTTATTATTTCCCTCTTGATTTAAAACCAACCTACTAGATTTTTGTTACTGTTGTCTTACTCTTAAGCTGTGGCTCTTTCTCTTTGTTCTTTTTGCCTAAGAATTTACTTGACACCAAGTTTTTTATCTACTATGGTGAAAAAAGGGTAGAAATCTGCCTAATACTTGATCAAATTAAATTTGCAGTGTCACCTGAATATTTTATAATTTTAGAGTTCTCAATACTGAACCTTTAGTATCAAAAGTCTTTGCTTATGTTTGGAATGGACATGGTCCTGTCATGGTTAAGTAACAATTCTATTTAGACCAGCATATTCAGAATATCCTGCAACTGGCCCCCAGAAAGAAAGTAAATGATCATCCTTGATTGTGGGGAGCATGTTGTGACTTAGTTCAAGCCAGGAGGAATAAATGCAATGCCTTGACCCATTGCTGTTGATGTTTGGCTACAGGAGATTCAAACCCAAATTGGGTGAATATTACCCCAAAATGTAATGATGAAGGTGAAGCTCTCACATACACCTTTGGCACAATTTTGTCTGTGGTGGTAATGGTGATGATGATGATGATGATGATGATAATAATAATAATAATAGTATCATCTTAGTGTTACTGCTTCACCCACAAAAGCAGCCTCAGCTCAGCAGTGGTTCCCTCTTTTTGTTCCCTCAGAAAGTGCCCACTCTCTGCAGAAATTGATGCTCAAGCGATTTGTTTTTCTTCTTTTTGCTCTAAGCTAGATGAATATAATGTCCTCTGGAGTTGCAAAAGTGTTTTTGTATCTCACAGTCACGTTTCAGTATCAGCAAATATTTTAGATATGAGTTAAGAGAGGTACCCCACTGACAGAAGAAGGCTGGCGGAGCTTGTAGTATCACATCGTAAATTCCCTCTTCTGCTATGAAAATGTAATAAAACATGTGGCATGGCAGATTTACAGTGACAATGCTGCTGCTGTGTTAAGGCAACTATTTTATCCCTTTGTTTTAAACCACAGTTTTTACTGTACTACACACAATGAGCCTTTCCTCTGTGCAACAATGCCTGCAAGCCCCACATTAAGTCAAATATGATCTCATGGTGACTCTTCATCAACTTGTTACACCATTATCTCTCTGCTGCTAATAAATTTTAGGAGGGAAAATTTATATGCAAATCTTTCATTTCAGCTGTGGTTATACTTGGCTTATCATGAGCCTGGTAGTGCCCCCACCACTGACATCATGCTTGGAAAAGTCCTGTTCAATAGGTCTTGTACAGTTTTAGTGCAAAATTACATTCCCATCCTGACTACACACATGTGATGGGCTTCCCAGCCACCTATAGCCTGACCCTGCAGGTGAAGCAGGTGGGCAGGGTCCTGCTGGACAGCTGGAGTAATTCAGGTGGGATTTTGCTTCTCACTGCCTTTCCTGGTTTATGGGTTCTGGCCTCAAAATGGCCATTTATGATTGCAACCTTTTATTAATAAAACTTGAGGCTTCTTCCATCCCCCACTGATAGGTTGCCATTGAGATGAATGAAAGTTAACTTTCTTTAAAAATTTCCAACTCTTGTTAAGATAATAAAATGCATTTCCTATTAAGGAAATTGCCTAACTATTAAGGAGATAACCCACAATTATTATGATTTACTTTAACCTTCTTGTATGTGTTGATGTGAATGCCTCAGTACAATGGCAAGGATAAAATTTAGGAGGTTTATGCCTCCCTGCTTCCCAAAGACACAGGGGAACAAGCTGATCTTGTGGCTCTTGCTTTTAATGTTGTCTCCAGGTATTTTTGCTTCATTGTCCAAATTGTACTTATGAAATTGTACAACTGCTTCCTCTCTGTGTTTGCAGCTGTACTGGGAACATCCAGACAACTCCCAAAGACTAGAAGATTGCTAAAGCAAAGCCAGCCTTATTTTATTTCTTTTCTACTCTGTCACTGGGCAGGCTGCTGACTGAAATGGCAGCAAAGGAGTTTGTGGGTACCCACCTCAGAGGCTGTGATCATTGTAATCCATAAATAAAGAATATCCTGAATATTCATGGGAAGAGAACAGGGGAGGAAGCAGCAACTGGAAGAGTGAATAAAAATTAGTAGTGTAGTGAATTAGCTACACAGATTGGCATTTCAAAAATTCTTATCAGATTAGAAATATGTGATTCAGACTTGTGATTGTTCCTCGTTCGTACCTATTTGGGAACCTCACCACAAGGAGTAAAAGGGATCAGCTTGGATAGGTGGAAGAAGAACATAAAACCTGACGTTCACTTGCCTGGTAAGGAGAGCAGGAGCACAGACATCCCTCCATGGCTGCAGCATTTGCTGTGTCACTGAACCCATCTGCTGCACAACTGTCAGGATTGTGGCACTTCAAACACACAGGGGCAGAAATGGCTTTCCTTTGACAAGCACTTACTCAGCAGATTAAAAGTGATAAAACCAAAAGGCATCAAGGATCAGGAGCCCTGGGTCTGGAGTACACAAAATATTGCAATTACAAGTGCTTCTAAATCTTGGCTGGTTTCTCCCTAATGCTGAGAGACCAGTGGAAAGAAGCAGCCACAATATGTCCAAAGGTCAGGAAAAGCCTGGCTCTATGTTTGAAGTAATTCATAGAAGAACAGCAATGAAAATCAAAGGAAGAAATGAAATGGCTTCCACTGTTATTGCAGGTCACCAGGAGAGGCTCAACCAAGCAGTGATTTAACATTAACAAGAACCAGCACACATGGACAATTCCAATCAAGCCAGGAACTGCTTTTTTTCTACGGCCATGAGGAAAGTTAACTATTGTAACCCAAGTCATCTGGCTTTTTTTTTCCAAGGAGCAGAATTTCCTTTCTTCTTCTGGAGAAGTTTTCATTTTGTGAGGGAGTGTGTTTACAATGCATTCCCACATCAGAAATGGTGACATCAGTGATTCCTTTTGCAATTTCCCATCAGTACCCTGGGGACAGGGCTGGCCTTCCTCTGTCAGTGTGTGCTGAAATCTGGGGACAGCAGGTGCAGTAACACACCAAGTGCAAGTGCTTTCACCAGGCTTTAAAGCCAGGGAAAGTTCAGGAGTTACCTCAATGCACAGCCTGGTCCAGGGTCTGCTTGCTCTTAATTTCATGAAGCTCAGCGACAATGTTGTAGTCTAGTAGTGACAGAAATCAGTGACTCTGTTGCAATAGCCATTCTAATGGAAGGAACCTTGATGTTCAAACCCAAACTAAGCAGGCACTAAGGTATTTTTAAGTTTGCAGCTTGCAAGTCCTTCATGTGGATTCACTAGTTGGTGAAAATTATCTCCCACTCCTAACTGCTCCTTCTTTCTTTTCACGTTCTGGGGCTGACAGATTAACCCTTTCCCAGAATTTGGGCTCTGCAGCTCCAGGAGGTCTAACCCTCTTCCTTCTCTCCCTTGAGGCAGGAGATGGAAAGAATCCATGCTGTTCCAAGATCTGCAGGTGTTTGCCATGCTCTGTATAACTCCCTGTGCTGGTGAACCTGCTACAGGTGGTCTGGGCATGTGGGCTGTCTGCAGTTTTATTTCTAAGGGCATGAGCTGTCTGGCAAGTGAAAAATTGGCTTTTCACTGAGTTACACTAAATATGACTCTTATCTTCTTTTTCTTTTTCTTTCCTGGATGTGTGGGGGATGTCCCTGTCAGGATAAGACACACTTCACATGATGCCTGGAGATTTAAAAGCACTGTGAAAAGAGATTGGGCTTGCTTAGGATTTAATGAACAACTTGTTGAGCTCATTTGGCTCTCCATGATTTAGCAAACTGATAAGTGATTAAGGATAATTTTCCAGTTAGCTTGCTGCTACTCTTTAAAGTGTCTGATGAACATCAGCAGCTGAGCTGATTGATAACTAATCATCTAGTTTGGCACTGCTAATTGCTTGTTTAGCCATCAAGCTCCCTGTTTGTTAGATTTTCAGGTGGTCATCAGAAGCAGTCTTCTGATCACTCAGTCATGACTGAGATGTCATGAGATCAACCATCTGTTAATGAATTTTCAAACCCAATCTGTAGAAAGTCATTTACATTCCCTAGCAAGGACTAGAATTCCAATGAATTTTAGACTATTATATGGCTTTCCCATGGAGACACCCCTCACCAGAGGGCCTTTAAAGGTTTCTTACCAAGATGGTTGGAGCTAATCCTGCTGAGGTGGGGGGTGGAAAGCATGTGTGTGTATTTCTGTATCCCCACATACCATATGTTTCTCTTCTGTGCAGTCAGGAAGCAGATTTGTCCTCCTGCCATGTATATTCATCAGGTGTTATCTGACCTCGGGTCCTACTTAAGGAAACATCTAACTGAGGTTGATGGAAGACTTGCCCAAGTAATGACATCATTAACAGGACTTGTGATAAAAGTGGAGTGTCACCCTCAGTGATTGCATGAGCATTGCATGATAGCTGGGATGTCTGTAAAATCTGTACAGAATTAACTACAGCTGCACAATAGGTGATTAAACTCGTTTTCTCATGCTGTAACTCAGTCCTCTTTAATACTCATTTAAGAATTCTTTCTTTTATAGGATTGTAATATGCATGATCCCATTCCTTTCCACCCTGCCTATTACTCTACAGCAGTGCCTTATTTAATACCCTACTCTTATTTTTATTGCTTCTAGCAGTCAATCTCCTCTCCTCGGCCTCTGTCCTGGGTAGCTTAGCCAAGAAATGGGGAACTTCTTGGTGGGGAAAGTGATGGAAAAGGAACAGAACCACTCCAGACTTGCTGAACTAGT
Source organism: Melospiza melodia melodia (assembly GCF_035770615.1). Taxonomy (NCBI): domain Eukaryota; kingdom Metazoa; phylum Chordata; class Aves; order Passeriformes; family Passerellidae; genus Melospiza; species Melospiza melodia. The sequence goes on along the minus strand of NC_086199.1, from coordinate 3,248,947 downwards.
CCCACTGCAGAAGTGGCTTTTCCAGAGAAAGACTGGCACAGGCAGGTTCCCTTCTGTGTGATTTTTCTTTGCACCTCTGAACCTGCTTAAGCAGAGTCATTGTAGAATAGGACTATGTCACTTCTTCAGTCTCCTCAGGTCCTTTTGTGGGATAAGAGGAAATTCTTACCAAGGCTTTGTGATGCTGGTCTGTAACTTTTGTAAAACCTGGGAAGTCTGAGAGATGAGGTTTTCTTGCATATGCCCTTTGATCTGGTAACCCCTTCAGGATCTCCTCCTGAAGGAGAGGAGAAATTGTTAGATCTACTTTAGGTAAAATCCTGATGTAGATCATCTCAAGTGATCTGACCATTCAGGATCTGTTTCCTATAGAGTGAGAGATGTCCTGTAAAAAAGGACCATAAACAAGGCAAGTTTTCAAAGAAATTGGATGCAGTTCATCAACACTGCCAGTGCACAGCATTGAAAGCTCGTGAATTTGTCACCACAAGCACAAAACCAGAGCATTTGGGGTTCTTTTCCCATCAGTGAATAGTCTGAGGTCCCTGGGAGTGGTTCTCAATTGTGATCTGAGAAACTGGAGAATTTCAGTGTGTGATTCACAAAAAGCTCAAAAGCCTGTGCACCAGACCACCTACTGCGTTCAAGAGAACAATTTCATTCAAGATCTTATTCAATCTTGAATTAAAGACTTTAAATTAGCAAGATCTCAACATATTCGAAAGGTGCATTGGTTGACTGTAGGCAGGTACTGAAAGGTAAAATCTACTTTATGCTTTTTAGACTTTGGGATTAATCTTTTAAAATTTTCTTAATGACTGTAAGGATTGGAGACCTCTTTTAATTTTTAATGAGATTGAAGTTTTTATATAATAACAAGCTGTTGGTAAATGGCACTTTGAGCAACATATTTAATAAAGAAAAAGACAGCAGTAAAATGGTTGGAAGGACAGATATGGCCGGGTTACCTCATCTTTCCAGTAGCAGAAGGTAATAAGTGAGTTCTATTGTTTTTACTAGCATGGAAAATAAATTCAGCCCCATCAAAGAGACTCCTATCTAGTGAAATGAAACAGATTTAAAAGAGATTTATCCATTAAAACACTGAGCTAAGCTTCCCTTGGTCCCTACTGAGCAGAAGACGCCTGTCCCGTCCACCTCTAATCTGAGAAGCTCATCGTGTCTCCCAGACCTATTTGCAGAGAGACACTTGTGGGAGATGAACCCTTGGCATGGGAGGCTGCTTGTCTCCAAGGGCTGCTGGAAGGGCTGCAGGGCTCCTTGTCTGCCTCCATCCACCCACACAAACAGGAAGGAAGCCCTGCCAGATGATAAGTCCAATTTACCATCCAGGGTAAGTAGATGCCAGAGAGGATTGTTTTCGTTTCCACGGGATTTCTAATTAAGGGACATGCTTTAACTGTGTTTTCAATGGCTGAACATCCAAATGACAGTTTGATATGAGCAATTTGTCTGGCAGCATAGATAAATTCATACCAAAGCTAAAGGATTTTTCCATTTAAAATGGGTACACATCCTTAGCTGTGAATCGGATCAAACATTCCTGCAACTAAAGAATCCCCTTTATGTAACAACTGCTTTTTAACCTTCATTCTTTGCACTTTTAATGATCAAAGTCTCTCCTGATTTGTCCCCAGTCATTGACTCTGCCAAGTGCTTGTTTTTTTTCAGAACTCTCAATCTTGTTCCAGTTTGATGAATGAAGGGAAATGTCTATTCCCATTTCTCCTGTCCCACCCACCCCTAATGAGCAGCAGCATTGTCTGACTGACTCCTGGGGGAATTTGCCACCTGCACAGAGGCTGGGCTGGGCTGTCACAGCTGGATTTCTTCTGATCTTTGTTTTCTAGAGATGTGATGCAGTGTCTTGAGAACAGGTAGAGAGAAAAGGTGCTGGTGTCCCTCTGTCCTGGGAAGATCAGTGCAGCGTGATTAGGCCCCTGGGTGCCAGGTGTTTCGTAGAAATATGGAATCCCAAACTGGTTTTGAGTTGGAAGGAACCTTAAAGAGCATCCAATTCCACCCCATATGGGCAGGGACACCTTCCACTATCCCAGGTTGTTTCAAGCCCTGTCCAGCCTAGCCTGGAACCCTTCCAGGGATCCAGGGGCAGCCACAGCTTCTCTGGAAAACTCAGGGCCTCACCACCCTCACAGCCAAGAATTTCTTCCTAACATCTAATCTAAACCTATCTTTGACAGTGTGAAGCCATTTCCCCTTGTCCTGTCACTCCATGCTCTTGTAAATAGTTTCTGTAGTAGTTTCTGGAATACTGGAAGCCCATCCAGTCAAGAAAGGTGTTGCTTTGGTTGGGGACATGTTGCCTTTTATCACGTTCACAGAAATAGATCAAAGACACATTCACGATACCCGTGGCCAGCAGAAGTGATGTGGGCAAACATTAAGTGGATTTGTTCCTGTAGGAGTCCCAGTTTGAAACTCTCTTGATAACTTTGCCAGGTTCAGCTAGAAAGGCTCTGACATTTAGTGCTGGTTAATGAGAACTGTGAGCTTTGAAGGTTACAGAATTGCATGTTCTCCCTTCCCCCCAGCATCACATGGCACCATTGAAAATATGTCTGAGCAGAGAATACAGTTATTTTTGGTACTGGCCCAGAAACTTATCAGGTGAAGTGTAATTAATGAATCAAGTGCCTTTAAATATCTGCCCGGAAGCAGCAGGTACTCTTTTGGTGACTGAGGACTGGAATTCCATTCAGAAGAACAGTAAAAAGCTTTTCTTACATCATTTCTTCACGGTGTATTTGTCCTGCTGCTTCCAAGGATGTTGAATTTTTGCTGCACCAATACAAATCTGCCTTACCTTGGCAAAATATAAAATTGGAAGATATCAGTCTGTGTGTGCTCAGTGGGGATTCTGCTGAAATCCTGACAGGGTTTGCCTGCCCCAAACATAACTGCAGTCCAAGGTGCTGGGATGCACAGAATCATGGAATATCCTGAGCTGGAAAACGACCCACAGGGATCATCCAGTCCAAACTCTGGCCCTGCTCAGACACCCCAACAATCCCACCCTGTGCCTCAGAGCAGTGTCCAAGCACTCCTGGAGCTCTGGCATCCCTGGGGCTGAGCCCATTCCCTGGGCAGCCTGGGCAGTGCCAGCACCCTCTGGGGGAAGAACCTTTCCTGAAATCCAACCTAAACCTGCCCTGGCACAGCTCCAGCCATTCCTTGGTCCTGTCACTGTCACAGAGCGCAGAGATTGCAGCTCCCCCTCCACTGTCCCTCGAGAGGAAGCTGCACACACCATGAGATAGATGTAGGTTTCCTTTAGAACTTGGTCCTTTCATGCTCTTCTTTCCTGGGTCATCAAATGCCAGAAAACGTAGAGGAGGAATCTGTGAGTTAAATTCAGACGAGTCCAGGACTAGCACAAAGATTGTGGAAAGGGAAATGGGAGCAAGGAGTTTTCCAAGGTTATGCCTGAAGAAACAGTGTGAGGAAACTGCACAGGACTTACAGAGGGGTTGAGAATAATGAGTCAAGGTAAACTGAGAGTGAGTACAAGAAATGGGATAGAGCCAGCTGTCTGGGAAAGGACAGGCAGAGCTTGAGACAAAATTGGGTGGGGTTAATAAAATCAGGAGCTTATGGGACAGAAACAATCACCTGTGGGGGTAGAGAAGAAGAGGAGGAAGCAGGACAGTGACACACTCTGTGTGGAGAGGGACATCTATGGGACAAGGAGTGGGGACTCTCTGTCCAGGCAAAAGGAGACAGTTATAAAGTGTGGGTGTGAAAATGGGAACTGGAGTGAGTTGACTCTGAGAGGAGACCAGCCCTGGCATGAAAGCTACAGGTGGTTCTCAAACAACATTGAATGGAATCAGACTTTGGGACCCCCCTGGGCAGGTCCATGGCCATTTGTGCCCATCCTGGAATGAGACATGGGGTCAGGGGCACACCATCCCCCTCTATCTGAGCTCCTCTCCACCTCTGCTGTCCATAAAGAGCATATATAACACCAGTGGAGAAAAAAATATGGACTGAGCGTAGAAAGAAGGTGTGTTCATCATGGCCTGTGCTCTGGGGGATCAAGGCAGGGGCAGCTTGACCTGAGCATTTTCTGATAGTGGGGAATGATTGAATTTACAGCTGCACTGACATCCTGTGAATGCAGTCTCAGGGAATAACACAGAGCAGTGGGTGAAGGAGGCAGGGAAGGGTTATGCTGTGCAGAAGGGAACAATTTTAGCAGATAAGTAATTAGAGATAACAAAGCTGGAGAGCACGGGGCTGATAGGCCATGGTTGAAATACCCACATTAGTAAAGCCAAGAGTCAAAGGGCTGACTCTGTGCTCTTATTTTCTATAGTACAGATGTTTGATAATCCCAAAAGAGGTCAGTGCTCCAGGGCTGGGCACTCAGCACTGTTAGGGGAAGATGGTATTTGCATTAAGGAGCCTACAGTTCAAACACAGGAGGCAGACAGAGTGGGAGAGGAGCAGCAGCACTGAGAGGCAAAGCAGGTGGCCACAGCTAGCAGCAGAGCTGATTCCTGAACTTCTGAATCCCACTGCACTGGTGTGTCTGTTAAATTGTGCTGCTGTTTGTGTTTTACCAAAGCCAAAGGGATGTCTGAGTAAATGCTCAAGGCTAAAGGCACTATGGGATTTCTGCCCTAGAAACCAGAATACAAAATGGGCTGATCTTACTCTTTAAAGGAAAAAAGCAAAGGGGTCAGTTCCTATTCTGAATGGTCCTGCGGCCACACCAGCACACAGAGAGTGCTGTGTATGAGAAGAGAAATTCCACTGAAATGGGACTGCAGCCCTCAGTCCTGGTGAGAGATGCAAATGCACTGAAATCTGTTTAGATTGGCTGGGAAATACACAGGTTTCAGCATGTCCACAGCACCCAGAAACGTCCTCAACACTTTGCTCAACAAATAAATTAAGTTGTTACTTACTTGTTCTGAGCATTTATGCAATGGAATCTTAGTGCTACATAAGGAAAGTTAGGGCAGCAAGAACAGAACCATGGAACCACAGAGTGGTTTGTGTTAGAAGGGATCTTAAAGTCCATCTCTTTCCAACCCCCTGCCACGAGCAGGGACATCTTCCACTAGAACTGGCAGAAGTTTTAGTGCAGAGCCCATGGAGGCAGCAACACCAGCAGTCAAATCTCACACCAAGTTTTGCAGGAATTTATCTGAGTCTTTTTGCATAGAAAACTCAACTCCTCTTCTCTCCCATAAAAAATAGCTGGAAGTGTCCATACATTTAAAGATTTGATTCTAGGATGATGCTGCTCATTTAAAAATAATGAAAGTTTAGAAATGAATTTATGTGCTCAGTTGCTTTCCCAGACAGTGATGTTTGAGTGACAGCAATAAACCCATCAGAGGAAGCAAATCTGGGTGTTTATGTCACAGCTGAATGAATATGACAATATTTTTATGTAGTTGAGTTTATTTACGACATCCTGCTGCTAAGATCAGTCCACAAAATGGTCAAATTTCATAAAAGTAACATCTATTGATACTCAATGATACATTTATTTAAGATTTCCTCTCGGTTTATTGATGTAAATGTATTGTTCATTTTTCACATACCAAGCACTGTTGTTTAGTCTCAAGGGAATTTTTGTTACGAATTTAACAACTGTGACATAATAAAAAGCACATTTAAGGAAGAAATTAAGCGTTGAGAGGATGTGACCAAATGTTTCCATGGTGTTTTGCCAAAATGTCACTTAAATGCCAGCGCAACTTTCATCAGAGTTGCTCTTTCAGAACTCATCTTGCCCACCAAAAAAGTAAAACAAATCTTGTCCACATCAGTAGCAGGCAGGCCTTCAATGCACTTGCCAGAAAATGATTTCCAAAGTTTTATTTTAATTTTGGAAGCTCCTTTCAGCTCCCTGGTGATGCACAAGCTCTGTGTGTTGCACAGCTGATGGATGAGGAGGAAGTCGATGGCTCAGTGTGTAAGCAAAAATGTTCAAATGAAATGCCTCATGTAGGCACCTGCATCTCTAATTAACAACTGGCCCATAATGTCAGGAGCTGATTTTCAGGAAGTTCTTTGTTCTTTGAAAGTCAGGCCCCAAAGTGGGCAATGAAAAATTGAAACCTGAAACATCGATGATTACTTCAGGGAAACTCGAGCCTGATGTCAAAGCAAACTGTGAGTGTGCATGTGCAAGTCTGGGGAATGCTGTCTGTGCTGCTTTTTCTATAATTCTTACTGCTTTTGTGAAGTAACTGAAGCGAGATTGGTGCAAGAAGCTGTTTCTCGTGGATTATTTTCTATGAAGTTTTTTGGGAAAAGCTGGAGTAGTGATAGAATTCACTCCTGGGAGCTATATCCCCCATATTTAGTCTGTGTTTAAAGCTGGGTGTTTTAACACAGAATAAGTTTTGTAGATCTCTTTTTCTGCCTGTGTGGAAAACAGCACCATCTAAAAGCTCCATGTGTGATTTTCTCCTCCCTGAGCTCTGGTGCTCCATGGAGGTGGAAGGGTGAGCTGGGTCCCCACCTGAGCATCACCTTGCTCACGTTCTCATCGCCTTGCTCCAGCTGCCTGCTCCAGGGGTCACACTTGCTCTGATGCTCAGGCCCAGCAGCAGCACAGGCTGTGCTCTGTTTAGGATGGCTGGGACCTGCAGGCCTAGCTCAGGCTGGGACTGATGGCCTTGGGCTGGGGAAGGAAACCCAGGGGGGCCGTGAGTGCCCTCAGGGCCCTGACACAGAGTCAGATGCTGATGCAGATCTAGGGAGCAATTTGGGAAACAAAGTGATGCTGTGGACCTCACACAGGTGACTCACTTTGAGATGGTTCAGATAGTGAAGTGCAAAGCTAAGGGAGCAGAGCTCAGGGACTCTTCCCTCTCCCACAGGCAGCACTGGGTGCTCTCCCTTCTACAGCAGATTTTGTTCATTTAATTATCCCACAAGGGTGTGATTCTATATACCCAAGAAAATCTAATTTCTTTCCTTTTTGTCTCGAAGCCATTAATTTCTTCAATTGTAATTAAAAACCAAAAGTGTAGGAAGCACATTCCTGAGAATTACCACTGCCAGAGCCTCTCCCTTTTTTTCCTGTTTTCTCCTGAGAAGAGCCTGATCCTGCCGCTTGCTGGAATGTGTTTATCAAACGCTGGATTCATATGGATCAGCTGTGGGGACACGTGCAGAGGATGGGATGCCTGAGGGAAGGACAGCAGCTCCTTGGGGCAGCTCAAGGGCACTCTTGTGATTTGGATGCACTTATTCAGCTGTAGCTCATTATGGGGACATTACCTCCCTTGCCTGGGCAGCAGCTGTGACATTTAAATGTATAGGATGTTACCAAAGGAAGTACTTGGCAAAACTTTTTTTTTTTCAGTTTCCCCTGACAAACAACAAATCCCCTCAACAATGGTTGGTTCTGGCTGTGAGTCACTAATGTCTTTGGAAGGATGTGCTCTCCCTGCACGGGGCAGACCACAACCAGCTAAATTAAACCAGCACAGGGTAACCTTTGTGGTTGAGGGGCACGGTGGGGAGTTCCCAGATGGTTTCCTGAAATCTGGATATTATACACCACTGCTGGGCTGTGTGAGAGCTCTGCAGGAGCTCCCTGAATCTGAATCCCTGAAAGGCAGGGCAGATTCTCCAGTGCTACAGTTTCTGTGGCTCTTTGGTATCTGTGCAGATAATCTGATTTCTGCCAGCTGAAAGCTCCTCTTTAGAAGCAGGCCCTGGTTTCAAATGTTAATGAAAAGGTGATTTGGATGGGATCCTGAGCACCTGATCTAGTGAGTGGCATCCCTGCCCATGGCAGGTGTTTGGAACTAGATAATCTTTAATGTTTCTTCCAGTCGAAACCAGTCTATGGTGATTCTGTGATTCAGTAATTTCTAGTAATTCTAGTAGTTTAAGTGAGGCATCTGCCATGGAATTCAAAGGGGACTGTGAGCATCCTGTGGTTATCTGAAGAGAAAATTTAATCTTTGGATCTGATAAGCCTTTTATGAAAGTTTGATTTCCACTTTTGAGCTAACCTAGTGCTCAGGAGCTTTTGTAAATGGCCCAAGCTGTAGAATAAATTCTTTATGCTACTTCCAATGAGAAAGTATGGTGAGGATGAGGAATCATGATGGGTTCAGAACAATCCACAGAAACGTTCTGCGTCTTGGAGAAGTGAACCTTCATTCCTGGGTGGTGCAGTAACAGCTTAGCTTGTACAGCTGATTTTACAAAAGTATTTATTTCAGTGAAATTAATTCCAGCTCACTTTTAGTTCCTTCTTTTAGTATTTTTCCTTGTTCCCTCATTTGGCTGGTGATGAGGTGAGAGCTGCAGCAATGGCATGTAGAAACTCCTCTTTGCAATAACATAAGGCTCTGTGCAGCCATAGGCACTGACCCACCAGCACTGGGATGTTGAAATCCAACTGGGAACAGCTTCACATCTGCCTGGTAAGGTAACAAAGCAATATTAACATTTTCATCAAATGTTCTGAAGTCAGTTTGGCTTGGCTGGCTGAGCAGATACTCAAGCCAAGGAGACTGTCCTGAGCTGGTGTCAGCAGAGAAGCAATGCAGAGCAGTAAGTGAAGCTGCAGGATCTTCAGAGACATTTCAATAAGGCAGTTAAAGTGACAGAGCTTTGAAAAATCCCTTGTTTTTCTGCCTGTGCCTGCATGAAAAAGGTGTGAGAAAACCACTATACAGTGCAGGGACTTTATGATGTCACCTTCCTGATGCCTTATAGAAATTCATAGGAAGTTCAACCTTTAATTGATATTTTTCCTGAAGTTCACCTCAAGTCTCCAATATTTAGAGAAAGGTTCTGGTTGAGTACTGTGAGATGGCCATTGTGAGTGTTGAAAGAGGAGGTGAAGAATCTATTTGGCTGCGAGGTGTGCATCACAAAAAGGTACCAGTGCTGATTTGTAATTCAGCAGTGAAAGAAATAACACGAACAGATAGGTGGGAACATGACTGGGATCGTTTCTGTGCAGGAAAATGTAAGCAAATAGCAACAGTGAGCAATTAAGCATTGCTGCATTTACTAAGGGATGCCTTGAATGCTTCATCTCTGAAAGCCTAAATGGCTGTGCAGGGAGGATTCTGTAATTCAGCCACAGTTTAGCAGGGTCAGTGCAGGAATTAGAGGTTGAAATCCTGTTGCCATTAGGACAGAAGTTTAATTAGAGTGGCTATAACCATCCCTGCACGCTGATAATTTTACTCCACCTGGGCTTGCCAGACTGAGACTGTCTATGTCCTTCATATCTCTCTGTTTATGCCTGAACAGATTTTTATTTGCATGCTAGTTTGGGAATTGATTGTTCTTTGTATCTGTACTTGCATTTACATGTGAACAAGTATATTTGTTCTTCATCAGCCTTTGTTCTCCTATTTTTAAAAGGCTTACTCATCCCCTCAAAGATTAGCATCAGTACCATCTGATTTCGGTGACAGTTCTCACCCCATGAGCAGCAAGAAATTGAAATGAACTGTTTCTGGAATGAGCCATTGTTGATCCAAGCTGTCCAACAAGTACTTGAATAACAAATATCTCTTACCAAACTAATGTTGGTTCATGAACAGAGAAACAGAATGAAATTCACTGCATTGCTTGTTTGCAAAACACAGTTCAGCCCTTTCTTTGCCTGAGCTGAGCTGTCAGGAACTAGATCCTTAACTGCTATAAACCAGCTTAAGTCAATGACTTGGGTGCCTGTGACAATTTACGTTAAGTGATCATCCAGCCTCAAAGTGCAGGGGACAGCAGTGTGAAAAAAACAAATGATGGGGAACGGTAGCAAAACATTTCAGAATAGCCAGAGACATTTCTGGGATAAATTGCAAGTTTGGTCTGGCTATTTTTTTGCAAAGATAGGGTTTGGGGGTAGTGTAGGGTGGTGGTGTTGTTGTGTCTCATCACCTTTTTCTCTTAGTGCTTGCAAAGATCACATCTGAAGCCAAATTTGTAAGGAGGAATAATGTTAGCACAAGGGATGCAGGTGTGCAGATGGGGAGATGGACAACCTTTGGAACAGAAGCTCTTCCCCAGAGGGTGGTGGGGCCCTGACCAGGCTCCCCAGGGAATGGTGACAGCACCAAACCTGCCAGAGCTCCAGGAACATCTGGACAATGCCTCCAACACTGGGGATGGTGCTGTGCAGGGCCAGGGGTTGGGCTGGATGATCCCTGTGTGTCCCTTCCAGCTCAGGGTATTCTGTGATTAATTTTTGCTCTTCTTTGTACCAATTGCTTCAATAAAGATCAGCACTTGCAGCCAGAAAATTTGCTGTGCTCATGTTGCTGGGTCATCACTGTTACAGGAACACGGTCTGACCAAGCACATCATATTTTCCAGTTGGGTTTATGGGCTCAGCTGGGCAACTGGCTCCAGTGTAAAAACCCCAGAGATTTCAAAAGTTAGAAATTGAATCATTTGCTTGATCTCCTCTTCTGTGGTTTGGTCATGAGACAGTTTTACAAGGAGGCGTCATGCCCAGGTTGCAGGAATGCTGAAATGCTAAATTTTATCTGACCAAGGGAGCTCTGTGTAGTATTCTGCACCTGTAATGTTGGTCATGTTCCTCTTTGGATGAACTTTATGGGAAAATTTTGCCACCTGGAACCCAAAACAGATCTGAAATGAGCCAAGCTGGGGTTGGCTGCTGCATGTACTGATGGGTGTTGAGTTAGTGCAAAATCAAACAAAAATTAAAACAACTGTGTAAGGAGGATTCAGTCATCCAAAACCTAAAATCACAGAATCATTTCGGTTGGAAAAGACCTTTAAGATCACGAGTCAAACCATAAATGAAGCAATTTTAGGAGTAAAACAACTAAAATTTTCTGGATTTAAAGTGAAAATATACCCAGAGAGGTGTGTAGAGGTGTGAGGGTCTAAAAACTGAATGGGTCAGCTGTGGATTCAATTGGGCTGGAGAGGAATCTTAATGGAGGAGTTCCCCTCCTGCCAGAAGGGCAAAAAACAGCCTTCAGCACTAAGCAACTTGCCATTAACATTTTTAAAGCTAATTTGCTATCATTTAGCACATTCATTTAGCTACATTCATGGCACTTGGAAACAGGAATTAATAAGGCCCATAATTAAGGGTTATTAGCATTATTTACTGCCGGTGTTGTAGTGTTTAGAGGCTCTTCTCAGGCTCCTTTTTGCTCTAGCTTGTATAAATACATCAGAAGAGGCAGTTCTCCAGAATATTTCCATTTAGGAACTTGTAGCATTAACAGAAATACCCCCAAAAGTAAAGCAGGGTCTCATTTTTAATGCACAGATGATATCAGCTATGCCAGGGACTTCACTTTTTGCTCACTTGCTACTCTCATTTCATGGATTATAAAAATGTAAGTATGAGATTTTTAAATTATTTGTGCATCAGATGATGCCAGTGGAAATGCTTTGAAAGAATTAATCTATAAAATTGTGTAAATGCCAGGACAGATGATGCCTACTTTAATCTTCAGCACCTTGGTGAATCCTGTAGCTGTTATGATGTCCCACATGCAGGAGGCATTTCTAATAAACTTCTGGGGAAAACAGGAAAAAACTGGAAATTTGCCATAGAGTTTTAAGCCATCTGAAAACCAGAATATTAGTGAATAGCTTCTCTGGCATGCTGTTAAATTTCAGGAGTCCTTCAATGTCTGTAATTGGGAATAACCTGCCTCACTCCAACCAAGCAACAGCAGTTGAAGATTTGGCCGAGGAGATGTATCCAAAATACTGCAAATTCCTGCAAAAAGGAATTCTTTGTCTCCATTAGCATTTCAACACACACTCACTACAGAGATCTCACTGGGGGTAAAGCATTAAAACCCTTTCAGAAGTGGTTTAGTTGGCTAATTAGACAATAAGCATAAACCTGATGCATCCAGCTGTACAAATAAAACGTGACTTTAAAGTTTAATGTCCCGAGCACGGAGTAGTCGTGAACTTGGAGCCAAGAGGGGCTGAGGGGAAGGTGGCTGGCTTACAGCTCGGTAGTGGTGTGTCTGAAGGCTGAAACCTTTGGAGAACTCAAAGAGAGTTTATTTTAAGTGTAACTAAAAGGAACTAAGTACCAGTTACCACAAATAGGGTGATCTTTATCTTCCTTTGTTGGCTTGTGCCGAGGGAAAAAGAATCTTAAAAGACTTCTGGCAGCCGCAGGCTTCCCAAAGAGGAGATCTCCCTCACATTGCTGACATGTCTCTCATTTTTTTGGGTGCTACCTTAGCGCTGAAGGAAATTAAGGGGTCATTTTAATGCCCCCTTAGCCCTTGGCTCCTGGGTGGGTGTGATCAGGTAGCTGAACACATAACTGACATTTCTCCCTCCATCCTGGAGTTGTGGCAGGAAAATCAGGCTGCTCTTGTGCAGCTTTCCACTTTGGCTCTCTGGGAGCGGCACCTGTAAGCGCTCACTTTGAGGGATGGTTAATGTGCTAATTACCCAGGACCCAAAAATGCAAGCTGTAAACAAATGAGGACTGTATTTATAATCAATCAATTTTATGACCTTCTGATGGTGATGATATCAGTGGAGTTTACATTGAGAGCCCTTTTACTCCTCCAGGGCAGCTGTGCCCTTATGTTTTAGTTACAGCTCGAAGAAGATTTTGCTAATTTACTTTATGGTAGGCGTACTTAAGAAAAATATTACCTTCCCTAAACAGCTGAGCCTGTTAGCAAGTCTCATTTTGAAATAATGAAAACACATGGACTGTCAGTACCTTCAGGGTGTATTGTCAGGTGACGAGCTGTTTTCCAAACATCCACGGCAGAAAGTCATGACTTCAGAGCAAAATATTGTTCTCATTGGTATAAGTTGCTGTGAGACAAATCCCACACCCTCTGATGTCAATGGAAAGACTCCATTTGACTTCAAAGAAGGCTGGATCAGGCCCTAAAAGAAACGTTGCCATCATAAAACACCAAAAATGCTTTATGGTTTTTATACATTTTAAAAATTCTCTGCTCGCTGGTGATCTTCCATGCAGTTTACCTGGCTATGTGTAACATGTAATTTCTGTGTTTGCTTTGCAGTGGATTTATGGGAGGAGAATGTTCATAAAGCCTGATTTGTGAAGTGTTAAAATGATGTCCTGGAAAGCCACACAATGCCAAGGTATACAAGATGCCCTGTAATACCTCAGCCCCAGGAAGGCTCTCCAACTTTTCTGATGTTACCAAGTTCTCACAAAGAAAAACAATGTTGTTTAACTGTAGACAGATGTGTTAAAAATAGTTTGATTTTGTGCCCCTGTTCTTTTATTGGAATTGCTAGCTTTTTAGTAAAAATTCAGGTCAGATTTCAAGGACAGAACTACCTTCTGCATTTCCCAGAGCCTTGCTGGGGTGGTTGCTGTTTTGAGCAACTTATAAAAATGGGGCAGGATGGGGGTACATTGTGTCCCCTTAAGCTGGAAGTGCAGAGATAAGCTCCAAACCAGTACCAGATGCAAGTTATTCTGTGTAATTCCTTTCTCTTAACATGTACCCTTATTTAAGCATGGGTTATAAAAGATTTGTTCCTTAGGGTTGGGAAGGATGTGGCTCTGCAGAGAGGGTGAGAGTCCCATTTTTTCCTGTGTCACAGCTCCTATGATCAGATATCTGAGAGGACCATGCTGGAGCATGGATGAAATCAGTCATCAGGAAGTTTATAGAACTATAGATTTATTAAGGTTGGAAAAGCCCTCTAAGATCATTAAGTCCAGCTGCTAACCCAGCACTGCCAAGCCCACAAGTAACCCATGTCCCCAAGTGCCACATCCACACATCTTTTGAATATTTCCAGGGATTGTGGCTGTCACTTCCCTGAGCAGCCTGTTCCTCATCAGCTTTTGCTACGGAGCTGGTGGTGAACAGAGATCTCTGCTGAGTGTCTCTCTGCTCCTGCCCATTGCTGGCATTGACAGGGACAGGACACAGTGGCCCCTGGGGACATCCCCATTCCCTGGGCTGGGGAAAGAAGCAGAGGGCAAGTGGCAGTGCCAGGCAGAGGGTGCAGGAGCCCCTGGGAGAGGGCTGCCCTCACCTGCCAAAGCTGAGCCCTTGTGCTCCTGCACGCAGGGCAGGCAGCCAGCCAGACAGCTGGATTGCCATGGCAGAGACAGTGTCTGGCCTTTTTAAAAGAGAAACTTGCTGGATTTATGTGAGGGAATGGCCATGGTACTCCTGGAGCTGCCATGGTCTAATGAATGAGATGGGGAGTAAAATACTTTATACTCACTATCAGGGGTTAACGACTCCTGCCCTCTCAGTTTTCCCCTGCTCATGTTTTCCCTCTCTCCCCTCCTCCATGCCCAGGCCCCCGCTGTGTCTGTATTTTCCAAGCAGTGGCACCACCTGGTTTGTTTTCTGTGTCAGGTATATTACAGACTGTCTGTCAGAGGTTAACTGCCCCAGCCAGCTCGGCCTCTCCTCTTCTTGTCCTGGTCTAAACTCCCTCCCTGCCTGCGTGCCTCTGCTTAGGCTTCCCAGAATGTAATGGCACCTGGGAAAAGAAGATTTTTTTTGATCATTTTTAGTTTCTCAATGGTTAAACATTGTGGTGAGGATGGTGGCTCTGCCTGCTTGTGGTTTTGGGACACCACTCAGGGTGTCCCCATAGCTCTGCCTGTGTGCTGTAGGCCTGAAGCGACACATCACAGATTATTTTTGCCTGTTCTGCTTTCTAAAAAACCTCTGATGTGAATTTTCCTCTGTTCATGCCGACTCTGGCTGTGTCCCCAGTCCGTATCAAAGAGGTCAATAACCCTCCCCAGCTGTCTACATGGAAGGGAAGCTTCAGCCTGTGGCTCAGATGGAGCCCTGGGGTGGTTGTACAGGTGCTTGGCCTTAACCCTGAAAGAAGCACGGCCCCTGTTCTGGGCCAAGAGTGTATCTGGGCCCCAGAGAAAGGAGAGAAATCCTGGCTTCTTTCAGGACTGAGGCCAAATAAGGAGGAAATTTAATACAACTGCTTGAAGTTGAGCTGCAAAGATGATGGGATCAAACTCTTCTTGATGGTGGCAGGTGACACCGTAAGGGGGCAAAGGCCACGGATTGCAGTGTGGGAGCTTCATGCTGGACATCAGGGAAACCTTTCTTCCTGGCTGAAACAAGCTGCTAGTGGAGGAGGAAAGGATGGAAATCTTTATCCCTGGAAGTTTTTAAGACTCAGCTAGAAATAGATCATCTCACACATGGCTTTTCCTCAGTGGGCACTGGCACAAGCCCAGGCACAGGGTTGCTCAGCAGTCTCAGGACTGTGTCTGTCTTAACAGTCTCAAGCTACACACAAATTCATCCCCTTGGAAAAATTAACATGTTTTACTGCAAATGTGAAGGGCCAACCCAAAACTTTCATTGTACCAGCTCTCCAGACTGTGAAGGAAATATCAGCATAAAGCTAATATTAGCTAATATCAGCATAAAGCTTGATGCAGCTCCCCTGGGACATTTCATTTTATCTCCACAAACTATTTTTTCCCTCAGTCTTTTTTGTAAATGGGAGAAATGTCTGGATGAACAATTTTCATTCTCCTACTAGTGTGGTTATTGTCTGCAAGATTCCCTTCTCTGCTGGTGCAGCAACTGGAAATTGTGTGATGAATGACCAACTGGATGGTCCCAAAATCAAGGTGTTGTCATGCTGGCCTGGGAAAATAGGACTTTTGTGGCTCTAGGTGGGACCATCCCTCCCTTAACTGGATATTTCCTGGGGGTCACTGTTCCTCACCTTCTGTTGCTCACCATCCAACTTAAAATCCTACAAATTTGATATAGACCACCAGCAGCCATGTTACTCAACAAGACCAGGATGCTGAATGCATAAAGTATTTAATGCTAATTACCATGAATAATCATGTCCAAGGCATAGCAAATTGGCCTCCTGGAAATTAATGAGCACTTTTGACCTCCTTTCTTTGCCTCAGCTCCTTGCCTGTAAAATGGGAAATGTACCAGTTCCCCATTTTGCAGAGTGAATGGAAATTAATTACTATTGGGCAAGCTCTCATATATTCCATTGAAATGCTCTTTAGGAAAGCCTATGGAGAAATTATTAATCCTGCCTTCAGATCAGGGTTGGGGTTGCAAAAGAAATTGTAGAGACATAGTGTGTAATGAGGGTGGAGCAAAATACTGAGTAGCTGCTCATTGATTCAGGACTGTTCACTCTGTGAATAAAGTTATGTAAAAATGGTCTGAAATGATGCTGTAACTGAAGACCCATCATGAAGCATAAGCACAAGAGAGCTCTAGTGAGATACCTGCTTTCCTTAATTGGCAGTGCTTGATTTTGAGGCCCAAATGCAGGTTTTTTAAAAATTTCATTTTAAATATGGTTCCTTGGGATAGAAAGCTTATGTTTGAACAAAGGTTTTTAACTTGATTAGCCAGGAATGAAATTCCTTTTCACTTGCATTAAATTCCTTTTCAGTGTTTTAAGGGAATGAATGCATAGAATCATAGAATGTCCTGAATTGGAAGGGACCACTAGCATCAGTTGTAGAAGACAGTGCCCAAGAATGAGGTGCTTAAAACACATATCCTAATGTGACTTCAGAGAAGGAATCAAACTGCAGTTTTGGAAAGAGCCTTCTATTCATATAGCTTCAGTCACTGAATCAAAAGCAGCAACCACATCAGGTGTCTCAGAGTTCACAGTAAATACAAATATTTGGATTAACAGACACAGGAATGAGCTCAAATCAAATCCATAATTCAAGTGAACTTATGTATTTATTTATTTTAGAATGTACAATACTCTATGAAATGTCATTAAACACCAAAATCTGAGTGCAAGGTACTAAGGTTGATTCAAGATGAGTAGAGAATCCCACATACTCTGGGTTGAATGTGAAATACTGGAGTTAAGTTTCCTCACTGGAGCATGGGCAGAAGGATGGAGGTTTGTGATGCAGAACAGATGAAATATGAATCAGAACCAGTTCTCAGCTCAAAAGTACCAGCTGGACTATAGCTGTAATAAACAATGCTGTTGTTGACAGGCATTTTACAAAGGTTAGGGTTGATCTTCATGGCCAAAAATATTTTATCTTGGCCTTGAATTTGTTGCATTTTTTCCAAGTATTTCACATTGCCTGTGGAACACCAGAGCATCTCCAGCATCACTGAGTGTCCCTTTGCCAAGTTCCAGGAATAGAAGAACAGCTACCAAGAAAGGTCTTTGCTTGTATTCCAATTTGTACATTGAAATGCAAAGCATTTGAGAAATAAGTCTGGGAGCTTGCCTGGTGCTCCTTGGGGACTACCCACCCATTCTGGTTTCACAGACCAAATGGCAGGGCTGAAGTGAGAAGGTTTCCTGAGAAGAACAAGTTCCCTGGTTCCTGCTTCCCTGGTTCCTGGTTCTCTGGCTGGTTTCATGGTTCCCTGCGGAAGAGTAAGACCTCCCTGAAATGTTCATGGTACCAGATTATCTCCTGCCATTCCTGTCCCAGGCGTCTGGCTGACAGACCCTCCCTTGCACACGTGGCCAGGGAGCTGTTTCCCATCTCGTGGGCTTGTGGTGCTGTCATTCCCCAGAGCACAAAGCAAGACACTGCTGAGCAAGGCTCCCGAGCTGCTGCTGCCTCTGCCACGCTGGGATGCTGAGGGGCACAACATGAGACCATCTTTCAGGTCTAATAAATACCCAGAGATCAAGAAGTGCAGGCTTGTATTTGCTGGAGTAACAGCAGCTTCTGGGATGGAATATTTTTGCCCTGAATTTCACTGTAACTTGGGGAAGAGTTGTATCTATCCCTTACAGTAGATTCAGATCTCTTCTGCCTTTCTTTTGAGGGCTTGGCAGGCTGGGACCTTCAAATTTGTCTTGACAACTGAGTTTATAAATTTTACTTCCAACCAATTTTATTTATAATTTTACTTCCAACCAATTATACCACTGTGAGCTAACCCTTATGCCAGCCTGGGCAAAGATGTGAACCTGGGGGGTGGGTGAGCTCTGGCTGATTTTCTCTGCTCTGCTTAGACTCCTGTGGATGGACTGAGGTTATTCCTTGGGTCACAGGTTATGCAGAAGTGCCTCCAGCCTGGATGGGAAGACAGCATGAGCTATAAAGGGGGAAAACAAACTGATGAGCTGCAGGCAGTGTGTTCAAAGCACTGCTCTCTGTGTTCCTGGAGGAGTATCTCTGAGGCATTCAGTATGCACAGCATTGGCAGGAAAAATCCCTTTTCCATACTTTTTCTTGCTAACTTGTTCCAGAGTCCTCACAAGACTCTTACTTATCTCAGTGGTTTTGCTGTCCTTTCAACTTGAATAACAACAGAGGCTTTTCTGGGCACCCCTAAATAACAAAAAGGTGGCCCATGGACTGAACTAATAAACATGCCCAGCCCTGTCTGAAGGATCAGACTTCAGGTCTCAGCTTCACCATCGCTTTTGGTTACTCCAGGCACTCAGAATCAGGGTCCTAAATTTTTCTCCCTTACTGTTATTTCTCTGCTACATTTAACCAGCCTCTCATTAGTCTTCATTTAGATATTAATTTTTCATGGGAGCTGATTTTTTTGACCCACACAAGTAATTAATGGTTATTCTTAGAGCTTGAGTGTAATGTCTTGCATGCAGCTGCCTTTGATTACCAGGTTTCTGAGGCCCCTCTATTATTTTGCCTCCTCAGTAAAGCCTTAAAGGATGCCACAGTCACTGATAGACCAGCAAAAACCTTGAAAGTCTGGAAAAACAGAGTAGAAATGATTGTTGGGAGCTGGAGGTTTTGTTCCTGTGGCATGGTCAGGAGTTCAGTGACAATGAAGTGCTGAGGTTCTGCTGATAAATCTGAAGTCCTGGTCCCCACCACCACCATTGCTCCTGAGTGTAAATCATTCAGGTTTTCCTTTTTGCACATGTACCAGATGGTTGGAGAGGCTTGTGGGTCTAACACATCCAACGAAGTGGCTGGAGAAGGGCATAGCTCACCTGGGTTTGTTTGATACCTGTGAGATCAGGGCTTTATTTTGGAGCAATCATTTGGACTTCCTTCTGCAGAAGTCTGGAGGAGTCTTGCTGTTTTGCAAGGCTGCCATGAAATTAATTTGCTTGAATTTTTCTCTTTCAGTTTGTTCACTAGTTTTTCCTTTAAGTTCCTCATCTTTAGTAAACCCTTTTATCCAACCAGGAGTAACTGGGACTTTGCTCAGTCCTGAGGTGATGGTCTTAAATTGTCCTAAACTCCTTTTTCCTAAGTGAAGAAACAGAAATAAATAGGAGAATGGCCCTGCATTATTTGGGGGATGAATGAAGGAGGAGCAAACTGCTGGGGGCAATGTCTGGCTCAGGTCAAGTGGTGCAGGGCTACAGATCCTGTGCAGGGTTAGCAGTAATCCCACAGCTGCTTCTTTTGCTATATGAAACAACTTCCTGAGAAGTTAAAAAAAGTCCATTTCATTACTTAAAGCAAGGTTTTGAAGTTTTCTTGGGATGTTACAAATAGTTTTTAAGCTATAACATTTCTGGCTGAATTCTGCTGAGAAGGTTGCCTTGGTGGGTTGCATTAAAATAAGCAAGTACTCCAATCTTCACAGAGGTGGTGCTCTGTGAAGACCTGGGTGGATAATTTGCTCCTGAAACTATTCTCAAATGGTCCAAATGGCTACCAAAACCCAACAAAACCAGTTGAAGGAAAGATATTTTTTAATTGTAAAACAAAAAGTAGGAAAATGTTAAGGTAAAGAATTTTTGGTTTTTAATTTTCCTCTGACTTTTTCATGGGAAACAATTTCCTGAGTAAAGGAAATTTCCAGCTTTAAAAGTGTCTTGTTTGATGGGTGAAGAGTACAGCAAGCAAAGGATTTTAGCTTGGTTGGGTTTTTTTCAAGCAGCCCCATGTTGACAGAGATTAACACTGGATAGAGATGACCAGAGATTCTGTAATCCATGCACAGATTTGGCAGATAAAAGCAGGAGAGCTGGAACTAGGTGGTCTTTAAGGTCCCTCCCAACCCAAACCATCTTGTGATTCCTTTTGACTTTACCAAAGAGCTTAAAACTCCCAAGGAGTTTTGTCAACTATAGAAAGCCAGATGTATTTTTTAAACCCCAGATATTTTAAGTGTCTATAAGCCAGCACACAGCTGTTGATTTTAACTTCAAGGGTGTATCCTGGTGTTTAAAATGGTCATGTTTCAGTCCCCAGGCTGGGAGCAGTTGCACACAGGAGTAGCTTTGCTGGTGCAGGCTCTTTGGCAGTACCCACTTAAAGCAGAATCAAAGAAAAAAGAATCAAAGGTTGTTTGGCTCCTGCTCTCCACTCACATGGCTGCACACATGGGGCACATCCCAGAGGGAGCAGAAGGGCCACCTGCACTGTGTCCCTCCCAGCTGAGCTTTCTGCAAATACTTGCATGCCTTGAGTCACCCTGCCCAGGGGTTTGAATGTGTTTATTCTGCCTACAGCACATTTTCTGTGTTTCAGAGCAGGGGCAGCTTCTTGCTCTGCAGCGGGCTCAGCATCACAGATTTTAGCAGGGCCTCTAGGTGCTACCAAACTGCAGATATTAAGAACAGTTTGCAGGCCTGGACAGCAAAAGTTTGTTACAACACTTATTTATTACCACTCTCATATAACTCATTCATGGTAAACAATGCAGGTTTTATTATGTGTAAGTAACAGGAGACCTTTGCTTTTTCCACTAACAAACATGCCATGGGTAATTATTCCTGTATTAAAACTACATGTGGACATATTTGTGACATGCAACAGTTCCATGGCTTTGAAGAGAAGTATTATTCCAAACAAGGTTAGCCACCATTTATTTTGAGGGGCTCTTGCATTTCTGTGTTGGAAGCTCTTTGTGGCTTTCCTTGTCTATTTGATAATCATTAACATGTTCTGTCGTTAACCTTCAAGCAGCTTTGCTTGAAACTTTATATGCAGCTTCTCAAACATTTGCCTTGCACTGCAGACTGTGGTTTGCTGGGGCTGTTTTTATGATGGCTCGTGGTAAAATCAGGAAGATGAAAAATGGGTGTGTATTTGAAGAGCAGCATATCCAGCTTTCTAGGTCTTAAATTAGAGTGATGAGCATAAACACTGCAAACAGATCTTTTTCAGCTCGATTGCAATTATATTTGAAATTACCTACAATTACCAGTAACCATCTCAAAGCTAGAAATTAACTCTGTAGGCTTTGCTCAGCTGTTAAACGTGCTGTCCCGTGCAGCTGAATGGTGGGAGGAAAGAGGCCGAGGAGGCGTCGCAATGGCAACTGTGCTGTCTTCCAGCTGCAGCAGAGCCTGTGCATGCTTTTCCCTCTGAAACAAACCTGTGTGCCACTTCTTGAGACGTGGTTTGGGAAGCTGTGGCTTTGCTGACCCTTTGGTCTAGCAGAGAGTCCTCCCTTCCTACGTGGAGTGTGGCGGTGGAGAGCAGGATCTCCATGTATCCTTCCCTTAGGCAAGCCATGAGCAAAAGGTTGCATTTATGGCAGCTCCACTTGCTGCCTGACCAGCTAGAAAATAGTATTTTCTAATTCTTTCTCTGCCTGATGGTTTCCTGCTGTTATTTCTTCAACTGATCTCTCCACAACTCATTGGGATAACTCTATTCCAGTTTCTTCCACAGCTGCTGGGCCGGAGAGGTTCAGCCTCTTCTCCCTCTTCTTCCAGAATCATGGCACAAGGATGTTGCCATGGCTCTGTAGCCACAGCCAACCTCACTGATTTTCAGCTGGTGGAGCTGAGGGAGGTATTTTGCCCAAAGCATCTCAGAAATGCTTGTGATTTCAGTTTCCAGCATGACTCTGAGCTGGGGAATGAGAACGTGCCAGGACTGTCAGTGACAGCTTTAGAAATGGATTGTTTGCATAAACTTGAAAACAGTACAAGCATAAATGTATTTCCTTTGTTTAACTTTTCACTCTTGTTTACTCATCCCTGCTTCTAAAAGGCTTTGCAAGTAAACTCTGCAAATCTTTAAGTTCTGCAGCATTAATGGGGGCTGGGAGTTCTGGGACGGCTGCTTGGCCCTGGGAGCTGAGGTGCAGAGCAGGGACATGAAGCTCTGATCCAGGAGCCATCAGAACCAGCAGGGTGATTCTTCCTTACTTTGCCTCTGTGCTGGGAAGTGATGTCTGGAAAGCTCAGGGACTCTCCATGTGCTTCAGGGACGTGTGGGCAATGCAGAAAGTGACCTGGGAAATCAGGCAGGGTCAGGATTGCCTCAGTACAGCTGAGGAAAATAGAGGCTCCTATGGACTGAAATGTTCCTTGCTGCAGAAAAACTGCTTAGGCTGTGAGTATTTGGGGGAAACAACTGGGTTTTAGTCCTGTGCTTTTCAGTATCACTGCAGTGGAGTCCTGGTCTACAACAATTGAAGAGAGGGGAGAGGAGCTCCAACTATACAACAATGAAAATCCAGGTCTCTTACTGCCTTTCATAATAAAATTGCTCCTCCCCTGTATTTATATAATTTAATATTTTTTAAAGCTATGCATGTAGCTTTGTACTCTCCTTGAGGATTTAAATTGGATGTCCAGAGAAGGGAATGGAGCTGGGAAAGGGTCTGGAGCCCCAAGAGAGGCTGAGGGAGCTGGGCAGGGGCTCAGCCTGGAGAAAAGGAGGCTCGGGGGGGACCTTGTGGGTCTGCACAGCTCCTGACAGGAGGATGGAGCCAGGTGGTTATTAGGAAAAATTTCATCACTAAAAGGGTGATCTGGCATTGGAACAGCTGCCCAGGGCAGTGGTGGAGCCCAATTCCTGGAGGATTTAAGAGCAGTGTGGATGTGGCATTTGGAGACAGGGATCAGAGGGGGCTTTGGGAGTGCTGGGGAATGATTGGACTCAGGTTCCAACCTTTCTCCTTCTATGGATGCAGGTGTTGGTGGGTGACATTTTACTGCCCAGATTTCTCCTTGACTCCTACAGTTGCAGAACAAGATAAAGTCTTTGTCTCTCTACAAGGAAAGGGAAGACCAGGACAGCACACAAAACTCACTTTGGAGTTCCCAGGAAAGGACTGACATCCCCTCCCAGAGTTACACACATCCCTGGTGCTGGGGAATTTATCTCCCGTGGCTGGTGCTCAGCTGTGGGAGGAAGGCTCAAAGCTCAGGCAGAGCGTGGGGTACCTTGAGCAGCCTCCATCCATGTCCTGCAGGGCTTTCAAAGCCAGGCCAGAGCCAAGGCAGCTGGAAAGGGGCTCTGGAGCACAGAGAGCAAGCAGTGCTTTACAGCTGCTGCCTCGTTTGGGGACCTGCAGACTGCTCCTGGGGGGCTCTCTAAAAGTTAACAGGGGCAATGGTCAGAAGGCTGGGATGGGCTCCACAGGCGT
The DNA here is from genome assembly GCF_035770615.1 of Melospiza melodia melodia. Taxonomy (NCBI): domain Eukaryota; kingdom Metazoa; phylum Chordata; class Aves; order Passeriformes; family Passerellidae; genus Melospiza; species Melospiza melodia. Next base: position 3,225,662 of record NC_086199.1, on the reverse strand, counting down.
TCAGGCTGGTGCTGGAATGTTCACAGGATTTCTGCTGGCCGTGGCTCTCTCAGAAAAAAAGATCTGTACTTGTAGTGCAGGCTCTGAATCTACTTGTGGACATAAAGAGTTGGTTTTGGTGCAGGAGAATGGAGCCTGGCATGAACTTTGGCATGACCAAGTCCTCCAAGCACAACCATGTGTCTGATGTGTCACAGAGTCCTGTGTTAAATGAGCAAGAAACTGCACTGTGACAATGTGAGGTTGTTGTTTTAGTCTTATTTCCTAAAGGGAGAGAAGGATTAATGCAGCCATGCTCTGTGTGACTGTTTGGGTTTGTGGATCCCTGTCCCTGATTTTTGCCCCTATCACTCTCTATCCATAGCCCAGTTTCAGTCACATCTGAGAGAATCTCAAAAATTGTCAGTTTTAACAATTCTTATGCAAATAGATGGCCAGGCTTTAGAGAGAGTTCTAATTCCTCCTCCCAGCACAGGGAAAGCAAAGCTCAGCTTTAACTTGACTAGAAGATGGCAGGAGCAGGAAAGCAGGAAAAGCTTAGAACATGCTGTAATCTAAGTGGATACCAGAGAATCCACCCTTCAATTAGAGATAATTTTATGTGGCTTCTCTAGTGTTCAGCACTGTGGGTGATAATTTATCAAAATAATCCCTGCCCTCCTTCTGACTGGCACATATTGATACCACACTCCTTACAAAATGATAAATACAATTATTACTTTTCCTTTCTCTTTTAAAGATGGCAGAGCTGCCAACAGTCCCTTTTCCATACAGAAACCTAGGAGTGGGAAATTAACCCAAGGCAAGAAGGGTTTTACACACCTGTTATGGCTGTGGTCACCCTGGATCTTTTCCTTGTCTCCTGAGCTATGGAGCTGGGGTACATGGCACAGACAAGGCACATATGCAGAATTTGGTGGGCCTCTAACCATGTCAGATGTGTATTAACACTCTCAGGTATATAAAATTATTTGGTGTAACAGTGTTGTTGTTGTAGCTTTGCCTAATCCTGCATCCTTTTTGTTGCTGTATGTCGCTACCACCAGCTGCTCCAAAAGCTGCACACTGGGTGAAGCCTTTCCAGCTCTCCATGCTGGATCACCCAGTGGTCGTATGGGACATCCTAAGAAGTCAGGATAACTCCTCTTGCTCCCCAGGGTTGCTTTGTTCCCAATTAGATTCCAGCTGCAAAGGGAAGAGCTGTTTCTGGGCTTGGATTGTGCCTATCATGGTAAAAAGCTGGGCTGCCATCACTGCTCATGCAGGATGACTGATGTGAAAGTGCTTTTCTTGAGCTGCCTGGTGGGTCCACATTTCAGCTTTGTTCAGTAAAGCACTTAAGCATGTGCTTAAAATTAAGTGTGCTGCTGACTGGAGGGCTTGGACAATAAATATGCTACTGGAAAAGTCTCTGGACCATACATTTATTAGTCTGTCTAAAAGCCCTGTTATTTCTTCTTCACTTCTGAAGTAAATCACGTCTTTCAAAAGCCACAGCTGTGGGTAAATGTCTGATTTTGATAGGCGTTGCGTATTGCAGCTATGGCTGATTTTAAATAAACTTATAGATGCTCAGTGCATCCACAAATGAGACCCAGCTTGGCTCCTTTCAGTGGTTTGGTGTTTTTTGAGAAATCTGTCTTTGAACTACCCATCTGCAGGCTTTTTCTTTTTACTGTCTGTGTGGCCATCCTGCAATTACCTGTGGGTTTATGATCCTTCTCTAGAGAACAAGTTGGTTGAACGATAAAGATGGGGGTGATAAACTGGGGCAGGGTATGATATCAGTTACAAGTGTCACATGAGTGTCCCTCCAGATTTACACTGCTGCAGCTTTGCTCTGCATTGGGCTCCAAGATTTGCCATAAATTCAACAATTTTGGAGTTATGCCTGTTGAATAAAAATGTGCCATCGAGGCTTGATGGCTTTTGTGACTGCACTGAAGACAGACTGGAGTGAGCAACTCTTTGGCAAAGTCAGTGTAAGGTAAATCTGTGGGAGTGGGAGGAAGAAACTAAACCATGTTTTTAAAGGGTTTATGGCTGGCAATTTATTTCCTTAACCCCTTGTTCAGCGCTGGGCAACAGTAAACAGTGAAATTTAGTCTCATAGCTGCCTCTGAAATGAATTGACCATGCAAAGAAAGACTGTAACTCCCCAAGGCAGCAACAGATTTTGGGAATCTGCTTGAAATGCTCTGAAATCGTTGGGGAAGTTGAGGTGTGTGCTTAAGCCTTTTTGGAAAACTGGATTTCTATGAAGTGGAGGAAGAACAGATCTCCAAATCATTGCTTGTTCATAAATCCCATCTCTGATTATTCCCATGCAGGTCACGTGTTCAGTCCTGTGAAACGCCTGGAAAATAAACAAATGGAGATGAATTCAGGAGCTGAAGTGAGCACAGGCAAGTCCATGGTGCTGCTCAAATCTAAAGTGAGTGCAGAGCTGGGCCTTAAATCAGCTATTTTTAGCAGTCAGCAGTGCAAGAGCACAATCAGTCTATATTTACATCAGATAATATTTGTGTTTACTATGTAATTACATCGACCCTTTTTGCACATATAATTAACAGTTTGCCATCGCATCCCGCTGGGTTGACATCTGTAGGATTCAAAAAGGGTTCAGGATCTCCAAAGAGTGTTTTTGTTTCAGGTTAGACGTGGTCTGATTGTCTAAATTAAAGACATGTCAAACCACATGAAAAGTTCAGGACAGAAGGTAACCACACAGGACGTGGCATGTGGGCCAGGTAATCATAGTGGTGGAAAGAACGGCCACACTTGTGAGGAGCCTCTCCTCTACAGGCTTTGGGAAAAAAAAAAAAAAAAAAAAAGCTCCTTTTTTGTTTTTAGTAGGAAATAAAAATTAGTAAATTCAACCCCTGGCTGCAAGGAAGCCCAAATAAAGCAAACCAGATGTTCATTAGCTAATCATTTGCAATTTTTTCCCCCTCTTGTTCTTCATGGAGGAAAAGAAAATTGAGCATGTGGGAACTTGCCTGTTGAGAAAACATTTGGATCTTCAGTCATTTATCTGTTTCACCTCTGACTGGGTTCAGGCCCCCGTTAAAAGGCAGGCAGGGTGCTATCAGAGGGAAAGGTCAGCGGGGATCACTGCAGATGCTTTTCAGCTGGGGCGACCCTCGAGGCCATGGCGGCTTTGGCGGGCGCGGAGTCGGCTCAAAACAAACCAGCAAACCAAGCACGAGCCCCGCGAGCGCGGTGGGGCTTTGAACTCCATCCCTCCTGTTTGTCTTGCTCCTAAATTGCAGTGCCATTTCTGTACAGTGCTCGTTGTAATCGCAGCCATCCATCAGGAAGTGTGTTTATGGCACCGAGTACCAACGAATCCTGAATGGTGAGCTGCTTGTTTCCCAGTGTTATCAAAGGAAGGCAACATAACCTTTATTCCCTTTGGATTGATGTCATTTTATTTTCCCCGCCTAATATGAGACAGAAATAGGCACAAGTTCATAGATTACTATTAGTAGTGTATAATTTATCAATAACAGACTACAAATACATAAAGCCATCTATATGCATAGGAATCATAGAATCATTGGGGTTTGAAAAGCCCTCTGAGATCACCAATCCCAACTCAGCCCAGCGCCACCACCACGTTCACCACTAAACCAGGTCCCCCAGCCTCTCTGGAGCAGTGTTATTCCATTAGGAAAGATTACAGTAACTCAGTACTTGCTTCACGCTTTAACATTAATTTAACAGTGTTAATTTTAATGCACGATGGCCTAACAGCTTTTAGGAACCTGAGACTGCTCTGCAAGTTGGGCAGGTGTAAGATCTCACCTACCAGAAAGCAGAGCCATCCTCATTGTGTCCTGGTTGTCATATGACAACTTGCTCACCACAGAATCCTAGAATGGTTTGGCTTTCACCTTCCACTAGACCAGGTAGCTCAGGGCCCCTTTGAGCTGTTTTGCTTGGGAGAGTTGGTGTGGGAAAGATCCAACAGTCTTTCTCTGCAAGGGCGAGGCTTTATTTGGATGAAGAACCTTTTCCTAATAGTTTGGTGTTGTGCTGTTTACATGATTAACACAGAAACTGGAGATTGAGCAAGTATTGCTCAGATGAACTGACTGAGTGACAACAAGTAGCATGGGAAAGTCTCTGGCTGGGTATGAGTGGAGCTCTACAAGGATTTTTTCTTGGGGATGGATCTTATTTAATATTTTCATGAATGACCTTGGCACAAAACATAGCATGCTGCTGAAGTCTGCTGATGACACAGACTTGGGAGATGTACTATGCAGAGAGAATTGGATGACCTTGAAGACTGGAGTAACAGCAAAGAGATGAAATCCAGTACTGAAAAATGCTAAGTCACGAGTTTTGGGAGTAATAAGCAATAAGAATATTTCCACTGTAGAGACTTGCCATCTGTAGATGACAAAGGAGAAAAATGTGTGGATAATTCATGGGATGGGCTCTGAAAAAGGTAGGCACACCTTCATATATCCCAGGAGGAGTTTCTTTCAGGAGGAGGTAAATATGCCAGGAACTGTGGCATCCTATGGATTATTCTGGTCCCCATGTCCCTGAGGTGTGAGTTTGACCTAGGCTGCTTACAGAAAAATGTGGTGGAGATGTTGGAAGGGAGGAGCTTGACTTTTGGAAGAGGAATGAAAGAGAGAAAATTGTAACCTAGAAAATGAAAGCTGAGAGGAAGGGTGATGGTTGTACATCTAAACATCAGGATGGTAAACATCAGAGAGGAAAACAAGGCATGTAAGGTAAAGAACATGAGGCTAAATGGGTACAAATTTTAGATTGGATGTCAGGAAAATGTTCTTCACAGAAATGGTGATCAGCCACTGGCACAGCTGCCCAGGGCAGTGGTGGAGTCCCCATCCCTGGGGGGATTTGACAGCCATGTGGATGGGGCACTTGGGGACAGGAGTTAGTGTTGGCCTTTGCAGTGCTGGGGGAATGGCTGGGTTCGATATCTTGGAAGGCTTTTCCAACCCAGCTGATTCTATTCCATGGTCTGATGATTACACTGGTCTGAGTACACTGGGTTCAAATCAGAGGAAGATTTGTGACTCAAGGAAAGCTTATAAGAACAAGCTTGACATGTTTGTGCAAAGGATTATAACACTTGGGCTTTGAGAATATGGACTTTGGAGGTGGTTTCCTGGGGAGTGGTCATGTCAGAAGTCTTTTTGGCTAATGATTTCCTTACCTGGACCTTGTTTCCTAGTGGGGCTTAGCAGCATATGTGGTAGGGGCAGGAGGCCAGTCATGCCTCTGGGTACTTTAGTATTTACTGGGGTTTGTACAGTTAGAGGTTGGTGGGAATCAGATGTTTTATGTTTGGCCTCCCTTAGTGTGTATGTGATTAATCTGGTTCAGTTAATGGACACTGCACTCCATCCTGTGGTTTCTGTGTGTTGATTCTGAGTGTGGTGTGTATCTTTTGGGTGTTTGAGTTGGTTTATGTTGCTGGGTGTCTACACGACCTGATTAATACTCCCAGGTTAATACAAATGCAAACAGAGACCACAAAGGGAGGCCAGGCCAAAACCTGGATATTGAACAGCATATGACTGGCTATCAGTTCATCAGATATATAGGAAATGGAATATATTAACCCACTGTTGTTATCCTTGCCATTGGTAGTTAAAAATTAGGTATTTAGGTCTGGAGTAGCAGTGATGGATAAATAACAGCACTGTTATTCAGCTGCTAGGCAAAACCAACTGCTTGTCTTTGTTGTATCCCTTGTTGTACCCCCAGAACAAGCTCTCCACAGGGCTCAGAGGGACCTTCCATCCTTGCTTTACATGTAGCCATTTCTAGTCCAGAGCTGAGAAACTCCACCTTAAACAAACCCATCTATCCTCAAAAAGGAGTTTCTCAAGACAGGTCAAAAATCCCCATTTGTGCTGTTCCAAAAACAAACTGAAAGAGAAGCAGAGGGAGATGTCAGTGAAATCCAGGCTCTGGAGGAGCCAGCAGGAATGTCTCCAACCACTCCTACAGAATTTCACAGGTGGTTTTGAAGAGTTGGCTGTTGACTTCAAAAGAGAGGAAAATAAATGAGAAGTTAGAAATGGTTTTGGAATAGTAGATTTCTGTCCCTGCAGGTAGCCTGATGCACTGACCCCACGCAGCCTGAGCAGGTGCTGGAGACAGAAACCTCTGCCTGGCAAGGGGGCTCATTTCTCTGCTGTGACCACCCAAACCTGTCTTGAATGCCTGTGGGACTCCAGGGTGCTGATGTTTCCATTGATTCCAGTGGCTCCTTCAGGGTTAACTTAAGCATGTGCTTAAGGGCATTGCTGGATCAGAGCCAGCCTAATCTGCCTTGCTAGATGCTGGCCCAAAGCAATTCCCAAAAACTCTTTTCTTCCCATCAGCCAACCCCTTGATTTGCAAACTCTCAACTCCCCGGAGCTGCTGAGGCTGTATTTTATTTTCTAGTACCTGCAGCGCTGTGATTGGGAATTTGTGCGAATTCTGTTCCAATATTTCACTTTTGGAGTCTTCCCCTGTGAAGATTTCTTTAGCATAGCCCAGCACATCTGGCCACTTTTAATAACCCTTGGGAGGGCATGTCAGTTTAACACTCAAGTCTCTCTTCCTTTGCTTTGCTAACTGAAGTGTTCAGTGCTAAAAAAAAAAAAAAAAAAAAAAAAAGGATCTGAAGGGATGGTTGATGTAAAAAGCAAAATTTGGGTAATGGGAAGTAAGGAAGAAGCCAAAGAAAAGATAAAAAAAGGCTTTTTTAGCCTGCAGCTTTCCTCTAGCTTAATCTGACCTAAAGGACAATGAGTATTTAGCATCGCTGGAGGGTGGCAAGCACTTTCTTCTGTCAATGACAATTGCCATGATTTAAGGAGTACTCTACATCGTGTAGCTGACATTTAACAACAAACCTGCATTTCCCAGTCATCTGGCATCACCTTCCTGGCAAGGAAGTGAACCCAACCTGCCTGGGAGTGGAGAGCAATACTTTTTCAACCCTTCCCTTACAATCTTGCATGAGTGAAGAAGCACCCACATCATCTCTAGGTGCTCCAGAAGCTGCAATTTAAAAATGGTGCTAATTAAGGAGATGACTGTGGGTCCCTGCTGAGGGAGAGCTCACAAAGGCCAGGTGACTCCACAGGACCAGCTCCTTATTAAGATGTGGCAGATTTAGTCTGTAAAGGCCCTCTCTATTGAGGGGTCTATTGAGTTGAGATGTCACCACGTCCCTCCAAGAGATTCAGCAGAAGGAAAGCCATGGTGCTCTGATTCCCTGCCTGAAAAAGGATGTATTCCAGCCTTTCTGGGAGGCTTTTGCTGTGCTAAAGAGACCAGAATTTACTAGGCAGCAGAGAGGGGCAGTGTATCTCCTGCTCCGTTTGCCCAGGGCATATTGGCTTTTCATACAGGTTTTGATTGCACCCTTCATTAAAACAGCCATTTCTCCCTCCAAATTAGGTGGAAGCCAGCACTGAAAGAATCCAGCCCAAGTCCCAGTTTATTTCTCCATAAAACATCTGTATTGTTCTTCCAGGATGGCTCTGCCAAATGAGTCCTCAATAAACCCAAAACCTGGCAATAGACAAAACGCTAAAAAGCGCCTTTTTAATATGGAAAAGTATCCTGCAGTGTTGCAATCTTCCAGTGGAGACCACCCCCTGCCCCTGAGAAATGCAGAATAGCACCAGGCCCACAATTTGCCTGGGGTAAAGCAACAGAGCTGGGTCTGTGCTGATTTACTCCAGTCAGAGCATCTGCCCTATAGTTTCTTGAAGGTTTTTCCCTTTTATTTTTTTTCCTAAAGTTCCTTAACTTCTTTTTCCTCTTTTTTTTTTCCCCACTAATTTTTTTTCTTGTGGATAGAAGCTTTGCAAGTTCCTTCTTTTATTGTTAACTCATTTGGCAGGAGCAGCCAAGCAACAAAGTGTTTTATTTGGAAATAGTTGAGGGGGGAAGTTGACAATGTCCGAGCTCTATTCTGATTGCATGAGCTCTGGGAGGTTTTCACCTCTGCTTCCAGGCTGCACCAGGCTGGGATTATCTCATTTGATTTCATTGGATCTGTGTGCTGTTAAGAAGTGGGGAAAATGAAAGGTTAGTGAAGTTTGCCTTTGTGTCACGCTAGAAGCTTTTAGTTATTTAAGTGCAAAGTGTTCGCTCTCTCCTCCTTCTCTGTGGACTGAAACATCACACAATGTTCTGCTTCGCTGATTTGAAAGTGAAATGTGACTTCTACAGCTTATATATCCTATTGCAGAAGAGATCCTGAGGAAGAAGCACAAGGGAGATGCCTTTATTGGCTAAAGTGTGAAAACTGTAGTGTGTGAAAGGCACTGAGAGCTGAACCTCCTCCATCTGAACATTACACTCAGAAATGCTCTCTCTTTCATGGCCAGCTAAAATACCTGCTATGATTTTGATCTGTGATGTTGTCCATTGATTTCTTTCCAAAACTTCCCCTCCACAAAAATTCCACTCTGCAGAGATTAAAGGCAGCACTCAGGAAAAACTCAAACCAAATGAGGAACTGTGCATGAATGTGGGCAGATCTTTCCTCTTTTCTTCCATGCTTGAGGCTCCTGTGGATCGGTTGGGATCTGCCCTCTCTTGTGCAGCACTAAATGCACATGAGAGCTGAGGTGTGTCAGTCTCTGTGCTCTGCAGGGCCAATCCAGAATAACTCAGGGCCAGATTTCTAAGAATTCACCACCCACAGTCAGGGCCAAGTTGGGAAGTCAAGAGTGATGTGAATGTCACGAGTAGGACACGTCCTGTGGCGTGGGGAGGAGCTGTGTAGCTGTGTGTGTTTGTGTGGGTGTGAAGTGACTCACCCAGGTCCAAAGAGGCCCTCAGTGTCAGCACCAAGAGCAGCCTTTTGTGGCCTGGGAGAAGAGTTTCAGCCCCTCATTTTCCACCAGGATGGTGATGAGATTGTGGTGCACATGGGCGTGCTGAGCTCTTCGGAAATGCTGGCTGCATTTTGTGGTGTGTCAGTGGGGATGGGGGTGCTGGGGAAGCTCACCCACTGCTCAAGTGCTGAGCTGTTAAAAAGCCAGCCCTGACCCCGATAGCCTCCCTGGGCTGGGGCTGGGATTTGGAGCCTCTCTGCACCTCCACATCTTCCCCAGCCTGGGAAAACATTTCCTACGTCACTGGTGAGTTAAAGTTAATTAATTGATGCTTCTAGGACAATGTGATGATAGAAAATGCTGTTTGCCAGATAAATATTACCAGTGCCCTGTGGGTGTTTGCAGTTCCAGTGGGCTATTCCCTGCAGAGACTGACTCATGTCATCCCCACAGAGCTGACTGGGGAGCTGTCACATCCCTTCCACCACCACCAACCAATACCTGTTATCAGAAAGTGTGCTTGTCCAATCAATTGTTGGGTTCTCTATAATGTCTGGTTTGGCAGATCCCAGGTCTGGCCCCCAGAACTGCAAAAACCTTTTAAAAATCATGACATGGTTTTATTCTGTGAATGCTACTTTTAGCCCTTAGCATGTGTTCAAGCCACCTCCTGGAAAGTGTTTTCTTTCTTTAAGACCAGAAAGACCACAGATTTTATTTCCTTAAAGTGGAAGTGCTGGATGGAGTGGCAGATCGGGAGCTCGGGTTTCATGTAACATCAGGGAAGATTTGCAGTAAAATCACAAGAGTTGGCAACTGAGGGGTTTTTTCTCTGAAAAGGCCGGCACAGCTTGGTGTTCCAGAGCTCAACTTCTTGGCTGGTGCAGCTCCAGCTCTGCAGATGCCAGGGGAAGGATGCAAATTGATGGTTACTGAGGACCTGCCACCCTTGGGCTCAGTGCTGGTCAGTGTTTTAAGGCCCACAGAGAAGCACAATTGATGTGGTGCCTTGCTGAAGACAATGCCAGCAAGGGAGAACAGCATCCCTGGAGAGCTGGGTGATGGAGAGCAGGGAGAGCTGAACCCCTTTTTCTCCTGCTCTTCACTTAGAGGGTGGCTGGTGCTTAAAGTCCCACGGCTTCTGTTCAACACCACACTCCAAAGAGGGAGGCAAAGACTTCAGCATGGAAAGCTGGGCCTTTGCATGAGCTTTTGCCTTCAAACAAGCACAGCCTGTTCCTGCTCAATGCTTTCAGGGCATCTGGAAAAGAAGGCTGGATTTGGAGAAAAAATATCAAGGCTTGCTTTTAGGAGGGGATCCTGAGAACCTGGGCTTGGGGGATTCTCTCTATATTTTGGGACAGGATGGCTGCTGTGCTGCAGAGCTGCCTCCTGCCCTTTTCCTGCTGAAATCCCCCATCCCATCGGGGTCAGCCTGCCAGCGTCCATCCCGCCGGCACACACAAAGTGCAGCTCTTGGAAAAGCGAATATAATTTTAAAGTTGGCCTGAGAAGCCTCCATCTAGTTTTCAGGGTTCCAGAATGTTGTTTTATTAGGATTACAGTCTTGTTCTTCTTAGGTTTCAGCAGGCGTTTATGACTGTTACAACAGGAATGAAAAGCTGGGGCTGGAATCGGCATCGCGTTCTCCTGCCAGGCGCAGGGTTCACGGTGGAGGCCAGACATATGTCTTTCTCCCACAGATGCTATTTTTTTTTTTCCTGGATGGGGAGGTGAGCTCTATCCTCTCCCTGGAAGAGAGGGCTGGCAGCAGCTCTGAGCACAGACACCATGGGGGCTGCACGGGGGGCCCATCTGCTGAAGGTAATTGTCCTGTTGCTTCACATGGCTCCTCCCTGCCCTTGGTGATGAGGAGAGAGCAGGCCCTGGGTCTGCAGGGAAGGTCATGTTTGTGTAGGATGCTGTGTTCTTCCCATCCCCATTCTCTCATGCCCCATGGACACATTTCCTTGGAGGCTTTGAGGGGACTGGTGGGGGAGAGAGCACTCCAGGGTCAAAACCATCTGTGGCTACAGATATTTCTCTCTCCTTTTTTTTCCAGCCTGCTTTCTCCAGGCCCAGTACCATTCATCAATCTGTATTTCTCTCTGTGTGGGTAAAAATATCTCCTCAAGGACTCCTGAGACAGAGAGGAGTTCCTTGTTTCTGCAGAGCCCACACTGTCTACATGTGAGAGGCAGGAGCACTAAGGCAAGGGTAGAGGCAGCCCTCACCATCCATCACAAGTGCTCTGCTATCACAGAATCCCAGAAACGGCTTGGATTGGAAGGGACCTTAAAGTCATCAATTTCCCACCCCCTGATATGGACAGGGACACCTTCCACTGTCCCAGGCTGCTCCAAGCCCTGTCCAACCTGGCCTTGGGCATTTCCATGGACCCAGGAGCAGCCACAGCTGCTCTGGCATCCTGTGCCAGGGCCTCCCACTCTCACAGGGAACAATTCCTTCCCAATATCTAATCTAAATGTAGCCTTTTAGGTCTTGTGGCTGTGTTGATTTGGGCAGCCAAATCCCACATATTATCCCCAGATATGAGGGAGTTCAGTGTGTCCAAACAGTCCAGCCTGGGGGAAGAGCTCAGGCCTCTTCTTGGGGAATTTCTGGCTACAGGATGCTCGGTCCCTCTGTACTGTAATAATTAGCAGGCAGATCCTGCTGACTTGGGAAACTCATCTGAGGTTTTGTTTGTGTGTTTGTTGTTTTTATGAGAAGGTCCATATGCCTTTCAGATTTTGTTATTTTCAGAGAGTTGATGATCTGAGGAACAGAATGAAGAGTTGACATCGCCGGTTGTTTTCTTGGCCTGCTGTAAGTAGCAGATGTAGGTTGGTAGAAGGGCTACAGCTTGTTACTTTATACTGGGAGAATTTGATGAGTTTTATTGCAAAGGCATTAGGGCAGCTCATGACAGCCCATGACCTGGGGAGAAAAGAGAAGGCTTTGTACCTGGCAGGTACTGATCATCCACAGTGCTCCTTCATGAGCTGGAGCACATCCAAGAGGCAATATGGGAATTTCTGTAGTTAAAGTTAAAGTTTATGAGACTGCCTGCCTGAATGCATGTGTGTGTGTGTGAGTGTGCCTGTGTGGAGTGGAATGAGGATCTCCAGCACAATACTTAGTAAAAACCCAGTTTCACCAGTGGGATAAGAGAGATCAAGCACCAACTGAAAATGATCCTCAGGGTCTGCCCCTAGGGCTCAGCCGTTGTGTTTATGGCAGGCACAGTAACTGCTCACACACCTGGTTTATGATTTACCCTGCAACCCTCCATCTGACCTGGATTTTCCAAATCAGAACATTGTTTTAAATCTAAAGATAATAATGCCTAGTAATCCAGGCGTTTGCTGGTCTCTGAGGCACTTCCAGTGCAGTGCTGGCTTCTTTCTAGGGGATGGAAATCCTGTCTAACAAGCAGTGCCTTTGCCTCTGATGGTTCCTCTGAAATTTGTGCTCACTCAGGGTGTTTAGGAAATGGGAATAGAACTTTATCAGCAGAGAACACACTACTCAGCTCTAAGTGCTTGCTAAGTCCATCCTGTCTTTCAGCACTTTCCTCCTCCTGCTGAATAACCCATATTTAGCGTTGTTTTTATCAGGTTTTGAGATTAAGTCTCTCTCCTCTTTGAGAGCTCAGCTTCCCATGAGTGAGAGCAAGCAGCCTCATTTTATGTCTGTTTTTAACCTAATGAGGCTGCAGCTTCAGGCTTTTGTGGCTCCTCTTGGGATCCTATTTATGAACCCCACTGATGTAATCCTTAGAAATCTTCCTCTTCTTATTCCTGACCACAATTACCAGTGTTTACCTTCCATTTACTCCATCCCTCTACTGTCATGATGTCTCCTGCCTCAAGATCCTGTCATGGTCTTGACCAGCACCTGTATTCCACACTTATCCCACTTTGAACTAATCTGTGTCAAACACAACTGAGCAGAGAATTAATCAGAAAGAATCACGAGTGTCCTACTCAGTGTCAATAATTGCAGTAGATATTTGTATTGGTCCCTGAGTCATCTTGTGGTTTGTAGGTCATTTCCTCAGGTATGATATTCTGATCTTCCTGGTACCAATGATGTCTTTTAACTCTGTGCCTCGGGCAATTTGGAAAGGATAGAAATGATTCCAGCAGCAGCATGGTAGAGGCAGTGTTAACTGCAGTCATCCCACAGCTGATATTGAGAATTCCTCCAGTAACCTCCCTTCACTTCACTTGTTCCATCAGTGCAACATGCTCTCATCTCCATTTTAGACAATTTATTATCCTCCTTACAACACTTGTCTCATCCCTCTGCTCTCCAGTTTCACCAGAAATGTTGTGTGGCAACATATCAAGGGTTTACCTAATATTTGGATAAAGCAGCCTGGTACAAGAGCCTGACACTTCTATCCAGACTGAAGTTTGTCCTCTGTGTCACAGCTGTCTATACTTTACCCAGTGTTTCTTCAGAACCTTTTATAATATTGATAATGCTGTTTTGAGTCTATGAGTGCTCAAGCTGGGTTTTTTTTTTCTCATTAAATAAAGCCACTACATTTTGCTTTTCTCTAAGGTATCAGTTTCAGTGTAATAAATCTTATCAGCAGATTTGCAGTTACATGGGCTACTTCTTTCAGCATTCAGAGCTGGGCTGACAGTTCTCTCTCCCTGCTATAGCACATTCACTATTTCAGTGTTACTTGGGTTGGTGAAATGAATATTTTTCCTTGAGGGACCACTGCAGACTCTGTGTTCTGGGTGTTGGTCTCTTTGTTTACAGAACAAGGGACAGGACAAGAGGAAACAGCCTCAAGTTGCACCAGGGGAGGTTTAGATTGGATATTGGGGAAAATTTCACCATGGAAAGGTTTGTCCAGCCCTGGCACAGCTGCCCAGGGCAGTGTTGGGGTCACCATCCCTGGAGGGATTTAAAAGCTCTGTGGATGTGGCACTTGGGGACAGAGGACAGTGGTGGCCTTGGCAGTGCTGGGGGAATGGTTGGATGCAATGATCTCAGAGGGCTTTTCCAACTTTAATGATTCTGTGACTCTCTGTACTAAATGCATCTAAAAAGTTGAAATTTCACCTTTTTGCTCACTCCGTATTCAACTTCTACCTTGACCACACAGACCTGCCTTAGATTCCTGCAGTCAGGAGCATCTCTGCAGCACATCTGCTGGCACTGAACTGCTGTGGGGAGCTTTTCCTGGAGCAGGCTCAGCTATACACAAAATGGGCTTAGAATTTAGAATGGTTTGAGTTGGGAAAAAACCTTAAAGCCCACCCAGTGCCACCCCTGCCATGGCAGGAACACCTTCCACTGTCCCAGGCTGCTCCAAGCCCATCCAGCCTGGCCTTGGGCACTGCCAGGGATCCAGGGGCAGCCACAGCTGCTCTGGGCACCTGTGCCAGGGCCTGCCCACCCTCACAGCCAAGAATTCCTGCCCTATATCTAACCTGAATTTTACCCGGTGTTGGTTTAGTTCTTCCCAGCAGAGGAAAGCTCAAGGAGCTGTATCTGAAGGAGGTAACCTTCCCAGCTGAAGGAGGAAGAGGTTTCTAGAAAGGATGAAAAACATTTAAACTTTTACCAGGTTAGTAGCATTTTCCAAGCTAACTTCACACGGCAGTGTCAGGCTCAGAGCACGTCACAGGCGTGGTATCAGGATTGGAGTCTTGAAGATGCTTCAGGCACCACACAGACCCTGCACCTCTGCCAACAAACCCAGGGTGTCCTCAGATTTTGGGGGTGCCTTCTGTGAGGATGAGATTTTCCTCACTGTGATTTCTTTCCAAAACAATACTAAAAAATGGGGAATTTTCTAAGCATGGAAGACAGCTTCAAACTTGGAGTGAAAATCAAATTTCTTTCTCCATTCAGTTTGTGCCTGAGTGGAAACAGCAATTTACAAACATTCAGAATTTGGTTGCATTTGGGGACAGTTTCACATGACCAGTGAAAAATGTGTTCTTTATCCAGAGATTCCCTTGCTAGGAATTTTTAAGCCCTACCTACAAAGAATTAGAGCATCAGAACATTTCAAAGCACAGGGCTCCGGGATTGTTTGAGAAACCCCTGGAGCAGTGTTTGTTCCCCTCTGAAACAGGTGAGTCATTCTGCTTGATATTAAAAATATATTAAAAAATCCTCCCCACACACAAACCAACCCTGAGGCCCACGATTAACATGGGGTATTTCACCCTTGTAGCTGGAGTGAATCAACATTTTAAGCAAATAAAACCACATCCTTGCAATAGGAAGTATTTAATTATCTTTGTAATGGACTGTGGTGTTAGTTCTACCTTTAACAAAGGGTTTCTTCTGCAAAAACTGTGTTCTGAGAATTTGTGTAAGTGTTGGCAGGACCAGTGACCCATGGAGCTGTAATGCAGTGGGTTGCTATAAAACAGAGGAGAGAAATCCAAAGTTTTATTCTGGCACCCTTAGTGGAGGTGAAATCAGGGAGTCTGAGAGTGGGAGCTATGGGGATTTTGTAGGGAAAAATAATCCCCACTTGTAATTTTCCCATTAGGAAATATGCTGTAAAAATGTAATTTTTAAAAGATCTGGAGGAAACCCTTACTTTTGCCCAATTTATTAAGGTTTTCCCTGCTTCACTTGAAAAGAGAAAAATGAGTTATTTCACATATTTCTTTTAAATGTTTTTTCCCTGGAAAACACTTGAAATACAGAGTATTACTTGTGTTACTTTCTTAGGGAGAGGGTTAAAAAGTGAAAGGTTTGCATTTAAATTTGGAAAGCAAAACTTTTAAAAGCAAGATTGAAGCAATTTAAAAAAATATAAGGCTCTTAAAAAGCAAAGTACTCTCTCATATATGTAGTTTTTAAACATCACTCACTCTTGGAAAGAAGTCACTTATTGAAAAAGAGAAAAGGAACAATTTCTAGGAATTCTTAGATGCTTAAAAAATTGTTTGTTTTTTTTCCAAAAACCTTTAATCTTGAATTTTTAAATCTCTTTTAGCTGAAAAAAATTACTTTCAGATAAAACTTGCCTTTGATAAACCCCAGATTTTCAATTAAATAACTTCAAAGTTTGCTAAGTTTAACTGTTCGCAGTGTAAAATACAGAGTAGTGAAATTGAGGGTGGCAAATTTGACCTCAAAAATTTGCTAGAACCTCTGGCCTTTTCCTTCCAGGCTATTTAAATATATTTAAAATGTGAAATCAGAAGGGCTTTTCTCAGAGTGAAATGTGAATGGTGACAGGGAGTGATGCTGTAGGAGGTGCTGAACCTGCTTAATCACCTTTGGTTCAGATTTTAACAGGTTCCATGAGGTTTTATTGAACGTTTTTGCCTGTTGTTTCAAAAGCAAACCGACGAGGCTGAGGTGGAGGTGGCCTAAATCAGGAGGATTTGTTATCAGAGAGCAGATTCTGCAGTGCTGTGTTCCTCTCTCCCCTGATGTGTCTCTGATGTCTCTCCATCCCCACAGGAGTGGGGGCTCTGAGTCCCAAGGAAAAGGTGAATGCTCTCTTTGCACATCCCATTGTGTGCTAAATGGCATCCTAAACACAACTGCGGTGGCAATTAAAATAATGAGATATATAAAAGACACCTGCTTTAAATAAATACAGTAATCTGCCCAAAGCTCCCTGAGTGGGCTGGTGTTCAGCAAGAACCTGCAAGAAACCTACCCTTAACAACATAATCATTAAAGAGCAGAAACCTTCCCTTCTAATCCCCCTCACACAGGACAACATGTGGATGTTAGCATATTTGGACTGCTTTGCATTCCTTCTTGCCTGCTTTTGAGAACATACTACATTTTAAAACTTGTTGGGTTCTTTCATGTTTTATTTGACCCTATGTAATTGCATTCCTGAAGGAATAACAGGCTCCCACAGTGATTTATACCCTGTATTAAATGTCAGTTTTGAAGAGACACAGTTAGCAGTTTGGTTTAACCTCCTGCCTTCCTATGGAAGTTCAAAACTGAAGTGGAGCTCAGGATCCAAGGGGAAAAGTTAAAAAAAAAAAGGAAAAAAAAAGATGAAAATGAGCTTAGAGCTTAGAGGCAGCGCGGAATGAGATGTATGTTCCTGGCCCTGCACCTTTGGAAGCCACCGGAATGAGATTCCACAAAGCCATCTCTATTTTTAACTGTAATTTGTGTACTCCATGGCTGCCCTTGACCACTGGGGAAGGCTGTAAATTAGCCCTGTGAAAGGCTCTGCTCTCTCCAGGCAGGAGCTGCAGCCTCTCCAACAACTTTGCCGGGACATTTTCCCTGCAAAGCCAACCGGAGCAACCACCAAACCAGCCCCCTGTGGGTTTGGCTTGTGTCCTAAAAAGAAGGTCAGCAAAATAAATTGTCCTTGTAATTAAGAGTTGCTCCTTTGTTTTTATGTGTTTAACTGTGCATAAATAGCAAAGCAGGATAGGTATGTTATTACTGTTTTAAATATTTCATTCCCTTTGTTGACTTCCTTATGACACAGTTAACAACTGCTTAATCATACCTTATGACCTAATTAGGGGGGATTCAGTTAAATAAATCTTGATGTAATGGTATATTCTTGATGTAATGGTGCATTTATGTGCATGTGGGCATTTAAATGTAAAAGGAAATGCAGCCTATGTAGAATCTGACACAGGATTTTAATGATCATCATCTTTAGAATCACTGGTGAAACAAGTTACAAGGAGACTTATCTTAATTGAGAATACATAAAAACCTATTTCCTATTCCCAGGAACTGAATGTGAGCACTGTCCTTGGCAAAGGTATTTAAATTTTGTAGTATCAGGCCAGGGTAGTTCTGACACAGGGAAACAACTCTAGTTTTCAGTTGAAATAATTCAGGGCATTTCCACTGCCTTCTCCAGAGCCTCACTTGCCCATCAGATGAATGTTGAGTCCAGCTCTGATCTGCTGTTTGCCAGGTGGGAAGGCTGACAGTGATCTTTTATTTTGAAGTGAAAAAAAATATGTAGGTGACAAGGTTTTCTTAGGATTGGATTTATCTTGCCAAAGACAGGTCTCTTGAAGTCATGGAATAAGTTGCCCTCTGGAAATGCATCTCTCTGCTGGGTGTTCAGGGAGCTAAAATGACTGGCTCAGACCTGAGGCTGTCTCTCAGGTGGATAGAGTTAGGTAAGATGAATCCTGCCATGAGAAGGGCACAAGGTATTGAGTATCAGCTCCCCCACTCCTAGATGTGCTGCCAGATCACTGGAAATGTTTGTGCCTTGCTGGGAGAGATCTACGATAGGTTCTTCACCATCTAAATCCAGCTGGGAGACAAGAATTTCATGTTAATCTGAGGGAACAAGCCCTTGGGGTGCAGTTAACCCCTGGAGTGTGGGATGAGATGTGCCTTTCATGGCTTTAGATGGCAGAGTGAGAGGTATCTGTTCCTGCACTTGGAATCCCAGGCTGGATTGGCTTGGAAGGGACCTCAGAGACCATCCCATCCCACCCCTGCCATGGGCAGGGACACCTTCCACTATCCCAGGGTGCTCCAAGCCCCATCCAGCCTGGCCTGGAACGTTTCCAGGGATCCAGGGGCATTGCCACATTTTGGCATCAATGGAGGGAAGCAGCCCTGTCTAATGGGATTATTCCTGATGATTTTGTCATCCCAAAGTCAAAGGATCAAGTCTCACAGGTGGACACCTGTGCTTCATGGTTGGTGATTTGGGTGGGGATGATGTGGGGTTTTACCCTGGGTGTAAATCTGCCACCCTCCCTGGTGGGTTGGTTCAAGCAGGAGGTCACCCAATATCAGAAAAAAAAATAAAAAATTTTAAATCAGCGTGGGTATAGAAAATAAATTCCTCATCAGGATCAATGTATCAATATGACTCAATGGCATCCAGCCCTACAGACAATGCTTGAACTCAGTACTAATAATTAGGAGTTAGAGAACTTCTTGATGACTATCTCCTGAATTTCTCAAAACTTTTGAAAAATATTACTATTTTTTCAGACATTTGAGACTCTAAAAGCTGAAACACCAGCAGATGGAGACAAACCCTGTTATCAAACCAGCCCAGTTGAGCAGGACCTGTAGGATTTGTAGCTTTTCTCCAGGAAGCTGAGGTGGAAACCTGAAGGAAGAACACCTTTTATGAAATGTTGAGTGCTGTTGTTGTCTGCACATGTTTAATAACATGAACTTAGGGAGAAAAGTTCTCTAAAAAAAAATCTCTTGATATTAAATGTTTTTTGGCCTAAAATAAAATGTTCTACTTATTTTTGGTGGGTTACATACACATGGGAACGTATGCAATGCATAAACCACTTTAGAAATGCAATTGTGCAAAGAGTTTCAAAAATTCATTTTGGATGAACAATCAGAACTTCTTAAAAAAGGTCCATACAAATATTCTTGCCTTTTTCTGATTTTTTTCTTTTCTTTTTATGGAAGGTAAATTGCAGCTGGGCTTGACACAATAAAACCTTTAGGCTTGACCACTCTTAAACTGTGTTTTCTGGTGACTGGGACGGCTATTTAAAACTTTTTAATCAGATTGAATTATAATGGTTGTCTTCAACTACCATGGTCACCCAGACCTCCACAGGTAAGGTAATTTATTGCTATTTGAAAGTAAATTAAAATAATGAAGACACTGCATCATAAAAACTTTATTAAAAATAAGTGGCAGAAGGTATTTTTCCTCACGTTGACTAATTTTGCTTTGCAGATGAAACACAAAAGTCATAAGTGGATCCAGAACCATTTTGCTTCCATGAAAGGCCAAAAGAAGAAATTTCCTTGCTGTCCATATCATCTCTTCTTCACTGGCCTGGGAGGTTGGTTTTTTGCTCCATTTGCATCGGAGGTGAACTGGAGGGTTTGACACAGCTGGAATGAGCAGAGCTGAGACTGAAATCCAAACCCAGCCCATGCTCTGGGGCCGTGGGGGTGTTGTTTACCTGGAGAAAAGGTTTTGAACAGAGTGCAGACACATCATTTTATAGCATGAACCACAACAGAAAACATGGGCAGGGGCATAGGGCTGTAAAAATGGTCCTTTCCTTAATTGTCTAAATGGAAATGAACGTGAATGCCTCCAAATGCACTGAAACTATAGATAAAACCAGCAGGAAAAATCTCAGGGAGGGCTGAAGAAAGATTTTCTCTTTCCTTTCTTTGGAACAAACATATTTTTGATGATTTTGACTGGTATAAATATAGACCAGTAGAAGAAGAGGCAGAGAGGACCTTGAGAGATGATCTATCCCTCTACCCCAAGGCAAGATTTGCCATGTCTGAGCCATTCCTGGTGGCAGTAGAGTCTGTAGCTCCTTGACTAATTTATTCCAGTTCTCACCTGTCCTTCCTCTTAGGAAATGTGTTTAATGCTTGACCTATATCCTCCTTGCTGCAATTTAAACCCATTATTTCTTGTCTTATACCCAGTGGACATGGAGAACAATTTATTACCTTCCTATCTGCAGCAACCTTTTACATAGTTGAAGGCTGTTATCATGTCTCCCCCTCAGTCTTTTCTTCTCTAGACTAAACAAACCCAATTCTTTCAATCTTTCCTCATAGGTCATGTTTTCTAGACCCCTGATCATTTTTGTTATGGAAATAAACATCCTTTAAATCAAGTTCTGTGAATCAATCTTGTGTGGAAAGGAAGGGAAACAGAGGGGTTAGAGTTAGCATTGGGAACAGGAATCTGGTGGTGAAAGAAGTGATTTTTCTGAGGTCTACAGAGAGTACAGCCTTCCATTCTTCTTTGGGTTTAGGAAGTGTATTGAACACAATTTTCTTTCCCCAGCTTTTCTGGGAAACACTTTTACCTACTTGCAACCAGAAGGAAGGCAGTATTTTATTTCCACAGGCTGTGGGGACAGTGGTCTCTAGAAAAACACAGAGGAGGGTACCAGACAGTAATTTGAAATTGTATTATATGTTCTTCATGCAGACTTTCTAAAATCAGCTTGCCCGCAGTAATATCAACCCTTGTTCTTCAACAAGTGATATAGGTCATCCCCAAAAAGTAATTTATAAGTGGATCATAACTCCAGGACATTTAATGCAATCAGAGACTCAGCACAGAAGATGCTGATGAGTTTTTGATTGTAAATTCTCCTTTATTACATGGTCTGCTCAGAGAACATTGGAAATACCAGGTCAAGTGTTTCAGCTGCAAAAACCATCCAAGGCATTGCCATTAGATGGGCATCCTGGGCCTTTTTGCTTTGCATCTACTGTTTTGAGGTTGAGAGAAGGTGGATGTGATGCCTCCTACAAAAGTTTCATCTATTCTGTACACTCACTCTAAGCTGGATCTTGAGCACTGAAGAACCAGGGAGTTTAGGAGATCACCAACCTAAAAACTGGGGCTGCAGAAGGATCCAGGAGAAGCTCCCTGTGTTTATCCTCCTTTCCATCCTTAAAACACCAAGGGCTAAGCTGAGGTTGTTTTGGGTGTTTAACTAGACCTGGGACTGGGCAGGAGTGTGCTGCTTGTGCTTCTAGGCAAGCACAGCCTGCAGCAGATTTTTGCTTGTGGTGGTTCTGCTGGTTGATGCATTGACTCACAACCTCCCTGTTCCTCAGAGGTAAGTGTGAAGCTGTGCTAAATCTAGTTTCAGATGAAAGACACTGCAGCCATGTGATGTAAAGCATTAAAACAATCACTTTTCTTTCAAAAAAAAAAAAAAATGTTCTTCTGAAGGCTTTATGCTGGGTTCAGATATCACCTATCTTCCCACAGGCTGTATAAATAGGAAAGCCAGCAGGAGCACCAGGCAGAGAAATGTGTGCTCACTTCTGATCTGGATTCCTCACTAATGGACATGGCCTTGCAGAACAATGAATCCATAAACAGGGGGCATGATAAAATTTTAGAGAGAGCTGAAAGTCCAAGAGCATCTGAAGCTGAGTGCACTGATGCACCTTGAAAAAAAGTTCAGGAAGATATAAGAGACAGACTGCAAGAGCCACAGAAAGATAAATTTCAGTCCTTGTGGAGGAGATGCTGACAAGGTGAGAGGTTTCCTGCTAGCTAGCATATGTTTTGTGAAGAAACTTCCCCAATGTTCTCTCACTGGGAACAACACTGATTTGACCTGTCAGACACGTTACATTTCAGGCCTTGTCTGAGCAAGATAGCTGAGAGTTCTAACACTTCAGCAGAGGTCCAAAATAAACATGGTGCAGTGAGGAAAAATGCTTTTTGCTTAGTGGGGTTTATTGGGAATGTTCTTCCATTTGCTGCCTGACCCAAAGGTAAAGCTGGCTTGTCTTCCAGAGCCAGACTCATCCTCTGAGCCAAGTGAAGGGTATCAGTGACAAAACTTTGGCTGACGTGAGACAGTTTTGGCCTTGAGATGCCAGTAAACACATCCATTCCAAAAAGGAGTTTTAGTTTGATTAGACTGATTGTCCTGATGGGATGGTATTGTATTATTAGCCGAGGAAAGGTTCTGGTTTTAGATATTCTTATTTTTACAAATATCTAAGAAACTCTTCCCTCAGCTAGTTGTAAATGGTGTTGTAACAAAATCAGTCTGAAAGCCACTAGAGACAGGCTTCCAGCATCAGATACAACACTGAAAGTTGCACTTTTGAGATGGTCTCCATGTAATTTCTCCCATATGGGCCCTAAAACCCCAGATGCTCTAAGAAGTGTTTAGGGCCCTGTAAGACACAAGGCCATCAGTAATTAGCAAAGACCCCAAGCACGTGTTTAACTTTAACATGTGCTTTTCTTTCCCAGGAGTCCGTAGAATTAAGGACTTTAAGTGAGTGGGTTTAGGGATATGCTTAAAGCTAAGCATGTGTTTAGTTGCTTTCTTGTGCTCTGGCTTTATTTGTTTTTACAGGAATAAGAGAAATGAAAGATCTTATTACAGATCAAACACAAATAAATGTCCAAGACACAGCAGGGAGGCTTTAGGTCTTGGTTTGGAGCCCAGTGAAGTCAATGGAAAAACACCTCAACACCTCAGCAGCCTTTGGAGCAGAGTCCTCAGAGGGTCGATGAAGAACCCACTGCAGAAACCTGCTGAATGCCTCATGTTTCCTTGCAAGGTTCCCTTATCTTGTATCCAGATGTTGCTAACAAGGGTTTTTATTAGCTGCTGAGAAGTACAAGGGCAGCAGTTTTTCAAGTCCTAAAATCATGCACATATAGATGAAATAGAAACAGCTTGTGCTGCAGTAGCAATTGTGGTCTGTGGAGCTGTGAGTGTATTTCCAAAGTTCTCCAGTTCTTATTATAGAATCCTAGACTGGTTTGGGTTGGAAGGGACATTAAAGACCCTCTTGTTCTATCCCCTGCCATGGGCAGGGACACTTTCCACTGTCCCAGGTTGCTCCAAGCTCTGTCCAACCTGGCCTGGAACACTGCCAGGGATGGGGCAGCCACAGCTGCTCTGGGCCTCCCCACCCTCACAGGGAAGAATTTCTTACTAATCTCCAATCTGACCCTGCCTTCTGTCAGTCTAAAGCCATTCCCCTTGTCCTGTCACTCCATGCCCTTGTAAAAAAAACATGTCTTGGTCTCAAAGTGTTTGCTCTGTCTTTCACACAGTGCAGTGAGGCAAGTGTTGTCACACAGTTCCTAGGGAAAATGTTGCATCTTTGTAGAGGGAGAGGTTTACACAACAGGAAGAGCAGGTTCCTTTGAATAGCATTTCTCTTTGCTGCCTTTAGATCTCTGCAACATGCACAGCAACTCATTTTGAGTTACTCATTTGGATTCTCCTTTTAGGCGTGCAGGGAAATGGCCACTGCTTGAGAACAATCTGATCTATTTCTGACATTCATTTCAGGATGATGCTGAAGATGTGTCTGTTTGAACAGCCGAATTTCCACCCATACAGCTGGATTTTTGTCCTTTGGTTGAGGCTGGAGTTAAATTCTTCAGAGACTGCCCTAACCAAGGTCAGCAGAACTGCCTGAGCCACCAGCAGGGAAAA
Organism: Melospiza melodia melodia; assembly: GCF_035770615.1. Lineage (NCBI taxonomy): Eukaryota > Metazoa > Chordata > Aves > Passeriformes > Passerellidae > Melospiza > Melospiza melodia. The sequence goes on along the minus strand of NC_086199.1, from coordinate 3,201,916 downwards.
TGATCATGTGCTGTCTTGCCAGGCTTGTTATGAAGGCAGGTGTCATTAGAAGGTGTTTCTGCCTCCTCCTGCTCCTCCTCAGAGTCATTTGGGTCACAGCAGCAGAGCCATGGGACGAGCTTTGTCCGAGCTGGGGAGCAGAGTGCCCACCTGGATCTCTGCAGAACAGGTAAGCACTTAACCCTTGCTGGGCTGCCCCTGCTTCCTCTGCCTTCCTTACCTGTGTGTGCCAGGTCAGACTGACACTGGCGTGCAGGGATGTGCCACGGCCACATCAGAGCACCCAGGCAGAGTCTCAGGAGGGTGGTTTGGCTGCCAGGACGTGCTGATGTCACTGCACTGCCTGTTTTTGCCTGTTTGTGCTGGGTCAAAGTGACACCGAGCCACCGCGACGAGTTATGGTCACACCTTCATTTGGCTCTGCCACTCCAGGCCTTGCTGTCCCGTCAACAAAAAACTCCTGGTGGCATCCACGGGGAGCAGCTCTGGGATTTGGTGTGCTGGGAAAGGGTCTTGCACCAACTGCTCACACAAGGGAGTTGTACTGTTCAAAAAGTACTGTTCAAAAGAGAATAAAGTGATATTTGCAGTTTGGATGCCCACTGGGTGAGCCCCACAAAATCCCTTTGATGTTTTACTCATGTTTACTATCTTGATCTTTAACTGAGATCTCATTTTAAGAAAAACTGTCAATATTCACCAAATTCTGGTGCAAAAATGCACCACCAAAATGTTGGACCTGCTCTCTCTCCTCCTCCAAGGTTCAGAGATTGCAGTGAAAAGGATTTCAAGCATTTTTTTCCAGCAGCTCTAAAAAACAGTGTGGCTTTTAAATGTGCATGTTTTTGAGTGTAGAGAGCTGTCCTTTTCTTTCCAGCATTTCACAGAACTGGAAGACACAAATCAATAGGTAAATGTTCAGTACTAGTAGTCTAATTATTATTTCTACTTTTCTTATGGTTATAATGATAGGAAACATTTTTTATGTGTTCCCTGGAAGAATTATTTTTTCTACCTAGTCCCTGTCTTCAATTTTTGTGGCCCCCTGAACAGAATCTGCAATTCTTAGTAGCATTTAAAAAACTCAAACCACCCATTGGCTTGAAAGGAAAATGTGAACTTCTTCAACGAGGGCAAAAATACTTCTGTTGCTTAAACGTAGGTAATTAGACTGAGGACTTTCTCCAAAGTAAACCCTGACAATCTAACAATAATCTTTGGCTTTTGGACTGCATGGAGTTTCTCTTACATTGTTAAATGCATTCCATGTTTCAGTAAATGACACCAGGCTCACCAGCAGTGAGTGAGTGATTAGTTTATCATCCTCTTAGTGCAGCCATCTAGATCTTTAACTCTTTAAGCAGTGACATTCATTTAAGTCTTGAGAACACCCAGGATCATGCCTGAGGCTTTAGACATTCTCAATTCAAGCCAATCTTGGATATCTTGTGAAAATGAAGAGAAGAAAGTAGGTGCTTGCATTCTGATAACACTTAAAACAATTCAGGTAAGGTAAATTGCAAATAAACACCTTTTTTTCACCCTTCTTTTTTTAAATTTTAATTTTTATTTCTTTTATTTAGAGGATGCCAATTCCTCTCTCCTGGGACCACTTAGGTCATTAGATGCCTCAGCAGCATAAAATTACAGGGAGAAAATCTTAGCAGCATACAAAGAGACAGAAAGGTGAAAAATCTACATTTCCTAAGATCCAGGGATGTGGGGCAGGGTTTTTTTGGCTGGATTTACAATTCATCTCTCATGAGACAGTAGAATGAACTGCTTTACAAAATATTTTATTATAACAAAAAAAAAAATTATGTGAGCTGTAACATACTGTGCCAATTCTCTTGTGCTGAAATCTTGCTCTAGCAGGGATGTGCAAGTACACAAAGCTTGGTAGCAACAAAAACCTTAGGAGAATGAAGGGCTTCTACTTTGGAAAAGAAAGGTGCAGGAGGATTTTCAGACAGAAGGGAAAGGCTTTGACCTGTGAGCTGCTGCTCAGCATCGTGGATCCCATCTATCACCTGATCCTGCCCAGTAACGCGAGCCAGATCGCTGTGAGTGCCCTCTGCCACGGGAGACAAGGAGCTGCTCACCCCACAGACACAAAGTGCTTTGGGGGCTCTGTTGCTGGGAAGAGTTTGAAATGGATGAACAGAGCATTTACATGCCTCAAGAAACAGAACAGAGCCCAGCCTTTAGTTAGTTTTTGTTTTAAAATGCCTTTTGTACTCTGCTGTGTCTTTGGCTTTCATTTTGGGTTTGAGAATTTTGGGTTTTTTCAGACTGGACTTTGAGTTTTGCTGGATTGGGTGAAAGGAGTTTTTGCCCAGCAGGGCAAGGGTGATCCTGTGTGGAAAGGGAAGGGATGGTGCTGGGTGAGGTAAATTCCCTGCATTCTGCAAAGGGCTGGGAGTTACTCTGAGGCGCTGGAGCTGTGCACCTCCTGCAAGCACAGGCACAGAGCTGGGTCTCCAAAGTTCTGCTGACTCTTGCTCAGCCCCCAGGCCACAGCCATTCTCAACCTCATTCAGGAATCTGCTTCCAGTCCCTCTCCTCCATCAGAAAACACGATGGAAGTGATGCAGTTGTGCCATCCATGTCAAGGCACCTCCTGTGGTGGGTTCCTCCTGGGCTCCTGGTGCTTATCAGGTGGAGAACCTGTGAAAAAGGAATGGTGGCTGTTCTGGGGGCAGCCAGTGGTGCCAAGAGAGGGAAACAAATCACACAACAGATTTGCAAGCCCAAGCTCTCCTTGTGGCACCACTGTGAGAGAGATTCTGTCAATCCCACCTTGCCATTTTGTGCTTCGGGTCTATGGCTTGTCTCCACTATTCCTGACTCAAGTCAATACTCACAGACTCTAAGTCCTCTTTGACCTTCTGATTTTATCCTCTGCTCTTCAAACATCTGTCTTAATCCACTTCATTTTTATCCTGCAATCCCTGAAGCCCCAACCCCACTCAGCTTCTCCTCAGCCTGGGCTGGGGGGGACAGGCATCAGCATTCCTGCCCCACTTTGCACCTAGGAGCTATGTAGAGAAACACTGATGGGAGATAAAGTGACTTGCTGAGGCCTCTGGAGACAGGAGAGGTGACTTTTTGGCAGCCCTGGAGTAACCTCAGTGTTGGGTCTTTGTGAGGAACGTTTGTGAGCTGATGCCAGTTTTACAAATGACGTTTCACATTTGCTTTTTGCAATATTTCTTCGAACTGGGGTGTGGTGCTGCACACAATACCTGGTTCTGAGGCTTGCTGCTCTATCAGGTATGTGTACAGAGGGTGGGAAAAGGCAGCAGAGTCAGCAGGACAGAGGTGGAACAAGCAGGAATGCAGGGTGAAACCAGGGGAACAAACAGGTCCTCAGGGAAACTGTTCTGACTTAGTTCTGCTTTCCCTGACTCAAAGAGTGACTCCAGTGTGCCCAGAGGGCAGGTACAGGGAGATACCAGCCTTATGCTAACTCCAGATCCTGCTCAAGCAGAAACTGCTGGTCCAGACCCTCCATCCTGAGACTTACATTAAAAAAATCTACTTTTAAGCCTATTTCTCTTCATGTCTGGGTGATGCTGTGCTCCTGGCAGGTGCATCATTCTGGGCTGTCACTGTAGACCAGTGCAGGCCTGTCATAACACCTTGGTGCCTCTGGCTCCAGTCCTGTTTTCTAGAATTGCACTTGGCCTTGCCTTGGCCCTTTGCCCAGACTGAATTTGCCTTCTTGGTTTTCACTTCTTTCCCATATCAGTTTTCTCTCCTCTTCTGTCTTCCTGCTGATCCTGTGGGCTCTGGCTCCGTAAACCCTCTGCCCAGGTGGGGCTCTGTGGAGGTGAGCACCCCCTCACATCCAAGGCCCCTTCATATGCAAGAAAGAGCTACGAGATATCTCTACTAATTTCTTTTTTTGCCATTTCACTTTTTCCCTCTTCAAACTGGCTTTTAGATATTCCTTTTCTAAAAGTCCCTCTTTTTTTTTTTTTTTTTTTTTTTTTTTTTTTTTTTTTTTAGCCAGTTCCCTGGTTTTCTCCCTCTGTCAGCTCTCTGGTGGCTGGTATTTTAGGAAATAGAGAGGCTGGGTTGCTTGTGGGATGGGACACGCACGGAACGCACGTACGGCGCTGGTTTGCCCACATCGTTTGGATAAGGTATCAGAGAGGACAGACTGTCTTTGCATTGAAACCTGCAGGTCAAGAAATTGGCCTCCCTTCAGTTCACAGCCCTCGTGGCTGCCAGCCAGTAATGTAAAGCCCTGATGAGTATTTCTGGAGAAAGCTGGAAACTCACCTCTGACTACAATGTGTTTAATCTCTCATTTCCAGGCATTGTCAGTTTTGCTTCTTCTTCCCTTCTTCCTCCTATTCTTCTCCTCCTTCTTTTTCTTCTCATCCTTCTTCTCTTCTTCTTCTTTCTCCTCTTCTTCTGACATGGTGAATCACCAGGTGTCTCTGCAGTGATGGACAGAGCAGCACCACTTTTGTTCCATGTTCTGTAAATCAGAGATCCTTCAGAGTCTCCATGTCCTGTTATTCCTCCAGTATTTTCCCAGGACTTGGAGTCCCACTGAAAGGGTTTGAAAGACTTTTATTTGTTGGGTTGGAATTTGAGGACCTGTTCAGAAGCAATGTTTATTTTTTTTATTTATTTCTTACAATGGTGCAAAATGCTCTTGTTGATCCAGAAAGGAGGCTCTGACCTGCTTTCAATTCTAATTGCCTCCTTTCCCCATGTTTTTAATTACTCTTCGCTGTTTAATGTACTCTTAACCACTTGGATAAAGTAGATTCCTGATGATTCAGTCACTGCCACAGAAGCACAAAGCTGAACCTAGACCTTCTGAAGTCCAAATCAGGTCCTTCATCACTAGGACAACCTTCCTTTAGGCGTCCCAGTACTTGCAGCTCTGCACCAAATCTATGGCCTTTGAAATCCCCAGGTTGCTAAAGGCATCCTTTGGGCTGCTGAGTCAGTGTCTGTACATGATGGAAGCAGGGAAGAGGAAAATAGATACTTGCTTATGCAGAAAAGCGACAAAAATGAAATCAGGTTTCGCTGCTGTTGACACAAACTCTGCCTCTACTCAAGTATTTTTTGGTCTTGGCTGTTTGGGAGAGAAGGTGGGCTTTGATTCTGCTTACAAGAGGTTTTTTGCTGCCCCACCAAGAAGCAGAGCAGGTGACAGTAAGTAGGAATGTCTCTAATTGAAAATAAATCCAGCTAACACCTCACTCACCAGCTTGCTTGATCAATAGCAGAACTGAGAGCCTTGCCATGCTAGGCTGGAGTAGGTCCTGCTGGAAGGTTTGTCAGGAAATTGTGTCAGGTTTGGGTTGGACATCAGGAAAGGTTCTTCCCCCAGAGGGTGCTGGCACTGCCCAGGCTGAGCAGGGAATGGGCTCAGCCCCAGGGCTGCCAGAGCTCCAGGAGGGTTTGGACACTGCTCTGAGGCACAGGGTGGGATTGTTGGGGTGTCTGAGCAGGGCCAGGAGCTGGGCTCTGATCCTGGTGAGTCCCTTCCAACTCAGGATATTCTAGGACAGAATGAGCAGGAGCCTCTCCACCAGAAACCATCTTTTCAGTGTCACGTGTCTGTGGGAGCTCGTGCTCTGCTCACACACACCCTGTGTAAGTTTATTCAGTGAGCACTTTCTAAGAATGATGATTAATTGTGAGTATGAACCTTGTCACCAGGCAACTGGTACAAACGAGCCCCACCAGTTTGTTATTGTTGGAGATGGAGGCCTCAGGGCACAGCCATGGTTCCCAAGAGGGACTCCTGGGCAGGATCCTCCCTCTCTGCTTTCAGGTGAGGATGTTCACATTAATGAACTCAAAATTCATCCCTGTGCTGACATTCCCCAGAACTTGCTACAGCACCTACCAGTAAAGTCCTTTGCTATTGCTAAAAATCCAGTAGAGCCCGCGTGAATTATTTCTGCAGCAGTTTTCCTGCTCTGCTTGTTTACACCTTGTAGTAGTGATTGAGATCATTAAAGCTTCTGCTGGCAGCAGATCTCAAGCTGCAATTAAAGGACAAAGACAAATGTCAGCACCTCAGAGGTGCTATGTTGTTGTGTGGAATTGCAGATTTTGGCAGCAAGGAAGAGCAAAATATCAGTAACAGCAGAATTCAGACAAAGCCACATCTCAGGGCTGGAGACACACGGAGTGGTTTGTAAGGTCAGGGAGCTGCCAGCCCTGTGCTGTTCTCCAAAAGCCTCCATCAGATCCAAAAGGAATCTGCTTATCTCCAGTAGCCACATGGCTGGACAGCACTCCTTAGGAGAATGATGGTCTCTGTTAGTACCAGCCACAACTGCAGAGCAGGCAGAATGAGCTCTTCATCTTCTGGAGGCCCTGCTTGCTTCTCAGGGATGAGGCTTTGAGGAGTGGGGAGCCACAAAGTGCTGAGGCAAACATGGGCTAAAGGCAGAGATTCTCTCCAAAAGCTGGATGAGATCAGTGCGTGTTCTTCTTGTCACATCCCTCGAGGAAACCCACTGATGTGGAGATGATTTTACAACAGATGTGATTCTAACACAGCTCAGGGGAATTTTAACAACAGGCCATTAAAATGGCTCTCCCTTCATTTTATGAGTTGTGTTGTTGAAGCACTTCCCTAATCATGGAATCATAGAAACATTAAGGTTGGAGAAAAGCTCCAAGGTCGTTGGGTCCAACCTTTGGCCATTCACCACCTTCCCAAGCAGCATCAAAACACTGAGCTGTTTTTGAACACCTCCAGGGATGCTGATTTCACTCCCTCCCTGGGCAGCCCATTCCAGTGCCTAACCACACTTTCTGTGAAGAAATTCTTCCTGCTGTCCAGCCTGAACGACCCAGACCTCTGAGTTTTGTTCATCTCTAAATGAACAATATTTAGCAGCAGAGACCTCACACTCTCACAGCAGAAGGCAGAGAGTATGAACAGCAAGGGGTAACTTTTCCAGCCTTGCTCACGCTTGGGCATCTCTGAAAAGTGACAAAGGGAATGAGTCAAGTAACAGCAACTTAAGATTCACCCTGCGTGGGACAGCCAACCTTTTAATAGCATTCTCAAAACAATAAAAATCATCCTTCAAGACTTAAAAATAGAAAAGAGCAGACAATCCTACTGTTTCGACTGCCTTGTGTCTGATTACCAAAGACTGCCTTTTTAGAACTGCTTTATTTTAATGTTCCCACACAATGTTTTTGTAGGGATTTGTAAAAAAAAAAACCCCAAAAACTGTTTGAAATGAAAGAGCAGTGCTGAACCTGATTCTCCTATTAGCTCAGGAGTGGTTCTAGACGTGGTCCTGACACCTCGGCAGAGACACTTTTTAATGTAAAGCAGAAATAAAGTCCAAGCTGGGCCCAGTTCTGTGTTTTAGGAGAAGTATGAATTTATTTATTCAGGAGGAGGTAGAATATTCTGGTAGAACAGGCCAGCTCTGAAGCACTCAGAGAAATCATGAAAATCTCAGAGTGGTTGTAAAAAATGTTCCTTTTGCCGTTCAAGCAGCTGCACTTGTTTTTACCGGTCAGCTCTTTGGTGAAGAGCTACTTTGGAAAACGTAACCCCTTGGAGTTGTTTGCTCAGTTCCCTTTGTTTTAATTGACAAGCTTAGGCAGTTAAAAGGAAAGGGCAGGAGGGAATTGATCTTAGCACACTTATGGGCATCTCCTCCTTTAACTCATGTCATTAAAATGTTTCTTACATAGGCATTTATTTATTTATTTATTTATTTATTTATTTATTTGTGGTTTTAGGCTTGTTCCTGCTCAAGCACAAATCTGGTGAGGCAAGTTATTTTTGTTGTTGTTGTTGCTTTTTTCTTTTCTTTTTTTTTTTTTTCCTTTCTTTTTTGTTTTTCCCAAGGCGGGTTGTTTGCAGACTTTAGAGCCCAAAAAGGTGCAGCTGCTCTAAAAATAACACGGGATCCAAGAACTGGTTTGGGAAGGTCTGAGTCCAGAGGCATCTCCTGAAATGCTGCCATTAGAGGAGAAGTTTTCCTTGTAAACAGAGCTGGCCTAATTTCTAGAGGTGCTGAACATCGACCTGCAGCGCTTGCTGGTGGGTCCTGAGCACACAAAACCTGGAAATGGGTCAGATGTGAGTGGCTGGGGTTTTATCACAAACGTGTCTGGGCAAACCCACAATTATCGGGCTGAAACAAAACTGAGCAAATAATTGCCCCTCAGCTGCTGATCCCCGTGAGCAGAGCTGGGCTCTGGGGCTCCAGGACCCCTGCCAGCTCCGGGGCTGCTCAGTGCCACAGCAGTCTGGTGTCACAGCCAAGGTGTGCCCGTGGTGGGTCACCCCTGGGTCTGGCCAGCCTTCGCAGGGTGACGTCCCCAACGCTCCCTCTTCCAGAGGAGACCCATGGTTTTGCCACCCAGGTGCAGAGATTCCCAGAAGGTTTTCCACAGAAGACAGAGAGGAGAAAACCTGGCAGCAGATGCCTTAGACTGGGGCTGGGTCACAGGCAAGACCACCATCGATCCCCCATCACCATGTGAGGTGTGACCAGGGGAGCTGAGCCTTGCAGACACAACATTCTCTGGTTTTGATGTGCTGGATCTTTAATGTTGCATCCACCGCTGAATTAAGCACTGTTTGCTTTTCAGACCTTCCACATTTGTATTTTTAGCTCCGTTTTGGCATCACTTTTTTGGTTGGAATATATAACACACTGGGTTGTTTAGTGTGCCTGGACCGAGTTCAGCCGATGTGTAACTCCACGGGCTGGAGCAGAAGCTCTGTTCAAGGTGAATTACGCTCTGTGGGGCCAAGGAAATACAGCTTCTGTAGAAAGGCAGCCCAGCTCCTTCAGTAAACGCTACACTATTTCCATCCATGGCTATTCCTTTGTGGTTTGGGTTATGTATTTACATTTTACGGAATAAATTCTACAGCTTTCCCCATGACTAACACTCCTTAGTAACCAGAGAGCTACTCAAATACACTCTTGCCTCCTACGAGACCCCAAACCACACTGCTCTGCCCTGGCTCTCTGGCCCCAGCACAGGGGCACGGCTAACCAGTGTTACATAAGCAATTTTTGGGATCTCAGCTCAGCAGGATGGCTTAGGAGAGCAGGCACTGGATGCCCTGCCACTGAATTCCTCCAGCACAAACATTTCCAGCACGGCCACTCTCTGATCCCTACAAAACCTGAGCGAGGTCTTCAGACAAAGAGAGGAACATACCCCACAAAGAGGGAGCTGGTTGCTTTTCCCAGTCCAGAGGTCTTGCTTTAGGAGCAGCACTATACAGGCCCTCATGTAAACTTTGTTTATAGACTGGAGTATTTTCAATGAAAATGTTATTTAACTTAAAAAACGTTGCACAGCAGCTACTCCCAAAATTGTTTTTCCTTGTTAAGAATAACACACAGTGTGATACATTTGAAATGGTGATAGCAATATTTCACAAATTTTGATGGATTCATAGTCCAAATACCTTGCTAACAGATGTTTCTTTTAAACTCGGAGTGGTATAGGAATAACTCAGAGATATTACAGTGTCAGCACTGCCTTTTATCTGTGCGTGTCCTTTCGGTGACATCCCTGGGCTTTTCTAATGCATGGGTCAGGTCTGAGCTCAAACAAAAAAAAAGTGAAATATGAAAAGAAGGCGTCTGTGATGGTGTGTGAGCTCTGGGGCAGCGCTGGGAGGACACCAAGGCGCTGGTGTGGGTTTGCTGCACTCAGGCACAGCAGCCCCGTGGTTTGTGGCCACAGTCATCGTTTCTGAGCTGGTTTTTGGCTGTGGTTAATTGATGAGCTTAGGAGTTCCCATGGCCACTCCATGACCACATCTTTTGGTCTCATAAATTAACTGTGTTCTCACTGTGGGTGACAGTTTGCCCAACACAAAGGAATACCCCAGCAGGGCAAAGGGACAGATTTTAATGCCCTGGTGGAGCTGGCTTGATTTACCGTGGGTTGCTCAGTCTACTCTGCTCAGTCTCCAAAGGATGGAGCATCTGTCACACTTCCTTCAGAGGGTCTCTCCCCAGAGTTGCCTTCTCCACACTGTGTGCTCGTACATCACCCCCAGACGGTCAGAGAATCACAGAATATCCTGAGCTGGAAGGGACCCACAAGGATCACTGAGTCCAAGTCCTGGCCCCGCACAGGACAGCCCCAAGAATCCCACCCTGTGCCTGCATGTGTTGTGTCCAGTTAATGTGTGCTAATGGTAAACCAGTTTGTCCCAAACCCCCGCCTGGGAGCAGCCGCAAGCCTTGGGAAGTCTCGTTCTTATTCCCAGCCCAAAGCTGGCCCAAAACAATTCTGGGGTTGAACTGGGGGCAGGGAGCATCTTTCCTCCCGGAGACCCTCTCTGGGGCCGCCAGCTGCGGCCGCACACAGCCCGCGCGGGGCTGGGAAGGCGCCGGCTGCACACCTCGGTGGGGTCTGGGAACCCGGCCCGGAGGGAAGGGGGAGAGGGCTGTTCAGGCAGCCAGGGAGAAGGATGAGAAAATCTGGAGGACGAGAGGGAACCCCGGGCAGGCACTGGGGACAACCCCCGGTGCTGGCAACGGGCTCCCAACCCCCGGGGCTGGCGGGTGGTGGGAGCACAGGAGAAACCCACGCTCCTCCGCCGTGCCTTTCCCCGCGCAGCTGCTTCTGATTCCCAAGCTCTCCCTCCCTTCTCGTCGGGGGACAGCCCGGGAGAGTTTCCCGAGTTTCCCGTCCCGAGCCTCCCTTCCCAGCCCGCTCCCTCGGGGCGCACCGCGGAGCCCCGACCGCCCCGGGGACCCCGCCCCGGCCGTGCGGGGCCAGGGCGTGGCGGGAGGGTCCCCGGGGATGCACCTGAGCGGCGCGGGGGATCCCGGCCCCGGCCCCGGCCCGCGGCTCCGAGCGCGGCCGCTCCGCCGGGGGTCCCCGCGCTCCCCCCGCTGCCGGGCGGCGGAGCGGGCAGGGCCGTCCCCCGCGGGGCCGGGCCGGGCCGGGGGCGGGCCGGGGGCGGCGGGCCGGGCCGGGCCGGGCCGGGCTGGCGGCGAGCGCGGCTCCACGTGACTGCGGGGCCGGCAGAAAACCGGGGCCGGCGGCGGCGGCGGCCGCACTGCGCCGGGCGGCGATCGCGGGAGGCGCTCGGCAGCCGCTGCCCCGGGGCTTTCGGCGCGCTGGGTCCGGGCTGGCTCTCCAGAATCATGGACTGTGCTGATATGCCTTGCTTGCTGTCAGTGAGTACAGCCCTCTTCTTCCTCCGCCTCGCTCCTCGCTTTTTGTTTTCATCGCAGGGCTTTAACTTTTTTTATTTTAATTTTTTTTTTTTTTTTTTTTTTTTGAGAAAAACTTTTTGTTGTTCTTATCCCGGCGTCCCCTCCCGGGGTCCGGCGGCGCGTTTCGCACCGGGGGCTGCAGAGCCGCGCTCTCCTTCCTTCCCCGCTGAGCTCCGCCGGTCGCGCTCCCGTCCCGTCCGGTCCCGAGGGGGCAGCGGGGCCGGGATGCGCCGGGATCCCGCCTGCCCGAGGGGGCTGCGGGGCTGCGGACAGCCCGGGCACGGCCCCCGGTCCTTGCCCGCCGGGGCGCGCCGGCTGCCGCTCGAATGGGGGCTGCTCCCCGTGCCCTTTTGCCATTTATTATTACTATTATTACTGCTATTATTATTATTTTTAAGTTTATTCGGAAGAGGAGGGGGGTTTCGCTTCTCGTCCTGACTTTCCCTCTTGTTTGTTGTCGTGTTTTTTACACCCCAGAGACACCATGATTCCTGGTAACCGAATGCTGATGGTCATCCTACTATGCCAAGTCCTTCTAGGAGGTACTAACCATGCTAGCCTAATCCCTGAGACCGGCAGGAAGAAAGTGGCAGAGCTTCAGGGACAAGCCGGATCCGGACGCCGCTCTGCCCAAAGCCATGAACTCTTGCGGGGTTTCGAAACAACTCTGCTGCAGATGTTTGGGCTCCGAAGGCGGCCTCAGCCCAGCAAGTCAGCCGTCATTCCTAGTTACATGCTGGATCTCTATCGACTCCAGTCCGGAGAAGAGGAGGAAAGCCTCCAGGAAATTAGCCTGCAGTACCCTGAGCGATCGACCAGCCGGGCAAACACCGTGAGGAGTTTCCACCATGAAGGTCAGTGATGGGAGGCGGTAAATTCCCAGCCTCGGTAGCGATCGGGATTTCCTTGCGTTTGGAAGCTCACAAATGCCTTTAGAAGCAGGACGTGCCCGGCTCTAAATTTATGGGAGGAAAGCCACCCCCCCCCCCCCAGGCTGCCGTGTGTGGGTGACAGGCGTGCTGCTCGCTGTTTTTTCCAGCATCCTGTGCTTAACCCGAGCTTGACCATATTTTGAAGTGCTTTTGCTTCTGTTGACAACAGCGAGTTTCCTTCGGTGCCTCTGCCTCGGGGTCACTGCCTGCGCTCGCGTGGATTTAATGGCTCTGGATCGGATGCGGGAGTAAAGCGAGGGCGGGATCTCGCCCCTGGAGTGTTTCTTTTGAACTATCAAAGCAATTGCTGCCTGCTTTTACTCTTAAGAAAAAAAAGAAAAAAAAAATCCCCCCAAACCCCGACTCGAATTTAATGCTTACAGCTGTGTGTTTATAAGGTTTATCCAATAGACCCTTGTAATCTGATCCAAATGTTTCCTAGCGGATGTTTCTTTTCCAAAGTAAATCTGAATTATTAATCCAGCCGCATCATTACTGCGTTGGAATTCGCTTCTCTTTCTCCCCCTGCCCCCCGCAACAAGGCACCTCTGTGCTCCGTGGCGCCGCATCTCGCCGGGGAGATGATTTCGGAGAGGCCGGGGGAGGAAAAGCTGAAGGGAAAAAGCCTCTCTGACCGGGGGAGGCGAGATGGGAAGGGGTGGGGAGTGCTCGAGGCGCGGCTGAGGCGGCGGTGCCGGGGCCGGGGCCGCTCCCGGTGCGGCGGGCGGGATGCGCGGGGAGCGGAGCGGAGCGGGGCCGGCGGCTGCCGGGCAGGTGAAGCGCGGGTGCGAGCTGTGCCTGTGCCGGGCCGTGCGCCCCGGGGCTGACGTGCTCTTCTTTGCTTGTCTTACCTCTTTCCCCCATCCCTGCTCTCCTCCAGAGCACCTGGAGACCGTCCCGGGTCCCAGCGAGGCGCCCCGGATCCGCTTCGTCTTCAACCTCAGCAGCGTGCCGGAAAACGAGGTGATCTCCTCGGCGGAGCTGCGGCTGTACCGGGAGCAGGTGGAGGAGCCCAGCTCGGCGTGGGAGAGGGGCTTCCACCGGATAAACATTTACGAAGTGATGAAGCCGCTGTCGGAGCGCGCCCAGGCCATTACGCGCCTGCTGGACACGCGGCTGGTGCACCACAACGAGACGCGCTGGGAGAGCTTTGATGTGAGCCCGGCCGTGATCCGGTGGACCAAGGACAAGCAGCCGAACCACGGGCTGGTGATCGAGGTCACCCACCTCCACCACGCACAGACTCATCAGGGCAAACACGTCAGGATTAGCCGATCTTTACCTCAAGGGCGTGGGGACTGGGCGCAGCTCAGGCCGCTCCTGGTCACTTTTGGGCACGACGGGCGAGGCCACGCTCTGACCCGCAGAGCCCGCCGGAGCCCCAAGCACCAGCGTTCCCGCAAGAACAAAAAAAACTGCCGCCGCCATGCCCTCTATGTGGATTTCAGCGACGTGGGCTGGAACGACTGGATCGTGGCACCGCCGGGCTACCAGGCGTTTTACTGCCACGGGGACTGCCCCTTCCCTCTGGCCGACCACCTCAACTCCACGAACCACGCCATCGTGCAGACGCTGGTGAACTCCGTGAACTCCAGCATTCCCAAGGCCTGCTGCGTGCCCACGGAGCTCAGCGCCATCTCCATGCTCTACCTGGATGAGTATGACAAGGTGGTCCTGAAAAACTACCAGGAGATGGTGGTGGAGGGGTGCGGGTGCCGCTGACCTCTCCCTTCTCCTCCCCTTCTCGGTCCCTCCCGTCCCACCCCAGAACTGCTTGCTATAGCTGGACTCTTCTCTAAACTAAACGTTCACCTTGACCTTATTTATGACTTTATGTGCAAATGTTTTTGACAATAATGATCATATATTTTGACAAAATATATTTATAACTACATATTAAAAGAAAAAAATAAAATGAGTCATTATTTTAAAGGTAAATGCATTTTGTGTCTCGCCTCTCAGGGTGCTGCTGAGGCTGTGCTGGCTGGGAGTGCAGCCGGGAGTTTATTTTGTCTCCTTATCTTCTTGCTCCCCTCCCTCCTTCTCCACTCCTTCCTCCCCCCACCCTATTTTCACTTAAAGGCTTTGCAAATTTTATTAGTCTTTCTATTTCTCGCCGAGGTACCGCGGATCTCCTGGTGCTGGGGCTGTGCCACGTGGGAGATGAGGGTCCCTGGAGATTTAAGAGCTGCTGGGAATAGAGCCGACCTTGCTAACCTGGCCCAAGCCTTTCCAAAGCAACCCACCAAAAATGCATTTGAAAAGAAGGTGAAGATTTACCTGAGGGCTTTATGCTAAACCCGCTGGGTTTTATACCCTTGCTCTGACTTCAGGATTCCCCAGGTTTTAAAACTATTAACATTTCCCCCCCGCTCCTCCCCTCCCCACTGGAGATTGGGAAGCTTCAAAGGTTTCCACAGGTCCTTTGAAGATCAAATCACTCCATTACAATGCCAAAAAAAAAAAAAAAAAAGAAGGAAAAAAAGATATCTGGAGCAGTTAAATATGTGTTAGCTAATAGCTACCTGTGCTGTGTCCTTTCTAAATTGCTTCCGAGCAGGAAGGTGGTTGGAGCCGAGCAGGTACAGTTGGAGGAGTCCAGGGCCTTGAAAACCCTGCCTCAAATGCATTGGAGGGGCTTGGAAAGCAGGGAGCTGTGCCTGGGATGGGGGTGTGGGGCCGTGTGGGAGTGGGGAGGGGACAGCAGGGTGAAGGGTGCATGATGCTTTCTTTTCCTTCCTTTATTTTTTTTTTTATGATTTCTTTTCCTTTAATGATTGAAGCTTTCCAAGCCTCCGAAAGGGGCAGCTTAGTTGAAACCAATAAAAAGTGGAGCGGAGAGCTTGCCAAAGGCTTTGGCTCCCTGAGGAGCGCAGGTGGATGGAGGAGATGGGAGCTGCGGGGGGGAGGAGGAGAGCGCGGCCCTGTGCTGCTCTTGGAAACAAAAATCCGCGGCCCTCGGCCTCCCCTGTGCCGCCGAGGCTTTCCCGGCCCTCCATCCCAGCGGCTCCGGGCCGCAGGGTCCCCTCGGAGAGCCCCGGGTGTCCCCGGTGCTGGGGGTCCTCAAGGAGGAGCGATGGGTGTTGGCTCTCCGGGGCCCCCTCGGCCCCGAGCTGCCGCTCCCATTCCTGCCTTTAGAAGGGAAATGTGTGGCCTGGGGCACCGGCGACCTGCTGCCTCCCCTTTGATGCCTGCATATCAGACATAGCCATGCCAAAGAAAGAATTTCATTTTGAAGTGGCATCAGCTAAAGGCGAGCGCCTTTCAGCTGCCTGACAGGGCAATTACACACATCTCCCTCGATAACCCCGGGTCGGGTGGGAAAAGGGGGCTCCGGGCCCCCGGGCAGCCCTGGATGGGGGGCAGCCACGGTGGGAGGCTGTTTTCCACATTGGGGGAAACAAAAATTAAAGAAAATCACGGTGACTTTACTAAAAAGCAAGAGGCTTCTCCCAGGTTCGCTTCCCTGTTGGCCGGTGCATCCCGGGCTGTCCCGAGGCCGTGAGGGTGTTGTGGAGCTGCATCTGCACAAATGCCTCTTGGATTTAGGTCATCCTCCTGGAGGAGCCTCCTGCTCTGCTGCGTTCCTGCTGCTTTATGGAGCTGTTTATTTTGGTGCTTCTTTTTGCATTGCGTTTCAATGATGAAATCGAAGCTTTGACCCTGTGGAGGCACAGACACTTGCTTTTCTGTAGGTGCTCTTGTCCTGAGGCCTTTGGGAGAGTTTCTTTTGCCTGAGATCCTGCATGGGGTGTTCTGCTCAGAAAGTATAGGGAAAAAAGTCAACTGTTAAAAAAAAAATTATGTAAAATTTATAGGAATCTAAAGTGTGGTTATAAACCTGCTGACAGTAAATGTGATCTCAGGGACAAAATACTCATGGATGCATTAAGGAATTTATTCATCACTGCTGAACTTCTGCATTTTACACAGAACACAGGGGCTGAGGGTTCCCCTCCTCGTGTGTGTCCTTGTCACACATGGGCGGCAAACTGCTGCACAACCTTGTGTGGCTGGAGAGGCTCTGAGTGAAATGCTCAAACTGCTAAATCATTTAAAAATAGGAAAACACCCCAAAACTGAAGTGAAGCCAGAATTAGTCCCTTTCTAGTTTCCATCTGACAGCCAGTGGTGTTTTTTCTCCCCACTCCAATTTGTGCTGTGTTTGAATGGTATTGACCTGAGCTCTCTTCACCATCCTGGCAGGGAGGAGCAGGGTTGGTTTTGGGAAGCTGGGAGTGAAGCATCAGTGTGGAGAGACCCTGGAATTTCTCACAGTGTTTCTGGCTGTTGTTTTGTGCATTTCTTGCAGCAGTTTTGGGGTCTAATCCCATGCTGGAATGAACATGGTGACCAACCCTGCCTGTTTGATGAGTGCTCTGTGCCATAGAAGGGCTGGTTTGGTTTGAGCAGGACGGACCTGGAGTGAGGCTTAATCTCAGGCAACAAATGCTTATCTTTGCTTAAAAATATGAGAAATGTATCATGGCATCATCCCTCTGAGTGTGGAACTTGCTCTTTGCAAATGTGGCTGATTTCAGAGCGAGAGCTGTGTTTGTGTTGGCCGGGGCAGGGATCCCTGGGAGGGCTGAGATAAGGATATCAGTTCAATCGCCCTGGTTCAGTCCAGGCTGTGAACCAAAGGGGAGCAGGTTGAAGGTGGGTGTGCAGCCACTTCCCACCATCTGGTGTCCTCCTGGTGGCTGTGCCATGGACCAGCATTCCCAGAAGTGTGAGCTGGATGGGAGATGATCTGCTCTGTGCCTTCCCCAGGAAGGCTGTGCCTTTGGATGCCTGAAAGTTACTGTCTGTGTGGCTTATGGATATAGGAAATGAGGGGAAGAGCTCAGTGGGGTTTGCCAGCTCACTGTGCTCCAGTGGTCACCGTGGTGTTGATGGTGAGAGCCACTGGATGCTCTGGAATGATGTTTTTGCTGAGCACAGGTGAGTGTGGGGTCAGGTGTGCTGGAAATCGGGGTCCCAGCTCTGCCATGTGCCAGGAGCTCCCCCCGGAGACCTGTGGTGACACTGATCCCATCTCCAACCCTTTCCCTGATGGCTTTGGGATCCCAAGAATCCTCAGGCAGGATTTTCTTCTCTCAGTTGTAAATCCACCCCCAGTCCAAGTTTGCAGCATCACTCTGAGCAAAGCTGCTGCCCCAGAGATGCTGTGGCTGAGGAGGCTGCACAGACAGCCAGGCTTTGCTTGCAGCCACAGGGGCAGAGACTTTGCAAATCAGTTTCTAAAAGTGCAGATGGGTTTGGGAGAGAAGCACCGAGTTCTGCACGTTGCTATTGTGGGAGAGGCACAGAGGCTTTGCTGCAGAGCCAGCAAAGGAAGACTGGGCCCTTCCCTGATGCTTGGACACTTCTGGAAAACTTCTCACCCGTCACAAAATGATGGGCACAGTCAGGCTGGGAGGGCTTGGAAATCTTGGCATCAGCAGAGGCTTGTTCTCTTCATGCTGGGGTTTCATGGCATGAAAGCAGGTCTGAAGATCCTCTGCTGTGGAGTTTGTTTCTGAAATCACAGGACCAAAACAGGTAAGAGGAGATATCACTGACCCCCTATAGATAAAGGTTTTGAGCACACAGAGATGAAGAGGCTTGGGCAGAGTCATGTGTGAAGAGCAGGCAGAGCCAGAAGAGGTATCTGACACCCCAGCCCTGTCTTGTGGTGTGGCATAAAACTCTTCCCTGGTCTGGAGCCTGGCCTCCTGCAGATCCATCACACCACCTCAAATCAGAGGTGGATTCCTGGATAATACAAGGGAGAGGAAGCTACCAAGTCCATGTTGTTTCCTAGGCAGGAGTGATAATGACAGGGAGCATTTGGAATGGCCCAGACAGTGCTCATCCACTTCATGGATCCTGCATTCAAGTCTGAAAGTGTAAAATAGGACTTTCAATGCCTTATTTTCACACTTGTTCCTTAGTCAACTGCAGAGTATCCATTAAGACACAATCAGTGAAGGAAAAATTCCATAATTTCCACCTTAGCAGAGCTCAAGGATGTCAAGCCACAAGGCGTGGCTGCATCTCACACCATCAGCATTTCTCCCAGTCCTCATCAGGTGTTGGCACAGAATGTATGTATAGATGCAGATTTTGGGTCTGATTCTCCCTTTTCCTGGGGATCACAGAGGTGCAGATCCAGGGAGACCACACAGCTCCCAGAGATGTTGGTTTCCAGTTCTAGCAGACTATGGATGGAAAATACTGAAGTTACTCTATATTCACAATGAAAAAAAGGAAAAATCTGTGCCAATTCTCTCCAAAATTCCACCTAGTGCTGTGGGAGAAGGCAGGAACACAGCAGGCCTATAACAATGTTTTTCTGCAGCACCCATCAGTCTCCAGCTATTTACAGGTCAGAGCTTCCACATCCAAAATCAGGGTCACTGTATTTAATAGGCCACTGTGAACTTTGCATCCAGTAATTTATAGAATTGCTTTATAAGTTTTATAATTTTTTTGACCTGTGCCGGAGACTCCCACACTTTGTTTATCCTTTCCTTTTGAACTGTTGCCTTTTTTTGGCTTTGAAACCATCACCTAGAAGTTCATCTTCATTCTCCACACTTCTTATGTTTTTTGACACAGTGGAGTCCCACAGGCAAAGAGCAAGTGGTTTTCCAAGTAATCAATCCATCCCTCACCTGTTCCTTCAGAAATATGAGATTAGATGTTACAAAATGATCTCCTGATGCAGACTGTAGTGTTTTACATTTCAGATTTGTGAGAAGATGGTGACAAATCTGCATTGCTGTTCTTGGCTTTGTGGGTTTTGTCTGGGCTGTAATGCACACCTGCTATTTAGTACTGGAATCAGTGAAACCCTGCATGCCAAGATTAGCTCAGAAATGCCAAACTGATTTTACACCTCACCAGGGGAGCCTGGACAGGATGGGCAGGTTGAAGGATGTTTAACAGGGAATTAAATAAATAGAAGCAAACATTCTGCTTGAATGCCACACTGAGCAGTTATCTCCAAAGGAGGAGGGCTGGGGAGCTCAGTGAGGAGGCACACAGGTCCTTTTTTCCCTGATTTTTGGAGCACCCTGGGATAGTGGAAGGTGTCCCTGCTCATGGCAGGGGGTAGAATGAGATGAACTTTGAGGTCTCTTCCAAGCCAAACCAGTCTGTGATTCTCTGGAAATGCTTCTCTGGCTGACAGAAGCTCTTTGTGGAGCAGAGTAAAGGGATGGAGCTGTGGGCTGGGGCTGGTGGGAGCAGCACAGCCCCACCACTGCTCCCCTGCCTGAGCTCTGACCTGCTCTGGGGCACCCCACGCTGCTGGGCTGGTCCTGGGGGGGTTTATTTCTGCTATTCTACACCAAAGAGGAAACCCAGGGCCTTATCCCATCGCTGGATGTCTGAGGAGAAGGGCTCCAACCCCACACGGCACCACAGGAACCCTCAGCCTTCACATCATGAGCATCCCTGGCAGAGGCACCGAGCAAGACATCCTGTGAACATCCTGATCCTTCCCAGTTCTGGGCTCCCAGCACCTGGAACAGGTATTTCTAGGTGTCACTTGAAGAGGTTTAACACATACAGCTTGAGGAGTCGCTGTTTGTTTTGGTGTTTAAAGGGATTAATAATAATAATTTCCTTGAAAGACAGTTTGTGGAGCTGGACAGTTTCCCAGTAAGAGGCAGTCCCCAAGGGTCATTTGCAAAGATAATATTTTCAATTTGATTATCCAATGGTAGCGCTGAGCAGGACTCACATGTGCCTCGGTAGCAGGATGGGATCTGGGAGCAAAATTTGGTGGTGCAAGCAATGAAATGTGGTGAGAAGGGTTCCACAGAGAGCTGAGCAGCTTGGATGTGGCAGAAAAAAACCTGGGGGCTTTGCTGGTCAGAAAACAACTCAAGAGAGCCCAAATTCCACTTGGGATGGGGGAAGTAAGGATTTCCCCCTGGAGCTGCCAAGGGCAGGGCTGAATGCTGACTGGTTTTCTGATCCCTGCATTTGTGGGGATTTGCTTCAGACCTTACTGGGCTGGTATCAGGATCAAACAACTCCAGGGAGCAGCCTGGTCAGGTTCTGCCAGGAAAATGGGAGGCTGGAGGGGAATTCTGTGTGTGTCTTGGGGTAAATACCAATGAGAGGGAAGGGCTGCTCATCTCTGAGCAGGAGCATTTGGGGAACTGTAAAGAAAAATCCAGTTATCAGAAATGAGATCCCAGATAGGCTAATTCAAAAAATTTCCCATTGGTAAAGAGGAGCCAACTCCAAACATGGACAGATTTTGAAAAATCTGTACCAATGGGAAAGCAAAATGTTGTTCTCAGGAGAGCAGAGAGCTGCTCTGCCCTGTTTGGGGGTCTGTGCAGCTTTGGGCACAGGATGTCAGGGCAGCACCTTGACCCCAAGGCACTCAGGGACCCCCATAAATCCCAGGTTTCACTGTGGATCTCACCAGCCACCATAGAAGAGAAGCAACACAGACAAAACTATTTATCACCATCAGAATGGGGTCAAAATTCCCTTTCCTGGTTTGATGGGTGGTGGGGGGACATGGCAAGGGGCATTTGCTGTCTCCAGCCAGTCAGAGATTTGGAAGTGGCTTATGGGGGGAAAAGGAGGGTGCCCTGCTGTGGCTCCCTTGGGTGCTGGAAATGTGGAATGCTCAGCAATTCCCCTTCCTGTGGGATGAATAGCTGGATCATGATAGCTACATGGCTGCTGGGCCTGGGGCAGCTCAGCCTCAGGATGGAGAGAGCAGGGCTGGGTTTTCTTCCCACCTCCATCTGTGTGGTCCAGGGTGGGTCAGTGAATGGCCTCGTGCCTCAGTTTCCCCCCCCTCACAAGCCAGCAATGCACTCATCCTGCTGACAGTCCCAGCCATAAATATTATCTCACAAGCAGCTGCTCTTGAAAAAAAAAGAAGGAAAAAAAAATCTTTTATTGCTTCCCGTTAAGCTGATGACTGTTAATGAGGAGAATTAAATTCACTGCCCTGTTGCCATTAGACAAAAATGTGCTCCATCTCCATCCCAAAACCCCATTGTAAATAGCTGTGGAGGAGTGGGATAAACATTGTCCTTCCCAGGGCAGGGCCCAGCAGCAGCAATGAGCAAACACAGGTGTGGAAGATTTGTAAGCTTTAAGGGAGATCGGGGATATTTGGGAATCAAATCTGATTTTGGTTAGGAGCATCTTCAGTGGAAAAAAGTCCCAAACCAGCAGGGACAGAGCCCAGGGCTGATGACGGCTGCCTGCAGCTGCAGGCTGGATGTGGCGCCTGGGAACGGGGCGGTGACGGCATCCCAGCAGCTTGGGGACAGCCAGGGGACAGCCTGGGGACGGCCATCCTGGCCCTGCTCCCACATCCCAACGTTTGGCCACGTGGCATCCCCGGATCCCGGCTTGGTCCAAAGCCCTGTGAGGGGAAACCTTTCTGTAGCAGGTCAGCCCCTCTTGGACTGGGGCTGTTCAGTTTGGGGCCAAGCTGGAGCTTTCCGTGGCTTTCCTTGCTGTCTCTCCCCTTTCCTTTGGGAGGTGAAGGTTTTATGTGGCTGGAAGGTGTTAATGCTCCCAGAAAAGCAGGTGAAACACAAATTATATTTTCTGGTTTTGGGGGCAGATGTGATTGGTTTGGGTGGGCCGGATCCAGAGGCCGCACAAGTGATGATTTAAAGTGTTTTCTGTTGGAATGTGTCATTTGTGGAGCAAAATGTGACATCTGGGAGAGCCACCTGTGGGCCAGGTCCTCCCCTCCCTCGTCTCAGCCCTGCTCTGACACCATACCAGGGGCTTTGTCTGTTTGTGTCCACTGCAGTTCATTTTTCCTGAGGGATCCTTGACACCAAGCTCAGCCCAGCCAGCGATTAAAGCCACCCAAATGAGATTGTGGGACAGAGAGGTTTCCATCCTACAGGAATGCAGAGATGGGACAGTTTCTGATCCCTGCATTCATGGGGAATTGTTTCAGACCTTACTGGACTTGGTATCAGGATCAAACAGCCTCCGGGAGCAGAGATGGGACAGTTTGCCCTGCATCCACCCTGATGGGCCCTGTTTGTCCCTGCCACTTTGCAAAGCAGAGGACAACAGGATGTTTTGCACAGAGCCCGTGGCATCCTGCTCACATCCGCTGCTCCCCGTTTATCTTGTTCTGGACAGCTCACTCCAGACTCAGCAAAACCAGGAGCAGGGATGGACTAAGCATTTCCTGACCTTGCTCTTGGGTGAGGACACAGGGCTCTTCCCTTTGCTCCCTGGCAGGGGCACAGCCAGGCCAAGCAAGGATCTGCCACAAAAACGCTCGAAAACGCTGCTGAATTTTCTTCCATCCCTGCCTTGGAGGAGCCAGCCGTTGGTGGACAAATTTGCCATGAGAAGCTGGTGGGGCTCCATCATTCCAGTGTTCCCTGAGGCTTGGGGATGACAGGACCCATTCCCATCTGCTGGGAGCTCAGGGTGAGGAGCATCTCCAGATTCTGGAGCTTTGGAGTTCACCATCCCTGGCAGGCACAGAACAGGGGGGGCAAGCAGAGGATGTCCCACAGAGCTGTCCCTGTCTCCAGGACTGTGTGGCTGAAATCTGTTCCTCAATATTCCAACCTCCAAACTCCCTTCTCTCCTGACAGGAAAGGACTCTCCCCATGAGCAAGGAGAAAGTGGAGCCTTGTGTCCCCTCAGTGTCACAAAACTCCAAGGCTCCAAGCCCCGTTTGCACCCTGGGGCTGAACCTCTCCAAAATTTCTGGCAAGGTCTCCATCCAGAGCTGCTGCACCTGCAGGTGAAAGGCTGTGTCACCTCAGGGCTGCAACAGCTCCAAAAATCCCCCCTGCTGCTCCTGGGATCACTCCAGGCTTTGGCCCAGGTGTCCCAGGGAGGTTGTGGCTGGCTGGGAGGAGATGTGGAATCTCCTGGATCGGTGGTGGGGCTGCTCTCCATGGAGAACACCTGCACGTCTTGGCACAACGGGCCCTGCGGCCTGGCACAACTCTCTGCTGAATATTTTGGCTGGATCCATGAACTTGTGTGGCTTTTGTGGCATGGAAACTGCTGTAATTTATGCTGAATACAGCCCCATATATTAAGCTGACAGTTCCAGAGCATTATAACATCACTTAGTCCTTTGAAAACAATTTCAAGCCACAGGGTAATTGTTTAATGATCAGTAGAAGAATCCCACATTAAGCCCACAAATAAGAGAAAAAAAATCCAAAAGATGCCTCCAATATCCAGCAACTTGGAACCCAAGATCTGTCACACCTGGAACACACCAATGGCTTGGAATTGCACAGGAGGTGCTGGCTCCTGTGGAAACTGCAGTGTGAGGTCCCAGGGATGAGGTTGGGTGCAAGCTGAGGAAGATGCATTTGGAGATGAAATTTAGGAATGAACACCCTGGATGGCTTCAGCTGATTCATCCTCTCCATTCATCTTGTGCTGTGAGGGTTCACCCTGCCCCAGTGCCCAAAAGTGCACTTCAGCCTCCACAAATCCAGAGAAAATCTTGTTAGTGCAGCAGCAGCCTGAGGATGCCCCAGGAAGCCAACAGAGATCCAGGTGTTTTTTCTCTCAGAGCCCTCTTGCATCATCTGGGGAGATGGCGTTTTTTCCCAGGGGAAGATCCTGAGTTTCCTGAGGCACTTTCCTATGCATCCAAGCAAGGAGAGGACTCAGGTGCATGGATAACCTGTAGGGACTTGCTGGATATCCATCTGTTTGGTGCGGGTACCTTTCTGCTGCTTTGGATCTCCTTGCAAGATCTGGGCTCAGTTTTGGGCCCCTCATGGACAACACTGAGGGCGGGAGTGTGCCCAGATAAGGGAACAGAGCTGGGGAAGAACCTGGAGCACCAGGAGGGAGCTGGGCAGGGGCTCAGCCTGGAGCAGAGGAGGCTCAGGGGGCCCTTGTGGCTCTGCACAGCTCCTGACGGGGGGACAGGGACAGGAGGAGAGGGAACAGCTCAGGCTGGGCCAGGGGAGGTTTAGATTGGATATTGGGGAAAATTTCTTCATGGAAAAGGTTGTCCAGCCCTGGCACAGCTGCCCAGGAGGGGTTTTAAAGCCATGTGCATGTGGCACTTGGGGACATGAGCTAGTGGTGGCTTTGGCAGTGCTGGGAGAATGGTTGGACTTGATCTTAGGGGTCTTTTCAGCCTGAATGATTCTGAGTTCTCCCCAGAGGACTGAGCTGTGCCCAAGCTCTGAGAACCGCGAGGGTGTCACCTCCCATCCCGTGGCTCAGCCCCACTGTCCCTCCCTCCTGTGCTTTGCTTTCCTGCCCTTTTCCAGAGCTGCTGCAGGTCCTGCTTTCCCTGCTCTGCTTTTATCTGTGCTGGTAGCAGCCATCCCCACCAGGCAGGATTTATTTACATTGAAGGGTAAGTGGGAGGCTGTAATTGGGATGGGATTTGAAGAGGTCAGGAGGAGCCTGTGCAGGAAAAGTGCAAATGAGGGAGGGCTGGGAGTTTGCTCAGTCCTTATGCACAGATCATTCCAGCTTCCACTCACTGCCATTAGCTGGGGGTGAACGTGCTGTCCAGGGACATGTGTATATACATTAATGGGGCTTTTTAAACAGACTATCAGTAATGAGCTGTTAATGTTTTCCAAGTGGTCTTTCAATCCCATGCTCTGATTTCCTTCGGCTGCGCTCTGGAATTCCGGATCCCTTGGTCCTCGTGCAGGAGTTACAGGACTGCAGATGCCCTGGTCCTTGTGCAGGAATTCCGAATCCCCGGGTCCCTGTGCAGGAGTGCAGATCCCTCAGTCCTTGTGCAGGAGTGCAGATCCCTTGTTCCTGGTGCAGGAGTTGCAGGAGTGCAGATCCCTTGTGGACTTTGTGCAAGAGTGCAGATCCCTTGGTCCCTGTGCAGGAATTCCGGATCCCCTGGTCCCTGTGCAGGAGTGCAGCTCCCCTGCTCCTTGTGCAGATCCCCAGGTCCCTGTGCATGAGTGCAGATGCCTTCAGACATGGATTCTCACACCTTTCCATGCTCCAGGTCCCTGCTCAGCCTCCCCAGGCTCCATCCCTGCCCGTCTCAGTCCCTCCAGCCCTGCCACTCCAGCCCAGCCCCACACACACAGGTTGGTTGGTGTGAGCCCAGCCAGGAGGAAGGTGTAGGATGAAAATCCAAGGAATTGCCTTTCCAGGAACCCTGGTTAAATCACAAGCTGCAGGCTCGTGGCTCGTGGCCTCAGGCGCCCTCAGGAAAACAAGAGCTGAGTTCCTACACCCCCTTTCCTCCCAGCCCCGGCTCATCTCTGGGGCACCCTTGGGAGGCCGCTTGAAGAATCAGTAATTGAGGAAACTGATGCAAACGTGATGTCCCAAAAGGTTGTGTGGGAAGCAGATTTGGGAGGGATGCTCAGATAAGTGGAATTTTTGCTTTTGTGCCTTTCTTGAGCAACATCATCAGACCTAAGGGTTTCCTGTTTATTTATCCAGTGCTCACTGCTGTATTACACACTTAGGAAATCACAAACCCCGTTGTTCTGAGGACAGGTGAGGTGGAAATAAAGGCTGCTATTTAGGCTGGGGCATTTTGGCTGGTGCTGAGCATCTTGTCTTGTGACTGTTCCCATGCATCAGCGAAGTGAGCACAAACACACCCTGCAAACATCTGGAAGGAAGATGCCTCAGCTGTGCTGAGCAGGACCAGCAACAAAAACAACACAGAGCAGCCTCAAAGCTGCTCTGCTCCGGGCCAGGTAGCAGAGAGGGCCCTGCAGTGGGCTCTGGGATGATGTGTGGCAGCAGGCAGATGTGGAAAAGGCTTTGCACCACCCTTGGTGTGTGTTTGGCTGTAGGAAAGCTGGGGAGCTGCAGTGGACGGTGCTGTGCAAGCCCAGCTGGATCCCAGCGTGTCATCCCCATCTGTTCCCCCCAGGGACCTTTGCATCCAAGTGTTCTCCCAAACCAGCCCACCACAGCCTCCTCTCGCTGCAAAAATGTGCTCAGATGACTTAACTTGGTAACTTTGCTGCGTTGGATGGTGTCCAGCAGCTCAGTCATGTGTTTGGAGAGGGAAGAGCTTTCCAGGGGAAGCTGCCTGCCCATGGAACCCAAACAACTTCCCATTGCTGTGGGGGTGCAGGAAAGTCTGAGAGCCCTGGGCAGGGCACCCATGGCTTCATCCCTATGGAGCTTGGCAAGGGAAGCAAAATCCAGCAATTCAGCTCCTTCCCACATTCCCCAGCTATGGGACAACCAGTGGGAAGCTGTGGCACGTCAAGAAGGACTGGCAGGAAGATTTTGCAGAGCCTGCACTTGGCTGTCACCCAGTGATGCCAACAGGGCCGGGCTCAGCATGTCTGGGAATTCTGCCCTTCCTCAGCAGTGATGGGATTCCTCTGTCTCTCCCTGGTGGATCACAACTGGTGATGCTTGGCAGGACAAGGGGTAATGGTGTTAAACTGAAAATAGACAGGTTCAGAGTAGATACAAGGAAGAAATTATTTAGGATGAGGGTGGGCAGGCCCTGGCACAGGGTGCCCAGAGCAGCTGTGGCTGCCCCTGGATCCCTGGCAGTGCCCAAGGCCGGGCTGGATGGGGCTTGGAGCAGCCTGGGATGGTGGAAGGTGCCCCTGCCATGGCAGGGAGTGGAAAAGGTGCCCTTTAAATGCCCTTTAAAGGTCCCTTCCAACCCAAACCATCCCATGAGTCTGTTGTTTGCCTGAGGAAATGAGGAGTAGGTGGGCTGGTTCAGTGTCCTGGGGCTGGGAAGGATGAAATCCTTCAGGATCTGAAAATGTGTAACTACAAATGCTGGATATTACTGTTCCAGCTTCACCTAATTGCTGTGAGCTCCATGGGATTGTGGACAAGGATTTTGTTTCACCCATGCTCATGTGGGGCCCAAAAATCACAGTTTAACAGGTTCACTTACAGTTTTGGTAACTGTATTTTTTTCCATTAAAGATGGAATTTGGTCAAAGAAAATAGGTCAAATCTTAGTTTCTTTGTCTCCTGAAATTCCAGGAAGCCTGATTTGCTTCAGTGCAAAATTTTAAAATTGCATTTTCTGAAATAAACCTTCTGAAATTTATTTTAACTTAATTTGATTATTCCTTCATTTAATTTTATTAATTTAGTTTCATGTTAGTTTCATTAAAGTGTTGATTCTGATACAGAAATTACCTGAAACTTTTCATTTTACATTCTTTGTGGTAATTTAATTTATTTTTTTACTAATATCTAACAAACAGCTATCAAATAGCTGTCATGATATTAGAGATGACCAATGGAAATTCTGAATTTTATTCAACCCCACCTGATTGTTTGAGCCTTTTTAAAATACTCAGCAAGTGCAAAACTGCTGTGACAAGGCTTCAGGTAAGAACAGACAGATCAGTTGCTCTTTTGGCCATTTTCTTTTGTTCAAAGCTATAAGACTGCTTAATACAAAAGCAATTTTAAACATGTTTTTTTTTTCATCTACATTTTATTTTTCCATGTCTTGCCATAGGTCCTGCTTTTTAAGAACTGAAACATTACATACAGCAAAAAATAATAATTACAACAACAGCAACAACAAGTTAATTAGTATTATTAACTAATAATACTAATAATATCGCCCACAACTGCAGCACTAAAGAACCCATTATTTTTACTTCTGACGTGGTCTTGTCTAAACTATTTTATTCTAGGAACATATTTTATGTTTATATCTATTATCTTTCTTTATATTGCTATTTATTTATAATTATTTATATAGATACATTATATATGCATATATACATATATATACATATATATGTGTATATA
This sequence comes from Melospiza melodia melodia, assembly GCF_035770615.1. NCBI lineage: Eukaryota > Metazoa > Chordata > Aves > Passeriformes > Passerellidae > Melospiza > Melospiza melodia. The sequence goes on along the minus strand of NC_086199.1, from coordinate 3,174,033 downwards.
TATGTGTATATTTGTATATATGTATATACGTATATATGTATATATGTATATATATATATATATATATAATGTATTTAATTATTTACATTATATATATTTTTTTATATTGTGGCATTTTAAACCTGATTTTTTAACCTGATACTCAGCCATGGGTCCCAGGAGTGGTGCAGGTTTCCCAATCACTGCAGTAAAGGATCATCCTGGACAATCCCACCTTTTCCCATCTTGTCATTTCACCAGCTGAATGTGTTGGAAAGAGAGGGGGAAAAAAGGGCCAGCCTAACCTGACCACAAGCCTGCAGCACTCACCAAATTTAAGAATTAAATCTTCTAGCTATTTTTTTTTCTTTTGCACTTTCCTAAATCCCTTTTTCTTTGCTTTTTTTCACATAGTTTTGTGCAGCTCTGCCTGAGGGGGAGGCAATGACAGCTGCCTCACACTGTGCACAGGAAAGTTCTCATCATTCCTGCCAAACTTCTCCTTGCTGCTCCTGTGTCGTCTTCTGCATCCCACTGCTGCCTTCGATGTGGTGCTGGACAAGGTCACAGAGTTCTTTTTTGCAGCAGGGTGAAATAGGTATTCCAGTAAATATTTGTGGAACAGGGTGACTCTGTTTGAGCAGAGGGGTGAGGAAAGGCAGCAGGAGGGTGTGAGGGTGCCAGAGCAGGCTCTGCTAGATGTGGGTTCAGGCAGAAAAACCTCACCTGCTGTGAGGGAACTCAGTGCTCTGCTCAGCCCTGCCTGAAATAACCTGGGTGTCTGCAGACCACAGGGACTGACAAGTGACAGAATCACCTCTGTGTTTAGGCAACAGCTGTTCCAAAACCCCATGGTAAACAGTGCTGCTGAGCGCTTTCCCAAGGCTCTGCATCCCTGGGGGCTCTCTGTGCTGCTGCACAGCATCCCTGCAGTGCCCATGGCTCCTGTCCTGCCTGCAGGCTGTGGATGGGCAGTGCCCAGGGCCAGGTGTGCTGTGACCTGCCCAGGTGTGCTGTGACCTGCCCACCCTGAAGAGCTGCACGTTTTGTGTTGGTCTGGAGCAGCTGGGGATGCCCTGGGGACTGAACTGTAGGAGCTGAGTCTGCTGTGACAGTGACAGGACCCGAGGGAACAGCTGGAGCAGGTTTCGGTTGGAGATCAGGAAATTTTCTTCTCCCAGAGGGTGCTGGACAAAGCCCAGGCTCCTCAGGGAACATTCCCAAGGCTGCCAGAGCTCCAGGATCATTTGGACACCACTCTCAGGGATGCCCAGGGTGGGATTGTTGGGGTGTCTGTGCAGGGCAGGATCTGCTCTGGATGATCCCTCTGAGTCCCTTCCAGCTCAGGATATTCTATGAAAAAAGCTGAGGGTCTGTAACACCGAGAAGAAGATGTTGGTTGTGTTTTTATAAAAGCTTTAAAGAGCTGTAGAATTTTGTGGAGCACAGCTCCCTGCAGTCTCTGATCCTGCTTGATGATATTTTCACCTCGTTCAAAGGAGTTGTTCCCACTGCCAAGCCTGGCCTGAGGGCAATGACATCTCAGCTCCCAGTTGTCTCCTCTACCTTCAAGCACCTACAGACCTCCCCAGCCATCATTCCCTCATTCCTAAATTCTTGATAAATGGACTCTTTCAACCAAGCAATTCCCAAGCACTCCCCTGCAAGCCAAGACAATTGTAGATGTAAATATGATATGCACCGGGTTTGGCACCTCTGAGAAATCCAGAGGTGCAGGGGTTTGGGGTTTTTTCCATTTTTTTTCACTTGTTCTTTAAAAAAAACCCCAGACTTCAAATGTTTCACCATGATGTCTTGGTGGAGCTTCAGTGAGGGGAGAGGTGCCTTTCTCTGAGGAAAGGAGTGAGTTTCTGGTTTGGCTGGTTACCCCAGGGCTTCACACCTTGTTTGTGAGATGCAGCTGGAGGCATTTGGTTTGGGGCTGGGTGAGGATATTAGAAATGCCTGAAATACATATTTGAGTAGATGCATAGCCAGGAGCAGGAGATGAGATAAGCTCTATGGTTTTGCATAATACAGGTGAAACCTTTGTTGCCTGGAAGATGGGAATGTCACTGCAAACCTGGAGAGATAGAGAACAACAATACCTCGGAGCTGATCCCTTTTGTATTTTTGTCTTATGAACTTTGAATTGAACTTCTGCACCGGATCTGATCTGGATGAAATATCATATCTGGGGCTGATCCTTATCTCTTAAACCTTTCCTTTGTCCCTTTGATTCTTTGGGCTTTACCCTCTTGTTTTGTTGTGAGTGGCCCAGGGCTTTGATCTCGGCTGAGCCCCGGCGGGCAGCACAAACCTTTGCTTTGCTGTGACACACACAGGGGGACACCGGGCTCTGGAGAGAGACAAGAGGTTTCTTCTTCTGTGGCAAACTCCGAAGGCAAACGGGGTAACTTCAGAATTCATTGTCTCCCCTTACATGATGGGAAACTGGAGATTCACACGGGTATTTCCCCAGTAAAGAAAACACACCTGTGGGAACTTGGTTGTTGTATATCTGTTTCCAATTTTATTTACAGTCCCTTTTATTTTTATAAAGAGTCTGAGCAATTTAAGCTTACCTATCCTTTAATATAAAATAATTGAAACCAAAGCTCTTAAATGCTTTATAATGTCTTTTTCTCTGCTTTTTACAGTCACGAGCGGAGGTTTTTATTCTTCCAAAATATCTAGGCTGCTAAGCTTGAATTATATTTTACCTTTTTGGGAAATTCCTTTACTAGAAACCAACAGCTGGTCTTAATCTAATCCGATGATACCTGCTGATCTATACAGTAAGAGCAAAGTGAGGCCAACTGTGTTGGAAAGCATCAGGGGCTAAGCTGAAAATATTCATTCATTGTTTTGGCCTCCTTATTTTTTTTTTGAAGGAATGATGTAGAGAGACACTTCAGCCTTACTCCCCACGTTTTCCATTAGTGGTAATTTAAAACTTTGAAAAATGTACAGTAACTTGCCTAGGTCAGCTGAGTATCAGCATGTAGCTTTTCATTCACATTTTTCATTTAATCCGGTGGCTTTGAATTCCTTGCCTTGTAAGTTTCTATATATGAAGATTAGAAACTGCTCCTGGCTATGGAGAATTACATGCTTTTAGATGAAATTTAATCCCTTGTAAAAGGTTTTGTTCCTGGTGATCTTTCCTGTTCACAGCACTGGGCTGCCTGGCTGAGAGCAGATGACACAGGTGAAGCTATCAGCAGACAATAGACCAAAAAAAAAAAAAAACCAGAATAAAAATCAAATAATCACAGCCTGTGTTTAGGATTAAATCTTTATCAGAGGTTTTGGCGAGCTTGGAGATTTCTGCCTTTGATTCCAGGAAAGCAGCCCAGCAAAGCAAAAGTCTGCAAAACCTATTGAGAATAAATTGGATGCGTCCGCATCGTCTGTGTTTTGACAGAGCTTGAAGTGGGAAATCTTGGCTTTGGAAGGGTTTGGTGTGTGATCCAAGCACACCCCATCCCACGGTCTGGCTGGGCCTTCTGTCTTCCTAGCAGGATCAGGACCTTTCCCCAGACTTCACCCCCTGAGAACTTTCACTGGAGTGGAGAGCCAGGGCTCATCTCCTGCTCAGAGGCCACTGGAGTTTCTTCTGGTCCTTTACACACCCCGGGATGCAGAACTGCCCAGCGGGGTCTGGGGCTGAAGGGGGAAGCACCTCAGTGTTGATTTGCCAGTGACTACTCAGAATATCCAGAAAAACAAAGGAGAAGCATGGATGGAAGTTTCTGGAGTGTTGTGTCCAGCTCTGGGGCTCCCAGCATCCAGAAGGACCTGGAGCTGCTGGAGCAAGTCTAGAGGTGGCCATGGAGATGCTGCAAGGGCTGGAGGCAGGCTGGGAGAGCTGGGGGTGCTCACCTGGAGAGGAGAAGGCTCCAGGGAGAGCTCAGAGCATAAAGGGGCTCCAGAGAGGTGGAGAGAGACTGGGAAGAAGGGGTGGAGGGACAGGACACAGGGAATGGCTCCCACTGCCAGGGGCAGGGCTATTACAAAGATGGGATATTGGGAAGGAATTCTTGGCTGTGAGGGTGGTGAGATTCTGGCACAGGGTGCCCAGAGCAGCTGTGGCTGCCCCTGGATCCCTGGCAGTGTCCAAGGCCTGGTTGGACAGGGCTTGGAGCAGCCTGGGACAGTGGAAGTTTTCCCTGCCCATGGCAGAGGGTGCAACTGGATCGTCTCTGAGATTCCTTCCAACCTAAAGCATTTTCTCATTGAAAAGCTCTGCTTGGGGTGAGTTCTTTCAGCCTGGGAATTTATTGCAGTTAAAAAAAGAAACCAACTTGCCCCTTCTTCTAAACTCTGCATCCAACCTTGCCATTTCAGACATGAAAATTAACCCTGCAAAATCCAGCTGCTTCCCTTGCCCCATGGCTCTGCCTCAGCCACCTGAGAACTCAGATGACAGGATCCTGTGTGGGAATTGGGAGCATCTGTGGCACATGCCAGGAGAGCAGGTGTGGAGAAAATACCTTTGAAAGCTTACTGATCTTATATTTTTATTTGTCTTATGGCATATGGATTTAGAGGGGGGCTGTGTGTTTATGGATGTATCACTGGGACCTGTTGAGTCCTCCAGTGGAGGACAAGGAGAGAAAGCCAGATGATTTAGGTGACAGATTACACAGGTTAAATCACAAATATTTCAGCCAATTCTGGCTGCTGGCGAATGGCAGCCCCTGGCTGGGACCTGCATATAACCTTGATGGAGAAAAATTGGTGAACCCTGCTATTTTCTGGCAATTTTTAGAAAAATGAGGACAGAGCTGTTCATTTCAAGTTGCTCTGCTGGCTCCAGCAGAGTTAAGAGTTGCTGGAGCCAAACAAAATTCAGAAAATTTCACTTCTGAATAAAGCATGTGAGCCTGGCCCAAAAATGGGCTGCTCTCTTCCTTTTATGAATCAGTCTCCAAGATATGCTCACATTCCTGAGGAACAAGCCTGGAATAACATGGCTGGCTTTGGGTGCAATACACTGATTGTGAGGAAGCAACAGTCTCCTGTGTATGAATAGCTTTCATGTTGCAATAGGTCAGAGCTATAGCATCCAGTGAAAAATGGCTTTTTAATGTGCTTTACAGGCTGTCAGGGCAGGATGAATGTAAACCACGGACCTGGCTGCGTCAGAATGATATTTTATTTTTTTGCTTTATCGCCCAGACACAATGAATCTCAGATCAATTAGTTTTGCTTTGAAGTTTGCTCTTGATCCAGATCTTCAATAAAAAGGAAGTTTCCAAATCACTGGTCTGTGAACACTGTTTGTGATTAATTACCCTCTTATAATCTGAGGAATTCTGGTCGTCGCTGTATTTTGAATACCTCAGACTGCATGAGGAGTTTTATTTTGGCTGGTATATTTGGAAACTGCTAATAAACACCTACTTCCTGTTTTTCTTGCTACTGTGTATAACAAATTGTTAAAAAACTTGCTTTCCCATTTCAGCCTCCTGCCTGTTAGACCAGACCTGAACCATATATTGGTTAATCAGCTTCCCGCATCACTTGCCAGAGAATTTCCTCAGCTCTTACAAGCAGGACGATGTCTCTGGCTGTAACAAAAAGTGAGTAACTTGAAGAGAAGCCTCTGCTAGACACAAATAATGACTGATCCGGTTTTAAATTCGAAAGGAAGCTTTCTGCAAAGCTTCCTAAAATAACAGAGTGTTTTCCTGTCGATGCCTGGGTTAACTGGGGATGGTCATGGATGTGGAGGCTTCGCTCCGTCCCGGGAAACGACGCCGAGCCGTGCCCGCGGTGGGAACATCTGTCTGGGCAAAGATTGTGAGGTTAACACTCTATGGAGGATGTTTGTTTAGACAGGATGAATGCTTTTGTGAAATCTAATATTAGGCTCTATCTAGGTATGTCCGCTTGGCACCGGCCTCCGCATTTTGTGAGCGAACAAATGTTAATTAGCAGGGAAAGGGAAAAAAACAAAAATTCCCCACTTTGTGCCCGAAGTAACGCGGCGTAACAGTGGGAATAGATTAGTTCAGCTGCTGAAAGGTCCTGTGGCCGTTGCCTGGTGCAAGTGTTATCAGTGTTTGTGTGGTGCTCAGGGTTTGTTTGCTGGCCGTGCCCGCTCGGGGCGGGTGACTCACGGCAGAGCCTTTTCCAGCACGTCCAAGTTCCTTAAATCCATCGCTTTCGCGGCACCAGCGGTAACAAACACTTTCAGAAATTTCCCTGAAATGGTGTGTTGAGGTTGTTTTGAAGCCCAAGCCTTTGTTTTCACAGTCTGTGCTGCTTTTAACCTTTTATATTTCGAATATACTGCAGTCCCAACTCTCTCTGGGGTGGTTGGCTCTGAGGATCAGCTCAGAGTTTGGGTTGGGCAGGGTGGAGGAAAGGATGGATGTGCCAAGTGATGGTGGTTTCTGTGTGTGCCATGTCCTGCACTCTCACCAGCATGGGTTTGGGACAGGAGTGTGTGGATCATCTGGAGAGGACACTCTCTCTCCAGATTTTGGTCCTGGTTCCTGCTGATGGGCTCTGGCAGCATCTGGGGTTCACCTTGGCTGGGGACATTTGGTCTGTCCAGCCTTGAGAAGAGAAAACAAAGAGGAAACTGAGGGGAGACTTCATTGCAGTCTACAGCATCCTCATGGGGGGAAGAGGAGGAGCAGGCATTGATCTCTTCTCTCTGGTGACCTGTTACAGGACATGGGGAATGGCCTGGAATGTCAGGGGAGGTCCAGGCTGGGAATTAGGGATGGCTTCCTCCCCCAGAGGGTGATGGGGCACTGAAGAGGCTCTCCAGAGAAGTGGCCACAGCCCCAGCCTGACAGAGCTCCAGGGGTGTTTGAACAATGCTCTCAGACAGAGGTTATGACTCTTGGGGATGGTCCTGTGCAGGGCAGGAGTTGGATTCCATGATCCTTGTGGGTCCCTTCCAGCTCAGCTCATCCTGAGATTCTGTGATTCCTCTAAGTTCCCATTGCTGCAGGAGGAGGGAACCTCTCCCCAGGCCAAGTGTGGTTTGGTCATCTCCGACCCTCAGGTGTCCCTGTGGTGGTACCAGACCTCCAGGCTCACCAAACTATCACAGCAAAGCACAACCCTGAGGATGCAGGTCAATGCTGGGGTTCAAACCATCTGCAAATCTTGGTTTCTGCTGGATTTGGGTCCACAATTCTCAGGATCTCCACAGCCCCAGGCTTCTTCTGCTCTGGTGACACTGGGATGTTGTGACAGCACAGATTTTAGTGGCCCCAGCTGCCTGGCCATGCTGGTGGTGGCTGGTCAGGTGTCCTGGCTAGGTGCCACTGCTCAGGACAAACTCTGATCATCTCTGTTCCTCTGGTTCCTCATTTTCAAAAATCCAGTGCCTCTTTCACATCCAAGCTTTTGTCAGTCCTCCTGCTTGCTCCTTTATTAGTTGCTTATTTGGAAGCATCTTTAGAGGTGCCATTTGTAAATGGTGGAGGCTGAAGGGTCACTGTGGAGTAAAAAGCTCCAGGTGTGTGGAAGTGGAAGGTTCTCCCTTGCCTCCTCACAGGCTGGAACACCTCGTGGCTGCTTCACCCAGCCAAATATCAATGACCTGCATCTGCTCAAAGGGAGGAGTTCCAGCCTGGTGGCACTGCCACTTCCCCCAGGAATACCCGCTGCCATGTCCCTGCACAACAGCCTCTTCTCAGCTGCCTGCAGCCACAAGCCTTTCAAAGCAACAAAGAGGGCAGAGGACTGGGAGGAGGTGGAAATACTCATGACTGAGGGCTGGAAAACCCACCTGTAATTTTGGGCCACCTCAGCGTGATGCCTTGGGTTCAGCACCTTCAAACATGACTCAAACATCTCTGTCTGATTCACCTTGAAATGGGGCAGGATGTGGGAAGTGAAACCAGCAGGCACCACGGGAACCTCTGAGTCAAACAGGTTCAAACAGCAGCATTGGGAGGGAGTTTGGGACAGAGGAGGGCTCTGGGGTGCAAAACCTCTCCAATGGAAATGTCCTGGAGGGGCTCTGGATGCTCCAGGAAAACGGGACACCCCTCTCTTTGCTCAGGTGGGCAGCAGGTACCCAACAGCTCCACCAGCATCAGAAGTCCTGAGCTTTGCCAAAACGTCCTTTTTTTGTACCAAAAATATAATTTTGGCTGTGCTGGCCAAAGAGTTTTCCTCTTGGCCAGCAGCACATTCAGTGGAGCAGGGCAGTCTCCAGCTGTGCCACCACCTCTCCCACGTGCCCTTCTGAGGCACAGCACACCTCAGCAGGCACTGTTTGCTTTCCACCTCCCAGTTTTTGTTATATTTAGAGGCTATTTTTTTGGCTGAGCTGCCCCCGTGTTGGGGCTCTCTCCTTGGAGCTGGCTCAGGGATTTCAGCTCTGCCCTCAAACAGTGGGACCTGCCCAGGTGGGTGGCAGCTGGCCAGATGTGCCAGCCTGGGTTTGGCAGTGGGTGAAAGTGCCTGTCCTTCCAGCCAGCTCCCTGTGGCAGCCTGGTGAGCTCAGATCAACCTGGGACCGTCAAAAAATCAGTTTTGTCCTCAGGTTCCAGGTCTGAAATGTTTGAGATATAGTCACACTGCTTGGAAATTAAATCCCCCATGGAAAGAGACTTTTTAACTTATTCTGCTGGGCACAGGGAGGTTAAATGAGCTGCCTGCACTCAAAGAGAGCTCTGGATCAGGGATTTTGCTGATTCCTGTATCATAGCCCCATTCCCACCACTTTTTGTCACTATACAAGCCCATGGGATCAGGGGCAGGTTGGTGCCACAGCACTGGGCATCATGGAGGGCTTTGCAGCAACTGCAGCTCAGTCCTGACCCTGTGGTTTCTTTGTGCTTCTCCAGAAGGATGTGATTAATCCCTCACTGGAGGAACAAAGCACCCCACTTGAATATGCTGAACTTTTATTAATGCCCACAGAATTATAAAGGAAAAAGAAAAGAGGAGGTAATCTGAAGAATGTTTGACCGTGAGCCCATTTGTGTTTTGAAATGACACAATGTGTGTGTTTTATGATAGCTGCAACCACTTTGTGTGGAGATAAGAGATTTAACATAATGTTTTTTTTCTTCGCCGTCATTTAGGAAAAAAAGAAGCCAGCATACCATTGCTGAAAAACACAAACAAAGTGGCCTTTTATATCTCTTACTTAAAACTCAGGCTGTTCCAAATGTGTTTTTACTGAATGGCTGGTGGGTTTGGGGTTTTTTTTTTAAGTAGCAGAAACGTTGGTCAATTTTAAAACAGTTCCCTACGGCTTCCCAGGTAAATAAATTAGAAGTTAGGGCTGGTTTAGTAGCCACTTCCTGCTATGAAGGCCAAACAGGATCCATTCCCTGTTTTCTCTGTCACGCAAGGAGCAGGCAAGGAGCACACAGGTTATGACTAGGAGAGTGTTTCAACCTCCTCTCTATTTAATTAGTCATATAATTAACACTTTCTAAAAGGAGGTAATTTTTTCCAAGCCCTTGTAAACTCCTAACCACTTCATTGAGCTGTTACTACTTTCAAAAAGGCTGCTGCAAAAAATGCTGGTGTTTCCCAGCCTTGGACACTTTTTTCCCAACCATAACACAGGGATTACACAGTTGTGGACAAAATCTCTACCAAAAAAAGCCAATTTATTCACTCTGTCTCTCCTAAGGCTTTTGTTGCTTTATAACAGGTGAAAGACATAAACTTTGAGTAATAAATAGAAAAAACAGTGAGGCAAAACTGATCTTAAGGTAGCAGGGAGGAAAATATGAGAATTCTGGAAAATTTGATGTGAGAAATGACTACTTGTAAGATTTCTCGTTGGCACATGGGCAGGATGTCCCTGCAGCTGCAGCTACATCCCCTCCCCTCCCTCAGTGCTCACATCCCAGGAGCTGCGTGGTGGCCAGGATCAGGCTCTGCAGATCCAGAGGGACAATGGAGCAGCATTCCTGACAGGGTGAGCAGCAGCTGGGTGGGATGTGGGGTGAGATGTGATGTCCCTGCTGCCCCTTGCTGGGTGAGAAACCATCTGCAGGTGGGCCATGAACCACATCCCTGCGGTGATCCAGACCCAGCGAGTGTAGAAAGTGCTACACTCCCCAGATTCCTATTTTTTGTAACCTGGAGCATTTCACTGGGTGACGTGAAGTGATTTAGGGGGAAAAGGCTCAGCCATGAGCAGCTCAGACAACAGGAAGATCTTACTCCAGCTCCCTGGCTCTGCTGGTGGACAAAAACCATAAGTGAGCTACATTAGAGCTCAAATGCCCACAAAATTCCCTAAACCCAAGGCACCATTTTCCCCTTGGGAAACTCAGGTCCAAAACCAGGGAGTAATCTTCCTCCAGCTGCTGGTGGGGAATAACCCAAATTATTCCTCCTGCATCCCAAAACTGCCGGTGTGAGATGCAAAGCCACGAGAGCTTCCTTTCTCTGCCAGCAGAAGGACGAGGCCCCTGCAGGGATGGGGCAGCAGAGCAGGACCATGGCCCTGGGGAGAGCCTGGCCATCCAGCTGGCTCTGATCAAAGCCTGGCAGCACTCACAGTGTCCCACAGCCCTGTTTACATTACCCGCCAGCAAACACGCTCGTGCTGCATTTCCTAACCTGGTCCTTGCTTCCATCTGCCCAGGAAATGTCACTGGATAGGGGGGTGGGGATATCGAGCATGGGGAAGGGCAGCCAGCCCCTTGCTAGTGCTGCTGGGCACAGAGGAGGGGTGGGCTCCCCTCGTGGTGCAGCCCCTGTGGAGGGGATGTGCTGTCCTGGCAAAGGGGAGCGCTCCCATCACAGTGATGGGAAACTCCCTCCCCATGGAGTTCTTGGCTGTGCTGCTGTCCCTCACTCCAGGCTGGTGGAGTCACACTATGAACTCTTCTGTTCACAGCGTTTTCTCTGTGAGTTCTCAGAGTTTTCCCTTTTTCTCCTTCACAGAATCCTAAAATCCCAGGATGGTTAAGGTAAGGGACCTTAAAGATCATCTCACCTGCTGAGGGCAGAGACACCTTCTATAGACCAGATTGTTCCAAGCCCCCTCCAACCTCTCCCTGAACACTTTCAGGGATGAGGCAGCCACAGCTTCTTTGGGCACTTTGTACCAGGGCCTCCCCACCCTCACAGGGATGAATTTCTCCCCAATATCCCATCTAACCCTGCCCTCTGTCAGTGGGAAGCCATTCCCTGTGTCCTGTCACTACAGGCCCTTGTCCAAACTCCCTCCCAGTGTCTCTTGTAGCTCCTTCATGTACTGAAGTGCCACAAAAAGTTCACCCTGGAACTTCCTTTTGTCCAGGCTGAACAATCTCAATTCCCTCAGCTTTTCCTTGCAGGAGAGGCATTCCACCCTCTGATCATCTTTGGGATTTGAGTCCTCTGGACTCACTTTTCACAGTGTGCAGGAGACTTGGGTGATTGTGGCACCAGGACCGTGGTCCATGGACATCTGCTGAGCTTTTGGCCACCTTTCTCAGTGTCCTCACCACCCAAGCACGCCACCACCACTGCCTAAGAGCAGCCTCTGGGATATGAATTCCTGCAGCACTATCCCAAAGCACCTGCAGACCCTTAGGGTGAGAAATAAGCTGCAGTGTTTCCTTCTCTGGTCAGGAGTTTTGGGGAGTTATAACAAAGCACAGAGCACAGGCTGGATCTGCTGATGGAGGAGCAGTCTGGGCTCTTGGAGATGAAAGAAAATTGTGCATCATGTGGGGATCCAGGGAATGGTCTGGGATTATGTGAGCTTTGGGGGAAAGGGTGCAAGAGGGGTCTTGGCGCTGCTCTGGTGCAGCTTGAGTGTGTCCAGCAGGTGTTTTGCAGGAGCAAACCTCTGCCCATGTTTGGTGTTTTTTGACGCTTGTTTTACCTTTTTTTGCTGGAAGTTATTAATGTTATTCTGGTTCTAGAAGGACTCCAAGGCTCTGTCAAAGACCAGGGGCAGTTTGGAATATTACAATGGGAAATGGTCCCTTGGTCACTCATCTCAGGGTGAAAATTAAGTAATATTATGTGGTTAAATTCTCTCTCCACTTCAATTTTAGAAGGAAAAACTATTGCCTGCCATGGTGGCTGGTTGGTCCTGTGCCCTGAATTTGCTGTGTGTAGCAGACCCACTCATTAGTGGGTGACAAACTGCCTCAGGGAAGGGCTGAATGTCCCTGCACATCCCTAGGAGGGCTATCTGCCATTACTTCTCACTCCTGAAAACTGTCACCTTTGCTTTGCAGGACGTCATCCATCGAATTTCCTCGCACTCCTTGGAATGTGCTAAGTAATCAAAAGGAGCAGCTGACAAAATAAATGAGGAAAGTGTGTTTTTTATGGGGCCGTCGCCCAAAGGGCAGGACAGGCCGTTTGGGGTGTGCAGCTCCTGCCCTTCAGGAGTGCTGATGTTCATGTCCATGGGGCAGCTGGCAGAAAGGGTCACTCCCAGCCCTCGTGCACCCCAGACACGACCCCTCTGTCCTTGGCTTTGTTTGGTGCTATCTGTCTGCTTTCCTAATTAGCCATAGTCTTGCTACCTCTCCTTGCAGACGTGATGCAAAATAAATGACCTAAGAATTCCCCCCAGAGCATGGCTCATTAGAGATGGACCAAACACCAGGAAACACACGAGAAGGGCTGGTCAGAGCCCATCATGAGGTGAGCTAAATGATCTACCAGCCCCTTTTCCTTCTGAGGGTGCAGGGCTGGGATCTGGGTCACACACCAAAGGTTCCCTGGCTCACACCCTACACACACAGCTCCGAGTGCAATTGGGCTCACTCTGAGTCCACACACCCTTCCTAGTTATTCCACAATCCTCGTGAACATATGGCTCTAGCAGTTGTCAAAAAAAGTTGGACAGAGACTTTGTGGTCAGCTTGATCTGTCCCATCTGGTCATCTGATCTCTTTGTTCTCTGGACTCCCATCCCTCCACTCGCTGTGGAGATAATTTGAGTAATGCTTCCCTTGTTTTTTTTTTTTTGTTTTGCTGTGTCGTTGTTTTCCCTGCTAGGAAGTGCAATTTCTCCTCCTTGGCTTCGGGGATAAAAATGGTATGGCTTGACCCTGGCTGCCTGGAGAGATTTGTTTAGTCTTTCCTGTGCTGTGGAGCACACAGTGTGTGCAGCACGGCAAACCTGTCCAAGTTCAGCAGGACAGTTTGCATTGGGGATGCCAGAAGAGGTGAGAAATATCATCCTCTGACCTGGAGATTCTGATTTTCACCCAGGTGAGGTGTGGTGGTAGGTCTGTACCTGCATTTCTTCAAACCTCTCTAAGCTGTGGGTTTCTTGGAGCTGTGCTCCTCATTCTTGATGTGTCCAGCACCTTGCTCTGACCGGAGAAGGGATGAGGAGTCCCTGGGGGTCATGTCCACTGCAATCCCTCTCTCCTTTTTATCAGACTCTGTTCTTCCAGACCCAGCTTTGGCTGAACCCCAGTGAACTTCCCCTCCATCCCCGTGCTCTTCCCCCTTCCCTGCCAGCGCCTTTGCCGCCGTGAACTTCCCGTGCCCGACCCGAGAGTGTCTCCGAGAGGTGTGATCCAAGTCGTGGCAGGAATGGCTGCAGCCACAGGAAGGAGATCCACCCCTGGCTCCCTCCCAGCCTTCCTAATCAGGGGAGGAATGTCTCTGGATGAGCCTGTGGCCACTTGGCTCTGCTGTGCAAGCGCTTCCTTTGCGAGCCATCTGTGCAGGTCACGCCAGGCAAAGCACACCCTGTGCCCTCGTGGACCAGCGTGTTTTGCACCCCTGGCACCAGCTGGGAGGAGGAAGAGGAGAGTCATACACAGACTGAGGAAGGGTGCAAAGTGGGTCAGCCACTGCTGTTCCTACCTTGCTGCATGGAAACGGGATTCTTCTGGGAAAGGCGACTCCTGTGTCTGTGCTGAGGGTGTTTTGGGGTGTCCATCTTGCCAGACAGTGCTTGTTTCTTGGTGTGGATTTGGAGACTTGTGGCCAAATGGCAGCTGCTTTCCTCTGCTTGGTGTTCCATGATTGATCAATAAGGAGGCAAGAGCTGACCTTGCAAAGAGGGGTGTCTCATTAATTCACACAGGACAGGCAGGAATGTCTTGGTGGCTGTGAGGGTGGGCAGGCCCTGGCACAGGTGTCCAGAGCAGCTGTGACTGTCCCATCCCTGGAGGTGTTCCAGGCCAGGTTGGACAGGGCTTGGAGCAATCTGGGATAGTGGAAGATGTCCCTGCCCATGGCAGGGGGTGGAATGAGATGGACTTAAGGGTCTCTTCCAGCCCAAACCATTCTGTGATTTCGTAATCTCATTTCTCACTGAGATCCCCACCAGGCCCACTACAACTGCGAGGAGAAGGCCCAGATGGACATGCCTGAGTGTTGTGGCAGCAAAGGCTCTCCTCAATGGTTACAAACCCCCTCTGGCTGGGTTTCAGCCCCTCATCTTGGTGGATGTGAGGAGAAGGCCCAGATGGACGTGCCTGAGTGTTGTGGCAGGAAAGGCTCTCCTCAATGGTTACAAACCCCCTCTGGCTGGGTTTCAGCCCCTCATCTTGGTGGGTCTTGCTGCTTGGAGGCTCCAGCTCAGTGCCTGTGGGTCACTCAGGGCTCTCGGCATCCTGCAAAACCGAGGGCAGGTCCCGGTGTCCAAGCCTGCTGCCCTCCCTAAGCCAGCAGTGGGACTCCACACTGGAATAAGGCAAACAGGATTTAACCTTTGCTACGGCGTGTCCCAGCCAAGAGCTATTGTTAACAAACTTGGCCCACGTCCATTTGGCCTGGGTGGTTCGAAGAGCAGAGAGTAAATAATCTGTCATTCGAAAGAAGTTAATATTTACAAACTTGGGGCCTGCTCCTGCTGCCATTGTTGTTGGGGAGAAGGGTTTTGCTGTGGGCTTCACCTTCAGAGGAGCAGGGCCCTGCAGCAGAAAGGATTGCAAAGTAGAGCAGCTAAAAATCCTGTAAGCAGATTTGACACCCTGCCCTGCAAATACAATGGCAGGTACTGTTAGAGCAGGACCAGAAAAAAAGCCTCACTGAAAATATCCCCTTTACACCTCCATGCAGGTCTGTGGAATGCCATTTCTTTATTTGCCTTAGTATTTTCCCTAATAATTTAAGTTGACACCTCCGTGGTGGCATTTCTTAAATATTAAAAAAAAAACAAAAGTGGCTCCCATATTTTTTCCTCTTCTTGAGTGGACTTTTACCCTCTGCTAATATTCCATGATCTTTCCAGTGCTTCCACTCCCACAAAGACAGGGGCACGTGCTGGCCTGTGAGTATCCAATAATCCTATTCACTCCATGAATGCTTGAATGCTTCCAGTTCAATATGTGTGTAGGTTTGGCAGCCCTGGGGCCTGGGCCCACAATGAGGAACTCCATTGATGGATCCAGCCAATGCCTAAGGATAACTCCAGGCTATCACGGAAGTGGGAGCTGGAAAAGACCAGCAGGTCCTTCCAGCCTGTCTCCTTGCCAGTGCAGTGCTCTTCATTATTTCTCATCAGAAAGGAGATCCAGTTCCCTGGATATTTGGTTTAGCTTGGACACATCTGCTAAGGTTTGCAGATTTCAGTCCAAAAACAAGAGTTATTTATTCAGTTACATTTTCAAGTATTTTGAGAACTTTCTGCCAGAGTGTCCTTTGTTTTTATTTCCTGTGCTTCCAAGATGTCTATTTAAGCAATTTTGCATGCACCTGTAATGCAGAGCCCTGCATATTTATTTTAAGGAAAAAGATGCAGGGGATGAATGTCTCATTAGCATTACTTTAATAATTTAATTTTGGAAGGCAGCTGCCAAGCTCTGAGCTGGAGCATTGTGAGCAAGTTTTTCAGGGGATTTTATTTCTCCTGGAATTTTCTTGGCAGGGACAGGTTGCAAGATTTGGTAGCTGAGTGGGTAGTGGAATTATAATCCAAAAATTATCCATCGGAATGTCCAGGTAACCACAGGCAGAGATAGCAGGGCTGTTTCCACATGCAGACACAGCAAATTTCAGCCACTTCTGTGAGGGTGGTGACTCAAGGAGCTTCGAAGGATGCCACACAAAAAGCATCCTAATAATGTTTTTATACACATGAAGGGAAACCCAGGGCAAGAGTTTGTGGCATCAAAAATTGTGCCTCTATGCCAAGATATATATCTGTTTTAGATTTTATATATTATCTACTATATATATATTATAATATATATATAGAAGATAATATATAAAATATAACATGAAATAGGTATTATATTATAGTTATAATTATATACATATAATTGTATTTATAAACATTGCTTAGAAACCTTTTTAAAATTTTTAAATTGAGGTTTTAGAGCAGAGTTCCAGGTACCACTAAGTTAATATTGCTGCTCAGTCTCTTGGGTGGTGTTAGCAGGGTTAATGGATGAACTATAACCTTTAAATTAGGCACAGGTGCAAAAGCAGATTTGATAAGTGCCACCCATGAGGTGGAAGGTAAAGGTGAAAAGCAAAAATAATACTGCATTGAATGTGTTGCTTTGCCTCTGTCTGAAGAAGAAGAGCAGGAGCCAAGTAGATTTTTTAATAGTTAAAAATTTACAGATAAAAATTGAGATTTTTTTTTTATTGATTTGATATTTGATCACTGAGAAGAACCATTTGATAGCTTAATGTTGCTAATTTTGTCTGGGTTAACACTGAGGCACTGGAAGAGGTTGCCCAAAAAAGTTGTGGATGCCCCATCCCTGGAAATGTCCAAGGCCAGGCTGGATGAGGCTTAGAGCAACCTGGGATGTAGGTATTATTTAGGTCTAGGTCATGTCTCCAGAAGTTTTGAAGGGATCCATCTGTGTGTAACCAAGGCACTGGTTGGTTTTTGGGAGACATAACTGGTATTTTAGGTAAGACCAAAATGAGGTGGAGGATTCCAAGATATCTCGAGAAAAGTAAATGCAGAACTTATTTTGTTGTATTGTAAAGTCTCATGCACTAACTATTGATCATTCTTTGAGTGAGATGACAGATAAAATGATATTTATGGGAAATGAGATCTGTTTTCATTAGCTGTTTAATCCTAAAAAACCCCAAAACCCAAACCAACAAAAAATCAAAACCAAAGAAAGTAACCACAGCCTACAAGTACCCGGCAATGGAGTTAGCACGTGGAATCAGCTTTATTCCTCTTTTATTCTTCTCTCCTTTGCTCATCCTCCCTGTTATTTGGTATATCATTAGTCCATCCTGGGAAGGAGAAAGTGGAGCTGCGCACACCTGGCCAAAGGACATGAAACTGCAGTCCATGGGAAAAGAAACAGCCAGAAGAAATGGTGGAAAGCCCTTGCTCAAGCAGCCTGTACTGTGTCCAGGTTGTGAAATGGGTGTCCCTTAAAATTAAAGTTAAAATTAAAATTAAAAGTAGTGGCTGACCCACGAGCCAGGAAATGCATTTCCAAGCTACAGCCACTTCTGCATATGCATGCTTTGGTGCATTTCAGAGCGGGGTGTTTCAGCTCCCCTGGGTGCTCTTGCACTGTCTCTTCTCTTTTTTGCTGGATTCTGAGTCAAGACACGAATCCTCCTGCCTTTGCAGAGCAGATGTTCCCCAAAAATGCAGTGTGGGAGGGTGGGATGAGTGCAGACCTCTCCCATTCTGCACTTTCTGTGGTGCTTCTGCAGTGATCTTTTGAGGGTGTCAATGCCTCTGTTGATGTGGCATTGCTCCCATGGCCAGGGAAAAACACTAATTTGTGTTTTTCCTTCCTCAGGAGTTTTGTGGATGTGACAGATAGAGCTGCTCATGTCCCATAACTTCCCTGCCTGCTGCCAGCTATGTCATGGATGTGGAAAGATGGAAGATGGTTGAGGGGTTCATTGCAAGAAATGATACCTCCCCTTTCCAGATCCCTCCTGAAAACCCCTCCAAAGTACTTTATTTTATTTTATTTTATTTTATTTTATTTTATTTTATTTTATTTTATTTTATTTTATTTTATTTTATTTTATTTTATTTTATTTTATTTTTTAATTTTATTTTATTTTATTTTTTTTATTTCATTATGGCTGCAGAGACAAAGAGTGAGGAAGCAGCACTAAGAGAAATAATATCTCCACGGGCACTGGGAATGGGACTGTAGCTATGATGATCTCCAGATTGAAGCAAAGCAAAGTTAGGGAGAGGTGATATGTAGGAAAAAATTCTGTATTTTTTCAAATAGTTGTTAAAAACCAGCTGAGCTTTGAGAAGACAAACCTTTCCTTGTAACCTGTATGTGTGATTATGTGCTTTGTCATCTAAATGTGCAAACACCGTAATGCTTCTAAATTTTACCAAAATAGTTCTAAGTCTTATCTGAGGCGACTGCATTTGAAAGCAGTGAAAATGTTAATGCTAACAACATTTTTTTTGTTCTCTAAATTCCTACCCTTAATTTAATATAATACACTGCTGTTTTAAAGGGATATTAATATTCTTTTCAAAGTGTTTGGGACTTTTACATAATTTAAAAAATATTTGCAGCTGTTTTGAATGTATCTGCAAGTACTGATAGACAAAAGGCATGGATATCCATAAGAACGTTGTCATAATACATTCCATATTAACGTAAGCAAAAAAGAATGTTTGCTCAGGAATACCAAAAAAGGTGATTGGAAGACCCACTTCTGTGGCCTTAACATCTTCCTGCTAAACAAGTTACACTCCTTATTTTTTTTTTCTGCATTCTTAATTGGTTACTTGCATCTGCCTTTTAGAATTAGCAGCTTTTTTGCATTTGGATCATCCATAGAGCTGAGCTGGGGCCATTTGTTTTAGATTTCCACAAATGATTTATTTGTACTGTAATGGGATGGAATCATACAGTGTTTCCCATTTGTTTTCAGCCTTAGTTCAGAGTGTAGCTTAAGCTCTCATAGTATATCTGGGAGTGCTGATTCCACTCTCATGTCCAAGGACCACAAATCTTTTCTTCCACACTGTTTGCACTCTTCTCTCACTGTATAAAAATCAAGGTCCCAGGGTCAATATTACATTAGGGGGAAAAGATTATCTTGGAGGCTGAAAAATTTTGCTCCTGGCTAAATCACTAAAGGATGGGGTGTGAATGTGTGTTGTGGTAATGAGCAGGGCAACAAAATCTTTTCCAATAAATTTCATTTTCCCTCCATGCCCTGCTTTACATTAGAACTCCTGACAGAGGATGGGATCCTCCTTAGGCTTTGTGCTGGGAATTTGCACTAGAGCCTCTTTGGAAGGGGATATCCCCTAAAGTTACCTTATTTTCCTTCTTTTGGAGTCATTGGGGTGCTCCATAGCTGTAGAAGATAGCAGTCTTTTCTTACAATAACTGACAATTGTGGAAACCTAGAAAAAGAGGGTAGATGAGACCTCATGGAGTTCTCTTGTCAACCCCTCTTCCCACAGTAGGATTGGCTATTAAAAGAGTCTTCTGTTGCTTTTCATCTTCTTTTCTTTCAGCCTTTACATTTAAATAAAACCCCACAGCAGCAGACCAACAATGAATAATGGAGGGGGGAAAAGGGAAGGAACAATTTTTATGACACACTCAGAGTTTCTTATGGCTGTGTTTGAGGGCAATTCTGTGTCCACAGTGCTTTATGGCCATTTTTGATCAGTTACTGCACAGATCTGGGCTTGTAATGAATGGACAGTCCCTCTCACCGTGATAATGGAATATGAGAGTATAAAAACTTTGAAGTGCAGGAGGCAGCTGAAAAGAAAACAATAAACTATGTATATGAGACTGGCTTGTTGCTTGGTGATTAAGAGATGAGGACCCCGTAGGTCAGCTCCCTATAGGTACAAACAGATGTTTGCACTGTTTCACAGCTGCTAAATATGATATAAATCCAAAGAATTTCTCATGTTTTTATAAAGTTTAAAAAAAAGTACCCAGACAGCAAATTTTTGGTCATTCAGATACTCTTACCAAATGACATCTGGTTTCTGTACTGCTTATTTAAGCAATCCTTAAAAAAATGTTTGCCAAGGGGAATAACTCAAACCTTTTAGTTCTTCACCATATATAACTGTACAGTTTAGATTACAATGTAGCATGCAGAGTTTATTATAAGCAATGCAGTTCTTCATTTCTTAGCTAGCGAGTATTACTTTAAAGAAAATAGGATAAATATTATGTAATTAGTTCAGGGAAATTCATGTATAGTTACATTTCAGAGTGCCCGAGTTTCAGATCCAAACGATGACAAAGAAAATGAATTGTTTCCATATGTTAGGAGATAGCCCCAGTTATGAGCAGAGAGCTGAGCCATAAAAATGCAATGGGGCTCCCATTAAATGGAAAGACACAACTGCAGTCAGTGGGGAATTGGGATGTGAAGGTGCTCTGAAGGTACCAAAGCTGCTGTTGGGACCAAAGGAGAAGGAGACATTGGTGGTTTCAACAGCAGGACGTCCTCAAGTCTTGTGCTCTGACTTGCCTAATGAGATGTGAATTTTCTCACACATCTATTTGAAGATTCCCGAGGTCTCTCTGGGTTCTCTGATGTCCCCAAAATGGTGGTGTCCATACTGGTGCCATTCCTTCAAGGCACTGGCCAGTGAGACTGCCACTCCTACCTGGCCACCTAGGGGCACAAAGCATATGGGAACTTCATACCCTCAAGACCTCCATCCCTCTGCCAAAATTGGTTGAAATTGGCTAGTGGGCTCCAAAGTTATTTTCTTTGGGACTGAGAGGGGACAGACGGACTCGCTCTTAAGGGAACATAATTGCCTGCATCTCATGTCTGATGGAAGCCAAGCTAAAAATCTCAGTATTAAGCTTATCATATAAATTATATATGCATGTATTTTACAGAGGAAGATTTATGGCCTTCAATATCTAAGCATTTCATGCTTTTGAAGTAATGCATACTTTGATCCAACAAATACTTACACTTTCAAGTCGCCCAGTGTACTGAGGGTTCAATAATGCTGCTTATTTTGAGAAAGATAAATCCCAAAGAGCTGAAGGACCATAGCTGGGCTGTGATCTATGTGTTTTCTTTGCGGTCTTCTCTGCCATTTACTGTTTCAAAGGATCAAGGCTAGAAAGGGTGTTTTGCTCATTAGGACCTTTGAGTGCTGCATATTGACTCAGTGACTCTCACCCTTTTTCAATTGGTGGATGTGCAACTTTCCCCAGTTATTTTGAATCTAAAGAGCATGTTTTTCTTCATTTCTTTTCACAGGCCGGTCTGTTAGTCTTCAGACAGAAATTTGCACGTCCACAGTGTCTATAACATTAAATTTATCTGTATCTGTGGTCTTTCTTGAGGTGCCTGGCAATCAACAGCTTTCTTCCCTCTCTTTGTCGAGCAATTCCAGTGTCACAAGTACCATGAATCATCCATTTTGTATATATCTCAATGACTGGTTGGGTTTATTTTCACATGAATACACACATCCCATAGTACTGCTTGGTAGCTAGAAGCAAAATGTGGTCATATGTTCTGCTGTAATGACATGATTGCATTTTTGTCTGTACTTTTTTGCTCCTCTTGATTTGGTCTGTCGCCACCATTGTGAGATGCACTGGACTAATTGCCCATCAGATGACAGGGAAACGTGCAAGTCCTCGAAAGTGGAAGCTGGTTTATATGGACAAGAATGGAACCAGCAGTGAGTTTATTCTCCTTTTTAAGCTCCTGCAAAAGAACGTGATATATTAGAAACCTTCTTCTGTGGCTCGGAGCTATTAATTTTGTTCCGCATTTGAGCAACATGCTGAGATCCTGCTCCAGGGCAGAAAAGCCAAACACTTCTGCAGTGCAAGTATTGCTGCAGTTGTAATTAGTGGTAATAACAACTATTGTGGGAGCAGTCCTAAAAAATATTAATAGCATGGTTTAGTTACAATGGTCCTCATGCCTGTGGTGGCTTCACTCATCCCTTTTCTGAAGTTCAGCTTTCATTTTATTGCAAGTCTTATCAGACTGGGTATTAACCAAACTGGTACATTTGAAGGGTATTTTCCTGTCAAATAAACAACAAACCCCAGTGGTTAATTTGTATTATTTCTCTCCACTCTTTCTCCAGCCAAAACACAGATTTTCTCCTCCTGCCACAGTCCCACAACTTCCTGTTTAGTAGGAAACTTGATTAACTTGTTGGCTCCATCAATCTTGAAGGTCTTGCTTTTATTAGGAAGAAAATTCTTTGTTCTGCTTGCACAAGATTTTTCTGGGAACGATTGTTCACAGTCAGGTGCTTCAGGCACAGCTTTTAACTGGAGTTAACTGGGAGCAAACCACCCCAGGGGCAGTTCCTGGTGAAGACACAGTGCTTCAACACTGCCTGAGGTGTCACCAAGCTGGGATAAACTGGGTTTGTGACTGGATGTGTCCATCTGTGAGCACCAGGAACTGCTGGTTTTTAAAAGGGTTTGAGCATGTTGCAATATGTGACCATTGAGAGGTTTTGTAAGGGTGTTGGATTTTTTTTTGTTCTGATTTAAATAAACAGACTAATTCTTGCAGGTGGGGAGAAATTAATCTTACAGTTGTGTCTTGGCCTCTGTTGACCCTGTGGAGCTCTAGCCAAAGGCCCAGAGGGGTTGACAGGTTTGTTTTCACTCCTGGTTTTCTTTCCTGCTTGGTGTGTAGCGATGTGCTCTGGCAAAGGGCTGGGGGTACTGACAGTGTTTGGCACAGAGGAGGAAATCAATAGCTTCACACTTCTTGAGAGCAGGTCTAGCTCCCCAGGCTTCAAACCAGAGACCTGCATTTGATGGAGGAGCTATTTCCAAGTTTTGTAGCTCTTGAGAACATTTTGCCTTAAAGTCATATTGTCATCATATAAGAAAAAGTTGGGTTTTGAAGAATTCCTGGAAGGTTCTCCTTTGGTTATTTATTTTTTTGTCTTTTGGTGTTGGGGTATGCTAGGGAAAAATGCTACAGAAAAAAATCCAAAAGTGGCAAAGAGGACTTTTCACCTGAGGATTATGTCCATGTGTAGTAATACACACAGTAAGAGCACCACAAATCCTTAAAATATGGTTCTTCCTTTGAGAAATGAAGTTTATTTGTGATGATATAAAATGCTACTGTTCATTCAACTCTGTAGTCTTTGTAACTCCTGGTCATCTGTAGGTAAATACCATTTCTGTGTACATTACAGGAAGGTCTAAAGCCTTTAAAATAAAATCAGGCAGAGGTATTATTTTGGCAGAAAGCTTTTACACTGATTTCCTGATGTTTGCAAATATTTCTGCAAGGATAAACATCTCTGGAGAAGTCAGCTCTAAGTAAATAAATGTTGCAGCAAAGGAGGAATACCCTGAGTGGGTGTACTCCAGCTGTTGGGGTTCACTGGATGAAATGTGTTCCACATCTTCCCAAAGCTGCGTGATGACAGGCTCTAACTAGAAACGCTCCTTCCTTAATCATCATCACAGTAGTCTGAAAAGGTGGAGAAGGGAACATCCCAGGCTCTTCTGGGTTTAAACCCAAATTAGCATGAACATCATCAAGAAACGTGCCCCATAGCCGGGCTGGTGTGTGGTGTGAACGTGGAATGTGATGCAGGGTGTCTGCTGCTTGCAGGCTGAGTTTGACATTTTTGCTTAATTCACCATGGCCATGCAAGCACAGCGCACGCTTCAGACGAATTCCACTCTTGTTACTGCTCTGCACTGCTGCAGAGGCAACACTTCCAACTGGAGACTATCACCACATTTGGCTTGGCAGCCAAAATAAACTTCTAGGAGTCGCGTGCTGGATGGCTTTTATCTCCACGGTGGTGGTGGGCTCTTTCCAGCAAGTGCAATTGCAAACACACGTGGGGACCAAAGGCATAAACATTTTGGGGGGAGGTTCAGTTAAAGTTCCTCAGCACTGCACTGGAAAGCCCCACCCAACAAGGTTCTTTTCCATGTGACTCTCCAGTAATGCTGAGAGGGAAAAGCTGGAGGAAAAGTTGAGAGCTGGGGTGTGTAAGAGCACTAGGAAAAGGAGGATTTTGGTGAAAAGCTGTGGAAGAGTGACATATGGGAGTCTTGTGTGTAGATCCTGGAGGCCTGTGTCCCAAAGACCAGCTGGTTCCAGGGCATGTCATCTCAACTGGACCTAAGTGACATCCAGCAGAGGCAGGGGTGATGCCCACACTGCTGGGCACAGCAAGTGCTACCTGTCCTCAGCCAAAGGTGGTTTTTGTACCATGGTCTGCAGGGGACCGCTCCATTTGGGATGGGTTTTCAGGAGTGCCTCAGAGGGAACTTCAATGAAATCAAGTAGCAGAGTTCATCCTCTACATCTGCCTTGGTTTTTAGTAGTGCATGGAGTTAGACATCAAGGGCAACACAAGTTTTCAAACTCTTGCATAGCAGGAGAGCAAAATGTACCCTTGGGTGACAAACCCCAAGACCAACACGGTTCCTGGGCCTCCTGACTCCTGTCAGAAGAAACAAAACCTCAGAGCAGCCCAGCACAGGTCGAAATGTGCTGCTTTATGTGGGGTTTCCTTATTTCTCTGTCCCCAGCCCCAGCTGCAGTGACACCTCTGGAGCTGGGCAGACCTCACCCCACGCCAAATTCCTTTGCGCTGAGGCATGCCAGCAGCCCACCCCGCGCTCCAGATGTTGCTGCTCTCTGAGAAACAAGAGCTTAACAAGCCAGGCTCACCCTTCCTCCTGGGGTGAGCCCAAAGACAGTTAGAGATGGAAAATTGCTGCTCAATACCATGAACAATGTGCTTGGTCAAAGAGCAGTGCCAGCACTTTGTCTTAATGGAAGAGAAAGCCGAGACGCACAGTGCAAATATCTGAGCTGCCAGCAGCCAGCGACTTCAATATACATTGAAAACTATCCATGAGAGAGCACGTTGAAACCAAGAGAAAAAGCCCTGAGGTATATTTAGACAAACTGAAAAAGAGCAAGAAATGGGGGGGAAAAAAAGATTCTGTGTGGCTTTCATAGGTTACGTTTTTCCCAGTCTGTATTTCACTCGGGTTTCTTTTATTGGTTTATCATGAGCACATGCACCACAGAAACACACACACATGCATAGGACTGCAGAAATAGATCTCCTGTTTTGCATACACAGGACCCAGGCCTGTCATTGCCCAGAGGTGTTGGAGCTCTGCTCCTATAGGATTTGGACAGACCCTGGATATATTTATACTCAACCCTGTGTGGTCATTGCTTTTGCTGAGTGGCTCTACTGCTGGCTGGTTTGTTGTCTTGTTCTCCGCTTTGCTTTCCTGGCCTCTTCCTCCAACCCTTCTCAAATAGGAGACTTTTTTTCGGTATGACAGCTTGAAGTGTCAAGAAATACAACATCCCCCCTTTGCCTGGGGTAAGGAAGCTCAGAACTGATGTAACCTATCAAAAACCACATTGGGAAAGTGTCTGAGCCAAGATGTTCACCTGGCATCTCATGTCCTGCTCTTGCACAACCATCTTCCCAACATTCTGAGCCTTTTCCCTGCTGGGATCCCCTCGGCTCAGCCCCACTCCAGGTCCCAGCAGAGCTGGAGGCACTAAAATGCTGCTGTTGGCCAGGCTGGCAAGTGCTCCTGGAACACTTTTGTTGCAGGGAAGTCATCTGACGTTGGGATAAATGGGCTCCTCCGTGCTGGGATGGGGACCAAGACCGGAAGGGAGCGCAGGGGACATCGGGCTGGATCCAGGCATTGTGTCCTTGGGTGCGACACCCCGCAGACACCGAGTGACAGCATTTCTCCGTGAAGAGTCTCATTAGCTACCAGGGCTGGGCGAGCTTTTGGCGAGCTGTTACTCAGTGGAAGGCGCTGGAATATGGCCCGGAATAACCTCCCTCCAGTTCCTCCCTCCCTGGAGTGGCAGGAGCCTTTCTGCACCCCCATTCTGCAGGGCCAAGCCCAAGTCCCCAGAGACCAGTCCTGTGCACATCCCGAGCTCAGCACCAGCCCATAAATCTTGCTGCTGGATCCAGGCAGTGAAATATGAACAAAGGAAACCACCATGCAGTGCAGGGGTAGGGCGGGGAATCGCTCTGGCACCCTCCTTGCTCGGAAAGAAGTGAGAAAACATGGCTTTGTGTTGCTGTTGTTGTAGTTGTTGTTTTTATGGTTTCTACAGATGCTTCCAATAAAAGAATTATGAAACTATTCCCATCGGTGGCCTGTCCTCTACCCGCAGCAGTGACGGAGAAGTTTGCTGGATTTCCGTCAGCAGAACAATTTCAGTGTGGACTCCAATGCTGCAAATTTAGGAAAGCTCTCCATTTGCTGCCTGCCAAGGAAACAGGTGATTTTTTATTTATTATTTTTGGACACTGGCAGGTGGTGATGATGATCAATTTCAATTCAAACGTGTTGTGTCTTAATACTTCTGTTATTATGATTTTTCCTTCCCGGTCCATGATTTGCTGATTATGTTTAATAATCAGTGTTAATAATTAGTATTTTTGGGCTTCAACCATGATCTCTGTCTGCATTAATATTTGCAGCCTGCTGGTGTGCTCTGGGGAAAGGGATGAGAGCATGGCAGAGCAGTCACTGGGGAAGGTGTTGAGCATGGATGTTGAGGGGCTGGATGTTGGGGACTTTTTCTCTGGAATAAAGCAGTAGTGCTGTGGTTTGAAGGCAGATCCTCATCCAGAGTGAAGAGATTGCATTTTATTTAGGAAGTAACTTCTTAAGCAAAGTGGACAACCAGCTAGCAAATGCTGGGTGATTCATTTAATCCATAAAATTCCATTCCTGGACATGACTCTTGGGAAACCAGTCCTGAGTCTGCTGTTTTCAAATGGAGTTTGGGCTTGTAAAACCAACATTTAGGCATGCAATAGCTTTTCTGAGAAACATGACATTTTTTCCTAGTGTTTTCTGCTCTGAATGCACTCTTTTATAAGTGAAATGATGTTTTCCCTCTCTGCTCCCCCAGCCCATGCCTGGCTCTGAGGCTTCCAGTCCCCAATTACGCTGCTGCAGCTTCTTTAATGAGGTTGCAGAGATGTCACTGGTACAGCAATGTCTTGGGTGGTGTGGAGCTCTGGAAGAGCTTGAGCAGCAAGGGCTGTGTCTGCAAAGGAGGGAAAACATCCTGGAAACATCCCAGCTCTGGCTCTGGGGCTGGACTGTTGCACGCAGAGCCAGGAATGAGACCTGATCTCTTTGCTCACAAAGAAGCAAACATGTGGTGCTTGGGTTTGTCCCTCCCCACCAGTGCACGTGTGGTCTCCTACCCTGGCTCAGCAGACACGCGGCATCTGCTCAGTTCTTCGAAGGGCTGGGTCCTAAAATATTAAAAGAGGAGAGGTAAATAATGAAAAGAAAACAAAATTTTTTAAAAAAGAATGGAAGAAGAAAGTCCGGTTGGAGCAGGATCTGAGAGGCTCATGCTGGAGTGGACATTGAGCAAATGGCTGTTCTTTACATCACAGGGCAGAAATATGAAAAATATGAAATATGTAGCAGGGCTGGATAAAAAGGAAAATGTAATAAGAGTAGGACAAAGAATGCCACATGCTCCAACCGCATCTGAGCTTGGCAGCAGCAGCCCAGGGAAGCCCATGTAAATCCTGGGAGCATGTTAAAAGCATTTTCACCCACAAAGACTGACATGCATGAAAAGTGTCTTTTCAACAATGTCAATCAAGAGCCTGGAGAAATAATTTACTAATACACTGCCTTGCAGGGACACATGGCTGATGGGAACGGTGTTCACATCTTGGAATGGGAAATAATTTGGGCTGGGTTTGTAACAGGGCAGAGAGGTGTGAAGTTGTGTGAACAAGGCTGTGTGTCATTGCTGAATTTAAATATGGTGAGCAAAGAGAGGGATTTCATCAAGAGGCAAAAGGAAAACACAACGGCAGAAGGAAAAAGCTGGAAAATGAAGCAGAGACAATAAAATGTAACCCCAGACCAAGGGGTGCTGTGGAGAAAGCCCAAATGGAAAATGCTCTGGGTATTGTCTAAGTCACATGGAAAGGAAATGATTATCCAGGCAAGAAACCCAGGGCTGGTATGTGCAAAGGGAAGCAGCTCAGTGCTGTAGCAGGAGTGGGCTGAGATTGGATTCAGCATTGTCCAGGACCTCCCCTGGCTCAGCTGTGCCCAGGGCAGCAAATCTTCCTCCCAGAGCTCTTCCTCAGCTGAGCCCTGACTTCTGGAGGCAGCATGGCCATTGGATGTCCCTCCTTGGCCTGTCCTTTGTGTACTGGAGACAGGCCAAGATCTGCAAAGACTTAGCTGCACTGGTATTTTTTCCCCTTGAAAAAATATACTTTCTAATTTATTGAATTAAGGGCTACATGTTATTTTGCATTAAAGGGGATACGGTGAAACTGTAGCATGTTCATTTATTCATATTTAATTTGGCTGTTGCAGAAGGAAATACTACAGTATCTTCCTGAAAAAAAATATAATATATTGTAGGATACTCCTGGACAGGGCAAGGAATTTTAATCTTTTTTTTTTTCTTCCCATGTAGGTCCCTGTCAGCTCCTGCAGGTTGAAAAACTTCAGTTTAGATATAGTTTCTGGAACTGCTTCCCCCAAAGTTGCGTGGGGTATAACTTGACAACAGCCAGGGTGTGATCATGTCTAGGAATGAATGCTGCAGGCAGGGTGGGTGAGAACGGTCAGTAGGTGGAGGACAGAAATAAAGAGGAGGAGTTGCTCCATCTTTATGATCACTCCTTTTACTCATGTGAGCTCTGATAAGCCTTAATAACGAGAGTAACTTGTGGCCATTTCCCCTTGTCCTGTCCCTCTTCTCTGGGAGCAGAGCCCGACCCCCTGGCTGTCCCCTCCTGGCAGGAGCTGTGCAGAGCCACAAGGGCCCCTGAGCCTCCTTTGCTCCAGGTGAGCCCTGCCCAGCTCCTCAGGGATTCTGCAGCCCCTGCCCAGCTCCTCAGGGATTCTGCAGCCCCTGCCCGGCTCCTCAGGGATTCTGCAGCCCCTGCCCAGCTCCTCAGGGATTCTGCAGCCCCTGCCCAGCTCCTCAGGGATTCTGCAGCCCCTTCCCGGCTCCTCAGGGATTCTGCAGCCCCTGCCCAGCTCCTCAGGGATTCTGCAGCTCCTTCCCAGCTCCCTCAGCCTCTCCTGGTGCTCCAGACCTTCCCCAGCTCCATTCCCTTCCCTGGACATGCTCCAACCTCTCAATGTCACATCATGAGGGGCCCAGCACTGACCCCAGGGTTTGAGGTGGGTAAAAGGGGCAGACCCTGCACCTTCCCGTGGGTGATTTCCTCCTGTGCCTTCTCCTGCCTGTTGAAGCCATCCCTGCCCCACTGCAGAGCCCCACATGGAGCCTCCCGGGACAGCTGCTCCCCCTCCCCACCACCCACCAAACAGCTCAACTCCCCTGCAAAGACAAAGGCTTAGTTATTCTCACTCCTCTTAAAGCACATATATTTGAGTCCAGGAGGATTTGCCTGCAATAAAGTTCTCTTCTGAGATTCCTAAATCACGAGGTACTCAGGCTCTCCAGACCGTGATGCCCATGGACAATATTTGCACTGTAGCCTGACACATCTTCCTGCTTTAGAATAACAGGAAAACATGCAGCTGGGACCTGCTAGGCTGTGAGGACTTTAATCACCTGCCTTTTTTTTTTTTTTTTTTTTTTCTTTCCTGAGGGGCAGGTGCAGCTTGGATTATCTGAAAACTATTTTTCATTACTTAACAACACGGCCTTTAATGCAGTTAGAGATGTCTTTATTCATTCTTACACTCCTGAGTATTTTTGTGTAAACATTTTTCATCTGTGGCAAGCAAGTTTGTTTGTTGTGTTTTGTCATGTCAGAGCAGACTGTGATTAGACACTGAGATGAGACTACTAAATATTTTCAGATGTTTTCTATTTCCCCAGCGAAGAGCTGGATTTGAACCAAAGCTCGGAGGTGAAAGGGTGATGTGTAATATATTGAGACATCTGAAATAAAATAATGTAATGTTTTTAATATTTAAGAAGAAAAAGGCAGCAGTAAAACATTGTGGAAGGAGGAGAACATGAATACCTATATATTTTAATTTTAAATGCATGCAGATGTTGAATTTTAATCAGAGCATGTCAGAATCAAACTGTAACAAAGGCAAAAATGTGAGATCTGTTTTCTTGAATTGCTTCCATATTTTGGGCTCCAGATTTTTATTACATATAGCACTGCATCATCATATATTTATGTAAAGTGCCAGCATCCATTGAGTTGGTGTATGCCTGATGGTTAGCATGTAAAACACTTTACAGTGAGAAGTATATTCTTTCTCTCAGTATGTACAGTATATATCATATTATACAAGCCTGTGCCTTCTTGCACAGTGGCAGGGCTCGTTTTCACTGCTTGGTACATCTGGTGTTTCGTTTGGACCCTTCCACCTCTTTTCTCAGTTCCAGAGGATTTTCTGGTGAAGATCTCATGAGAAGGGTCTGGGGCAGAGGGAAAGCTGTGCTTTTACAGGGGGTGATAAATGCTGGAGAGCTGGCAGAGATGGAAGATGCAGAAGCCAGGCATCACTTTGTCCCTTCTGTGTATCACACAGCCCCTGCTGTGTTTGCAGCTGGGTGACACTGGGACACCCTGCTGCCACCCAGGAGCACAGGAGCTGGGAATGGAGGGGCCTGGGAGCTCCCTGCTCCTCCCCAGCCAGTGCCACCCTGGGCATGTGGGTGAATGATGCCTCCACTCTGGGGCTGGGCATCCCTGCTTCCACTCACCAGCTTTTCCCTGTCTCTGGATTTGCTCTGAGCACGAATCCATGCTGTGAAATGTCTTTTTCCAGCACGCCAGCCTCACCTGCCACCGTGCTGGGGAGTCTGCCTCTTGCAGAGGGTCAGTTTTAATGCAGAAAAATGCAGAAGTCCAGAGATGTCAAGGGACTGCTTTAGGCAGAGTTACAGAAGGGGTTCAGATGTGCTGCAGGTTCGCTCCGTCCTGGCAGCAGGAAAACCTGTGGCATTTTAGCAAATAATTGCACTGGTACCAGGGGAAGGCTGGGGTTCCTCAGCAGGGCTCCCTGTGCCTGCTGCAGAGGGCACAGGGCTGGGAATAGCTGCAGGAAAGCCATCCTGGGAACCCCTGGTCTCAAGAGCCCCAGCAGCCCCTTGTACCCATCCCAGAGGTGGGCACTGGTGCCTGTGTGGGCCCGGGTGATGCTCCAAAGCCACTCTTCACTTCAGGATGCCCCACAGCTCTCTGGGGGGGGTCTGCATTGGGTCTGCTTCCTTTTTTGGTTCCTTTTCTGGATTGCTTTTCTTCAATGAATAGACTTTCTTTTTTTTTTAAGCCCTTCTCACGCCTTGAGCTCCTGGAGTGCAGCACGTGACCGCTCTTTGCTGATGTTTTTCCTAAAACAGGGATGTTTGTGGAACGTGGCTCGAAAGCTGCAGCCCTGGCTGGTCTTGGCTGCCAACTGCTCTGTCCTGGGAGCCTCCAGCCCTGGAGCTGAGGTCCAGTGGCACAGCCTGAGCTGGGAGAGGGGAGAGCAGCTCCGTGCCATGCTCAGGCTCCATCCAGGGTTTGGCAGGGGAGCCTCCAGGTTTGTGGTAGCACAGATTCATGCCCGAGGCTAAAAGTTAATCAGAATAAACTGATTTTATTCCACCTGGTTTACTTAACTGACACTCTGCAAACACTGGCCTGGGGTCATCCAGCTTTTCCTCTCCTATCTGTGGATATTCCACTGGGTTGGAAACTCCTCCAGTTCAGCTGTGCTTGGTCATTCCCCTCATCCCTTGGAGGCAGCTCATTTAATGGGAGATGTCTTCAAAAAGCTATTCCAGGTTGTTCCATGACAGGAGAGATGTACAGCGCATAAGGAGGGGTGTCCCTGGGAAGGTTTTGCATCTCATGGTGTCCCCACAGGGGAGTAATTTCCACCAAAGGCCTCACCCCACTGACGTAGCCGTGGGGAAATAGGAGAGATCATTTTCAGGCTGGATGTTTTTCCTTTTCTGTCCCACTCCACCTCTTAATGGGTCCTTTTTGTTCAGGGGGTTTCCTGCCCTCTCTTACAGCATCATGAGCTGGATTCAGGAGTGCTTTATTCTCTTTAATGGATGCTGTTAGGATGACAGATGAGTGTGGGATTTCTGACCTTTTATTAGGGACTGGTGATATTATTAGGGATTTGGAACAAACAAAGGGACTATTCCAAAGGCCAGATTAATAAAAGTCCCTATGTGCCTGACTCCTGAGGAGTTGGGAGTTCATGTATTTGAAGTGAGCACCCTTGTCCCTTTGGTTTTCCTGCAGAGAAGGCTGATCCTCGGCTGTCACCTGGGTATTTGTGCTTGTTCTCTGTGCAGAGCAGGCAGAAACAGAGTATTACAGCCCCAAAAAGATGTCCCTGGCTTTGGGAGCTCTGGATCTGTGCAGGAGTAAAGCACCTGAACAATGAAGGAAGCCAGAATCAGGATCTGGCTCCTGTTTCTGACATCCCAAAATACACTCAGGGCTGGATGGCAGAGCTGGGACCTCGGTGAGCCAATTCCCAGTGGGGGAAGGGTCTGGGGTTGCCTAAGACAAATAGGTGTCCTGATCAAACTGCGTGTCATCTGATGCCAGGGCCTTTCCCCATGAATACAAAGCAGGACCCAGGCCCCCAGGTGGTGCCAGCTTGGACACTGGAGGTCCTGCCTCCCTCAGGATCATTTGAATGACCATACTGTTTGGCAGAAGTAATCCTGTTCCTCACATGTCTGTGTTTTTGCTCCTGAAGTTGGTGGAATTGCATTTGAGGCCTCAGCAGGAAGGTCATTCCCACAGCAGAGGTGCAGATTGGAGCAGTGATGCTGAAGCACTGCAAGACGTGGAGCTGCCCAAAGCCCTGAAGATGCTGGTGGACCTGGACTGTACAGAAAGACTTGTCACAGGCTAAGCATTGGTTATTTTCTGTTTTACCCACAATTTTCTGAGACTTTTGGAGCTGCAAACAGTTTGGCTCATACCCCACGACCTGAGCTCACACAAAACTCTCATTGACGCCAATAATTTTCCAGCCCGTCATTCCCAGTGACAGCAGCAGTTTTGTCTGGGCAAAAACTCTGCCATGAGGGCACATACATTTTCCAGGGTTTTCTCAGGTAAAGGTTTTAGTTTCCTAATTCTTTCCCCCTGGTAGGTGCTGAGCTGTCAGAATCACAGCCATGCAGAATTCCAGCTTAGTTAAAACAATATCCTAAAGGTTGCAAAGCCGCTCTGCTTGCCAAGAGCAAAAGTTGAATGTTCCACTCTCCTCACTTGACTATATTTAGTTCGGGATCCTAATGAAGTCTTTCTTTGTGTAATTTCATGTCTACAGGGCAACTGTGAGAGAGGACTTCCTAATTCTGTCAGGATGCTGGCAGCCCTAGTGCTGGGACAGCGTGTCCTCTGGGCCTCTGCTGCATGGCTCTTGTACACTGCTGGATTGTGCCCCGTGTGCTGCTGGGGAGATCCTGTGGCATTATTCTTTATTTTCCCTTTTCCTCTCTTTATCCATTTTCCCCTCCTCTATGAAAGAAATGTGTGTGTTGCAGCAGGTTAATTGCTGGTTGTTTTCCTGCAGATATTTGATAATAACAGTGGCTGGTGATGGCGGGTTCAACCAGAGTATTTTGAAGGGTTGTTTGGGATGAAATCCCCCTTCCTTTTTTGCTGTCCTAATGAACAACCATGGGATGGTGAAACACAACATGAAGAGGTAGGAAATCCTCCCCATGCCCTTCAGCTATAGGACCAAGCCATGGATGAGTATGGGGTGAAACAGAATTACAGAATCATTTAGGTCAGAAAAGACCTCCAAGATCTCCGAGTCCAGCCTTTGACTGATCAACACCACATCAACTAAACCACTGAGTGCCACCTCCATTCACTTAACATCTCCAGAGATAATGAGTTCACCATTTCCCTGGGCAGCCCTTTCAAACACCCGAGAGCCCTTTGAGTGG
This sequence comes from Melospiza melodia melodia, assembly GCF_035770615.1. NCBI lineage: Eukaryota > Metazoa > Chordata > Aves > Passeriformes > Passerellidae > Melospiza > Melospiza melodia. The sequence continues at coordinate 3,140,292 of NC_086199.1, read as the reverse complement.
TGAAATTCTTCCTGACGTCCAACCTCTGGCCCAGCCTGAGGCCATTCCTTTTCCTCCTGTCCCTGTTCCCTGGAGCAGAGCCCGACTCCCCTGGCTGTGCCCTCCTGTCAGGAGCTGTGCAGAGCCACAAGGGCCCCTGAGCCTCCTTTGCTCCAGGCTGAGCCCCTGCCCAGCTCCCTCAGCTGCTCCTCATAGGATGGACTCTCTAATGCCCTTCCCCAGCTCCATCAAGTCTTGTGTCACCTCCCTGCCCCATCATGCAGCACACTGGTGCCTTTCCCTGCCCTCCTCTGCACACAGCTGAGGCTTTGAGCATTTTCCTTCTTCTTCACATCCATGTTACATCACGACAACATGCCAAAAATTATACAGAGAAACGTAAAAATAACCATATCTCTGGGATTCTGCTGAGGTTTCTCAACATGAGGCTGTGCTGGAAGGAGATCTGCCAAGAGGAAATGCCCCAGAGAAACACCAGCTCCCCAAGGTGAAAACTCTGGAATTCCAAGGAGAAAAAGGCCATGCACGAGCTGCTTTTGCACTTCTGTTCCAGCAGGAGTGCAGGGCTGAGCAGCCTGCTGTTCATCAGCCTCCTGGATATTCATCTCAGTCCCCAGCTGGCAGTAAATGTGTTGTCGGATATCCCTCTAAAGTTGTGTAAGTTATTGCTTTCTTGGAGTGCTTTTTATACCTGTGTGTCTTTTCCTCCCCGTTCCAGCATCTCACAAAGCTCTCTTCAGAGGCTTTCGGTGCTGCTAAATATAGGATTTTTTTGTGAAATTCCAGGACACGTCTTCACTTGGCACATGAAAATTAGTTAACAGGCTGCCCTGAGACCTTTGTGTGCTCTCCCACTGTTGTCACTCCCACGACACCTGACGTGGAGCGCGCGGGCGGCCGCGGCTTTGCCGTTAATCAGGATGAGGAACGGCCTTCCCAGTTCATAAATCCCGGGCAAACTCCCTTTCCCACATTTTCTGTCACGGGGACATCAGCAGGCTGTTTGTATTAATCCATGCCCTCCCCAGCCTCGTGTCAGGGGAGGTGAGATGTGGCTGTGGGGGGCTCTGGGGTATTGACAAACACATTTCCACCTCCAGCCCCAGACCTGTTCTCCCTCCCTGGGCTCTGAGTTGCACACGTAGCTCCTGAGCACAGATTGTTCAGTCACCGAAACCACAAACTAAATATTTGGGCTTCCAGCACATTAAGTAAACATGTCCTATCTACACCCCAGCTGCCAGGAGAGATGCTGAATTTGAGGATGAGCTCGCTGCATTAAAAATTCCTAAATATCCACGATCACTTCACTGGGATTGCTGTAAATAGCTGTAGCTGCTGAGCAGTGGTATGAAATTAAATCATAGGGAACAATGGTGATTTAAGTGGCATTTCTGACTTTTTATGGGAAAGGGAGGGGAGCAGAGGGACTGTTTCACAGCAAAAATCATAAAGATGGTTAATTCTCCCGTGGTACCACCAGTGCCTTGGAAAAGATCATGGAAGATGAGCTGTTCTCTCTCAAAAGTTCAATGCACTGATGGAAAAACCCAGGGCAAAACTCGAGTGAAAGAAATGCTGATAGAGGGAGTCAGCAGTAATTAGTAACCATGGCTGCTGTGCAGGATAGAAATTCCTTGTTGGGTTGTTATCACAGAGGATTAATTAACACTTGGGATGGACAAACACATAGAAAGAAGGTGGTGAACCCCAGATCTTCTCCTCTGCAGCAGCTGAGCATGGCACTGACTCTTGCAGGATCCCTCTCCACTGCTATGTCACCTCTGCTTTTTTGGCATCCCAATCACTGAGGTCTTTTTCCCACCCACTGCTTTCCAGGTGGAGCTTTGGCTGGATTACTTTCAACATTTCTCCGAGTGCCTGGGGCTTTACCAAGTTACTCCCAGGGACTGTGTCCAGCCCTCATGGAAAATGTGTGGTGTCTTTCCACCAGCACTCAGGGAGGTCAGATGCTCAGTCTGTGCTCAGCATCCATTGCACCACACACCTCGTGCCTTGCCAAGGTGCACATGTGCCTTTCCCCACTCTGGATGAATCACCTTTAGGGTTTCTTTTAGAGGACAACATTATTAGGGGTGAAGTGTTAAGAAAAAGAAGAAAAAAAGGAGGTAAATTCTGCACTCTACCATGCTTGGAGAGTTTGGAGAATTGTCTGCATTTCTAGATATATCTGACTGTGGATATCCCATATGCCTGAACAACTTCTCTTCTCTTCTCTTCTCTTCTCTTCTCTTCTCTTCTCTTCTCTTCTCTTCTCTTCTCTTCTCTTCTCTTCTCTTCTCTTCTCTTCTCTTCTCTTCTCTTCTCTTCTCTTCTCTTCTCTTCTCTTCTCTTCTCTTCTCTTCTCTTCTCTTCTCTTCTCTTCTCTTCTCTTCTCTTCTCTTCTCTTCTCTTCTCTTCTCTTCTCTTCTCTTCTCTTCTCTTCTCTTCTCTTCTCTTCTCTTCTCTTCTCTTCTCTTCTCTTCTCTTCTCTTCTCTTCTCTTCTCTTCTCTTCTCTTCTCTTCTCTTCTCTTCTCTTCTCTTCTCTTCTCTTCTCTTCTCTTCTCTTCTCTTCTCTTCTCTTCTCTTCTCTTCCCTTCTCTTCCCTTCTCTTCCCTCCTAGATTTTTAAGCTATTTATCTCCCAGGAGGGTAAAAAAAAGTGGAGATACTTTGTATCTGGGAACTCTTAAATTCATATTTATACGCATTTCCCCAGGGGCAGGATTTATTGTTAAATAACAATAGGGGAACAGCATGATTTCAGCAAAGACATTTGGGCTAGTGAATGTTGGAGTGAATTCCGCTTCAGCGTTACTATTCAAAGTCAGAGCTGCTTTTAAATTGCTTTAAAAGTAAATCCTGAGCAGAAATGTCCCAGCCCAGGCGCTGCTTCTCAGTGGCACCAGTGCCAGTGTGTCTTGCTTTGCTGCAAACCCTTGAAATCCTCATTTTAGTAATGAAAAAATCTGGCAGAGAAGGAAAATACAGTCTCTGAGGGCTTAGAGCATTTTGAAATTGTATGAAACCACTGGGTATTTGGAGACACCTTCTCCTTTCTGCTTTTCCTGGGGGGTGCCTGCTCACCTGGTGTGGGATGGTGCTGGTGGTTCCCATCTGCTGGAGCGTGCCTCTGGGGATGGAGGGGCCCTGTGGATCCCACCCTGCTGGCAGTGGGGCACAATGCCTGATGGAATTGCTCCTGTGGTGAGCTGACAAAGCCTTCTGCCCTCACCACGGGGTGGGCATTTCATTAAAGATGAGGAATCTCCCTTGTGGTGACAAAGGACTTGTTTCACATATCCTCTTCCAGCAGTTGCCTCTGCCTTTCCCTCTGCCTGCTTCCCAGTGCTGAGGTCCCCCTGAGCTCCCCACGACAGCAGGATTTGTACCCTCAATTCTCAGAGTTGTCCCCCTTCCCTTCTGTAAGTGATATTTGTATCCCAGCCTGCAGCAAAACCCTCCGTGCACATCTCTGCTCTTGGGCATCCAGCCCCTTTCTTTCCACCAGAAAAATATTTGCCAGGTAGTCCCAAGGCTTATTTAAAGAGTTCAATCTCTGTGTGCCTCTAGAACTGGAAAAAGGACCAGGAAACCTGACCAGTTTACCCCAGACTCTGCCCTTTCTGTGCTACACCTGCTCAAGGCACAACAATGTGGAGAAGAGAATTTCCATGTCCCTTGAAGAAGACCTTTATGATCTCTGAGATCATGGCAATGCTGTTTAAAGAGTTAAATCTCTGTGTGTCCCTAGAACTTGAAAAAGGATCAGGAAACCTGACCAGGAAGGTACCAGTTTACCTCAAGGTCTGCCATTTCTGTTCTACACCTGCTCAAGGCACAGCAATGTGGAGAAACAAATTTCCATCTCCCATGAAGAAGAGCTTTAGGGTCTCTGGGATCACGGCAATGCTGTTTAAAGAGTTAAATCTCTGTGTGTCCCTAGAACTGGAAAAAGGATCAGGAAACCTGACCAGGCAGGTACCAGTTTATCCCCAGCTCTGCCTTTTTTGTGCTACACCAGCTCAAGGCACAGCAATGTGGAGAAGCAAATTTCTATCTCCCATGAAGAAGAGCTTTAGGGTCTCTGGGATCACGGCAATACTGTTTAAAGAGTTAAATCTCTGTGTCCCCCTAGAACTGGAAAAAGGACAGGAAAACCTGACCAGTTTACCCCAAACTCTGTCCTTTCTGTGCTACACCTGCTCAAGGCACAATAATGGGGAGAAGGAAATTTCCGTCTCCCATGAAGAAAAACTTTAGGAACTTTAGGGTCTCTGGGATCACGGCAACGTTCCAACATCCATGAGCCCTCTCAGGCAAGCAGCTGGAGACTTTTCTCCTGGAAAAGCCCACAGGAAAACCAGTGAAGGAACCCAAAGAAGGAGTCAGTCTCAGCTCTGCTCTTTGCAGGCTGTGCTCTGGTTGCTTCCTGTGAGCAGCATCCAGCGATGGCCTCCCGTCCCTACTGCGGCTGCTCCGGCCGCCGCTCTGGCACACGCGGCAGCTTGTGCTGCTGTCCGAGTGCCAAAGGGAACGTCTAATGGGGTATTGTTTGTGTGTGTTCCTGAGATGGAAGTGATTAACATAAAATACGTAAAAGGATCATGTCAGGAATTCTCTCCAGAGCTGCACGGTTAGCGGGCCCGCTCTGGTTCGCATTACAGGATTACAGCATGTTCCGTAACTGCTCCGTGTTGGACACAGATTTGGGGCTCTTTCTCCAGTGTTTACAAACAGGGATGGGAGCTGAGCAAAAAATGCAGCCAACTGCTTGTGGATTTATGGACGTCTATTCCATCAACACAAACACGCATAAGGATATTTACGTTGTCTTCATATCACGGCAGATACCAGAGGGTCCTTAAATAACCCCGCAGGGCTGAGCAGCTCATCCACACTTCAGATGCAGGCAAACAACCTTGGAAAAGCTTGGCAGCTCTTCCTGATCTCAACTGATAGACATGCTCTTCATCAAGAGCCTGGAAATGTTGCTCCTTTGAGCTCCAGACTAATTCAACACCTAAAATATGTGGAAAAGAGCTGTGCTGAGCTGGTGGGAAACTCAAGCAGTCTGAGGTGCTGGAGCCAGTGAAGCTGCTAAAACATAAGGTAACGTTCAGGCTCAGATCTCCAAAGCCTGATCTGTTTGTCAGCACGGCTACATTGACTCTTGCCTCATGATCCTCTCACACAAAGAGCCCAGGGACATCTCCTTCCCTTTCCATGCTGTGGAAGTGGGTTTAGTGGAGAATCATTAAAATAAAGGGAGGGGGGTGGGGGGGAGAAAGGAATGCAAAACAAATCTAAATCCCCAAAAGTTTCTATTGTGAAAGTGTCAGAATAACTGTCCTGGGGCTAATTTTACCCTGGGTGTAGCTTTATTGATGTTAGTGTGGAAAGGAAAGGCCTGATTCACCCCTGCACTGCAGCAATTTTAAGCTGAGGCTCCTGGGAAAGCCACAGTGGTGTTAAAGTGATGAAGTGATGTTGTAGAATGAGATATCAGCCCGGTGCATGACTCCACCAATGCCAGTGGCCTCACATCAAGTTCATCTTCCTCTCTGGAGGCTCTGAGGAGTGGTAACCAAAGTGCACAGAGCACATCCCTCGTTGGGTGGTTCATGTTGTGCCCTGTTTGTGTCTGAAGGTCACTGCCCCCAGCTAGCCAGACCAGAACCTGGTGGTCCTGCAGATGACCCTCATGTCTGGATGAGAGGGACATTTTTGGAGCAAGCCTCATGCTCCCATTCTCCTCAACCTTGACCAGACTGGCACTTGTTGGAGAGAAAGTGATGATTTTCATCATGAAATATCCTCTTTTGTGTTTCTCTCTGCTTCTGCCTCTTCTCTTAATCCTGCACGTTTGCCTTCACTTTGTCCAGCTCTAAGTTCCACATGGGACCTCCTCCTTTTTCAGTTCTACTGCTCCAGAAAAATCCAGCTGGGCTCTCTCTGCTGCTGCCTCCCCAGCCACAAATGGCTCACAGACCTCACTCCTCAACTGACGAACATCCTTTTTTCTTTCCATGTTTCTCTGCTTGTTTCTCTGTTTCATACCAAGGATAACATAGCCATGCCTCCATTCTTGTCTATATTGTGCATCATCTTCTCCTGTCATCTCAGTGCCCTCATCCATCAATTCTTGCAGATTTTCTGCAGAACATCCCCAACACAGTGGGATTCCTCTATTCCCACAGCTAAAGCTCTCATCCAGGATTTAATTTCTCTTCCTGGATATACTGCAATACCCTTTCATCTGCTCTCCATAGGAAGCACTCCATAGCTTAAAAAATTTGTTGTCTACTTCTTTTTAAACCTTTCCTTTTGTGGATGTGGCCAGTTTCATCCTGTTGTTTACCTGTCATCTTCTGTTACCTCTTGACTGGACAAGGTCAGTCCTCTTGATCAGTATTGCCCAGCACAACAGGCCCAAAGACCATCAGAACACAAGTTACCAATGGTAATGTAGGAAAATCTGTAGTGGTTCCCATGGCAAAGATGGGAAGAAAAAAATCTGCTCCTCTGCTTCAAGCTCAGTGAAACACAAGGATGTAGGAAAGGATCCTGATTATGCCTGAACTCACAGCAAATCCCTCCCCAACTTCCACAGTGATTTCAATCCTCTAAGTTAAAGGGCTCTGCATCTCATTTACTTTCCCTCTTTTTATTTATTTTATGATTGACTTTTTGAACTTCTGCCTGAATTGGAGCCAAAGCTGAGAGTGACTTAATTCCAGCAGGATGTGAAGGCCTGGACCTTCCCAGTGCAGAGTCTCTCCATTGACTTTGGAGTGATGCTCAGACAGTTCAAGGGAGCCTGTGATCTGTCCAGAATAATATCCTCATCCTTGGTAGAGTGGTACAGTGGGATGGGGATCTTCTTCATTGTTGCTGTCCAGGAGACACAGTAATGCCCATCAGTTCCCACAGCAATGCCCTCAGTTGGGTAAATAATTGCATTTTCTCAGCTCTTCTTATTCAGCAACTTAACAAATACTTTCTTGGCCTTTTAACTAAACAGAATTTTGGTGGAACAGAGTCACTGGTTGCTTTCTGGTCTGTGAGGGAAGCAGGGAAGAAGTCTTCATGTTGAGTTGAAGAAAAGATGGAGGTTTTGCTTGTGTGGATTTCAGGGTCATCTGGATTTTAAAATAATTGAGATAGATGCTAAATCTTCTTAAATCCATCAATATTAATCATTCTACCTTGGTAATTTATAATGGTTTCTCTGGTTTGGGAATATTAGCAACAACAGGAGAAAGCAGATAAAGACAGAGATTTTAGATGATCTAAATACAGTATTCTTTCATTTTGCAGAACTGTTGTTCATGGCCCCTCCAAGACTTGTACAAAACAAGAGCTGAGCTGATGTGTGAGAACTGGAGGCCATGTACCTGCTTGAAAAACCAAATGGGCTGAGAAGTATGTGCTGGCTTCTTTTGTAAGAAATTGTTCTAATGTGTAGGAAAAAAAAATCACAAATTCACAAGTGAAACCTTGCAGCCCACAGGGCATTTTCATCTGCCATGTTTCTTAATTAAATGGAGGTGAGTGAGTTTCCTGCCAGTGGGAAGCAGGTCTGCAGAGAATTACAGGGCACTACCTCAAGATAAATCCCCTATAAATCAGAAGAGAGGAGATACTGAGGTGCTATAGAAAAGGAAGATTCTTGAGTGGTGTAGGCAGCTTGTGGAAGTCAGTCGTGATCATTTACAGCAGCTCCGGATGTGACCCAAAGCCATTTTTTGGCTCCTTTCCGAAATTAAGCATTTCTGATGAGGCGGAGGAAAGCCCAGGCCAGATTTTATCTAACGTGGGCCACAAAGGGTCTGATCCTCACCTGCTGGAAACAGGAGCAAGCCACTGACTCACACAGAGTCCCACTTCTGGGAACACAGCCCAAACTACTCATTTTAGTCCAGGGCTGTTGGCAAAACACGGCATTTACCCCCAAATTACGAGGAGCTCGCCACCAGTCAGCGAGTTTCCAGCGCGGCTACTTTGGCCCCGTCACACGCTGCTAATCTCTTCAATGATTTATGTGCTCTTTTAAGTTTTAATACTCCCTCTGTCATGAACCTTCCTCACTAGCAAGTTGACAGTTTAAATTAGTGTTTAGACACGGCTTTCATAATGTCAGCTTTTGTTTTGTCTCAGTCATCTGTTGGAATTCCTTCCATTGTATCTGAAGTGACTCATGACAATAAATGACTTCTTTCTTCTTTTGTTCTTAATCGGGGAAGAATGGAATGAACCATGCAATATTTGTAAAAGAGCAGTATTAATTAGTCCTCAGCTGTAGCTAAAGATGCTTGTCTTGTCTCTTTAGCATATTAATGCAGGAAGCCATGCGTTCACGTGGGCAATTGCCATGTTCCTGAAAAGCCTCGTTACAAGCCAAATTCTCCAGCGTAAAAGTATTCCCCGGCCCCGCTGCTGCCTGAGCCCTGCCAAATGAGGAGCCTGTGCCCCGGGGCTTTGTGTGGGGCTGCTCAGGCCTGCGAGGAGGAAAACGGGCAATCTCTGCAGTGATTCATCTCTAGGATTGGGTTTCTTTTTTGTTTTGTGCCTCTTAAAGGTGCAAATTCTCCGAGCTGAAAGCTGGAGCTTTGCCTCAAAACCTCACGTCTGCTGCCTGTGCCTTTCCCTTCTCCCAAGGGGGTGATGTTCACTGATTATGGACCTCAAAACTTTCTTTGCAAGGTTGAATTGTCTAAAATACCCGCGTGCTGATGAAAGGGTTTGGGTGGGGATGTGTTAATATTTTGCACAAAATTAATAGTGGCTTCTTTTAGGGGCGAAATAAGTTTTAGTGCCGAAATGCAAAAGGCTGCATCTTGTATTGCCAAAGTTGCTCTGACCACGTCACATTTAATACACTCCTGGACCCAGTGAATGGCAACAGTTTCTTCCTTCTTCTTCTGCTTTCTGTTTGTCATTTGGGAGAAGAAAATCGGTTCTGTAAGAAGTGTGGGAAAATGGCATTTCCAGCTCGCCTCCCTGCTCACTGAGCGCTCTCCTAGTCCATGTAGGGCCATGCCCACGATGCCAAGTTATGCAGTAATTGTTGTGAAACGCAGCTAAATAAAGGTTTAGGTTGAGAGCTGGCTTCTCCCTGATTGTGTTTTGAGGAAGGGCTGTAATGGGGGTTTGGGGATGTGCTTGTAGCTGTCACTGGGTTTCAGGCACTAAGTCTCCTTTCCCAGTAAAGCTCTTTTTCCTGAGACCTGGCTTGCCCAATGGTCTGGGAATATGGCTTGCAGCCTTGTCTTACTGGTAAAGGGGTTAGGCTCCCATTTCATTACATACTTACCATCCATGCATATTTCTCTCCAGTTTTATGCCTAATTCCCACATAATGGAGCATCCTGGATACATCCCTTAGACCCTGCTGATGTACTTCCTATTTTAGCTCATTAAAGAGGATCCTGCCACAGATCAAGACACAACTGTAGAGGGTCAGCAGGACATGTTTAAGAGGATGGAGAGCCAAAAGTGGTCACCAGGAACCCATTTCCTCAAATCGTCCCTCCTAGGAAAGACAGTTTGGTTTTGCTGGTTCTGACCCAAATCTGATGCTTTTTGGAGAAGGAAAAAGGAAGCACAGATAAACAAGGCTGTGATGAGAGCACTGGTGAGGTGCTGTTTGCTGTGCACAACAACAGCCTCACTGAGCCCAGAAACATATGAATAACCCCATGAATTCTTCTGTGCCAGTACATGATGCTCTTTATTTTAATAGTCTGTTTAAATATACATACAGCTATTTTTCTCTTGCCCAGACCTTGTAGCAAAACCAAATGTCTTAATGAACACAAGGAGAAAGCGAGCAGCTGGAGAGGGACATTAAAATGTACAAACCCAGCAAAGTCCTGGGGAAATCACTGCAACTTTATTCAAAGTACTTTCAAAAGTTGCTCCTCTGGACCTGGACTGAAATAAGTGCTGTGCTGCTTTCCCTCTGTGCTCCAAAGAAATCCGTGTTTCCTCTCAGGTCTGTGGTCTTGTACATTCTCCAAAAATATTTGTACAATTCATGGTGAGCTCTGCTGGATTGTGCTGTCACCATTTTCATAAAAGCCATGGTCTTCTTTCCAGCCCTGTCCGCCACTTCTAGCTAAGGAAGATTTGGCAGACCATTTTTAGGGAAGCAAAGGGTCACTGAGAGAAATGGTACCATTTACTGGCTTAATTGGTAACACTGAGGAAAACAGAACATGTCTGGGACACAAATCTTTCTGCAGGTGCAGTAAGGTTTTAGGCAAATGCCCAAACCAGCCTTGGAAATCCAGGTTTTTGCAGGCACAGATATCCTATAAGTATATGAGTTATGCCTCAGAGCAGACTATGGGCAACAGCTTCACTTCTAATATACAGAGATTGTCTGCTCTCTGTCCATCTAACATCTCACAGGGAATTTCTAAGAAAATTGTAAATTTGCAATAGGAAGGCCAGGTGTGAAAGCACAGGATTGAGTTCTTTCCTTGTAGGACATCTGCCATGTCTTTATTGACTCCAAATAAATACTTTCTGCCTGCACAACTTCTCAAATGTCTGCTGTGATGGTGTATGCCTGCTCTTCCCTAAAGCAGGAACTGCCAAAGGGCAGAAATTCACTAATATTGCTTTTTCCTACAGCATCATCAAACCTGTTCTTAGCTTGTCATCAGCTGAGGTCAACTTTTCCTTCCATCTGTGTTTACACTGGATTGGGACGAGTGGGTCCTGACCATGATCAAAGCCTGAGGGTGATTTTAGCATAGAGGTGCTTTGGACTTCTGCTGGAAAAGCTATCCAAAGGGTTTATCAGTTTGGCACAGTGGTAATGGGCTGGGATTTCACAGAAAAACTGGCAGAAATGTAGAGGAAGATGGGGCTGACCATGTGGAAAGACTTCCAATCCTCCTGCAAAACCAGATACTTCTGTAAGGGCCTCTTAAGCAGCACTTCATTACAACTTTCCCATTGGCCTCCAACTCAATGTTAACCTTGGCCCTGGTGCAGAGAATATTGACTTTCAGGGTCAATAAATCTTAATATGGATCAAATTGGAAGTTATGTTTACTTACTTTATAACTCCTTTCCAGTGCAATTACTCTTTACACAATGCAAAGACATTCTGCAGATTTTTCTCCCTCTTCTTCGCCATTTTGAGGTGCATTACTCTTTCAACAAGAGCCTGCGCTTTCCAAGGCTCGGATTTTCCTCCAAAGCTTTCTGCCACAGCCACTTTGATTTTTGCGTTATTTATCTCCTCCTACAAATCCAAACACGATTTTTTATTATTTTTTTTTTTGGGTCAGGCCGAGCGTGGATCCGTGTCAAACGACTGCCTCCTGGCGTAGCCGCGCCGCTCCGTCCAGGAACGACGCGCGGTTGCGTGGGACGCGGGAACCACAAAAGGTTGTTCAGATTTCCAGGATTCCCAGCCGTGTTGCTGAACCACACGGCCTATCCTGCAGTCAGTAGTTTTCTGCACTCGGCTTTCCAGCTCTGGTGCACTTCCCTCTTTGTTTATATCAGCCGGTACCTACAGAATTTTAATGAGCGTACAGTGAGTTGCCTGTACGTGGCAGGGTGTGTGCTGCTCCCATAATGAGGCATGTACAGAGCCCGAGGCTACAGAAGGCAAGGGGCCAAAGGATGTTATTATCGCCCTTATAAATTGTTTTCAAAATAAATAGGATACAGAATGTTTCGCTTCGAAGGGGAAAAAAAAAAAAGAAAAAAAGAAGGAAGATTTGTGCTCTGTGTACTGAGCCGGGGTGGGGGTGGGAGCAGGAAAGAGGAGGAAAAAGGGTGGGTTGATCTGTAGCCTTTTGATTTGAGTCACTGCTGTTGAGCACATGTGAACTCAGTGTACACGTGTTGCTGGGGCTGCAGCCAGGCCCAGATGCGTCCAGGATCATGGAATCATGAGGTTCTTTAGGTTGGACATTAACAACAATCAATCTCCAGGCCCTCTGCTGTGGGGAGGGGCACCTTCCACTATTCCAGGTTGCTCCAAGACTCACTCAGCCTGGCTTTGGACACTCCTAGGGATGGAGAGGCACAGATCCTGTGGGCAACTTGTGCCAGAGCCTCACCACACTCACAGGGGAGAATTTCTTGCCAATATCCAATCTAAACCAACCCAATCCTTCAGTTTAAAGCCATTCCCTCTTCTTTTATCAAAGGTGAGGAGAACAATTGGTGTCTACGCGCAGCAGTGAGCAAAGATAACAGAGGAAGGGTCCTGCACATCTTTCTTTCTGTTATTCCCATGAATCCATCCTGGACCATACTCTATAATTGTGTAGCCAGAAGCTGAGATGAGGAAAATGGTGCTCATCACTCAGAAGGATCTGCCTGTGCCCCCATTGCCCCAGGTGACTGGTTGAGTTGGATCCATCCTGTAGGGATCCTGTAGAGAATTCCTGCCTTCTGCTCCTTCACTGCCATGGTGTGGAGGTGACCAGATCTGTCACTTGTGTGGCGAAGACAGAGAAAATCCTGTATCCTACTTGAAAAAATGAGCATGAAATAGCATGCCTTGGGAAGAAGAAGGATCTTTGTTCCAGGACTGTTCAGATCACTAAGAGACACCCAGCCAGCCTGGCAGGAGGTGCTTGCAATGGAAGCAATTCCTGTCATAGGGGGAGTTGAACCCCAGCTGCTCAAAACAGGTAACTTAAAGAGGAAATAAATAAACAGAAGGATGTCCAGGTCATGACTGCACTGTGGCTTTCAGGGTTGGGTACACCAAAGAAGAGGCAGATCCATGGCTTGGCCTTTGGGGAGCAGCTGATTTAGAGAGCAAGGCTTGTTCCATGCAACAGCTGACAAATTCCAGGAATGGCTTCCAGGGATGGTGTGATGTGTGCAGGAAAGCTGCAGAGCAAGGTGCTGAGGACATCTTTCCTCCAGTGTGGCAATGGGACACAGCTGTGCAAAGGAACATCCACGGAAGTGCGGCGACCCGTGGGCCATCCTCAGGCAGAAGGTGAATTCCAAGTGTTTGTGTGTGATCAACATTTCATAAAGTGCACTGGAAAAGGGAAGGAAACACCACGAGCCAACTCTGTTTTGTGTCGGCCCCTTCAGAAACAGAAGGAAGAGATTAAAATCATTAGCAATTGGAAAAATCCAGTTTATTCTATGCATTAGTGGTGCTGGCATGCAAATACATCCTCGAGAGCAGCTGCTGTCCTTGGGGGCTTTAATCCTTCCAAAAGTAGCATGAGAAGATCCCGTAGGTGCACTGCACCTTTTGTTGTGAATTCTCTGGTACTAATAAACCAGAGCACGTTCCTGGGGAAGGGTTAGCCCACCTCTCCCACAGCATTAACTTTCTGCTCTCTTTTAGCTACTGCTGAATACACCAGAGCACCCTCAGACACTTAGAGAGTTTGGTGTATGATGGGGCAGTATCCAAATAAAGTTGGCAGAAGAAAACACCAAAATTAAAAAAAAAAAAAAGTGCCACATTGGAAGCAGAATGAGAACAAGGAAAATAAAAACAACCTGCTCCAGGCCCTTGACACCAGTGCTGACTCCCTCTTCCCTGTGATTTCTTGGCTGCTGTTGTGACTTCTACCTAAAAAGGAAGAGGAGGAGTCACCTTCATCCCTGGGGCTAAATTGCAGTCAGCAGGGCACTGTTGGGTGGGGATGTGATGGAGTGACTCAGATCTGTCCAGAAACCACAGATGTGCACCTTTGCACGGCTCTTCATTGTGACAGCCCTGGTTGTGTGACAAAGACCTCAGGGACACCAGTAAGCGTGGGCAGCTCTGCAGCCAGCTCCCAGCAAGGAGCAGAGCTCTTGGGAGCAGAGGTCTCCCCATCAGGTCTGGGCAGGGAAGTGGGATGGAAGAGGAAGAGGAGAGGAGAGGAAGAGGAAGAGGAAGAGGAAGAGGAAGAGGAAGAGGAAGAGGAAGAGGAAGAGGAAGAGGAAGAGGAAGAGGAAGAGGAAGAGGAAGAGGAAGAGGAAGAGGAAGAGGAAGAGGAAGAGGAAGAGGAAGAGGAAGAGGATTGATCAAGTTTGTTGCTCCCTCAGGGCAGTGCAGAGGGAACTGTGTGAAACCCAAGATCCCAATGTGTGGTTCGATTTGGTGACACAGGAGCTGCCTCCTGGAGCAAAAATGCGCATGTGGCACTGCTCTTGGAAAGTGTCCATGGAATGGGTTGGAAATGACCTTTGAGATCATCCAGTCCAGCCATTAACCTGACACTGCCAAGTCCACCACTAAGTCATGTCCCCAAGTGCCACTTCTACTGGTCCAGCTCCCACTGGCAAAGGCTGGTGACAGGATTGGGGCCACACAGGTGTGGGGAGCTGTCATTTGTTGTCACATCATCAATTTAGGAGCCTCCAAGGTGTGAACCAACCTACTTGACATCTGGATGGTGCTTTAGAGCTTGGCTTGACGTTGGAGGGCAGTTCATGCCTGCCCTTTCTTCTTAAAAAACTGGGTGAGACACTTCACTGCGAGACAGAGCCTCCAGCGAGAAGGTTTTCCATGAACCCATAGTTCCACAGATGAAGTTTCAGCAGCCCTGACCAACTGGCAAGTGTTTCCCTTGTCCAGTAAGTATTTGGCATTTGTTGCTGGGATTTATTAGTAGTTGAGGGTTTTTTTTTTCAAGTAGTTATGACTCTTGCCAGGGGGCTAAAGGCATTCCAGTTCCTCACCAGGAGCCTGTTCCTAGGAAGATGGTGTAACCTGACAAGGAATGATCTGGAGTTTGGAGGTTGATCTCTGCTCTTGGTGAAGAGACAGGGCAAGGAGCTAAAATGCTCCTGGGAGGCCTTTTAAGAAGTAAGAAGCTGCTGAGGAAAAGGGGTAAGCAACAGGGGTGTGGTGATCAGGGCAGGAGGGAAGATGGGGGGACCCTGCGCAGTTCAGGCTCCCTTTTTCTTCCCCTTCCCAGTTTGGTTTGTGGTTTTGCATTTGCAGCTTGTAAAGCTGTATGGAAGGAATGTGCAGCTGAGGGCTTTCGCCAAGTTGGTGTCAATTTGGGTTAAACCAGAGGTCCTGGAACACAGCCTCCTTGGGAAGAGTGGGTGACTCTCATTGAGAGCAGAGCTTTCATTATTCTCCCTTCAATTGTGGTGGCTCCTGGGGGACCCCATTCCAGGAGCAGGGCCCAAACCCTCTTGCAGCAGGCACACAAGGAATAACCTGCAGGCAGGGCCTCCCCCTGCGGCCTGGCAGCCCCTGGGATGCTCAGTGTCCTGCCATTGTCCTCCTGCGGCCTCTCCTGTCAGCAGCAGCCCACGTGCTCCTCAGCTGGGCCCCACCAGCGCTGGCATCTGCTCCATCCAGGATGGTCACCACATGTTTTGTGAGGTGCCCAGCGTGTCCTAGGAATGGTACAATGGAGACACTTTCCTTCCCCGGTCCCTGAGGGTTCTGCTGCTGGATGCTCTCTGCTGTGTTCTCACTGCAATCCCTGCCTGCAGCCAGACTGACAGGGAGATCCTGCCAGCTTCCAGCTCCAGCCAGAGCTCCTCTGAAACCCAGCTTGCCTCCTGGGATACTGCATTTTTTCCCCATGCACAGATAAATGGGTAATCTCCTCACTTTGCTTCATTCTCAGGGTTAAACTGCTCACAAGGACAGACTGATTTGTGCAGGGAGATGACTTACAGTTGGGGATTTCTCTTGTTCCCCCTGTCCTCATGTATCAAAAAAATGAGTTTGTGTTGGTGCACAGCTTTCCTTCCTCAGGTCACACAGACAAGGTCATCTCCAGGAGGGTTTTTTTGAGTAAGAGTCTCCTGACTTTATAGTTTTTGGGTCAAAGGAATGTCAGAATTGTAAACATGGCTTGCCTATGCCTTCTGCCACAGTGCCAGGTTCACCTGATCTCAGCCAGACTCATCTCCCTTCACTGAAGGCCACAAGGCACCAATGAAGTCTAAGGTCTATTTGTCTTTTAGAGCTAGAAAGGAGAGACTGGCACCTTGGAAATCCAACCCATTCCATCCTGAATGGTTGAAGAGTTGTTCCCAGGCCTGCTCCCTCCCCTCCCACTGCTCGCACAAGATCCCAGCATGGTTGCAAGGCCCTGGCTTGGGCCTGGGGGTGTGGAGGAGGGAGCTGGGCTTGTGTGGTCCCTGTGCTTCATGTAGGTTTGGTGTCATGTGCAAGTGATGAGTAACACTCTGTTTTGAGGCAGGACAGCTCTGCCTTATTGCCCCTGGGCAAGTTTTGCCCACAGAACTTGGCTGGACCTTTCTGATGGGGGGAGATTTCTCCTCTCCAGCCTTGCAGGTGTTTCTGCAGAACCCCAAAGCTGCTTTTGACAGCTTGGCCCTCCTTGCTTGCTCCTCCAACTCAACTCAGTTTTACAAACCACACAAGTCTTCATGTGCCTGTTATTCAGATTCCTGACTTAAACAAAGCAGTATGATTGCTGTGACTGCAGGGAAGCCACTGAGCCTTGTGGTTTATTTACAGAAGGCAAATACAACCAGCAGGTCTCATAACTCACCATTGTTCCCCTAGCAGCCCTTGGGTTGGAAATGCTGCAAACACATCATAAGCGACCACCTTTAATTATTCACATGCTCTCAAGGGGAAACCAAGATCTCTGATGAAGAGGAAACAAACAGAATATCTTTGAACTGTAAATCATGGCTGCAATAGCTTTGTTCTTTTTCTTTGTTTCGCCAGAGTTTTGTTTTATCTGAGATCATAATTTGTTTTCAGTGAAGCACTAGATTAAATTAATTGAGGTTTAGAACACTATCCATTTCCTTTTGCAAGTGCTTTCACTGATGGTATGATCTTATCTGACTTGTTACCCCTGCTGGCTCTGTTTTCCTGACCTCCCCTTAGCATCACATGTTTTAGAGCCATTTTTTTTTCTGTTCTCTCTCTTTTATTTTCTTTCTTTCTTTCTCTTTTTTTTTTTTTTTTTTTTTTTTTTTTTTTTTTTTTTGAGGCATTGTTTAGTTTTGAAAATCTTTGAAAATCTCTGCTCTCTCCCAGCTATTACTTCTTTCCTATGGATAACTGGTGAATTCCCTCTCTGGGGGGGAAGACAAGACAGGCCTTACAGGAAAATCCAAGTCCAGCTGCTGCAGCACCTGGACCAAGCACCCCATTTTTGTGGAAGGAAGTTGGTTGTTTGAGACCCCAGATGGAAAAGTTGATGCCAGCATGTTTTGCAGTGGAAAAGGACAGGGATGCTTCTCTGGAGAAAGTGTTGAGACCCATTGCAGGACAGAGCTCCAGAGCATTGGCTCAGTTGTTAATTCCACGTGTAATTACTGCAGTTCTTTCCCACAGCCCATCCCTGGGACTGGTCACTGGCAGAGACCATCCAGACAAGCCTTTGGTTTGACCCAGTGCTGTCCATGTTGCATTCCTGGGACATTTCTGCAGGACAGGACAGCACTGCACAAGTGGGAAGGGACTGCAACCCTCTATGGAGGGTTTGGGTTGGAAGGGACCTAAGAGACCATCCAGTGCCACCCCATGGCAGAGACATCTTCCACTAGACCAGCCTGGCCTTGAGCACTTCCAGAGATCCAGGTGCAGCCACAGCTTCTCTGGGCACCCTGTGCCAGGGCCTCAGCACTCTCATTATGAAGAATTCCCAATTCCCAATCTCCCATCCATCCCTGCCCTCTGGCACTGGGAGCCGCTCCCTGGCTCCTGTCCCTCCATCCCTTGTCCCCAGTCCCTCTCCAGCTCTCCTGGAGCCCCTTCAGGCCCTGCCAGGGGCTCTGAGCTCTCCCTGGAGCCTTCTCCTCTCCAGGGGAGCACCCCCAGCTCTCCAACCTGGCTGCAGAGCAGAGGAGCTCCAGCCCTTGCAGCATCTACATTGCCTCTCTGGACTCGCTCCAGCAGCTCCACATCCTTCCCATGCTGGTGCCCCAGAGCTGGTGTGCCCCTGGGGCACAGGTGGGATCACAACAGGGTGGGCAGAGGCTCAGAATGCTCCCCTTGCCTCCTGCCCACGCTGTGGGATCAGCCAGGACTACAAGGGCACGTTGCCACGTCATGTCAAGCTTCTGGTGGCTACAGAAGATCAGATAATGAAGCAGCGCCCTGCCAAGGTTCCAGCTGGTGTGAAATGACTGCTCAGGGAAAGGAGCAGCTCTTGGTCACCCACGTCCTCCTCTTGGCAGTGCAGCACCTGGATGCTGCTGCTGTTCCTTCACATTGTCACTGGGCTGGATCACCTGCAAAGGGTAGGGAGAGAAAATGGGGTGAAGAATCCCCACAAACGACCTGTCATTTGGAAATTATTTGTTGAGACCTGATAATTGAGTCTTCTTCTAGCCGTTTATTGTATTAGCTAAAATGAAAGGAAGAAACAAAAATCGTGGTGTGTTTTGTTCTCCTGCATATTTGAACAGCTATAATTAAAGTTTTTAAGATTTAATTAGGGAAAAAAAAGCCTGTTAAGGATTTATGTAGCTTAGTTGAGCTGAAGTTTAATTTGATCATCCTGCTGTCCCAGAGAGCAGGTTTCTGTCCTCAGAAATCTTTTCACAGCCACTGAAGATACCTGACATCACTAACGCCAGACATCTAGAACCAGAGTTATCTTGGAGCATTAAGAGGGCTCTCAATGACCCCACTTTCACCACAGCCCTGCTTTCAGCAGGAGTCTGCAGATATCCCTAACAGTAAATACTGTAAAGGAGCAGACAAGGCTTCACTTTTGAGGATCTTCTCTCCCTTTCTCATTTTTTTCCTCTGATGCTCATTTCTGAAACATATTTTCCCCCCTCCTCACCCCAGCTCCCCATATTTATTTTATTACAAGCATTTTCGCTAAAACGATTAACTCAATTTAAAATTTCAACTGTTTCCTTGCCAAGGATTTTAGGAATTTTCATTATTTCCTTTGGGAATTCTGAGATTGCGGTTAGCCAGTTTGGAGTTCAAGACACGAGAAATGCCAGCACAACTGAGGACTTGGCTGTAAAAGCATTTTCAACATGAAAGAATTCCAGTGTTTCATAAAAGGAAGTGTAGTACTTGAAGAGATATGTTGATATAAGGAAGGTCTCAGAAAAATGAAAGCCAATCTATTATTGCTTAAGTATCAAAGAAATCCCTTTGTAAAGGTGTTAAGCCCTTCTGAAGAAACACAGAACGTGTCTATTTATTTGTTGTGTGTTTAAATGGTTTATGTATGATTAAGGAGCCAAGGCAGTATTACTGAGCTGGCTGGGGTTTTGGAGCTCTGTGGCTGTAGGCAAACATCAGTAAAAAGGTGAAACTTCTCTGCTAGGATGTGTCTGCAGGGCTGTTATTAGCAGAGATTTCACCAGCCATGGGAGAATGGGTGATTTTCTGAAAGGTGGTCTGAAAAACCCAGACCCTGCTGGTTCCAACCTGCAGGTCTAAGGGACCAGGTCTGACCCCTTCATCTCCTGTGGGTGGAGGGGGATCTCAGTCTGTCACTGCAGCTAGAATTGCCTCATAGTGATTTTTTAGCCTTATTTTGGGGTTGAATGCATTGACACTCTCTGTGCTCTGCTTGCAGGTGAGGAGGGAGTCCCAGGGCAATAAATCACCCTTGGGACCAATGCTGGTGTGGGTGGGAGCAAAATTGCTTTGCTTTCATCTGCCTGGCACAGGTCTGGAGAGCTCCTCTTTCATGGCCAGGGCTGGGGATCACCACATCAGCTCTGCACAGCTGCAGGAACCCCTCTCCAAAGGGAATCTGTCCCACAGATCAGCCTGTCCATGCTGGAATGATCCCAGGAGCTGTGCCAAGACCACACATCTGACCCTGCATGGGGGGCTACTAAATCTCCCCTTGGGATCTACAGTGAAACCCCACCAAATGACCCTTTCCCATCCCATGGCTTGAGCAACAGAGCTCCCCAGGAGCTCTGCAGGGCTGGGATCCTGCCCTTCTCATTTATGCAACAGGGAAACAAACACTCGGGTTACCATGGGGTCCAAGTGGTGCTGCTGTAATTGCTACAGGCTGCGCCTGGCCTCGTCCTCTGCTCCCTAAATCACACTGGGGAGGTGCAAAGAGCAGGCTGTGTCTTGGTCAGGGGACATGGGAAAGGCATGGGAGCAGCAGGCAGGTATCTCAGGGTGGCTGAAGGGGTGCCAGCATCTGCTCTGGCCAACATCTGCCGGCCAGGAGAGCAGCTTGGGAACTGGAGATGCTTCGCTTGGGAACCTCTTTGGAGCAGTGATCCTGCTGAAAAGTGACTTAATTGGTGGCACTTCAGTAGGAGCCCCAGCTGCACCGTTGTCCCAGCTTCCCTACAAAAATGGAAGGCTGATGTTTTAACATAAACAGGAAGCCGAGCGCTGATCCGGCGCGGTTCCCGATGGAAACAAATGTGCTCCCATGCTGTTCCAACACACTGCACGCCGTGGGGCCTGTCAGCAGGATGACAGTCCTGAGAGACAGCTCATTTCCCTCTGCTCTGGGAATGGCATGGCCCTCAAAGAGCCCCCAGTACAGCCCAGAACCTAGGCAGAGTTTAGGTTTTTACAGAGCTTTGCTGAGCGGTGTCGTGTCCACCCCAGGGTTCCTGGCTCCTCTTTCTCATTGTTGATACTCCTCACCTGTTAGAGATGGGAAAGGAAAAAAATAAATGGGGGTTGTCTGCAAGTTTTCAGAGCAAATATGTCAATTTGGACTCTCAGGCTTCCATTGTTGCCACCAAAATGCCTGGGTTTGCTGTCTCCTCACCCCAGCACCTCTGCCTGCAAATCAACTCCATCTGCAGTGCCTAAAACTGGCCCCCGAAAAATGATCATTCAGAATCTTTCCTGGAAATAAAAAAAAACAACCAAACACAACACAGCAGAGCAAACCCTGCAGTTTGGGCCCCAGCTCAGGAGGAGTTTGGCTGAGCCAGATGCCACCAGCAAGGGACACGAACAATAGGGACTTGGTGGGGGGGCAGAACAATGGGGTTGGCAGCAGGGGCTGAGCTCAGGAAAGTACACACGAGCTCTGGGAGATGGTGGCTGGGTGCATGTGCCTCTCCAGAGCTGGAAAAGCTGCACTTCAACCAAGTCAGGCAGATATCGAGGTGATTTTCTCTGACCAACCAAATTAAATTCCAGCAAACACATCCTCAGCCCTCTGTGCGGAGCTGGGGCACCCTTGGGATGCTTCTGAGGGGTCCTCGAGCTGGTGGGAGAGAAAAGGGAGGCAATGCCCCCATGGAGAGCAATCCTGGACAGGCTCCTGGGGCTTTGGAGCATGGGAGGTTTTGCCAAGTTCTCCACATCTGTCTGCCATGGGAGAAAACCACACATGATCTCTCAGAGACAGCTTGAAGAGCCCCCAGTTAATGTGCCCCCCATGCAAAAGGTCTCTCTGTTCTCCATTAAAAGTCTCTCCCCTCAGTGTCTCTAATTGTAAACAAAACTGAAGTGAGATCAGAATTTATAAAAAAAAAAAAAAAAAAAAAAAAAAAAAGAAGCCAAACTCAAAAACCAAGCCCCAAAGGAGGCCCCATGGTTCTGTCCCCTCCCCTCTCCTGGTGCTAAAAATGCAGGTAATCCTGATTTTATTTTCCTGCAACTAAATTTGCTGATGATGTCATGTGTGTGGCTGAGCAGAGCAGTTTTCTGAGTGGACAAGTAAGGCTCAGGGACGTATTTAGTATTAATTTATGCACAGCAAATAAAAGCTTTGGTGCCAGAAGATGGGCAGCTCTGTACAGCAGATCAAGAGTCTACAGGGCTCAGGCCTGCTCCGCTCTGTCTAATCCTGAGGCTTTTTGCACAAAACAGAGGCTTTTTACCCCAAACCAGGGCTTTTGGCACTAAAAAACCAAAGGACTGCCCATACAGAATGTGGAAGTCCCTAAGCTCCCACTTTGAAGGTTTGGGATAGCCCTTTTTAAGATCTCTAATTAATAGGGACACCTGGCCACCAGAAAGGGTAATTAGCCACTTGTTAGAGCCCTAATTGAGTGAGAAGATTTGCATCTCAAGTCATGGCCACCAACAGCCAAGCTGAAATTTTGTTTTCACATCATAGGAAAAAATACCAAGTGCCAAGCCATGTGGTAAACCAAAATAGCTTATGAAGCATGCAGGTTTTAGAACACGGGGAAGGATGAACCAGGAAGAAAAAAAAAAAAAAAGTAGCTTTATATATAGATGCTGAAAACCGAATAAATCACATGACCCAGCCCAAAAAAGGCTTCAGTGAAAAGTTTGTGTCTGGGATTAAGAGCACTAGTCATTACTTTAACTATGTATGGTATGTTCTCATTTTGAGAAATGTGTACACCAAATATTTTAGACTTTTCTCATGGAAGGATCCGAAAGGCAGAGAGCTTTTCAGTATTACACAAATATTAGCCTTTCCAGGACAGTGCTGGCTGGCTGGCTGTTTCCTGTGCTCCTATATTTCCCTGTCTGTGCCTGCTTGTGTGCCCTCTGACTCCATGTGGGGTTTCTGTGGTGGTTTTTTTTTTTAAAGCGGAACCTTCCTTTTCCTGTTAAAGGTGGTGAAATGCAGGGCAGATCTGAGCTGTGCTTTGTTTCTCCCTGACTTCCAGCAGGTTGATAAACACTGAAATATTTGATGGGGTTTAGTATATTTGGGGGCTACCGGACTTTATCTGTTTTAATTCAATGCCCCACAATGGCTTTGGGAAGGTCATGGTGTGCTGAAACCAGGATATGACCGCTGGTTTGTCAGGTTTATGGACAAACTAGGCTCTCTTGGATAATTCACATTTATGGAGTGGGATTTAGGGCTTTTCTGAACTTGCCAGTGTCCAATCACTAAAGTGAACATCACACTGGAGATCCATGAACAAAGCTTCCCTACTAAAAATGGACTGCAAAATGAACCCAGCCAGGCTTAACCTCTCCTGGACGTGCAAACCATGGAATCTTGGAATCACCAAGGTTGGAAAAGCCCTCTAAGTTCACAGTGTCCAGTCCTTCCCTCAGCACTGCCAAGGCCACCACTCATGCACGTTCCCGAGTGCAGGATGCACTGCCCAGGGGTGTGGATGTGGAAAGAGGCTCAGGAGATGTTCCTGCTCTCGCTGGTGTTGCCATGAGCTGCCACGAGGCCTTTGGGAAGTCACAGCGTGTCCCTGCCAGTGAAACGGGGATAATGACACGGAGTGGCTTTGCCACGTGCTCTGAGCTTTGTTGACAAACAGAGCAGAGTAAAACCAAGGTATCCCTCTATTATTATGTATCTCAGTTAGAAAACTTCTCAAAGAATATTTTGCCCATTTGTTGTTAATAGAATCCCAGATCAGTTTGTGTTGGAAGGGATCTTTAAAAGGCGGGGACACCTTCCACTATCCCAGGTTGCTCCAAGCCCTGTCCAACCTGGCTTTGGACACTTCCAGGGATCCAGGGGCAGCTACAGCTTCTCTGGGCACCCTGTGCCAGGGCCTCCCCATCCTCTCAGCCAAAAATTTCTTCCTTATGTCTAATCTAAATCTATTTTCTGTCACTTTAAAGCCATGTTATGTTTTCTATTAAAATAAGCCTCTCTTAAACCTGGTCAGCAGTTCTTCATGTTTCTTCATTTACAACCCCCTCCAGAAGAAGCAAGGTGTTAAAATGCTTTAATTGATCAACAGCTCTGTTGTCCTGGTAATGATGCTCTGGGGCACTTTGATAAATTAAAAAAAATATTTTTTTGGTTGACAGGGGTGTTAAAACAATTTGCATTGCCTGAGCTGGGATTGGGCAGGACCTGGAGCTCCCTCACTCTGTGTGGTGGCTTTGCATCCCTGTGGCTTCTTTTGCTGCTGTGAGCAGTGTTTGAGACTTGCACAGACTTTACTACACCACGGGAATTACACCAGTGCCAGAGTCCTCCGTCTAGACAAGCCCTTAAACCTGATTGCTTCATTCCATTACTGATAAAAAGCACTAGACATGGGAATGAGTTTTCCTCTCCATCCTTTCTTCATTTTTTTTTCCCCTTATATCCCCGAGGAAGGAAGACTTGATTTTTTTTCTGATCCACCCAAAAGAAACCACAGCAACCACAACTGCAATTATATATATATATCTTTTAAAAAAACCAAAAAACCTTTCTGGCAATTCTTTCACATTCTTTTTTAAGCTTCTTTGCTACATGTAGAACAATAAATGATTTAAAAATGAAGCATAAAGGCATCTGTTTGCACTATATTTGAAATTAAATTGGATAAAGCTGAGAGGGAGCAGCTAGTGACTAATACCAAACAGTGCCCAAGTAATAGTATGACGAAGTTAACAGGACCCAAGTTAAGCTGAGTTTCTTCCTAAGGCAGGAAAGACTCCTTTTCTTAGCTCCCTCTAAATGTCACACTGACTTTTTGCAAGATGGGGCCAAAATATTTATTTTCTAAAGTTATTTTTGGTAGAGAACACTTTTAGGTCTTTTTTTCCTTTGTCCTAAGAAGATGACAAAGCCAATGAACATCGACACCAAGGGATTATTGTCTGGTGGCTTGGCTGCTGCAAAACCATCGCCAATATAAAATTCTCACATCAAAGTGTTTCAGTCACTTACTGGAGAAAAAGGAGCACAGACCAAAAGCGACAGAAAAGAAACATCTGGATGTTTTCCTTGGTTTTACCCCATCCCTTTAAATCCCTCGTGCTGCACTGCTGCTTCCAGCGAGGCCAGGCTCCAACTGGTTGATGGTTTGGGGGATGCAGGACTGGGGGAAAAGTCATCCCTCTATGCACAGGCTCCTGGAGGGAGAGCAGATGCCCAGGAGGGCAGCTGGCAGCTAGGGTTACATCCCCAGCCCTTCCACTGAGAAACACGGCGTTGGATTTGATCTTATCGCCTCCACAATTAAAAAGAAGTATCAGTTCCACGAGGCCCATAACCACAGCTCTGGTGTAATTACAGCAGTCTCGCAGCACATTCGCACTGTAGGATTATCCCTGGCCTGCCAGATATAAATTATGCACTGAGTAGGACTCATAATGAAAAAAAATGGCATCCTCGGAGCAGCTACCAAGAACATTTTAAGTGCTTGGTTATTGCAAAATGATGGAGCATTTGTAATGAGCCCATTGTTATGGTTTGGTTCTCTCTTGCACTTGGAGTGGTGGTGGTGGTGGCAGGGAATTGATGTTCTTATTTTCATATGTTTCCATCTTTTTTTAAGGCTTTTAGCACTCAATAAAGCTTAGGTTTTCAGGACAATATTCAGACAAGATAGTTAATGAACCGGAGTCTTTAGCAATTGCAAACTGACTTTAAATGAAATTTATATTCTGAATCTGAGGGTATTTAGCCCTTTCTAATTTTAAATTCATTGCCTATCTGCCTCACAAATCAGGATTATGGGCAGACTCAGCTGACCCTGGGGCTGTTTGCTTATTTCAGTAGGTAAAAGGGAAAAAAATACAGATTATTCATCAGAATTGAAGGCCTCAGTATCCTTGTAGCAAGCAGAGATTTGGGGTTATGTTACCAATTTCCATTCTCTCTAGGATACTCCTTGAATCAGCAACAGCCTTACTATTTTCCTTGATCCACTGAAATGGGGAAACTTTTCCCAAATGTAGGTGTTGTCCAAGGGTGGGCACTGATGTACATAGATGTGCTCACAGCTTCCACACTCACAGGTAGTTTTGTTGTCATACAAAAAACAAATTCAGTCTTTGTGGGAACTTCTGCATATTTTGCCTATGATTATTTTCACTTTTCAAGATTCCGTTGCTATTAAGCATAAAGATTTCTATGACACATGGTCTTATGCCTCAGAAATGGGACAGAAGCTGGGCTGTGAAAAGTTAGATTAATGAGCTGAAAATGTTTCTCAGAGCTGACAGATGATGCTGGCCCTTTCCCTTCGCTTTAAATTTAGTGCTAAGGACCAGCCTGTGACAGGGAAAGTAGCAGGAACCTCATTTCTCTCAAAACAATAATTCTTGAGAGCTCACATGGGTGATGTACTCAGCTCTTGACTGCCACAAGTTGTGATGCTGTGAACTCTGAGCACACACTTCCAAATGAAGCTGTGAAAACACTCAAATAGGGTGAAGAACAAAAAAAACCTCCAGTGATATTCTTCACTTCTAAAGAAGGGCAGGCAAAAACTGACCTCTGATGTCTGCTTTATCCAAGGAGCAGGTATTTTATAACCTGGAAAATGCAGTCACAGAGAATTTGCAGGTAGGGGAGGGGATTTTATTGAGCCAAAACAAGTGTGATAAAGAGGAAAACAAACTAGATATATTCCCACAATCACAGAAATATTGGTGGGAAGGATTTTCTGAAGGTCTGTAGGTTCTGCATGGAATGGGACCTGCTCAGTGATGCCTTTAGCTGAGCCCTTAAAACCTGCAAGGAGTGAGATTGTCATCACCTCCTGAGTGACATGGCCCAGTGCTGCAACACCTTCAAATGAAAGCTTTTCTGTTAGTGTTGAATCACAACACCTTGACCTTCAAAACCTGAGGGAATGCCCCAAACTGCACTCAATATCCCAGGTATGGAATCATCTGTGGTGTACTATCACAGTGGGATCTACCAGAAAAGCAGGGTCAGGGTTCAGCCAGGTTCCCCACGGAGGAATGACACCAAAAGTCAGAGCAGACTCAGACAAGTTTTTCCTTGCCTGTGTTACTTCTTATGGATCTCAGCTGGGATGGTTTGGATGTGGGTCTGGATGGAAGACTCCCAAATTCCTGAGTGTTTGTAGCCAGGAACTGTGTTTGGGTTGGATCTGTGAAGTTTGTAGTGCTCCACAAGAGTGAGTTATTTGTTCTAGCAAATGTACAAACAAGCAGACAAACAAAAACAGAAACAGAAAGAAAATCTGAGCTGTTCCATCAGCAATGGGATTAATAAGCCTCAGTTTCCTATGGCTTTGTGATTTCAATTTGAGTACCCATGTGGATTTGATGAGGTTTCATAAGAGCCGATCTCCTGCTTTAACTTTTCTCTCTGGCCACCCTTTTATTTTTTCACTGACCTTGTAGGAACTTAACATCTTGAAGATCTCATCAAACCCAACCAGAAAATGGCAAGGAATTCCACAGTAATTGGTGAAGAGTGATGGGCAGATGGACATGTAATCTGATCAAACAGGGCCTTGTTCCTGCAAGAATCTGGGATAAAAACATGTAGATGGAGGTCATAAGACATCTTTGTGAAGCCTGTGTTTATTAATATATAGATGGGTCCTTGTCTGCCTCCCTGCAGAAGAATTTGTTGTTCTCTTTATCAGAGGTAATTGTGATTTACAAGAAGAGGAGCAATTGAGAAGGAAGAATATGTTAGACAGGAAGGAGTTTGTAGATTTGGGACCATATTTGTCCTTACTTTGAAATCACTGGCCTCAAAGCTGAGAAGTAATTTGTCTGAGAGTCTCAGGGGAGAAATACTTCTTAAAATAAAAATAGTAGGTAGGGGGAAAACTTCAGACCATCAGCGAGAAAGAAAAAGGGTTAATCTTGTCCACACTAAGCAGCCATTTCCTTGCTTCCAGCTGAAAGGCAGAAATGGCAGAGAAAAGACATGAAATGAGGAGCGGGTTCACATTCACAAGGGGCTGCTCCAACACTCAGAGTGGGAAGGTGGCGGGAAAACCGGCCGGAGTATGATGGCAAACAAACAAACAAACAAACAAACAAACAAACAAACAAACAAACAAAAGGGCTTTGAGGGTGGGTGGCTTCCATGTCCGACTGTTTGCCATTGACTGCAACAAAGTGGTTCTGTGGTTTGTAATTGAGCGGATGCAACGGCAGCGTTCAGGCCTTTGATGGCGGGTGTGGTTAGACGGCGTTTAGCAATTTTGGCGTGTCCCGCTAAGAACGGAGTGGTCCCTATTGTGGCGCTTCAGCCTGGCCTGTGAGGTGGCCAAAGTGCGTGTTCAGTGACAGCAAACCTCCTCTCCAAGTGGGAAGGAGCTACAGCCGGGCAACTGCTGAGAAGAAAAGAAAAAGCAGAAAAATCCCCACTTTTCTGAGCCCGAGGAGATAAACCCGGGGGTTAAAGATCCTGCCTGGCGCCTCCTGCTCTCTTCTCCTCAGGAGCTTCCCAAAGAAGTCATCGGCGAGGCGGTGCTTCCCAGCGTGGGGTGGCAGAGGAAACAATGAGTCAGGTGAAGAGTCCCAGAAGAGCGTTTCATAAGCCCTTGGAAGAGAAACCAAGCAGCGCTGCCTGAAATAACTCCGGCTTGAGAAGCCGAGAGCTCGGAGAGCAGCAGCCAAAGCACACTGGCCTGGAGGAACACAGCCAGGCAAGGCGAGGGAAGCACGGGCCCGGCTGCTGGGCTGACCCAGGAGGAGCACAGGAGATGCCAGGTCTGTCACAGGGCCAGGCTCTGGAGCTGTCACCCCAAATCCTCCATTTCCCGAGTCCTTGCCCACAGTGATGGATGTGGGAGCAAGGACAGATGGATTGAGTTGCTCCAGGAATGTTCTAGTCTTGCAGACACAGCGTGGAAAGAGAGGGAACAAAGGGACCACTGGAGCTGGCTGGAGAGGGCATTCCACTTTTACCTGCCAAGGACCTGTCCCTGTGAGAGAGGGAGGGTGAAGAGAGAGGGATGAGGGGGAAGAGGGCAGATGGAGGGAAGGGAAGGTTTGCAGCAGCATTCCTCTTGCTCATCATGGCTCCTAGGGGAAGAGGTGACAAACCCCACAGTGCCATCCAAGAGGAACTGATCCATGACATTCATGTTCCTTGTTTTCCACCCCAGAATTTCCTCTTTAGGCACACCACCTACGTGGATCATCTTCTGTGATGGCATTAATGGGTGTTTGATAATTTTTGGAGCCTGGAAATTTGTTTGGAGCGTATTTTCAGCCTAAATCCTACAGGCTCCCTCCTCTGGTATAATTAAGGTCTATCAAGGAACTATGTATGTTACAACAAGCTCCATAATTCAACACAGGATAGAGCCATCTGCCATGTCAGGATTCATACATATCCATAGGCAATTTAGCCCTGGATCTTGCACTGACAGTGTAAGGATCAGTTAAAAGACCGAGGCTTTGCTCCCTCACACGATACAGTGACAGAAAAGAAATTAGGCTGTAGAATTCGAAGTCAATCCAATTTGTATAAATAGACACTGCAAAAATCCAGAGCTGCAGCTAACCACACATGGACTTCTGACTTACACGGCAGCTCCTTGCTAGCAGAGACAATTCTGAGCCAAAACACGGCATTGTTGGTCATGGAGAGCACCAACTGTCCTTGCTCTAATTGCAGGGAAGGGATTGAGGATTAGGAGTTCTTTGAGTTCAAGATGGCTGGCAGCTTGGTGGTGTTTGTACATACATCAAAGGCTGTGCTTCTCCACAACTCATTAATTTGGGTTGGAAATCTCACAAAAGGAAGTTTTCCAGAAATTCTGTGTTCTGGTTTTACCCAGACAGTAGCAGTTGTGACAGCAGACCTTGGTCTGGGCTGGCAAAAAGTACAGAGGCTGACAAATATGATATTGGTGTCCTGTAGTAACCAAAATAACGACTTTTGATCAAAATAGTGACTTTGGTAGGTAGTACATGAAGACGACTCACAACCAGAGTGTGAATCAGCCAAGGATTCCTGACACCAGCATCCAACCCCTACTCCCCAGGGCCTCAGCCCCAAACACAAACCTTCCATAACTGGGGATTTAAACCAGACATGGCACATTTCTAAGCCCCCTGACACCTTCTGCCAGGTGACACAGCCCAGGGCCAGGGCCTGGCACGGGTGTGGAAGGCAGTGAGCCACGAGCCAGGGCTTGGGTCATTCAAAGACTGTCTTCCACCTCCTGGCAATGTCACACTGCATTTAAGCCACCTTGGGTCATTCCCAGTGTCATGGCAGGAGGCAGTGCCAGTGACCAGACAGCCCAGGGCTCAGGGGTATTCCAGCAGGACCTGGCTCTGATGGTATTCTCCCAGCATCTTCAGTCTATCCCCTTCCATTTCTCCAGGTGTCCTGGGCGCAAGGCAGAGAGGAGCAATGCAGCCCCCAAGCAGAAGTGCCCTGGAGGTGAAGTCTCACCTGTGTGAGGGCATCAGCTGGAAAATCAGATTCAGGCCCTTTCCCTTGGGAGGCAGCATTGCAAATTCCATTCAGATTATTTAAAAAACATAGCGATTTGGTTACATAACTAAATCCAAGGCAGAATGAACCAGAGTATTTTGCTTAAAAGGCCAACATGTAAACTAGCTGTTTTGCTTAAAATAAACAGGACTCTCCAGAGGACAGAATTTCTCACAGTCTCCTCTGGGCTGGCCGTGTTCCTGCAGGACTTTGCTCCAAAGCAAAAGGTTCAGATGCTCTGGGGCCTATGGCAATATGAACATGCATTGCCTCCAGCTGGTGAGAAAAGCTGAAGGTTATTGTGTTTCACAGGCAGGATCAGGCCTCCAGAGAGAAGGAGATTCCAACTGCACAGCAACAAGTGCCACATTCAAAATTCCATGCTGGAATTCGTTATGAAATGACGCCATGGGCAGTATCCCATGCTTTTGTTTCAAACCTTTCTCAGGAAAGTAATTAAAATAAAGTAAGGTGGCTGGAAAACCTTCTCATTTCTACAAAGTCCTTGGATTTATGGGGTTTAGCCTGGAGAAAAGGAGTCTGAGGAAAGACATTCTCTCTTTCTACAGCTACATGAAAGGAGTATGTAACCAGGTGAGGTTCAGTGTCTTCTCCAAAGTCACAGGACAAGAGGAAATGGCCTCCATTGGCACCAGGGCAGGTTTAGATTGAATACTGGGAAAAATTCCTTCACGCAAAGGATTGTCGAGCACTGGAATAGGCTGCCCAGAGCAGTGGTAGAGTCCCCATTTCATGGTTTTTAAAAACCATGTGGATGTGGCACCTGGGGACTTGTGTTAGTGGTGGCCTTGGTAGTGATGAGGAATGGTTAGACTTGATGATTTAAGGGTCTTTTCCAATCTTAATGATTCCATGATTCTAGGTTTGGGGGTTTTCCCCTTTCTTCCACCTCATGTTTATCTGGCTTTTTTTTTTTCCAGAGGGTTTCCCATTAGAGACATTTCAGAAGTAGCTTTTGACAAATCATGGAGGGAGAATCACACCTCCTCATCCATCCATCCATCCATCCATCCACCCATCCATTGTTGATCTTAGAAACATTTGTTTCTAAGAGAGAAAGAGACAAGTTTGCTGGAGGAGGAGATCTGCGGAGAGCAGTGATTGCTTCACTGCAGCCTTTAGTTAGACTGAGTGTTATTTTATCCAAGGGGGTAAATCTGTGCTGTTTTTCATAGCAGGGAGACACAAGAATGAGCTGTGGACTACAACAGCTCTTTGCTCTCACAGGATCCAGGTGCTGAGAACAGCTTGATAGGAAAGCAGAATACCTTGCATGAGACAAAAGCAGACTAATTCACAGAAATATCCAGTTCCTAATGGACATTAATGCCCCAAAGTTATGTCTTTGGGTTGCTTTTCATCTCTTCTTTCTAGCCTCCCCATTAATCCTTTGCTCCTCACTGAGCTTTCTCCCAAAAGAGGACTTCTGAACTCAAGCATTACAAGGCCCTGGAGTGCTAGAACAAGGGGGAATGGCTTTAAGTTGACAGAGGGCAGGATTGAGAGATAGATGAGATCCAAGGAAGAAATTCTTCCCTGTGAGGGTGGTGATGCCCTGGTACAGGGTGCCCAGAGCAGCTGTGGCTGCCCCTGGGTCCCTGGAAGTGTCCAAGGCCAGGCTGGATGGGGCTTGGGATAGTGGAAGGTTCCCTGCCATGGCAGGGGTTGTAACAAGATAAGCTTTCAGGTCCTTTCCAACCCAACCAGTGTATGAATCTATGATTCTCAGTTTCTGTGATTATATCAATCTGGAAAGCTGCTAGAAGGAGACAAGGAACCAGTGACGACCACTATTCCATTCTGGAGTCATCCCTAGCCCCCAGCATGTAGGTGATGTGGTGAGTGTGCAAGGGCACGAGCATTCCATTTCCCTCAGCCTCGCAGCATTCCCTGGTCCGGGGAGAATTCTGAATGCTGCCCTAATTAGTGCTGTGCCTCGGCATTAACACAAAATCCATCTTGGACTCCCGTGACTCAGCACTGCGGCAAATCGGCCCCGCTCGGCTCCCCACGAGCCATTGTCTCCCAAATTCGAACCAGAAGGTCGGGCAAACACAGAGCCCTGACCTTTTGGGGAGGTTGGGTTTTACACCACGCAGAGGGGCTGGCAGGGGGAGGAAGCCTCCAATTCAGCTGAGCAGCGAGGAGCTGGAGCAGAGCAGCCAAAAGGATGTGGCTGAGGAAGCTGAGGGCAGCGCGGCCGTGGGCGATGAGTTGCGTGAGAGGGGTGTAGGTGAAGTGGCCAATTCAACAAAAATAAGGTTGGAGCCTTCCCTGCCCAACGTGCCTGACATTAGGCTGAAATCCTCCAACAGACTGGGGGTCCCAGGTGCTGGGTGCTTAGGCAGTACCTGCACAAGAGTTTGGAAGCTGCAGAGCATTTGCTGTGGTGGTTTTCTCTGAAAAAGAAAAAAAAAAAGAAAAAAGAAAAGGCCCCCCAAAACAAAGCCAAGCTGTAAAATAACAATGTGTTGAATTAATTCTGCACTCTGGGAACGTTGAGCGGCTGGTGGTGAAGTCCCAGGAATGTGATGCTGCTGCTTCTCAATTCACCCTCACAGAGCTGGGGGTGGTTCATTGTCTTCCAGCTGCACGCTGAGGGCCCAGGAAGGAGGAAAATGCATCCACATCTCCCAGGAAAGTCAAGATGTCTGTGTTTCTTGGTCACAGGCAAAGGATTAGTAAAGCACCATTAACCCTACTATAAAAACACACCAGTTAGGGCTTCTTTCATCCCAAACAAAGTTTATAAACACACCCTTATCACTCAGAGAATGTTTATCTTCATGTGCTATAAGCGGATTGCAAGAAAGCAACAGTAGCTAATGAAATTAAATATGATGTTTGGAGGTACATTTTCTTCACTTAACTAACTATGCATGCGTGTGTGCG
Source organism: Melospiza melodia melodia (assembly GCF_035770615.1). Lineage (NCBI taxonomy): Eukaryota > Metazoa > Chordata > Aves > Passeriformes > Passerellidae > Melospiza > Melospiza melodia. The sequence continues at coordinate 3,107,401 of NC_086199.1, read as the reverse complement.
TGAGTGCCCGTGTATTTAAAGAAAAAGAAGCGAGCCTGGGGTTTGGTTTAGCCTAAGCCTCCCATTCCAACATTAATTTAGAAGCCTGACTGAAACATGTGGAAGAGTAGGAAAGAGAAAGAAGGAAAACTCCTCTCTCCTCTCCTCTCCTCTCCTCTCCTCTCCTCTCCTCTCCTCTCCTCTCCTCTCCTCTCCTCTCCTCTCCTCTCCTCTCCTCTCCTCTCCTCTCCTCTCCTCTCCTCTCCTCTCCTCTCCTCTCCTCTCCTCTCCTCTCCTCTCCTCTCCTCTCCTCTCCTCTCCTCTCCTCTCCTCTCCTCTCCTCTCCTCTCCTCTCCTCTCCTCTCCTCTCCTCTCCTCTCCTCTCCTTCTCTTTCTCTCCATTACCCAAGCCAGCTCAGAGGAGCTTTTCAGACCATGCTCTGGGAGGATTCAGCGCACATTTGTAATTTATGATCACTCACTTTAGAAGCGATTAACGGCAGCAGAAACCTAATTACAGCCTCCCTGCATCCTTTGGGGCTGGGGTTTTAATTGTTTTCTATTTACATTCAAGCTTCCAGGGGCTAACAGCCCAGTAAAGACCCCCAACTAACCCCTTCTCCTAAAAGCTTCATTTATTCTTAATAACATGTTTATAGACCTAGCCTCATTTTTCACAGGAAGGTCACGTTTGTTATCCGTGGTTGTTAGGGAAATGATTAAGGAATCCCGGAAACGGTGGAAGTTCCTACTAAGGAACTGCACAAATATCTGTTAGCAAAATGCTCTTTCCAGCCCGTGAACAGCCATTCATGGACATGGACAGGAGGATGCCTGTGGCATATGGGATCTGTACCCAGGAGAAGAGCAGGAACTGCCTGCACAGTTCAGCTTAATATGCTCTAATTAGTCCTCTTGGCCTTGACCAAACATAAATTACTGCCATCAGTGTTGTTTTTTACTAAGGGGAAAGTGGAATAGGTTCAACCCACCTCGCAGAGGTAGGAAAATATTATTGCAGACAATAAATTTGTCAGTACTTTATTTGGGGAACTCGAGTGCAGTCACTCTGTCGTGCCAGCATCCCGGCAAACACGGAAGCTTTCAGATAGAAAGATAAAGGTCTCTCAAAAGAAAATCTCCTTAAGCAAACTGGAAACACAGCTCTCACTGAGGGAAGCTGGTGGATTAACGTTTCAGGTTTACTTATTTGTGCTAGAACTGGAATGAGCACTGAAGGGTGAGGAGCTCAGTGTGGTAGGTCCTGCATCACTTCAAATCAAATATTTTGGTCCAGCCACAGCATGGTTACAGATGGCCACTGCTGGGAATGGATAGATGAGGCTACTGTGGTGTTGAAATGTTTGTGACACTGAGTTCTGATAGAACATTCATTTTGAATGAAAAGAAATTTAGTTGCTTTTTTGCTTTTTTTTTTCCTAACTCTGCTTTACTGGTTGTACTTTCCTCATCTTGATTATTGCGTGCCTAAAAAAGGGGCTCAGGGTGTGACCTGCAAGGAGACTTTAAAAGGTTTTTTTGAGGAGCTTAGATTCACCTTTAGGCTGCTGAGAATTGCTATACATCAGCTGAGCCTTGACAAGGGGAGCAGTGGATGTCTGACAAAGAGCATTTCCTTGAGCCCCTCTGAAGGGCTTTTCAGGACAGCCTTTAACTCATGAGGAATAATGAGCTGGACCCAAGCAACTCTGCTCAGGATAGAAATTTGGTTGAAACTGGTACAACCCACCAGGAACTTCAGCTTGGAATTGTCATATTCTGATGAAAACCCCATTTGTCAGGAGGACATTTGTGACATCTCTTCCCTGAATGGCTTAAATTCTCTTCATAAAAGCAGAACAATTAGATTAATTAATATTTATAGTAAGGAAAGCTGCAGTCGTGCTTCCAGACCCTTTTTTGGGTGTTCACAGATGCAGCTTTCAGCCAACATCTTTTCATCATCTGCTGCTGCAGACAACCTGCAGAAGACACTGATGTGCTGAGAGCCCAGACTGGGGTTTAAGGAGGGGTTCTCCATCTGAAAGTCTTCCTTGAGCCTGCAAAACTCGCTGCTTAAAACACACTTAGAGTTGTGGTTGGATACCTGGAAAAGGTTCCTCCCCCAGAGGGTGCTGGGCACTGCCCAGGCTCCCCAGGGAATGGGCACAGCCCCAAGGCTTCCAGAGTGTTTGGGACACACTCTCAGGCACAGGGTGGGATTGTTGGGGTGTCTGTGCAGGGCCAGGAGCTCAAACTCATCCCTGGGGGTCCAGCTGAGGATATCCCATGATTCTGTGTCAGCCCCATGGTGGCAACGAACAGGCAGAGCAGCTCCTCCCTGCTGTGGAGGTCACAGCGAGGGAAGCAGCACAGGACAATGGTCCTTGTTTTCCCCAGGAAAAGATGGAGCTTGGCAGTGCTGAAGCATGGAGGAAAGGAGGCTAACTGGCCCTGTGGCTTTCAGTGAACTCCATGTGCCAAAAGACATTCTTGCCTCTTTAATAATCATTCCAAAAGGGAACCCCAAAAGGCTGGATCCATGGGTGATCCCAGAAAACTGCACACCTCCACCTTTGGTACTTCCCTTGCCTCTGGGCTGTGTTTCACAGAGCAGTAACTGGTGGAAGTGCAGGGCTGGGGGAATCTCTGCTTTCTGCAGTGACACAAGGGCGAGTCCTTCTGGATCCTGAGGTGGAGGGTGTGAGCCACCAGCCCTTCCTCCCACTCTGCCCGTGGAGAGAAGGTGGTGCTGGACAGCCTGATGCTTTTATAACAACCTTTTCTTCACAAAAAGTGCAGTGCCCTGCCCCTTACTTCAGCCTTCTCCCTAAACCCAGCCCATGTAATTCCTGCTGCCTTTCCCTGTCGGTTTGTGTAGTCCTTCCAGCACCTCCACCATCCAACTTTTTTTTGGACTCTCATTTTTCCCTTGCTTCTCCTGGTGGGATCTTGAGACTTACATAAATATTCCTGGGGACTCCAACAGACCATTTTCTGCTGAGTTACACGGCTGGAAACCCAGAGCAATGCTGCTCACTGGAAACACTGAAGTCAGTGGAGCTACTGCAGCGTTCACCGGTGGGAGTTGAGCAATGTCCTGAGCAGCTTCCCGGTGTGTTTTCCTCCCTTTCTGTTCCCGTTCTCTTCCAAGGGAGAAGCGAGGCAGGGAAGATGAATGGATGCGTGAACCAGGCAAACACATCGACTCCCTCTAGTGGCTTTGACTCCATATGGAAGCTGAGGAGGGCTCGTTCCTTCATCTCCGGCCTCAGAGGACTGCGGCCAGAGCAGCCCAGTGTCCCTCAGGACAAGGGACACTGCTACAAGACCTGTCGTCTCATGTGATCCTTCTCCCTGAAAAATGAATTTATTTGGAGAAGGAGCAGCTGCTGTGCATTGGGAGGAGAAAGCGATGGAGGCAAGAGCTCCTTGTAAGCGTGGAGAGCCCAGGACTCGCTCAGGATTAAATACACCACGGCCTCTTGCTTGCTGTGCCTCTTGTAGACAGTGCTTTGTCCAAAAAAGGCTTCTATTCAAGTTTTCAAAGCCCTGTCACCACAGATGCTTTGTTTTGCCTATCTTTTCTGCCTTATGTGGCCGATTTTTCTTCTTTCTTAGCTCCATGAAACCATACCTATGTGTGATTGCTTCTTCCTTTCATAATGAAGTCCTGTGGTGACTTCTGCAGCTTCACTAAGCTCAGAATCATCCCCAAAATCCTCCCCTCTCAATGCATGAACACAAGAGTTAGATTAGTTTTACTTTTTCAGTAAAAAGCCTTTTTAAATTTTGTATTTTTTAAAACAATACCACAGGTCCCTAAGGGATATATTTTTTTTTTCTCCCAGAAACAAAAGAAGAGAATTGTCTTCAAATTGTAGCCACAGAGGACAATGTCAAAGACATGCTCATTAGCTAGCTAGGTCCTCAGTGCAATGATCCCAAATGTCCCTCTGGATTTCCTTGGTTTCCTGCAATCCCCAGTCCTATTACAGGCATTCAGGCAGCTGTGAAGTCCTTGCATGTTTAAAGTGCAGCCAGTGTGAACAGACTTTTCCTTCTTTAGGAACATATTTTTTTAAGAATACAGGAATATTAGCTATGAGAAAGAGAGGTTTTACAATGAGGGTGGCTAAGAGGGGTGATGGATGACCCTGCCCTGGAAGTGTGCAAGGACTAAGCTACCAGATCTAGCTGAAAATGTGTCTGCTTATTGCAGAGGGATGGACTAGATGGCCCTTAAATGTCCCTTCCAACCCAAATTATTCTGTGATTCTATCAATATAAATTTTTCAGCACTCCTTGAAGATGTGGCTTCTTCTGCCCACCAGTGGAGCTGCAAGTTTGCTCAAACTCTTCCTATCTCAGCATCACCTCTGTCTCTTACAACCATTGCTGCCCACCTCGAAAGCTCTTGCAAAGGTTTCTGTGGCACCATGTGGCTTTCATCATCTCACACCACAGTGCATTTCTAGATGGATCCCAAAATTCCCAGACCCATTCCTAACAGCCCTTTTTTGTCCTCTCTCTTGTTCCTGTGCCACTTCCCATTCAGTATCAAGAAACTTTGCACAGGTCACTGATGTTCTTCATTCTTCCAATCCCTGCTGGATTTGTGCTCTCTCCCATGCTTGCAGGAAGCAACCAAAGCACAGAGGTGCATCCTGGACCTCTTTTAAAAATTCTTTTGCAACAGCAATTGGAAAAAATGCACAGAAGTGGGGTCCTGGCTTGTCCCATTGAATGTTCCTATGCCCTATGACATTGGAGCTATGAATAGAAGAAGTGATGACAATAATAATTAGGATGGGCTAATTTTTTATTATTTTTCCATGGAAACTGGAGTGTTTCTGCCAGTGTGATGTCTTGTGCAGCCGGAGGAGATGGAGCGGCCCAGCCTCTGCTGAGGGTGACTCAGACCCTCTGGATGGAGCAGAGGGGGTCTGGACTGCACAGCTGAGCTCAGGTGAGATTGATCCCTTGGGATTTGCAGCTGTCCACACCCCAGCACTTCCAACGGAATGGAAAACGCTCCGGGCTTTTGGAAGAGGCAGCCCTAAAATCCCTGATGGGAGTTTTGGTTTTCCTTTTGTAAATTAAGTTGGTGATCCCAGTTCCTGACCAGTCTTTGTTTGCTGACAATGTAAACTCCTGGGGCAAGGATGCTTTTTCCCCCGGATTGCAGCAGAGTTTGGCTGCTTGCTCATCCTCTCCTCTCCTGCCTGGGCCTCTGGCTGCTGCAAGGGCACGAAGGGATCATCACTGTCAGTTTACAAACACAGGCATCTCCTTTTTTTTTTTTTCCCTTTTTTTTTTTTTTTTCCTGTGGCTTCCTGCTGAATCTTCAGACTAGGACACTGAAAAACATACAATTAGTAAATCTCCAAATCCCCAGCTGAAACAATTACAACCCCGTGGCTTGTGCAGCAATGGGATGCTGCTGGATAACGTAATCACAGCTTTACATGGCTGCTGCTGATCTCTGGGTTTGTAATGATTTCATTTCCCCTCTCCCACCTCCTTTATATTTGCTATTATGTGAAACCCTAAGAACTAATTACAAGTGGGTGGATCAAAGATGATACATTTTAATTTTCCTTCCAGCCTCACCCACTGACGGTGAGGAATCCAGCAAAACCCATTAAACTGTAGGTACTTGCTGACAGAAAGGGAACCATCTGCTGAACAACTTCTGTTAATTATTTTGGAACACACTAACGAGAAGAAAGCACAGGCCTGTAATGACCTTTCCCTTGGTGGCAGAATCCACTGCAAAGTAGACAGTTGTGGCTTGAAGCCAAAAGTTAATGGTTAGCATTGGCACAAAAGACTCCAGCACACTAGTATTTATTAATTTCCCTGTAGTGGAGAAAATATTCCAGGCATTCTGAGTAAAAAACTTCCTAGCACCTGCACAAAACCCAGCTCCAAAATATTCATTTGGAGCATTTTTCAAGAGTCCCTCAGAAAATGTGGACTTCACATGTTTACTTCCTTGTGGTGTTCTTTTTGTTTTGTCACATCTGATTTGGTCAAACAACCTTTTGTTTTGTTTAGCAATGAGCAATATTTACACAGGGCTTTTTTGGCACATAAGAATCACAATTATTTCATGTCCCTGAGGCAAAGAGGTCGATGGAAACTTATGCCCCTTGTAGACACGTGGACTGGTAACTCATATGTTTTATTTTTATCTATTTTGTCTGTTTTAGTGCACCTGAATAAACTGGCTTTTTCTTTGCCCTTTCTGGTAGATGACTGCTGGGCTTAATCCAGAGATCACAGAGGTTTCTGTGGAGCTGAGCAGACTTTGGATCACCCCTCAGAGGATCTGGATATCTTGAGTATGAATTACCCATCTGCCTTAATACTTAAATGGTGTGAAACTTCACCCTGCTTCTTAATAGGTTTTGCAACAGAGCTGTGCCACTGTTTTGAGGGAAGAGAACAGAAGAAGGATATCCCACTGAATCCTGCAGGGTATTTCAGCTACAGCTCTGTCCCTCAATGCTAAAATATCGAACCTTTGAACTGTATTTTAAATTAAACAAGGGATTGCCCATTGCATAGGAGGCCTGGTGCACTCTGCTTGATTTCTGTGAGGGTTTTTTTGACTGTGAAACTGTGGCATTTCAGTGCAGCAGGGCCATTTCAAGGACAGCTTCCTGATGTGCCCAACCAGAAGGTCTAACCAGGAATGCTCTTTCTAGGTCTGTGTTTGCAGCCTTATTGCTCTAAGAGCAGCAGGTAAAGACGAAACATAAGTGGTAAATTAAAAGCTGTTTGTGTCTAAGTCATCCCATCTGTGTCTTTTGGACAGAAGTCAACCATCTTTGAAACCACATGCATCAAGCAATTGGCTAAACGTCCTCATAGACAGGATGTCTCCTATTTGCATTTGAAGTGCTGTGCTCTCTGTTTAAAATACGAATGCAACTCCCTTATACCATTTTCTCGACCTGTTTACAAATAGTGGCTGTTGCATAATCGAAAATAGGTGTTAAAATGCTGAGGCTGTCAAGGGGCTTTAAAGCATCTTTGTGTGAAGTACATGAGATTTATTGAAAACACCTGAGGTAGTGAATGCCCCGGGCTCTCCCCTGCCTCCAGCCCAGCCCACCACCACCACTGCCACCCACCACCACCTTTGAAGTCCCTTCATTGGTCATAGAGGCTCTGCAAGCTCGTGTACACACCTATCATTCAAAGGGCAATACATTATCCACATGACAGATGTAATCAGTCCCTTGGTCTCTTAGAAGTGCAGCTGTTGGTGAATTCTTTTTTGTGAATGTAATATTTGAGAAGACTTAAGTTAAAAACTGACACTTCCATTGAAATCTCATCTCCTTTGGAAAGAAGGTTTCCCTTTTTCTGGCTCTCCTCTGCGTGTGACAGCCAGGGATGTGTCAAACAGCATTCAACTGACAGTTTCCAACAGAGATGCCATTAGCAAAGATGGCATGAAAATAACACTCCCTTAGAAACACTTTTAATGTGAGCTGTTTGTTTCCAGAGCTGTGGCAAGGCCAAGTGAAGAGGAAAAACCTAATTTAGGAGGAAGGCATCTATTGCAAGGGGAAAAGAAAAGAGAAGAAAAGAGATGCTGCAGTTTGGGAACAGGTAGATGCAGAGGAATCAGAGGGGGCAGGACCAAATGAGGAGAGGGAGAGATGCAGGGACCAGTAGAGGTGAAGTAGGACCATTTAACCCTCAGTCTGTGCAGCAAGCAAGGTGACTGCAGCTCAAAGCCATATTAGAAAATGACATTTAGGGCATGGAGATCTGTTGCCAGCGGTTGCCCAGAGCAGCTGTGTCTGTCCCTGGATCCCTGGAAGTGTCCAAGGGCAGGCTGGATGGAGCTTGGAGCACCCTGGGATAGTGGAAGGTGTGTCCCTGCCCATAGCAGGGGGTGGAACAAGATAAGCTTCAAGGCCCCTTCCATCCTAACAATTCTATGATTCTCTGAGGTCTGGAAGGAGAGCACTTCCTTGCTTTCCAAACAGGGGAAGGTACCCATCCCTGCCCATCCCCATCTGGGCCAGCTGCCCAAAGTCTTGGCTCAACTGGGAGGCAAACCCCAGGCTGCCCAAAGGCCCGGCCAGTGCCTGAACCGCGGGCTCGTCCTTTCCTTTTATTGGTAAAAATAAAAATATGACCTTCTTTTGGCAGCCTTACAGAGCAGATGCTGCTTTTTAGATGACAGCATAGAAATGCAGAAAAACTTTGGGGATTTGCAGAAATTCTTTCCAACGACAGATTGTCTGGCCTACCAGTGTCATAATGTCAGGCCTGAAACACGCCATAAAGCTTTCTTTCAGCAGAACAAACATAACCCCCTAGACCAGCTCTGTGACAAGCAAGTAAAACAAAGCAGGATAATTGTGGCTGGAAACTCACCAGGCTCTTAATGTGACCTCTTGAATACTAATAGTTATTAGAGATGCAATGAATAAACGTCAGGAATATCACCAGCAATCTGTGTTTAAGAGAGTGGCTCCAGAGGAAAAGTTTGTGAGCACAAAAAGCACTTCTGGATGTGAGTTACAGCACAGAGGAAGTGCTCACGTGGCTGCTGGAGAGCCTGGGTGTGTTATTCACACCCTGGTGGACTCAAGGATGGAGACAGAGGACTCCTGGCTGCTACAAGCTACCAGATTGTCAAATCCCCTGATGCAGAAGATGAAATCCAAGCTCTTTATGGATCTTCCTTGCTCAATAAACACACAGGTGGAAAATAAGCGAGGAGGGAATAAAAAGGATATGGCACGCTGCATGCTGATCCACCTTAGCATTTTTGGAAGGCCACAGGAGGCCTATAAACAGTTTTTTGTGGGTGGGAGAATGTGTCAGTCATGTAAACAAGACAGCCCAAGGCTCTTGGGAGATCCCTCTCCATTCTCCCTCCCACCCAACTACTGGATAACTGGGGGAGGTGAACCAGGGGTGTCTGACTTATGGGGTTATGGTCAGAGGGCCCTCAGGGCAGGAAGGCTTCTTTTCCTGGCAGAGTTTGCCTCTAACTTTGAGCATTTTAACTGTAATCTCAATACCTTTCCCACTTCCAACTATCTCCTTCATGCTCCAGCATCAAGGGTGACATGTCAGTGCACAAGTCCTGCCCAGAGATAATTCTGTGCTGAAATCAAACCCAGAACTTTAACATATATGCAGCCAGAGACCTGGTGTTGGTAAGACCAAACTGCAAAATGCAGAAGATAGACTTTGTGATGCCAAGAGAAATTCTGATTTGGCTGACAAGTTTTTGCTCTTCTTTGCATAACAACATGAATAGAATTGTCAGGGTAAAAAACTAAAAACAAAAAAATGAAAAAACCCAAAAAACAAACAAACAAAAACCCCCAAAAAAACCAAACAAAAACCCCAAAACTATAAAAAATCCCCAACAAGCACCTCAACCTTATATTTTGTTTGTGCACAAACTGGAAGAGGAGAGAAATGGGACATGGTTTTTCCATATGTGGGTCTCAGTACTGCAAAGGAGAAGCCAAGAAGTTTGATTCCAAATAGCCACTGGTGTGTGGCCATCATTCCATCCTACTGAGCAGCACATTTTACATAAGACTCCTTGTACTAATTCTTGAATTGTTGAATTGACATGACTCAGATGCCTTGGATGCTCCTTGGGTTGGTGCCTGGCCCTATATCCATGGCAAGGAATAGCCTGACCTCTTTTATCCACATTTAATGAGGGAGCAGAGGTCTTGTGGCAGCACAGCCAAAGCTCGTGTGGCTCATGCAGAGCTGTTCCCCTTTAAATTGGCTGCTCAGCTGAGCCATTTGTGTGATTTCAGAGGATCAGATATGTCAGCCTGTTTCCTTTTTCTCATTCCCTTCTCCAGCGTCACCAGTGATATGACTTAAGACTTGGGAGGTAGCACTGAGGCTCGTTGGGTGGTGTATGTAAAATGAGACACTGTTTAGTTTCAAGGCTGAGAATTCAAGAGCTTGGTTGCACAGGCTGGGTAGAAAAGTGTTTCTTTTTATAGGTTTTGAGTGTGCCACCTTCAAATTTCATAGAGAAACCCCTTGTCCCTGCCATGGACCTCTACATCTATTTGGCTGCTTCCTGCTCAGGCTTGTCCTAACCTCTTTCCCTTCTTTCTAAGGAAAACGATCCCTTGGAGGTATTTTTATTTTGTTTGGGGTTTATTTTTTGTTTTTTAATTTTTTTTTGGGGGGGGGGTTGTGGGAATACAAGGTTTCAGCACTAAAGCACAGGTTTACCTTCAGTGACTTAGTTGGACAGGAATATAACAATGCCCTAAAGATACAGAAGCACCCAGCTTGTAAGAGAGGATGAGCCAACCCAGGCCAGCCTTATTTTGAGCCTGAGCTGAGTTCCCCCCTTTCAAACCCACATCTCACCAGGAGCAGAGATGTCCTGCTGGGAAAGCTGTGATCAGTGTGCTGCTGATTAGGCTTCAGATGGCACGAGGCTGAGGTACTATTTGCTTCCATGGGTGTTTGCATCTGCCCTGTGCACTGCAAGTTGGAGGCATGGCTGGAGAATTCCTTGTTGGGAAGGATGAAAGTTTGATAAGAAAGTCTGGTGTGAGGAGATGTGTGGCCTGGGCCAGTGGCGTAGGCTCGGTGCTGGGGGGCTGCCTGAAGGGTGTTTCACCCTCTTTCCCACTTATTGCAGTTCAATTTTCCCTCTATTTACCACCTTACACTTCCCCAGGCCTTGCTGTGGATGCTGAGACTCTCCTGCCAGTCAGGCAGGGGTAGAGGAGAGCTTTCAGTAATGAAATTCAGAAAGCTTTCCCCGCTTATCTGATGGGCCCGGGGAGCCTCAGCAGGCCCTTTGTTCTCAGCTGTGTGAGGGGGGAGCCAGAGGATCCTCCTGGTTCCAGGATGGGATCTAAAGGGACTGGTACCCAGAGAGGCTCTGAGTTCTGTCTGCCTGCCTCAAACTCCTCAAAAAAGTCCTAAAAAACACACTGGCTGCAGCATGCATAGCCCAGTGTGAAGTCAGCCAGGAACAAGCCAGAGAACCTGCCTCTGACCCTGAGGACATTGCTTGAAAAATATTTTCCAGAACTCGGTGCCTGGGGACCTGCAGCTAACAAACATTCTGGAAGTGTAATCACAGCCTTTGGCTCTGCTGCCGAACCACCTACGGGAGGTGAGTTTAAAGAGAGCGGCTTTAAAGCTGTCAACAGAAGAAGGAGGGAAGCCAAATTGCTTTCGTGCTTGAGCTCTCGTGCCAGCTGGTTTGTCATGGGATTGGTATGTAGCAAAGATAGAGTTGTCTGCAGAAAAGCTGTATTATTCTTTTTTTGGATGGGTCCGCTGGAGATCAGTCAGGACCCACAGTAATTTCCTGAGGGGACAAATCCAGGCCTGAGATAGGCCACCGGCTCCTCGGAGGTTGCGTGGAGCTCTGCGTTGGGTCAGAAAGTCAGCCTTTGAGGAGAAGAGCTGGAGAAGCCTTCCAGGAGTGAGAGCTGATAAGACAGCAGCTCCCCAGCTGTGCTGTGGCCTCACAGAGCCGCGGATGTCATCGGAGGAATGAGAATTAATAACCCTGGGCCAGACTCTGACCTCTGCTACTCAGGCATAGATCCCTGGCAGCTCGTGGGACTCATCTCAGCCCTCCCACAGCCCGGGTCCTCCTGTCTCCCACAGACTCTACATGGAGCTGGGGACATCTGGTCCCTCTCCAAGGCAGAACCATGTGGAGAAGGACGTAGCATTGGAGAGCGAGCTGAAGGCCCAGGGTATGTTCCTGGGCAGAGCATGGCTCCACTCTTCCTCCTGGCACCTGAAATAGAGAGGTGTGACAAGGACCACCCAGCCAGGGATGTAATGCCCTGTGCCAGTCCAAGACTGGGCGAGAATGTGGCACAATGGGTCAGAATTCATGAGCAGGGATATGCAGGCTCGGCAGAAGAGAAATCCCTGGCCCCAGGCAAAGCATGTGGTGTATTCCCACAAGGATCCAGGTGAAACCGAGGTCAATCACATTAACAGGAGCTTTTCCAGACTAAGAATTTGCCAGGTGTCTTAGCTGCAGGGTGGAAGGTGTTGGTCAGCATGGAGCATCCTGGAAATGTTCTGCTGGTGTCAGCTCTGTCTGTGGGCTCATGGGACACACAAAGCCTGAACAATAAGGATGGAGGCAGGTGGGCCTGTGCAATGGTACAGGGCAGGAATATGTTGCCAAACCATCCTGGGAGGATGGGCAGGCAAAGTCTTCTCCCTGCAAACCAATCCCCAGCGCTCTTTCAGGATTTTTCTCCAAGATGCAGATGCAAATACCCGAGGTGGCACCCTCGGCATTTCCCTCAACAACTCCTTAAGTTCATTTGCTCAATAAAGCACACTAATGTAAGAATGCAGAGGGATGAATGGGCTGTAGAGAAGAAAAGGACTAAATGTATGCAGCATAAATCAAGGCTGAAGTGTTCCAGAGCTCTCTTTGTGGTCTGTGTGGGGCTGGGGTCTTCCCTTGGCTGCCGCTTCCTTCGGCACCTTGAGGTGAGAAATCTCACAACTGGCCAAGCTGGGCTGGACAGTCCTGACAAACTGTCCTCCTCTAAAGCCCCAGCTGGGCTGCAGCCCTGCAGCAGATATGAAAGCAGAGGCCTTTCCTCACCCTCTTCTCAAAGGTGCCTTCCCAGGGATGTGAGATCAGCACCCGGTGCTGCGAGGAGCCGTGCGTGAGCTGCAGCCCCACGGCTCCTCCCCACATGTGGCTGATCCCTGGTGATGCTCAGCCCACACCCTGCATCCCCATCCTCCCCACGAGCTGTTCCCACCCTCCAGCTGGCTGGGGAGAGTCTCCAGCTGCCTCCGTGAGTCAGGAGCGCCGGCTCGGCCCGTCCTCACCTTTCTGGAAACCTTGGCAGGCCCTCGTGGGCCCCAGGGACACGGCTTTCTTCTCAAATGAGGTTTGCAGTGTGGAAAAGGTGTGGGGAAGGAGAGCAGGTGGGAGGCTCAGTCCTTGCTGCCATGGGACTCTGTTCTCCAGGGAGAGAAAGGGATTTTGGGGATCATGGATTTTTCAGTCACTTTTCTTTCTCCACTGCTGTCTCGTTGATTGAATCACAAACAACCAAGCCTGGCTCGGTGATTCCTGGGCTTATTGGGGTGGATGGATTGAATGGTGCTTTCCTTATTTAGTGCAGGTGATCCAGAGGGAACTGGTGCTTGCAAGTGGCTGGAGATGCTGAGATGAAAAACACGTGTGGAGCTGAAGGGCTGGGAAGGGACTTGTTAAGTCCATGTGTTGTATTTCTTTCAGCCCAAGCTGGAGGCACTTACAGGACCCAGCAGACTCCACAATGAACAGTTCACCTGTGGACCTCCTCTGGGTTTCCCCCCAGAGCACTTTGCAGCCTCAGAGAGCATCCAACATGGAGTGAGCTGTGCCAGGCTGGTGGAGGACACTGAGGATGAGGATGGTGTTGTTCTCAGAGCTGAAGCAGGGGCATTTCCATCCCAGCTCAGACAGAAGGACTGGTAGGAAGAACAGTGTTTTTATTTAGTCTTAATGGGAAGAACTGATGCTGTTCCTCCAAGATCTCTGGGTATTTCTAGGATACTGCAGGACATGAGTAGTGCTCTCCTGACTTTTTCTGGGGACACATTGCAGCCTGTAGGATCCTGAGGTTTTCTGGTGTCCTGGTGAGTGCTCTGAGGCTGGGACTCCAGGGAGGCACAGGCCAAACCTCTGCCTGCCCAAGCTGGCTGGTACAGGTGGTCCCTTCCCATTCCCAGCTCCTGGGATATTATATCATCTGATGTGTTTATCCATCTGTTTGCAATCTCTTGGAGGTTGGTGTGGTTTTAATTAATGAGCAATTGTTTTTGTGGTTGTTGTGCAGAGCCCCGAGCGATTCAACAGGGGTGGGGGATGCTTATAAATAAAACAATTATTATTACCCAACTTCATTAACATGCAATGCTGCTGTTCCCTCCTTCTGTCCTGCCCCTCCTGCTGTGTCTGGTCAGGTGGGTCTGGAAGGGACAGTAGTTACAAGAGCCCAAATGCCCTGAGCAGTGGCAGTGTGGACTCTCTGATATCAGAGTCTTTCCCTCATCCAGGCTAGAAATAATGTCTCTCTCCTCCAACCATTTGCACAAAACTTCCAGAAGACAAATTCTTTTTGAAAGATTTATTCCTCTGCCAAATTAAGCTGAAATCATCAGCAGGTTAGAAACTATTTGCAATAGATTGATGGTGTGTGTGTGTGTGTGTGTGTGTGTGTGCGTGTGTGTATCCACCTGTGCACAGTGGCTATATAAATTCTGGGTTTGGGGCAAATGAGGCCCAGAAATGGGCATAGGTGCCTAAAATCCCATTTAGGCAGAATTTTGTACCCACGTTGCAAAAATCCCTTGCAGAGGGGCTCTTGGATGCTCCCAAGGTGCTGGATGCCTTTGTGCCCATCAGGTGCTGCAGCTGCTTCGTTCCCCATGACCTGCTTCACCTCAATAAGGGTTATTCTGGGGTCTGCTTTTTTACTGCCTGCCTTCTTACAGCTCCTCAGGGTCCCTGGAGCCTTGTGATCTGCTTGCTCCAGAAGATTTTATAATTGCTGCTTTGTTTTTCCCCAATAACCAGAGCAATGCTGAGTGCAGCTCAGCGTGCTCAGCCCTGCACCTGCTGTGGGATGGAACCTGCACCCACCCCCTCTGCTTTCCACTGGGATTTGGGTTTAATCGGGAGGTGTTTCACTGGACACAGGATGGGATGGCTGTGGGAGTGTGTGCTGTGGGGCAGTGCAGTGCCAGAGGCATTGCTGTCCTTGTCACCTGATGGCCACAGCCTCCTCCACCCTGGGGCACACAAGATGCAGCCTGCTGTCTGCTCTCCAGGGTCCAGGTGGCTGCTGGCCCTGGGGTTCTGCTTCGTTGGGGATGGATGTGGCCAGCACTGGCTCCTTCCAAGGATTGGAGGGAGCATGAAAAGAGCCCAGCAACTTTCCTCAGTCCGTGCTGATTTGCCTGGATCTTCATCCTTCTTCCAGGCCACAGCAACCCACAGGGATCTGGGGAGAAGCAAACCTTGTGGTCTCACCACAGACAGATCCAGACATGCTACACAGCCCCAGCACAGTGCAGAGTAGGAGTTCCCCATCAGACAGCTCTGCTTGACCCTCCACATCCATGTCTCCTCACTGGGGAAGGGTGGAACATGCCATTACATCCTGATGTAGGCTGGAAAGGCTGTGCCTTGGTCCCTATCCAGGTGTAATGAGGTGTCCTGGTACCCCATAAATCCTGCAGCATCAGCTGGATCTGGAGGAGCTCTGCAGAACCCTGAGATTTCAGAATGCTGGGACAGCAAACTTTGGGATGTCTGTTTGTGGGGGGACACCACAAATGTTCAGGAAAAAGCTCCTTTTCCTCCCTCAAGATCCACTTCCCACAGTGGGACATGCACCCTTTTCCAGCCACTCTTTTACCAGGAGGGTATTCCAAAGCTGGGCTCTCCTGGAGCCCAGCAGGACATGGGTGCCATCAGCCGTGCCCTGGCTGTGAGCAGGCAGGAGCTGGTCCTGCTGTGAGGAGATGATGGTCTGCTGGGGACAGTGAGCAGTGGAGGTGGCCGAGTGCAGCAGGGGGACATGGCTGGAGGGCCAGGCAGCCAAGCCCTGCTCCGGGGCACGTGCTGGTCCAGGCAGAGCACCATGGATTATTTCCCTGTGTGCACTCCCCGTGCCAAATACAACTGAGTAGCAGGAGGTTGCTCTGCTTCTAATTGGGTGATGAAAGCCCGTTTAGGAGGCCAAGATCTAATGGTTAGAATCAGGAGAGGCAGGAATGGAAATGGGACTGATTCCTGGTGCAGCAAGGATGGAGCAGAGAGCATCAGCTCTCCCCCTGTGTGGATCTCAGCTCTCCTCGTGGCACAGGGATCTTGGAATTGCACTGAGGGAGGATGGACCTATCTCCTGGGAAGGCCTTGGTATTAAAAGGGGTGGGTAATACATTTTGAGCATTGAGGTGTCTTGGCTGCACATTGTATTATATTTATATTAGGCTTTCTATAAAAAAAAGGTAAAAGAAGAGCTGATTGGAATGGCAATTTTTATCAAACAAAAATTCCCTGTCCCCTGGAAGGCTTTGGTTTAGACAAAGATTCAATTCCAGCAGGGAAGTGCTTGGTTTCTGTAACAGATGCTTTGGTGACATCCTGCCTGAGGGGAGAAGGCAGCATGGACCCTGCTGACCAAAGGTAAGCAAGAGAAACCTCAGCCTGGCAGATGAGAAGGAATAATCTGGAGGCCTGGAGCACGTGGTGAGCACAGATATTCCCTGCAGACTCAGTGGCTTTGAAGCTGTTCCCATGGCACCCCTCCCAGCAGCCCCCCGTGCTGTTTGCAGCCCCTCTGCGGGTGCCCCATCTCTGTGGGGTGGGAATGAAGGACTCCTGAAGGCAAGAGCTTCTCAAAGGGACAACATAATGCCCTTAGTCCCCCTGTTGTGGGGGTCTCAACAGCTCTGTGCTTCAGCAAAGCCTCTGCAGCACCCAAAGATCTGCTAATTACACACTTGGCCCATGAGCTGTGTTTGCAGAATTGGGGAGAAGGAAGGATCCGTGGACGTGGGAGATACAGGGCAGTGAAATGATGGAATAATTCACTTAGTACTGGGACATTTATGAGTCACCTTCCTCTGCCCCTCCCCTCCGAGGTAGATGTCATAAGGGAGACTAACCCTGCAGTAATCTCCATATAACATATGTGATATGTTTACTTATTTCTTTCCTCTGTCTTCCCTGCTCTGCAATGTAAATAGTCATTTGTTCCTCTTCCAGCTGCTGGTACATGGTCTCACCAGTAGGAAATATATTATCATCCAATAAAACCAAACTCTTGGTGGCAATGATGATGATTTATTGATCTTGGCTCCATCGCTCTCCCAGATGGAAATAGAAGCTGGCAGTTAGCTCATGTCTTACAGCCCAGCCTAGCCCATTCCCTTCAGCTTGCTGAATGCTGCACTTTGGACACGGGATCTGCTCCTCCAAAGAAAGTTTCCAGGGTTGTGGCTGGATTTGTTTAAGGCTTCAATCAATGTCAGTTAAATGTGAATGCATCATGGGGACCCCCACTTCCCAGTGCCGAGCTGCCCCTGGGACAGAGACATCCAGGGCACCTCTCCAGCCCTGCAGGGATGTGTCCACCCCAGTAAACACACGCACTGGGAAGCTCCCGAGCCAACCCAAATAAACACTGAGGAACAGCCTGCAAAGTCCTGACCCATGGAAACTTCCTGGGTCCCAGGGTCTCTGCAGCTGGAGAGGATGTCCTCGCTCACAGCTGCGGTGCCTGCTCCCTTCCCAGAGACTCCGTTCCCTTTCCCTGCCCACCCTGACCCCATATGAAGCCAGGGGGCTCTGGGAAGCGGCCTGGGAGACCCGGTGTGCCTCCTTCCCAGGGTCTAGTGCTGGGCTGCTCTGCCTGCTGGCCCGAGTTCAGCAGGCAGGGCCTTCCCTGGAGCAGGGCTTCCAGCCGAGCCCACACACTTGCGCTGTGAGAAGAGCTGAGACCTCTGTGGTTGGTTCGTGTTTCAGAAGCCACTTGTGTGTGGAAGCCTCTTGGCTGGGCACTACTGGCTTTGCAAAAAAACCTTTTTTCTGTTTTCTTTTTTATTTTATTCCCCTCCTTGATCCTCTAACCAGGCCAAGAGGAACACTGGGAGGCACCAGCCTGCTCAGGGCTGAGTAGATCCTGATGCCTTTTGTGCAGGGTGAGGACTAATGGAGGTAACAACAAAACCACCTTGGCTTGCCTCATCAGCTGGTTTGGAGACCTGGACTGAGTCCCCACAAAAAGGCTCTGGCTTGTAAAAGAAAAGTCATGTGCAGTCCCTGAAACTCAAACATTTCTCTGCTTTTTAGGTCCACAACTTCTTTGGAACAGCACCACCAGGCTTGGATAAAGGCATGGCAGCACAGCCACCTCTGCTCTGCCATCTTCATGCTGGTAACCCCCAGAGCAGCCTTTCCTTCGTGCCCCACTTTTGGCTGCATCCCCCACCGTGGCCATGAGCAGATGGAGAGGGGTTTTCCTGGAGCAGGCCAGGAGCAGTAGCCTGTTTTCCATGGCAGGGACCTGCCAGCCCCCGTGCCTGGGGCTAGACCGGATTCCAGCCGCCCTTAAAACTCCCGCTTCATCCTCCGACTGCTCCTGGTCAGAATCTTTCATCTGTTTTGGGAAAGTTTGGTTAACTTTCATGTGGTTTCCAAAAAAGAAAATCATCCACCAGAATTTCCTGTTATGCCATCAACCTCCAGCTCGGCCAAAAGGAGCAGTTTACTGTTGTTTACATAGCTGCAAAAATGTACTAGGACCTTCCCAGCCCAAGGTGCCTGCTTATTCTTAAAGCCTGGCCTCCCGAGGCTCTGAGTGCCATTTGCAGCTGTGTTTTGCTCTGCAGGCTCTCATTTCTGGGGAGGGAATTTCTCTGAGGCAGGAAACCATGTCTTCACATGCCTCCACTCCACGCCTCGTGCCAAGGGGCCCTGGTTCTGACGGGGGATGCAGGATGCTCCTGCATTTGCAGATGTGTGCTGGAGCAGGGAAACTGCTCTGAAAGCTCCTGCTGACAGTGTGAGTGCTGGTAAATTGTGGCATCCCCTGGCTGGGCATGGAGAGAGGGAGGGGAATGGCTCGAGGTGCAGCAGCCAGGGTGGGTGGAAAGGGGAACTGTGGGGCAGGAGGAGGGAGAGCAGCAGGAAAACGTGGAGCTTTCCAAGAAATCTCACTGCTATTTGGGGAATGATGCTGAGTCCTTGCCATGCAGGAGCCAGGCTGGGACCCCATGTAAAACACCTCTGGGATCTGTGGGAAGGTGAGCAAACAGCCCCTATCACAGGGGCTCTCTTGGAAGACATGTGGTCTTCTATATTTTTGTGTTAATTGGCCTCTTTTCCAGGTGCTGGGGTTTGGCATATGGAAAAGCGGTACTTGCACAGGAAAATAAACCTGTTTTTTGAAGTAGACCTGGAAGGATCTGGAGAGCATGGGGGAAGCTGTTAGAGCCATCTGCTCCCTGCCATGGGGCACCTCTGGAGTCCTTCAAGCATCACAATGAAAAAACAACCTCTCAGCAAATGCTGCATTAATTTTGAGCATTATACAAACCATCTGTCCTTGGGGTCTGCTGTCTGGTGAGACAGCTCTGGCAAAGCCTGGCTCTTGCTAATCAAACAAAAGGCCACTGTGGGAATGCATCTATGGGGAAAGCCCCACCAGAGACAATTGGGGAATCAGAGGAACCATTTGAATTTGTACCTTTGGGGTGCTGTGGGCATAATTTAAGTCCTGAATGGCCAATAACTCCAATTCCCCAGCTGTCTAATAATATGCAACCATACATTTCATCAAGGGCCATGGAGATTCTTCAAGGGGGGGAGCCCCTCTGCTCAGGCTGGGAGAGCTGGGGGTGCTCACCTGGAGAGGAGAAGGCTCCAGGGAGAGCTCAGAGCCCCTGGCAGGGTCTGAAGGGGCTCCAGGAGAGCTGGAGAGGGACTGGGGACAAGGGATGGTGGGACAGGACACCATGGGAATGGCTCCCAGTGCCAGAGGGAAGCCATAGATGGGATATTGGGAAGGGATTCCTGGCTGTGAGGGTGGGCAGGCCCTGGCACAGGGTGCCCAGAGCAGCTGTGGGTGCCCCTGGATCCCTGCAAGTGTCCAAGGACAGGTTGGATGGGCCTTGGAGCAGCCTGGGATGTCCCAAGGTGTCCCTACCATGGCAGGGGCTTGGAACATCAGCTTTCAGATCCCTTCCAACCCAAACCATTCTCTGGTCTCTGTTCCTATTAATTTTTCAGCACTGAGACCTAAGGGGTTCGCTGCAGTGGGATTATGCTGCTGTTTGTTGGCAGAGCAAAAAATGCTTGATAGAAAGCAGCAAAACCTCCATCCAGAGGGGACATCTGAGTGATATCTGAGTGATTTCAAGGTCTCTGGTCTTTGAATATTCTGAAAGACCTGCCATGAAGATAACCCCATTTCCCACTCAGTTGCTTTCACTTGCAGGGTTTTTACACCCCAGCAGAAAGAGCTGAATCACTGAGCTTCCCCCAGGGCACTGATCACAACCCATAAAGTGCATTGAGGTTTATGGAAGGAAAAGCCAAGTTACAGTGGTCACACATCATATCTGAAGTTTATAAAGGGTTAATAAAAAGTTAACAGGCAGTTTTGCAAATGGTTACTCACTTAGGTGCCTGATGTGGTCCTTCACAGCCATCATTTGCTCATTAGGATCAATCTGTAACACAGAACAGTCAGACCTGTGCTCTGCTTATTCACAGGAATAATTTGGTTTCATTTTTCTGATGAGGAAGATATTTTAACAGAAATGCAGTTCTCTGAAATACACAAATGAAAGGCTGGAAGTAGCCTTACTTTTTAAGGAACAAAGTAAACTTTTAAACATATATTTTGTTTTTATCAGGGAAAAACCCAGGCTTGCTTATTTCCTCTCTTTTTCCTAGTAAAATGTGGAAAAGAAATCCTGCAACTCTTTCAATCATATACTTTTTTTTTTTCCCTAGATTCACTTAAAAAAGCAATTTATGAACAAATCCTTAACTAAGACCCTGTGCTTTTATGCTTATATAGCTATTGATTTACAGTATTTTTAAAATTAAACCATTATTTTTCCATTAATGGAAATTTATGTAAATAAAGAATAATAAAGAAGTCACTTTTGAGCTAAGTAAACTTGTAAGATTTTTGCCCAATTCAGAAGTGATGAGGATTTCAAAATATGGTCTTAGGAAAATCTCCCTGCAAGGTAAAATAACTATGTGACCACCATAGGAAATGTTATTTTTTCAGAATATTTATCAGTTCTAAAAACCATTCTCCTGTATGTTTTTCAGTGGATTATGGAAAATGTTTCTCTTGCAGGAGCAGGGCAAGAAAAGTGGAGACTTGGGGTTGCCTCCTTAATGGAAACCAGCACCACATAATGCTTTCCAATAAAAAGAATGTTCTACCCGACTGGAGCTCCAGTCCTACAATAATCAGTCAGAATACAATTATCCATCCTGGAATTAGATCAGTAGAGCTGGTTAAAAAAACCCAAAACTTTTTGGGTTTTTTTTTTTTTTTTTTTTTTTTTTGCTATTTTGTTTCCCTAAATGAAAAGTTATTTTCAAAATTTGTTTAAATGGAAATATGCTTGCCTGAACATCAAACAGTGGAAAAGACCTCTCATTGTAGAATTGTAAAATCATGGGATGGTTTGGGTTGGAAGAGATCTTTAAAGACCATCCGGTCCCACCCCCTGCCATGGGCAGGGACACCCTCCACTGTCCCAGGTTTCTCCAAGCCCTGTCCAGCCTGGCCTTGGACATTCCAGGGGCACCCACAGCTTCTCTGGGCACCCTGTGCCAGGGCCTGCCCATCCTCACATCAGGAATTCCCAATCTCCCATCCATCCTTGCCCTCTGTAAGTGGGAGCCATTCCCTGTGTCCTGTCCCTCCATCCCTTGTCCCCAGTCCTTCTCCAGCTCTCCTGGAACTCTTTTAGGCCCTGGAGAGGCTTTAAGATCTCTCTGGAGCATCCTCTCCTCCAGGCTGACCACTCCCAGCTCTCCCAGCCTGGCTCCAGAGCAGAGATGCTCCATCGCTCTCTTAATTTTTTGATAAAAATGATATTTTTTTTGCCCCCTCCTCTAATTTAAATTTGGCAAAACAAAATTATACCTATGAAATTTTTTATCCACTTTCTCCATGGGAAAAAACTCCTATTTTCTGACTTGTTAACAATGAAGTTATACTCAACAGTGAGTGCCCTGAGAAGGTAAGTCCACAAATTTAAAAAAAATCCTGCATATTTATGTTGGTAGATGGACAGACCCTCATTTTCTGCACAAGAATGTAGGACCTTAGTGGGAGTGTGGTTGGGATGGCCTTGGGCTCCCTTTTCAGCTGCAAGCCTGCATTTCAGGCATAACATGTTCTGAACCTGGTCCATTCAGTCAAGGTTCTGCCTCCAATAGGAAGAAGACACAAAGGGAAGTGTGCATGTGGTGTTTCTCCCAAAAATCCCACTGTCTCCAGCTCAAAGGATTTCCTTAGCCTGATGTGACCCTTTTCCTAATGATCCCACCTGGAGTGTTCCTCCAAGTAATTGTCCCATCCCTCTGGGATCCCAGGAAAGCTTTTCACACCCATAAGCAAAGATTTTCAGCTGTCCCTTCCCCACCGTGGGGGAAATGCCTCCTTTTGTTCCTTTGCATGGAGCTGCTCCTCTCCCACATCCTGCACAGAAATCCAGCCTGGGAAAGGTTTCCCACAAATGAATCATCTGCAACACTCCCCAGAGCATTTCTTGATGCCCTCCACTCATGTGAAGTAACCAATAAATTTCAGCAGCGTTCAGCTTGTGAGGGCTGATAAGATCAGAGTGAGAAAGGGGACAGTGCCAAAAATATCCAGCTTTTTAAATATAATGCTTTTAACATTTGGAGTCCCTGAGGCCAAGGGGATCATTAGATCATCTACTGTGACCTGTATAATGCAGGCTGCAGAGTTTTGCCTGCTTAGCCCTGTGCTGAACCCAGGAATAATTGGTGTTTAAGTGAATGGGTAACACTGAGGGTACTAAAAAGCATCATAACATGAAACTGAAGCTTCATTAGCAAGGAAAGATAATGAATCTGTCAACTGGCAGCCAGTGTCCTGGGACTGGAGAAGGAAAAACTGATGCCTAAACTCACCCGTGTGAGGTAAGGAGGGCAGGATGCTCACGGCCGTCATATGTCCATTGTCTGACCTCATTTTTCTGAAGGGTCTGAGAGCAGAGTTTGATGCAAGGAGGCAGTGGGAGCATGGGAGATGCAGCAAATCCCACGTGCTTTTGTTAAGGACAGATTGTGTTGCTCTGACTGAATGTATAGCCATAGATATTCATTAAGATAGCTGATTCCTTTGGCAAGGGAAACTCGTGTTCCAAATCTGGCCCCAAGCCATTTAATATTGGATTTGAATAATAAAAAAAGTGGGGATTACACTAGAAACACCTTGTACCTTCAACAGAGCAAGAAGGCAAAGAAAAATATTCTCATTTTTGGAGCAGCTGAAGAATCAGTTGAAGGAGTAAGAAATAAAAGCACCACAACTTTGGGTGATACTGTCAAACCTGAGTGATACCAAAGAGGCAGCCAGAGTAAAATGGTGGAGTGGAAGACACTTGGCCACACAAATGCAAGGTCAAGTGCAAGCCAGAACCATTCCCTGGATCGGACAGCAGTGGTTTGGAAGTGCAGGAGATGGGACAGAAGGTCCCATCTTCTCCCACTCCTTCTTTGTGGGCTAACCAAGGATCACCAGCACAAACATAGCTGATATGTTGGTCACAGACATGTTTAGGCTGAAAATCAGGAGGAATTAGATCCTGAGAGACGTGGGAGTGTGGCCACCTCACCAAACTCAGGGCAGGAAGAGCCCAGAGCTTCTCGTGTCACGCCGGTAGGCACAATCCTGGGATTGGAAACGAAAGCTTGTGGTATGATGTGCTGGGTGTCTGACTGTCTGGAATTTCCAAGTGGGATTAGAAGAACAGCTGATGCCCATGTTTGTCATAGAGCATTTACAGCACATTAAATTAATCACAGGCTTTGGAACTTCCTGGCTCTTGCAGGGGATGAGCATTATTTCCTCACCACAGCTCCTTTCCTGCTCCTTGTGCAATCTCACTCCTGGGTTTGTTTTCTTGCCTTTCCCTAAAGCCTAGTGACTGGTCCCAGGCAGAGCTGGTGACCACAACACCAAGATGCTCCTCAGAAGGGCATTGACCACTGCCTCTGTTATAAAAGCATTGGTGGATCTGTGCTCAAATACAAATTTCTTCCCACTTAATTAGTCAATTATGGTTGGGAGTCCTACTTCTCCCACAGGAGGCATCATGGGCCAATTCCATTTTCCCCTGGCATAATTTATTCTCCTGCATGAACCAAGCTTGATCTCTCCTGTTCTTTTTCTGTGCCACACTGCAGTTTTTGAGGCTTTCTAAACTCATGTTTGGAGAGCTCAGCTGTGAGGTTTTTGCCCTTCCCTGGGCTGGAAGAAGTAACATCACACAATTGAGTAAATGAATAGAAATTGCTCACCTGTCCACAGGCCAGCATGACTTTTGCACTTAATTTGGGTGATTTTTTGCTGCACTTGCTGCATTACATAGAGGAGGACTTTATTCACCTGTTTTCACTACAGCAATTGTGAGTGTAACAAAGCTTTAACAACCTTAAGGTATTGAACACTCTTTTTGATGAGGTAGTGTCAGTGAGAACAGAAGGAGAGGAATAAGCCAAATAAACACACTCTCCCTCCCTCCCAGGAGCTACCTTTGATTGATCCATTGGCTCAATGATTAATTGATCAACCCACTTTGGCAAAGATTCCTTCTCAGGGTGTCAAAATAAAGGAAGAGAAGTGCTCCTGATCTTTCTCTCCATGGCTATCTCTTTCATCTCCTGTTAACACCTTTCCTGCTGAGGCTGAGGGCTCTGGCTGCCACCCTGGAGCTGTGTTTTCACCCCAGGTTTAACTGGGTTCTTGCACAAACCTTTCAGGTAAAGCCAAAGGGAGTGCAGGGGTGGATGGGTGTCTCTGAGCACCTGCAGAACCACATGGCATGATGTGACCTCCCCTGGTGAGTGTGGCCACCCTCCAGGGATGTGTCAGCCAGAGCCCACACTCATGCTTGGCAGTAGGAAAGTGCTGTGCCCCATTTTGCTACACTTTCAGCCTAGAATGAGGCAGGAATATGATGGGTTTCACCAGCCCCACCAATCAGGCTCAGTCCTTGTGTCACCCTGCCTAGAAGGAACAAGCAGAAAAGCATCATTTGACATTCAGGGAGATCTGAGCAGGCACCAGTTGTCTGTAGGAGAGCTTGGTCAGACCTGTTTCACTGCTGGGCACTGGGGACAGCAGCCTTCTCCCACCATCTGTGTATAATAAATGAAGAATTTGGGTCATAAAAATTTCTACCCTGTTTAAGATGCACGGTATTGCTTTGCTCAAGCTAACTGCCCCTGGCAGTTCCAGTTAATACTTCCGTTTGAAATAAAAACCTTAAAAGCCTTTTAAGTTGACATTTAAAGTAATTTGGGAAACAATGTGAAAACATAATCTCTCTTCCAGGGTCTTTTTGCAAGGTATGGAGTGTAGCAGCTCTGCAAAGCCTTTGCCCAGAGATAGGCTCTGTGAAGCTTCTGGAAGAAATGTTTATCCAGCTTGTGCAATATCATCCCTGGCTCCCAGCCTGGCCTTGCTCTGCTGTGATCATGGTCAATGCCTCTTTTCTCCATGGGTTTGCACCAGCTAATGGGAAATAAAATAATGCTGGAGCAGGTGAAAGTGCTTAAGGGGGCCTTGGCACTCTCCAGGACCCTGTGGCACATCTCAACCTTCCTGAGGAGGCTGGAGCCATCCATACCTGGTGAGGGTGAAAGAAGCCGCCTGGTGTGGGAATCCATAAAATCAGAGGGTTTTGGGGAAGCTGCAAAAGGCAGGCCTCAGAGACAGCAGAACTGTGATTGGAGCTAAGCAGTAGCCATGAGATTGGTCAGCAGAAAAATTATGTAAGAAGTAGAAAAGTAAGGACAAATAGAACAATGGTCTGTGTATAAATGCTTGTCTAGAATAACTCCCTATGCTGCAGAAAAATTTATCTAGTGAGATATTAGCAAGTTCTAAGCTTAATAATGAAGTTCTGTGCATTGTGTTTGAAGGCTCACAAGCAGGTATTGTATTCGAAATAAGCAAGCATTGTTTTAACCAAAGGTACCTGTGCTTACAGTGGTTGGATGGAACTGCTGTCAATGTGCTTTTGCTTTGTGTGATTGGTCAAAAAACTTATAAAGTAAGTTGTAACATTAAGTTCTGGGATGTGAGCTGATGGCATCTTCCCATTGTCATAACCATGTAACGAGACTGATGATGGAAAATAAAACAGCTCAAGGCATGTTACACAGCAGTCCCCTCCCGTTCATGATTTGTACAGAGACCCCAGCTGGCGATACCTGGTGTGGCCTGGCATGGCCTGGTGTGGCCTGGTATGGCCTGGCATGGCCTGGTGTGGCCTGGTGTGGCCTGGCACAGCCTGGCACAGCCTGGCATTGCCTGGTATGGCCTGGTGTGGCTGGCATGGCCTGGTGTGGCCTGGCACGGCCTGGCACAGCCTGGTATGGCCTGGCACGGCCTGGTATGGCCTGGTGTGGCCTGGCATGGCCTGGCATGGCCTGGCATGGCCTGGCACAGCCTCACAAATCCTATTCCACCATCTGCACAGGGCCTGACCCCTACATCCTGCCCGCCTTCAGGGCAAGGGCCTGGATCTCCTCGATTTCCCAAGGGAACCATGAGTCACCTCTTCCAGACAAATCCCCCTGCACCTGCACCGACCCCTGGCAAAGGAAGTGGGAAGATGGTTTTATGCAAAATACCCCAAATGTTTTCACTTTGCAAGGGCTGGTTGGGCCCGTTTTCCTGGCAATTAATTTTAGCCATTTTTCCACAAACATTTTTTCCCTCAAAAATGCACAGAAGTTTTTGGGTTTGTTTTTTTTAAACTTTTTTTTTTCAATTATCATGTGCTTGGAATCCTGTCTTTAGCAAGTGCATGGCTGAACAGCTGTCTGTGTCATGGAGAATTACAAACATCATTTCAGCTCATGATTTTGTTTACATAGTTTGTGGAAAAATGGTTGAGTTTCAGAGATGTCTCACTGATGTTAGAAATCTTTTTCTCAGGAATTTTGTTGTAGAAACAAGGCCTTTCTGGTGAAGGGAAATCTTTAAGTGCACCACACCAGACAAAGGCAACTTTGAACTTTAATAGTGCTAAGAATTTTACTGTAAAACAAATAAATAGAATTTCTCAAGGGAAATGTTTATCACCAAAAAATACAAAAAAAAACCCCAAAACAAAAAAAATAACCATCAAAACCAAACCAACCAACCAACCAAAAAAAAAAAAAAAAAGCCAGCATGGAGGGGGAATTGTTTTGAAATTACTTCCAAATTTTTCCTTCTAGTTAATCTGCAGCTGTATAAGTCATCCAAGACATTCCAGCTTTGGCCAGTCCCAAGAAGCACATGGTGAGAGATTTCCCAATGGCACTCCACTATCATGGAGAGAAAATAAAATATGTGTTTACTGGAGGTACCAGGGACAGAGTTCACCTGATAGTTCAACAAATCAAAGTCTCCATCTGAGCTACCCACCCTACATTCTTCTACAGGCAACAGAGGTCTGACCAATACAGGGTTTAGAGCACATGGATGGCCATGGGAATATCCACCCACCTCAAACCAAAGTAAATGCCCACATTTTGCCAGGAAAATTCCATGTGAAAGGTGATCTTTTTCCCACCCAATATAAAGAAAATCTTGGGATGACTTGCTCAGGTGAAGATACCCATGGCATTGACAACAAAATTAAAAGATAACACTTTTAAAGTTGATCAAGTGCCTTCCAGGGCAGATGGGCAGGTAGTTGTGAGTGCTGTGGTGACACTTAATTAATTCCATCACTTAATGAGTTTTAAAAGATGATTCTGGAGCACCAACCACCAGGCATATGTTCAATACTGGCCAGGAGCAGGAGTTTGTATTCTGCCAGGGCTTCCATTGTTTTGTAAAATGAGAATCATTCCCGTTTAGAATTATAACCTAAAAGTCACAATTGCCTCCAGGATAAAAAAAACTGAAAGGGGATTGGGATGTTTTGTTAGATTGTGTTGAAGGAGGTAATTTGTTTTGACTTTTACATTGTATCAACTGTTAAGTGTAGCTGAACATGTAGAACTACATAATCTGCTCTAATAGAACAGGATTGTATTATGATAGAAAAGTCAAAATGTCACAAATTGAAACTACACTATCAAAATGCAATGTTTTGACTTTTTCCTGACCAAAGAGTGTCATTGACATTTGTACAAGTTCCTGCTTGATTTCAGAAGGAACAGCATTTTCCAGTGGAAAACCTCTTGGTCAAAAATATTTTGACTGGCTGAGCCAGGGACGGAAATGGAGGGTGAGAGCAGGAGAAGGAACTGCTGTGGATTTCTGCTTGAATCGTCCTGTTCAGTCCTACTCCGTCCAACTCAGGGGCTGTGGGACAGGAATGGAGCTGGGAGTGGGACATGAACAGCCAGGAACACCCTCTTACAGAGTTATACAGTGCCACTGACCTGCTCTGCTCTTCACTCTGCTGAGGGACCAACCCTGACAGTAACACAGAGATCCTCTGGGATTAGCCCACATCTCTGGAAAAAGAAATCCTGGTGTTCTCCCACTCTGCTTGACTCAGGGGCAGCAGATCTTGCACTCCAGTGTGTCCCTGCCCATTTCAGGCACATTCAGACCTGGAACTTTGATCAACAGATCAATCTTATCAGCACAGCCAGAATATCAGGATTTAGCCAATACTGATAAACAAATTACTCTCTCTTTCTCAAATTTTGGATTTTTTTTTTCTATCAAAGTTCTGTGGAGCAAGAGGGAAAGTTTCCACTTTGTAATTTTCACCTGAAAAACCCAAGGTTCTTGAACTCTTCATTTCCTTGCCACCCAGCAGGTCCAGCACTGAACAGCTTCATTATCCCCAGAGATGAGTTATTGGTGGTGGAAAGCTGAGCAGCAGATATTGTCACCAAGGTCCCTTTTAGACCATGGATCAGGGTAATGTCTTGTCTCAGTTTCACTGATACTTGTCCCTGCAGAAGCAGCTGAAGGCCGTGGTTGAACTGAGTCCCTGATATTTGGGAACTTCTGATCTGGGGAAAAAAGTGATTTAAATTCTGATCCTCTTGATGTACACAGAATTTCTGGAGTTTTCCTTCCATGGGGCATTTTCAACAGCCTGACTCTCCATTTCAAGGCTCAACTCTACTGAGTCCCAGCTCAGTGTTTAATTATTAGAGTAGCACTGTCCTGAAGACAGAAATTTCCCTCATTTAGAGCCCACAGAATTTATAGAGTGTATAAAATAACTTATTTTTGAGACCAAGGGACTGCTTGGCCTAGGGGATCAAAGCCTTGCTGCAGCAAGGACTCATGGTCAATGTCTGACCCATGGAAGCTCCCCTAGTGTTTGTTTTCAGCTCCTTAACACATGCTCTAGAACCACCAGAAATATGTTTTCCATCTAGGCCCTTCCTAAGCCGTACTGAAAATGATGGCCTGAGTAAAATTTTACGCCACACTTGAAGGTTTATGAGTTTGCAACGCGTAATTTACCCCTGGTGAGGGACTCAGTGGTGGTTTTGTGCTCTCTGTAATGCTCAGCCAGCATTGGCCCTAAAGATAGATCATCAGTGTTTAAATTGTGAAAAGAATGTTGATGACATTTTCTTTTCTTTACTCCATTCTAGACAAGAGAGGTTCATGTAAAACATAAGCTCTGGCCCCTTTCCAATGTTAATGCAATTTACTGCAAAAGTGCTCACTTTTTTAATTAAGTTGGAATGCTGCTACTCTTCCTAGGAATGCAAAGCCAATGGGTTACTGACAGAAGGAAGGGCTGATGACGGCAATCTACAATTAACTGGGCAGGGAAAGGCTTTACCACCTCTGCTGGGCTCTGCTCAGGAGTTAAATTTACCCAAGGAGCAGCTTTGGGTCCCAGCAAGCCGAGAGGCTGCCCAACTGTCTGAGGAGTAATTCTGCAACCTCTTCCCTCTTTGGTGAAGTCACCGTGATCAAGTGGCTGGGATGTGAATTTCATAGGCTGATCTAGTTTCTGAATAAATAAAAGTCTGGAATTTTTTTTTTTTTAACTTCAAATGGCTCAAAATGAAGAATCTACACCCCCTCCACATGTGCCTGTAGAAAGCTGTTTATGAAAGGAGAGCATAAAATATTTGATCATGGTTTTGATCCAGAACATGCAAACATTTGTCCTCTTGTGCCGGCTTCACCTGGTGGCTTTCATTTTCTTCGACATAAAGACAGGGTGAAGTAAAGTAATAGAAAAATAGAAAACATCTTTGTCGAAAATGAGATTGCAGCTGTGTAACTGGAGCGCACAACCATAAATCAGAATGTCAAATCCAAAGCACATGACTTTTTGCGAGTTCTCCATGTGTGCTATAATGTGATTACAGCCTGGTTACTATTATGATTTAAAACAAAGTCTTTCATGCTAGAAACAAAATGCGGAATGTGAGCAGCCTTGGGGGAGAGAGACGGGAGACTTAGCCCTGCCTGTCAGAGGTGGGCTAGAGGGTTTCAAGTGCTTCTCCGTCAGGTGTGAGGGAAGGACTCAACCCCAGCTTTGGCTGCAGTCTCAACATCAGGGACAAATTAGCCAGTGCTGCTCAGCTCTGTCTCACAATCCTCAATTAGGGATGGGGTAGGTTTCTGTCTCCCCATGTCGTAGAAAATCCTAAAGCCAAATACACAGATTACAGAAGTCATTCTTTTCTGTCTATCATATAAACAAATGGTCCAGCTGTTATTGCTAAGATTCCAGTTTGAAAACTTGGACTTTCTTGTATAAACTTCAATGTAATGGTATTTAAAGTGTCATAGACAATAAGCATCTAATCCTAGTCAATAAATTGCAGACTAGTTGCATGAGCTTCGAGAGCTGTTAAAGACAGCTGTGCTTTTTTTGTAATTCAAGTCATTTCCAAATTGGGCAGCCCTCCTGGTGTATTTTCAGACAAACACAGTGTGCTCAGAAAATGTGTTGTTTGGAGCAGCACGAGCATGAAGGCAAGGGCG
Source organism: Melospiza melodia melodia (assembly GCF_035770615.1). NCBI lineage: Eukaryota > Metazoa > Chordata > Aves > Passeriformes > Passerellidae > Melospiza > Melospiza melodia. Next base: position 3,076,682 of record NC_086199.1, on the reverse strand, counting down.
TCACAATCACCCAGAGACAGAGGGAGATCACATTCCCCATTTCTAAGAAGCTCAGGTTGACAAGGGGGAATTGCTGAGATGTCTGTGATATTAGTAAATGGCCCTGCAGATCTCCCGAGGGAAAAATGTGGCCCCTGTGGAGAAAAAGGGGAATATTCCTATTAACTTCAGTTGAGCCAGCAATATAAATGGGTCCTTAGAGACTCCCATTCCTTTCAGAGAGAGGGGAAAGAGGGCAAGCATTTTTTAACTATCACTCAGCTGTTTTGGAGAAACAGCAGCCTGCAAGGTTTGAAGAGGGTGGACAAAGCAATATTTTCCAGGAATCAGCCAGCTGCCGTGCCCCTGAGGAAGGCTGGTTGGAGCCACATGGGCTCCACCAATGTGAGGTGTCTGGGACACATCTCAATGCACATGACTTCTCCTGCTGGGATCAAACACGAGGGGTCAGAACAGGGCTCCCTGGGTAGCGAATTTTGGGATCGCCATCAGGGCTTTGCAGAAAGAGTGGCAACCACCAGCCCCTCTAATTCCTCTTGTTGACCTCAGTAGGAGATCAATGCTTCTGAAGACCAGACAGGTGCTTGCAATAAGCTTTCAGAGCCTCCCCACCAGGCTCAGGGTGGAAACCTTGGCTCAGATGTGTATTTGCGAGGTATTTCAAACGTTACATTTGAAACCAGTTAGCACAGGGTCACTGCCCGGTATCGGGGGTGCCCTGCTGGATTTGGTGGAGTTGAAAGGTGCACTTGCTGCTGGGCTGTCACTCTCCCTCTGTGGCAGCTGCGGTGACAAACATCCAGCCGAGCTGTTTCAAGGGTATTTTTCCACATCTGTGAGCACCAGGCAGATTAATCTATTTCTTTCCCTCCCACCCCCCTGTAAGTCGTTTTATGGCCATCAGAAGGTTTACACCTGAGGAGCAGCCCTGCCTCCTGCTCCGCGGTGCTCAACATCTGCCCCTCAGCACGGATCAAATATCCCTCTCCTTGTCAGCAGCATGAGTAAAACAGACAAGCTGGCGGAGAAAATATAAATCAAAAGCCTCCACTGCAGGGCAGGATTTTTCCAGACCTTTTCATGGGGCCGCATCCCCGGCGTGCTCACCTGGGGGTACATAAATCCCACTGAGCACCTGCTGCAAGGGCATCCCACATATTTAAGCCTGGGCTTAAATATGTGCAGGCAAGGTGCTTTTGTCCATCCCATCTCCCTGTGTTGCCCCAGCACTGCGTGGGGAAGGGTCTCAGGATGGGCAGCCAAGCCCCAATCCTGGAGCTGGGACCTTTGGGCTCAATTTCCAGCTTGGCCACAGGCTTCCTGTGTGGTCTTGGGCAAATCATACAGTGCACGGCCCGCTCTCAGCGTGCTGATATTTTGAGAGAGCCGTGGTTTGGCAGGTGAACGAGGGGAGAGGAGGGTTTATTATTAGCGCTGGTCGAAGCACAAGCGCCGGCTCCGTTGCAGTTTTGCAACTCTCTCTGAGAGCAGGGTTGGGAGGGGAAGGCTCATCCAAACTTGTGCACCCCAGGGATTCATCCCTGCCTCGTGTGCAAGTGGCAGCATCTCCGGGAAAGCAACTCTTGCTGCTCCAAGCAGCCGAGAAACCAGCCCACCATCACGTACGTCCTCAGGAATGTGCGCCTGTGTGGGTCTCTGTAGACAACCCTGATTCATCACCTCCAGAGCAATTAATAAAAACTCGGCCTGGCCCTTCCCCAATATATTGAAAATGATTTGCAATTTGAGAGCGAGAGTCAGTGTTGTTTTTCACATGGAATCAGTTTAATTAATCACACTGTTTGAACAGCTGGGTCCACCATGCACTTCTACTCGAGTTCAGCATTCCTAGAAAACTTGTCAAGTATGAATCAAAATAATACCATCTCCCTGCTTCCAGTGATTAATCATATATCTCTCCTCCTCATTCACACCTAAACATCAGCTAAATCAAAAGCAGCCTCCTTCCCCACCATGGAGCTTTGTGGCTACTCGCCAGTCTAGGATAAATTATCTAGAGAAGGCTTTGAAAAGCTGTTGGGTTACCCTCAAACTTTTGTTATCAATGTCTGTTGCAATTTCACATGTATTTGTAGTCTCTAGGAGCCAGGGACCGCACAGGAAAAGTGCACATTCCAAAATTAAGGATTTGTGGCACAGAATTAAAAAAATAAAATTAATTTCTTGCATCTGGAAGTCCAAGTGAGGTATTTGCGGGAGGTCTCCAAAGGGCGTCTGAACAAAGGGTCAGAGTTTTGAAGAATATGGCTCTGATTTCCAGCGAGGAGTCTGGTATGTCCTGCACATTTCTGTTTGCTTAAAACAAGGTTCTGACTCTGAATCTGAGGCACTCTGCCGGCACAGATGGTGGATGCTGGTCACCAACACCACGTGTGAGCTGTGAGCTGGGGATATCAGGGCTCAGGCATGGAATGGGGGCTCTGCAAGCCAGAATGACCATGGAAGAGGTGGATACATGTGGGATTTGTCCCAAGCCTGAGGAACTCTTGCCAAGGGGGTACAAGTTACGGCCCTACCCAGAAAACAATAGATTTTGAGAGTGCAAATGTGAAGATGTTTGTGAAAACAAGGGAAAGCTTTGGGTGGACATTGGAAATTTGGCTTTCAGAGGGCAGAGAAGAGCCCTTGTGGCTGTTGGGATTTCTTACCCCAATGGAGTCATAGGATAGCACAGCACAGCAATTTTACTCACCAAATCCCCTCTGCAGAACCTGCTCCCAGCCCTGGTAAGGGTTAAGGCTTGTTTTCCTCCTGCCATGCCATTGGGCATGAGCCTTGGGAAATCAAAAGGGGAGTAGAAATAGCTGAGTCTTCCTTGAGAAACATCCAAGAGGAGCTAAATAAATATGGGGTTTCTTTTAAGTAAAGTTGGGATCAAGGAGTGAAGGAGATTAGGGCCAATAGGGAACTAGAAGGTAATACCTGGTCCTTTCAGGGATCACCAGTAGAAAGAGGTTTTCTCTGGAGAGAGAAAATGTCCACAGGAGCCTTTCCTGCAGTACAACAGGAGATGCAAGTAGGGAAGTGAGGTTTGGAGACATTTCTTTTATGCCTCCTTCTGCTCCCAACATCTCCACACTGCAGGAGAAAGGCATCAGGCCTGGAGATGTGGCCTTGATACCCTAGAGGACACTTAATCCATCTGTGCTCCACAGAGAAGTACCCCATGGAGGCACTTGAGCTGCCTTCAAGCTGCCTAAAAGGAACAAATACTGATCTGGTGCTGTCACAGTGTGACAGGACAAGGCAATGAGCCCAATCTTCAGGCAGCACAGTGGCATCCAGGGATGGTCAAATGAACAGTGAAACTTGTGGGTGCTCTCCCACCATCCTCTCACAGAATTTGGCCTTGACATCAGTGCCATTCCACCCATCCATTCCCCATGAGTGAGTGCTTCCTTGGGAAACACTGTAAAACACGAGTATGCAGGGGTGAGGAGAAGCTTTGTCCTGCCAGGATGGCTGTGCAAGACCTGATGGGAACCCATCAATCCACCCTGTCACCAGGGGTGCCAATTAACCAGAGTAAAGTGCTTTTGGGAGATAAGCAAAGCCAATCGTTGACCTTCTGAGGACTGAGCGATAGCAGGACAAGTCCTTAACTTGACAGCTGAGCAGGCAGCACATGACGTGTCCCTGTTGCTGGAGGCTTTCCCCAGAGGTTCCCTGTCTGCTTTTTAAGCCCGTGGTCCCGTATTTTGGTGGTGATTTTGTGAATTCTTTCAGAGAGGAAAAGGGCAGGTGTCATTTTCTCGGGATTGCCGTGTTTTTCCATCCCCAATCCCGCTGACCCATCTGCCAGAGCCCTGCCACGACTTCTGGCAGAGCAGATGTCCTGCAGGCTCCTCAAGAGTGACACGCAAGTGTGTCTGCCAGAGGACGTGTGCTGCCAGGGGTTTGTCCTTAAATGTGCTGCTGGTGACATCCCCTGCTCTGCTGGGAATGTATAAAACACCAGACTGCTGCAAAAATCAGCCCTCGGGGTGAATCACACCTCACTGTCCTGCTCAGAGTGTTCAGGCAGGCATGGTTTGCTCTGCAAACCCTCCAGGAGTTCCCTACCATGCTCTTCAGCTCTCTGGGGTCACACATGGCAGCAAAGGAAGGGAAAATCTTTCTCTGCATCCATTGTTGACAGGATAAACCATCCTGGAGGTATCTTGCCACAAACCCCAGGAACTTTCTAACAGGCAGGATAAAAAAGTCAGGATGGGGATACCTGAGGAATACCTGGGGAGGATGTGGTGTCTCCATCACCAGGATGAGCTGGTTCTGCCACGGGGCAGGAGGATGGAGGAGGAGACCTCTGGAGTGCTCCCAGACCCTCACATCTGTGCATGCAAAAGATGTGATGATGAAATGATTTTGCTGCTCCCTCAGGCTTCTCAGCCACAAATTCCCCTCATCAGATCCCACTTCTTCTATATGATTCTGGCAAGAAAACGCATACTTTGAAAAAAAATTAAAATAAAAAAAAAGAGAAAAGAAAAGAAAAACCCTGGGTTTGCTCTCCATAATGATACCAGATATCCTGCCAACAAAAATACAAACCCTGAAATGGATCTAGTTCTTTTCCCACATTTTTCTAAATATAAGGTCTGAATAGCAGCTCCAGCTCTCACTTGGAAGGAAAGCTGCAGCCCAGGGCTGGGGCTGAGCTCAGCAGGGGGATGATTGCCTCCAGCAGTGCCTCAGGATTGCATCCTGGATGGGGCTTTCCCGGGAAGCTGAGCTGCTCCATCGGGGCTCAAGCACGTGGGCAACCGTGTGGGGCCAGCCCAGGCTTCCAGCAGCACCTTTGGCTGCTTCCAAGCTGGAGGGAGACTTTTGTTGGGATAGCAAATGGAGCAAAAGCAGCCAGGAGCTGGGATCCTTGTCTGGGTGGACCTGTGGGGGTCCCAGTTACTGGGGTACCAGTCTTTGGTTTCTCTGGGTCTGGATTGAAGGCACTGGAGACAGTAATTCATGTTCTGACTCAGGTGTTAATTATTTCTTATCAGTAAAACAGTCTCAGCATTGTGAGTTCGCAGCTTTTCATTAGAAGGCACAAAATGGCCAACAATCTCTTGGTACAAGGTCTTTTAAGCCTAAACTATCCAATTAAGAGCTGACACCTGGATTATTTTCTCTTTTAACCCAATAACTGATCCCATAGAGCCTGCAATGTGGACTTTTCTGCCCAATAACAAAATGTTACCCAAAGCCATGGAGAAGGAGGAAGAAGAAGCATGAAGAAGAAACCCAGGACAATACCCTGTGCCCTCCATCCTGCTTCCGTCCACAACATACCAAAAATCCCAAAACCTCAATTTCTCACCCAGTGACCCAGTGACACACCTACGCTACTCTCCATAATCTATTTCACACTTATGTGGATTCCAGTCTACCTTGAAGTCCAGGAAACTTTCTCCATGAATGAGGGTCAAAGTGAGTGCTCCCCTGGGGGTCAGGGCACCCCAGAGCAGACAGAGAAATATTCCCAGTGCCCTGGGTTTCCACAGACTGGGGCACTGAAGGGATTTGCAGCCAGCTGAGCAGCCACTGCTGAACTCTGATCCCTCCTTGAGGTTCCCTACCTGGCCATATTTTGATCAGATCCCAAAGGTGCCAACCCACATCCTTATCAATTTTCTCCACAATATTAATGGATAATTCTAAATCAGCAGTGGAGAGATCAGTGTTACTGCCTACATTGGGTATTTCCAGTTTCCTTTCCCACTGCTTGGATTACAACAATTTAAAAAATAATAATTAAATAAATATAAATGAAATATTCAACCTTGAGATCAGAAGTGGGGTTTTTTTCCCATTTGTGCACATACAGTTCCCCTCCCTCAGGTCTTGCTATAGGGTTCAGGATGGAAACCACAAGGATTACAACCCAGTCTTGCACAGGTATCAGAAGAAAATAAAGGTCCTGGTGAGTTCAGCAGCAGCTGGGGCCAGTGCAAATCAGTGAATGCTGTATGAGGCCAGGGTATATTCTTTTTTGATTCTTTCAGCTCTCTCTGGATGCAGTGGAATTGCTTTTGCTCTGCCTGGGATATTCCAGGGCAGGGATATCACTCAGAGAAAGCACAGTTGAACCTGGGAGCATCACAGGCAAATTAAAGGCCAGGTGGGGAATCTGCTGAAATGAGCAGCCTTCTTAGTGGGTTGGGGTCACCATTAAAATCTGAATATTTGTGTCTTTTCACCTGGTTTGTCCCATGGGCTGCAAGGCTGGGTTTTCTTCCACTCACCATTTAATTATCAGATCCCTTTCAGGGTCTTTTCCAGGTCTTGGACTGCATTAGGTTCACAGGACCATCCACCACCTCCCCGTCAGGTTGTTCTCATGGAGTATTTTTGCTCCTTTCACTCTCTCTTTTGCCTCCTTTGGCAGGAGCAGGGGATGTGGGAGATGCCAATGGAAACACAGACCATACAACCCCAGCTTCTGGCCCTGGAGGAGAGGGAGGGGTGCTCTGAGGAAGCCTGAAGGAGTGATGCAGGTGGGAGTGACCAACACTGGGGACACTGCTGGACCGTCCCCTGAGCCAGTGCCTTCCTCAAGCCACACTCGTCAAACAAAGCATCTGGTAAAAGAAATTACCTTTTTTCCAAATGACCTTTTGGAAAAGATCACCATTTGGAAACTGCTCACTTTTTTTTTCTTTTATTTTTGTAATAAGGACATTGGAAAATGCTGATTTTTATTTTATTTTTCCCCCTTCATTTTCATTTTTTCCTCTCATTCTCTCTCTTTCTTTCCTTTTTTTTTTTTTTTTTTTTCTTTTCCATTTCCAAAGTCTGGATCCTCTGGTCCTCCCATTAAACAAAAATGTTCCTTTGAGTGGGAAGCTGCAGGGATGTGTCTGGGTGAAGCCTCCTAGGGATGTCTGGCCCTGAGCTTGGTGGGAATGGGCATTCATTCACTCAGAGCAGACTTTTTTTGTGTGGTAGTCTCTGAACAGTCCCGGGTATCTGCCTGCTCTGTTTCAAATGTAAGTCATTCAAAACATTCCCTGTGTTTTTCTGCTCATAAAACTGCTGAGGTACATCCTGCACAGTGAACAAATTACTCAGCTTTAAGCAGATATTTATGCTAATTATCCATGGGAAACTCTTTCTGCCATTGTAGTTTTTCATCTGCTGGCATAATATTCCAAAGGTTTTATGTGGCGTTAACTATCAGCAGTAAAATCCCCCAAAAGTAACATGAGAAGGAAGAATCTGCTCTGCATACATTTATTTTCTTTAAATGTTCTTGATTTGCTATCCATGAGATGAAAGTGTTTACACCCAGCACTCCCTCCCCACCACTGCAGCAGCCTCCTCTCCCTGCCTGCCTCTTGCTTCAGTTTATTTACTGAAGAATATTCATATTTTGTAAATCCCAGGTATTTATTCCCTTGATTATTTTGGCACGGTGCATTTTGAGGATGCTTGCTTTGTTTGAAGCAAATCTTTTTTCTGCCTTTGAAAAGCAGAGCACTAGTAAAAACAAAGGCAACAGCAATATTTGTTAATGTAAGTCCACGCTCCTAAAATATTTATTCTTTTTTCATATGAAGAAGATTAAATGCTTGCAAAATTCTACAGACACATGCACATATTTGACCCAGAAGGATGTCTCTTGGGATTTGTAACAGCAAATGTGTGTTGAACAAAACGTCTTGGCCCTGTACAAACTTACTTTGTGTTCTGAAAGCCAAAAACTTCATTTTAGCATGACCTTAGAAGAATAGTGATACTTTTAGTATTTCCTGGTATTTGGTGCAAGGAATGTTTTTATTTGAATGCAGATGTCATTTGGTTTACAGGAAGGATTTGGTAACATGTCCATGCCAGTACTGCACTTATCCCAAATTTCCTGCTATGGAGGAAGAACATATGTCAAAGCTCACTGTTTGTTAAATTGAAAAGATTCAGTACACCAGAAGCTTCTCTTCTAAACATTGTGACTTTGTGCAATTTACAGAATGTTCTATCTCCATTAAACAATAAACCCTTGACCCCTGGAGCTGGCTTTCAGGATCCTGCTATTTGAGAAGGTAGACATAATGGATGGCAATAATAAATGAAAAGTTCAAGAGGTTAAGAAAAACTGTTTAATTATTTCTCTAGAGCGTGGGCTGCAGAAGAATTGCATATCTGCCTTCTCTCCTGCAGGAACCCTGCAAGGAATGACTGTGGCAGTGCAGCTCAGGCAGGGGATAAAGCAGGTTGCTGGCCCTCAGCTGTGTTTATGAACAAACAGTCTCTGGATTCTCTTCCATCGCTGAACCTTTCAGCTTTCTGTGAGTTAACTCCCTGCCAGCAGCGAGCCTGTGCCAGCCCCACAAACCTCAGCATCTGTTTTGCAAGGCTCTTTTATTTGTTAGCATGTGAAAGCTATTGCTCATGTGTGCTTCCCAGCTGTGGTGTGCTTGGGCTTGGTATCTTTAAAGAAATCTTTGCTTTATTTGCTTGTTGAACCCAGAGACACACACAAAGCACAGAGTTCTCCCCTCCCTGCATGAGCCAGTAAAGCAACCTCTGCTGACAGGTCTCCCTTCCCTGCCTTTCCTCTATGCAAACCCAGGACAAACTTCATGACAAGAAAATCAGGAGGCTTTTCCTCCCTTCCCTTGAACAGGGGGCTCTCCTTTTTACACTCCTGTTTGGTTTCTGTCACAGCACTTGCTGCATCCAATTATCCCATTCTGTATCATGGGACCGAGAGCCCCGAGCTAAAATCATCATGCTCTAGTTATGCAAGTCACTGTACAAACAGCCAGCCAGGGAAAGGCTGCTCCAAAAACATCCACAGCAGGGCAGGGGGTGAGGGAGACACAGGGATCAGGAGTCAGCACATCCAAGCTCAAGCACATCCAAGACAGAGCCTCAGATAGGAGCCTGCTCAAGGTCTGGCCTGTGGCCACCTGCTGATGAACATTCCTTCTCTTGGACATGCAGCATCATGGAATGGTTTGGGTTAGAAGGGACCTTAAAGATCACCTAATTCTAACCCCCTGCCATGGGCAGGGACAACTTCCACTATCCCAGGTTGCTCCAAGCCTCATCCAACATGGCCTTGGACATTTCCAGGGATCCAGGGGCAGCCACAGCTGCTCTGGGCACCCTGTGCCAGGGCCTCCTCACCCTCACAGTCAGGAATTTTTTCTATGTCTTTTTCTGTGGCATCTCTTGGGAGGTCTTCCATGTCGCATGGAGTGTGGCAGGAGGAAGGTGTGGGTTGGGTGCAGTGATGTGGTCACCCAAGGAGGAGCTGGAGTGTCTCTGTCATTGGGACACAGCCCTGCCCTGCAATGGGATCACAGCTTGCCATGCAAGACTTGGTTACTGGCATGGCATAGTGGCAGGCTTGGCAGGGCTGCTTTAACTCTTTGGACTCAATGACCTTAAAGGTCCTTTTCCAACCCAAATGAATCTATGATCCATGTTTGGCCCCCTTTTTTATGTGTCTTGCATAGCTCAAGGCTTCCTCTGAGGGTGCTTTGGGAAAGGAAATTCATCATTTAATGCTGAGGCCAGCAGATGGAGCAGACCTTCCTTTGGGGTAAATTAGCTTGTCCATGTGACCTCCCAGACTCTAGATCAGTGTGTCAGCTAGAATGTTGGCCAAAGGCTTTTTATTAGTATTTTATGACAGATTTGGAAAGGGTTTTAATGGCTTTTCACACTCTCTTTCTCCATCTAATTGCCTTGATCTGCAGCTTATACCATCAGGGTCGTTTTCCCAAGATAGGCCTGATGTAAGAAGAATGGGTTGACTTTGTTCTTTCTAAATAACCCCCTTTAAATCAGCCTTCCCTCTCTGCCTACTGTGTGGGATATGAAAGCATCCCAAACAAAATCCCTCTGGTGTCCCCACAGCTCCGTCAGGAGGGTGGGAAAAGCGACATCACTTTGTGACCCTGGTGGGACCCTCTCTGTTTAAATAAACAGCCCAGGTTTCATGGAATGTTACACTCCATTGTGAGCCCTGGGACAATAACAGAGCAGGAACCATTCACGTGGCTCCTCTGGGATGGATCCACAGCACAAGGAGCATTGGGCACTGGTGGCTCATGCTGCAGTTGGATGGGACATGTCCCCAGCTGGCCACCAAAAGGGCTTCCCATGGCCGCCACCTGCAAAGCACCAAATAAAAATGCTTTGGGTGGAAGATTCTTCAGGCCCAAAGTAAGTTCTAAGCAAAGGTACACACTAACTTAATTTCCAAGGATAGATTTAAGGTTAAAGGGTCTAATGCTTATTGTTGCTAAGGAAATGGAGGGTGTCATCCCCAAAAAACGTGTTTGCAAGCACTCTCCTTTTGCACCCCTGAGGCTGTGATGCAGCCTTCTGCCCAGGTTTGGTTTCTTTCCACAAGAGAGATGATTCAGGTCCATCAGGCAAAGGAATAAAATTCCGCCAAGGCCTGCAGGTGATGAGAAAAAAAAAAAAAGTCAGAGAGTGGGAACACAATCTGTTTATGGGACATGGGAGCTCATCCTGGCAGAATCTCCAAAGCAGAGGGATTTCTCCTCTCTTTCCCAGTCCTGGAGTACGTGACATTTTCCTCACACTAGCTACTTCTACAATGAGAAAACCGTGGGATTTTGAGGTCAGTCTTCCTTGGTAAATTCCCCATCAGCTAATGACTAAAATAACGATTCCCCACCCTGTCCCCTCCCTTCCCCTCATGGGTGTGGTGGGAGAACAGTCTCATTTCCACTCAAGAAGGTGTAAGGAGGAGCTTTGGCTCCTGGTAAAAACTGTCCCCACTTGACCTGGCTGCCAGTGGTATCTGTTCCTTTGGCCCAGAGGTTCAAGGAGACCGAATGGGATCATGACCAGGTCCCTCCCTTGGATGCTGCTGGCCACACAACCTGGCAAGCCCGCGGCTGGGAAACCTTCACTGCATCCTTCTCTGGGCACACTGAGTGGCTCTTGGCTCCAGGCCACCGGGACAGCTCCACATCCAGCCGGAATCCCGGCAGCTCCTGTCCAACCACAGCACAGAGCAGGTTCTGGGCCACATTCAAACCACTCGCTGCAGCCCCAGTGAGAGATTTAGGCACTTGGACTTGCAAATGACCCTGGGTTTTTCCACCTTTCCCATATCGTTATTGCTCCTCTCTGGAGTGCCTTCATTTCCTTCATTTGAAGTACTTCCATTTTTCTGGAGCCAAATGTGACCATCTCATGTGAGGTTCCCCTTCTACCTGAACACAAAACCCCAGCCAAAAAACATTGTTCCTCATGGGAATGTCACCAACTGCAGGCTCTCTTGTCTCCAGGGTTCCTCAGGCAGCTTTCCTCTCACCACAGGCTGACAGGTACAAGCAAAACCAACACAGCAGCCAGAGAAAGCCCTGAAGTCACCAGTCCATCCTGAAAGAAAACAATGTGCAGCCTCCTCTCAGGAGATTTTGAGTTTACCTTCTTTTGGGGGAGGACACTCTGCAGCACGCATGGCTGAAGTGGGATGTGGAAAAATCCTAGGGTGGTTTTTTTTTGCTTTTTTTGCTCATAATTTGTCAGCAATGATGTCTCACTTCTTTGAATCCACCCTTCAGCCCAGCCAGGACAGGTACAGACCCACCATCATCTTGGCTTTCTCTTTTAGAGCCACCCGAGTAGAGCCACTGAGGGTCCCAGTTTCTCAGAACTATGTGACACCATATCTTGGCAATTTGGTGGTGAACCAAACCAACCATGATGGCAAATTTTCTGCTCCTGGTCCTTATTCAGAAGAGACTAGCACTGCTGGAGTCCCCCCCTCCCCTAGAAATGTCCCTCACCATGTTTGCACTGCAGCATCAGGAGGGAGTTCCTCATCTCTGCTAGAGGAGCAAGGGGAACCTCATACAAACCTCTCAGGGACACCCTGGCCAGGGGAAAGCCAATGAAAATAATGACTCACTTGACCCCTCACAAGACAGCCAGCACCCAGAAGTTTTCCACACAGTGTTAAAAACACCATGCACTGGCCTCAAATCGTGCTGGCCACGCCAGACTCCCACCTGTTTATGTGGAAAACTTTATGTACCCAAAGCATGAAGTTTTTCAGCATAATGTGTTGGGTGGATCAAGGTTTCCATGTGCTTCAGTGCTGTCAAAAAGCAGCGTCTCAGCCAACATGGGACGGTGCAAGGAGGGCACAGAAAGTTTGAGTTTTCAGGAACTCATTTGCAGCAGCTCCCTCATTCCTTAGGCACTCAGAGACCTCTCACCTCCTGCCCTTTAATGCACGGAGTGCAGACTGAAGGCATCTTAGAGGATGAAAGAAAAGCCCCTCTCCTGCACTGCTTTGCAGCTGTGCCCTGGGGGAGGGCCTGGACAGAGGTAAAACAACTGAAATTGGCAGGATGGTGAGTACAAAACGTGACAAAATAGAGAGTGGGCTTTGGTAAAACAGTGCAGGGCCTAAAAGCAGAAGAGCAGATGATAAGAAAGCCTTGTTTGGAAAGAAGCTGAGACTCCTGGGGTGTCCTGTGCAGGGCTGAGAGCTGGACTCAATGATCGTTGTGGGTCCCTTCCAAATCAGAATATTCTGTGATTCTGTGACTCTGCACAAAATATTTGTGGCAAAAGGTGAAGTGCAAACAATCCTCTCTCAGGAAAATTGCCTTTGTGCAGGAACAGTGTCAGGGTTAGTGCTGGCTGGCCTTAGTCTGGGATGAGGACTTGACTAAAGATCTGGGGAAGGTACCTGGACAAAGGCAACAGCACTCCCAGGTGCTCTGGAATCCATGAATGAGACATGGTGCAACCTCCCAGCCAGGTCCTGGGCAAAGGTGTTGCATGTTCTGATCCCAAAGCTCAGTCTTCTGTGCTGCTATTTGAACACTTGCCCCATGTTCCACCTCCTGAAAGGGTGGAGAACAGAGCATTTCCCCTTCAACCATGGAAATGCAACTGTTCATGCTGGGATGGACTTGGCAGGTTCAGAACTCAGGATCAGAACTGAAGTCCAACCATTTTGCTCAGGGCTTTTGTAGTCAGACCTAGAAAACCTCCAGTTTTTCACACTCCAATTTCCTGACTGGTATTAAGTCCCCTATGAACTTCCACTTCCCAGGCTGAACAAGATCTGATCCTTCTGCACCTCCCTGCAGAACCATCCAGCCCATCATGGTGGCCATCTGCTAAACTCAGCCCAGTTTATTGGCATTTTGCCTGTGCTGGGGACACAAACCTGGACACTGCATCCCAGACAAGATCTAATGGTCCCTGGGAAATGGGAATAATCACAACCTCTCATCTGCTTGCTGTGCTCCTGCTGCACATTTCTCACATGTCACAATTTGCCATGGGTGTCTCAGCAAGCGGTTAGAAAAGCTCCTGGTTGGAATAATTTCCAGTTGCAGAATGCAGTTGCATTTCTCAAACCCAAAGCAAGAAAACATCAAATAGTGATAATCAAAAGTGACATCGTTTCACTGAAAAATACACAGCCCAATTATTACAAATCCTGGCCATGATTTCTGTTGCTTCTTCCCTGGAGAAGCCACTCTGCCAAGGGCTGGGTGTCCTGGGGACAGTCCCACTGAGGCAATGCCATTCTCCCGTGCTGAGTTCTGCTCTTGGACACTGATGAGTTGAACTCTGAGTTGATCGAGGTCCCGGGACTGCAGCGGTGAGTGACAGCTTTGTTAAGCCGTGATTGATGACTCTGCTACCAAATTCTGATTAATGTTTCCTCCCAAAGCCTCCTTGCCCTCACAATATGCTGTCCATTAGCCCCTGCCAATATCTGCCTGGAATAACCTCCTGGCTGTGATGGGCGTTGTGTGATTATGGTTATCTAAACGTGTGAATAATTGGGAGGTTATGCCATATTACATGCTTCATCAAGTCCTCTATTCCAGTTTCAGGGAAACATTTGAAGTTCAACACTATGTCTCAATTATGCTTGAATTTCTGGCAAGGGGAAAAAAAAGTCCCATTAACGAAGCTGTCAAAAACACATTCTGCTTTAAATTTCCTGGGACAATTGGGCAATGAAACTTGCTCACTCAGTAAAGAGTTGCTTTCTCCTCACAGCATTTACAGGCTCTTGGATTTATTGGATTTCTTTCTTGTTTGAGCTCTGAAATGAGATCTTGATAAAAAAGAGTTGCACAGTAAATGAGTAAGCTCTGTAAACAATAAATTCTGTGATGAAACATTTATCTCCAGACAGTCTATATGGAAAGCAATGCTGCTCTGGTGGGATATGGAATGAGTTTGCACTGTGGTGATATTTGTAAATTATAAAAGAAATAAAATAGGTCTGATGTTGCTGGGACAATATTGTTACTGAAAGCAAGACTTTATTCTCACATGTGCTCTGGAGGGCATGGGTCTGGCCTGGGACTCTGCCCCAGGCAGCTTTGCACTTCAGGATTTTTATGGAGAACAAACCCATCAATATTCTGACAAATTCCTTTGAAATATCAGGAGCAAAGAGCAAAGTGCTATTGTAGAGTTACAGATGTCAGCATTGGACACTGTCACAGGCTCTCCAAGCAGAGCTGGGCTTCTAACTGGGAAGCCAGACCTCCAGCTGTTTGTTCTCCCAGTGCTCACATTCTGTGTGCTGCCAGGACAAGGGAGACTGGTACAGGCTGAGCTCAGTGCGGGCAGACACAGATCAAGACGTGGCTGGAGAAGTCCAAGAGGTGTTTGTGGAAAGGGAGGAGAATAGCAGTATCCATCCATCACCTCTTCAGCTTGTTCTGCCACTACTCCCAGTGACAGACTGGTTTGGGATTGGGAAGTCACCATTCAACTTGTTTCAGTAGAGGCAAGTGGAATCATCAGAATTTTTTTTTTTTCTCAAAGACAATATGAAGAATTTTTTCTCTGCACATTTTCTCCATGGAGTGGAGGCCATCTGCATCTTAGCTTCCTGCTGAGTTGTGATTGTGTGGAGAGGAAGGATTTGTGCTCCATCACAACAGGGACCAAGCAGGGTCTCTGCTGGTCATTCAGGGGCTGTACAAGGTAACACAGGGCAGTCAGGAGTGCCACAGCAGGGGTGAGGATTATGCCCTGAGCTTTACGCTGAGAAGCTGTGGATGTTCCTGGCTCTGGAGGGATGGCTGTGCAATAAGATCACCCGTGGGATGATGACAGAGCCAGTCCCACACCTTGGCTTGCCCCATGTGTCACTCATGGTGCCTGGATTGGTGTGACCAGGGACATCTCCTCACAGCTGGGGTTCCCTTGTGGTGGGAAAGCAGCTGGCAGGCTCAGTGACAAAGCTACACAACCATGAAATCACCTTTCACAGGGACAGTAGCCATGCAGATTGTAGCTTTTCTCCACCTTCCCTCCTCTTTGGGTCCTTCCCTTTCTCTCCCTGCTGCAAATCCCACAGGGAATATCCCCTCTCCAGCAAGAGGCCATGCTGAGCTCACAGTGCCTCTTGCCATGCTAAAATAGTGGGAAAGACAAGGCAGTGAAAGTCTGCAGGGAAATCTCAGCAAGGTGATTGCATGGAGACAGACCAAATGTGTTTATATTTCCCGAAATATTGCAAAATACATCCAGCCTTGGCCTACAGTGAAAGCACAAGCAGTAGAGGAATCTAAAGTGTGCAGATGCATTGCATACCAGCCTGGAAAAGTGACAGCAAGACAGGGCCAAAGCAGGCCAACCACACTCCCTTGGGAGTCTAGGAAATAAGTGAATCAAACAGGGCTTGGGGCCAAAACAGGCCAAAAAAAAAAGGATCCCTTTAGGAGTCCAGGAAATGAAATGAATCAAAGTGTGTTTGGGGCTGTTACAGGCCAACCACAATCCCTCTGGAGTCCAGAAAATGAGTTTAAGTATTGTCCAGGCCAAGACAGGCAATTAAGCTTCCCCCCAGAGGGACAAGTCAGTTGTGAACAGCAGAGAGCGGGGCCATTCTGCCCTGCCATGGTCAGGACCCAAGAGCACAGGTCAGCAGCCTCCTGCTTGCCCAGTTTCCCCTGGGAAGCCCCAGAGGCCCAGGATGCACATCTGGAGCTCCGGGATAGAGTCACCTCCTGGCCAGGACCATCCCTCCTTAAAGTCCCTTTGGCTTTCCCAGTCCCTTTAATCACAGAATCCCAGAATCACTGAGATTGGAAAAGACCTTCAGGATCAGAGAGTTCCAGGCTGTGACTGATTCCTACCTCATCACCAGCCCAGAGCACTGAGTGCCACATCCAGGCATTGCTTGGATACCTCCGGGGATGGAGACTCCATCACCTCCTTGGGCACCTCCTTCCAATGCTTAACAACACTTTCCATGAAAAAATCATTCCTCATGTCCAACCTGAACCTCCCTGGGACAACTTGAATCTGTTTCCCATTGTCCTGTCCCTGTTCCCTGGGAGCAGAGCCCGACCCCCCGGCTGTCCCCTCCTGTCAGGAGCTGTGCAGAGCCACAAGGGTCCCCTGACCCTCCTTTGCTCCAGGCTGAGCCCCTTCCCAGCTCCCTCAGGGATTCTCCAGCCCCTTCCCAGCTCCCTCAGCCTCTCCTGGTGCTCCAGACCCTTCCCCAGCTCCATTCCCTTCCCTGGACACTCTCCAGCCCCTCAATGTCCTTCCTGAACTGAGGAGGCCAGAACTGGGCCCAGCACGTGGTGGCCTCAGCAGTGCCCAGCACAGGGGACAGTCACTGTCCTGATCCTGCTGCCACACCATTCCTGATCCAGGCCAGGTGCCAGTGGCCTTCTTTCCCACCTGGGCACACACTGGGCTCACATTCAGCTGCTCCTCTGCAATCCCCCTGGGTTTCCCTGGAGGCCCAGCTGCATGTGCCCAAGTGAAGAGTTTTCCTGGCCTCTCTCTGCCCATGGAGGTCATGCCTGTGGCACTGCTGAATGTCCTCATGGACGTGTTTGCAGCAGCCTTGCCCGAATTCATGGTGGTGTTGGCCACGTTTGTGGCAAAGATGATTTGTGAACTTCAGAAAGGATCAGGAATAAATTTCTTCCACAGTTCTAGGCTGACAGGTGGGTCTGGGCCTACAAATGCGAGTCTGCATTTGGCAATCCCCACATGAGGATTTTTTAATTTCTTTTTGTTTTCTGGCAAATGGTCACAAACCATGGGGGCCTCAGCACCTTCTCCCCTGTCACTGCTGTCACTGAGGGGCCACAGAGAGAGCAGAACTGGTGACTGCTCCATTTTATCCCTTAAGCAATGGTGGCTAAATGGGGAATAAATCAGAGGAGGTACTGACAGTCCACAGTCAGGCCCGGGGATTTACTGCTGCAGGAGGTTTATTAATAGAGCTGTAGATGCTGCAGGCCTGTCTGTGATGGGCTGTGGGATAATTTAATGATCAGCAAAGACAGAAAGCTGAGATAAGGATAACTGGAGTGTCCACATTAGCAGTGTTCTCTCTCTGTGCTGGCTTAGCTCCCTCGGAAGGGGCAGCCAGAGATGAAGTAAATCATGGTGCCAGAGATGAAGTTAATCAGGTGTCCCTGTCCTGTGCCACTCCATTAAGGCAAATTGCTCTTTAGTTACTCACCAGCACCCACCTGAGGGTTGCAGGCAGTGAATTGTCCCCTCAGGCTGAAGAACAGGGAGGGACCATGGAGATCCATGAGGACAAACACCTCGGCATGGCCTCCAGAGGGACAGACAGCACCAGCACAGAGCTGCATCCCGGGAGGGTGGAGTGTAGAGGGACAAACACCACCAGCCAATATCTAAAATGGGATTTTTAAGTAAGTGACCCAGTCTTAATCTCCCCTGAAGGCCATAAACAGCTCAGGCAGTGTCATGAGGAGTCTACCACGAGATGCCTGTTGCTATCACTCATGGCACTTTCAGTTGACCTCCAGAGAAAAAACTGAGAACTCAAAGTTGGCATCACTCAGGTTTCTCTCAGCCTTTTAGATTTGGGTCAAATTGCTATTGAGCAGGGGAATTTCTGTTGTAGAAGGCAGAGATTGAGGCAGGAGCACAAGTGTCCACACTGTCTACAACCCAGTTTATTGGTGTGTCTTTTCCTGATGGACACGCTGAAAAAAAGTGCAAAAGTCATCTCCTTCCCTGTCTCTGTGATGCTGCAGTAAGTGAACTGTCCTGGAGCAACACAGCCAGTTAAAATAAATATCTGGAATTAAGCTGAATTTCCTGGATTAAAAATGCAAACCCAGTGACTGCAGCAAAATCACTGCAAATTCCTTCTTATTTGGTTTAGTGGTGGACACTTCCCAAAGTCTTCCTGGGCAAAGTCAAAAACCATGTGTGTCTTGTAATTAGATCTAAATGATTATGAAATTTTGGGAAATTGGTGTTTATGACACCTGCTGAGGTGAACTTCCTCCTCCTGCTGAGAGATGACAACGCAGGAAAAAGACCAAACCTAACTTGTCTGACCTCCCTCTGACCTACGACAAAATCACTCAAGACAATTTGCCTTGAAAAAGTGATGGTCTCCCAGTTTTTTGTTGAACTGAAAAAAAATCCCTTTCACTTCCAAGTACTAATTTTCATTATTTTCATCTTCTTTCAGGGGAAAATCCAGAGTTATTTTGAAACCACAGGTGATATGACCCATTAAAGCTGGGATTTAAGCATGGGTTTTATGCAGCAGATGGATAAACTATCAGTCACTCGCCTGTAGGTGGAAAAATCTTTGCTTAAGCCATTAACACTCCCCAGTGTAATACTACCTGTGTTCAGCAAAGGGAAATCTGTTTTCTTACTGTGATTTGATATTGGGAAATAACAGGAGGAGATAAGCTTTATAACAGCACTGGAAACGTGTCTGTGGTAAGAAATGAGCCACGCAGCAAAACCACCTTTGGCATGAGCCTGGCTCTTCCACAAAGGGCAAGACAGCCCTGGCATGGACTGCAGACAGAAGGGACAAGAGAAGAAGAGCATTCTGCCTCATCCTGTGGGCTCCCAACATCCCTCCTGCCTTGTGGAGGATGCCCCAACCAACGCAGGGCAGCGATAATGGAATTTGGGCTGCACTCTCACAGAGCACCCACAGGTGCTCTCCTGTATCGCTGAGGAGAGCTCTGCTCCACTCACAACTGCTGTCCTCAGCTGCTCCCGCTCATTTCCGCACACTCCGAGTGTCCAGATCCAAGAGGGGGATGGCTTCCAAGGCGAGGAAGCACAGATGTTGGGAAATCCAGGAAGGAGGCTCATCTAGAGTATTTAAATATGTGGCTGCTTGAGCGCATGGCTTCTCCGTGGAAACCTGTGCCTCTGACAGGCCCCATCCAACAGCCACTGGAGGCAGTGGAAAGGTGTCCCTGGAGTCAGGTGAGGTTAAGCTGCACTTGCAGAATCTGTTTTTTCTGCTCCTTTGAAATGCAGATACTTAAAAAGCCATTGCCCATCCATCCATCACAGGGCACTTGACTTCCACATTTCCCCCGAGTTTCTGGTTTTCCATGATCCAAACACGTGCCTGTTTCAATGCTACTGGCTGATCTCTCTGTTCCTTACTGGAAGGGATCTCTGTCTAGAAACTAAGAGAAGGCTGAAGGTTGTGTGTTTATATTAATTTTATTATACCTTTTTAAATTTGTGGTTCTGTGATGGCTCCTGAAGTCTCACATGTGGAATGCAAACAGCAAAAGTTTCCATTAATGATGATGATGATGAATTTGGCCAAGGTTTCAATCCTTCCTACTGTATGAAATCCAGTGTAACCCCATCCTAGATATTTTATATGCTAAGTGGTCATTGGGTATTTTCTATCTTATTCCCAAGAACTGTAGGGTTCATTTTTTCCTCCTCCATGCCCTGGGGAGGGACGGACACATCGCAACACCTTTATTGTCCCTTGCCTCTTGACACATCTGTAGCAAAGACTGCTGAGGCCTGGAACAGCTCCCCAGAGCACCAGGTACGGATGCAAAATATAATCCCATCCACAGATTTAAGAAGCTCCTTCTTCAAATTGAAGAGGAGCCTTTTGCAGGTCCCCACCAATGCTGGTTACTCCAACCCATCACTGAGCACAGTGGGTGTCTGGATCCCACAGGACTTCCAGGGCTTCACAGCTTAAGGAATAACCCAGCTCAGAGATGCCAATGCTCTGTGTGATTAAATTCTCTCACCAAGCACTGAGGAAGATGGATTTACACTAATGGACATCTTATTTCCTAAATGAGAGGGTACTCTCACATTCCTTTTCTTTCCTTTTTCTCTTTTGCTCTTTTTCAACCCTGAAGGCCAAATCCACAACAGACATAAGTCAGATGTGCAGAGCCCAGACCAGTTTGCCCCAGCTGAAGATCCTTCAGAGAGCTTAAGGATCTCTGCATCTCATTTATGCAGGTCCTCAAAGTTCCTGACCCAAGAATATTTTCCCAGCCCTTTTTTGTGGAAGCCAGGTGAACCCTGCCTTTGTTTTTGCAAGCAATCTGTCTCTACCACCCTTTTCTCTGATGCCACAAGTTGTTTATAAGGTGGCTCTAGAGAGCACCCTGACTCCCATCTCAGTGTGACTTACATGCTGTGTCTTTTGGTGGCTGTTCCTGAAACAGTCTGCAAGTGTGAAGTCTTTTCTCTTTTTCCCCACTTTCCTCTTTTCTTCCTCTGCTCCTGTTTTCAATCATGGACTGCCCAGGCAGCGTAGTGGTCAGGCTTAAAGACTTGCTAGAACTGGATTCAAGATTTATGAGAACTAGATGTAACCAGGCCTCTCCCAGAGGTTTGGGAAGAACAGCTGGAGTCTGGCACTTTCCATCATGACAAGGACTATTAAAAACTAAGAGTTGAACTGCAAAAAGCAAGGAAGAAAGGGGGGGGGGGGGGGGGAGGAGAAATGTTTAGGCTTAAAATGCAAAACAAGCGCCTGCAGTATCCAGTCCGTCTGCACAGGGGCCAATTCTGACAGCAAACGCCTTTCGCAGCTGCCGAGGCTCGGGCTTATTTTAGAAAGCACTTTAGAAACAAGAGGTTAAAAGAAGAGAGGGAGGGAGGGAGGGGCTGGGAGGCCGGGAGCTGTCTGTGTGCAACCCCGGGATGCAGAGCCCGGGCTGGCGGAGCGGGTCACATCCTGCGCTGTCTGGAGCCCGTTCCGGCCGGGCCACCCCACCCAGGGCTGAGGTAATGGCCCGGCCGGCTGTGTTTGTGGAGATCGCCAGGGCGTGCGTGTGTCCGGCCATCCCAACTGTGTCCGGCCATCCCCAGCCAGGATGGCAAAGCTCCTCCACAGCAAAGAGGGAGGGGATGTCGGCCGTGCAGGGAAATTTGAAGGCTCTGAGCTCCTCCCTCCACGCTGCGTGTCTGATGCCTCAGGTTTTAGATTTTATATTTTTCAGGTTCTGTGCTGCACTAGTGTGTGGGTCTGGGCTTCATATCAGGGGATGGTGAGCTCTGTGCACAGAGCAGGGAGACAAAACAATTCCTTCTTTATTTGGGGACCAAGGACAAATGATCCAGATCTCAGGTCCAAGAGCACAAACAACATGGAATGAAGAGAGAAAAACAAGAAGGATGGGACTGCATGGGTGAAGCTGCAATTGGACAATTAACTGCAATATGCTAATGGACCAAAACTTATAAAAGGGAGAGACCCCGTGAGCACATGTCAATTTTGTGACCATTTTGGTTCATCTTGGGGTAGCCCTTGCTGGGCTCTTGTGCTGCCCAAGGTGGATCCATTGAAGCCTTCTAAAAAATCCCTACTTTATTCTTTACCTTTGTCTAGTCTCTGTTCTAGGTCAGCCTTCACAAGGCATCATGTCCTTGGCATTCCCACCCAGTGCTTGCCTTCTATGCTCTCTCTGTAGGACCATCTCAATGCACAACCTGATCCAAGGACTGCCCAGGTGTCACCCCCAGCTGGGTTTGGGGTCTCATGGGCCTTCAGCTGCTCTCACCTGGCTGCCACCACCAGCAGGATGGGGGGAAATGGTGTCACTGCTGAAAAACTGGGAGGAAACCACTGGTATTTCTCCTGGGCAGGTGGTTTGTGCCTTCATTGATGGAAAGATGGGGGATGTGCCAGCACAGTCAGGCTGATCATGGTAATTATTCATTTTCTAACCATGTGACTGTTTCAGATCTGAACTCTCCACTGGCTGAGGTGTTGCTGTTGATTCAGAAGGGATCCCACACTCCTGACTCCTGTGTCTCACTTAAATACCTACAGTTCTGTGGGATGGCTCCATCCCAGGATGCCAGCAAACAAGGCAAGTTGGATTTACCTACACTTTTTATCTGCCTTTGGTCAAGGCTGTTCCATGCTGTTAAATAATATGTTTCCAATTCACAAGTAGAAGAAACAACCTCTCTTTACCTGCTTTGCTTGTGCCCCACAGTTTTATCAGACAGCCACCAACAGGGTGACATCCCCATGTGGCCAGGATTAGGGGGTCTGTGCCTTCTTTTTCTCTGGGGATTTTGTCCCCCATTTCAATGGGAATTCTGACTAGGGAAAAAGCCACCTTCATCCATTGGCTTTGCCTCATGCCAAATGGTTTTCAAAGCTCTCTGTTAGTCCCAGACAGAAGCCATAAACACCCAAAATACTTCACAGGCTGACCCTGGCATCTGTCTGGGTGTCCACACCATGGGTGGTGCATCCCTCTCTCTTGTCCTGCAGTGCTAATTGAGGTCCCACACCATCTCCTTTTTCCTAAAACACAGGTACCATGAAGCCCTTGAAATTCGGGGGCTCCTGTTTAAGCAAAAATAAACGACCCATAAATCACCAACTCCCAACACCATATTAAAAAATTGGGATAGCTGCACAGAACACAGCCTTAAGCAGGGGCTGGATGGCAAAAGAAAGGGAATTGAGCCTTCAAGTGCCAAATAAATTAAAAAGCCAAATAAAACTGCCACTCTCTAATGAGCGGCAAGACTGGCTCCCAGCTGGTCTTTGGATGGAGCCAGGTTGCCTCGGGAATGTCTGGTGGATCTTCTGTGCACAAAGGCACCCATTGGACCCATCAAATGTCCAGACATGGTGGTGGCACAAGCCAGGCCTCCTCAGGGATGGCAGCATAGTTGGAAGTTATTTGGGATCCACATCTGGCAGCACAGCGTAGTCCAAGAATAGGCTTCTCCTAAAATCAAGCTGAACTTCTTTCAGTAGCTCTACCCAGAAGGGTATTTCTGGTGCAAACCACTTTATCACCTCTCCAGGTGAAGCTAATAAAAATTAAAAATATCAGTTTAAAATTTTAATTTCCATTCCCTGCCTTTGGCTGCTCCCATCATTGCAGAGCTGGCCCCAGGGACTGTGAGACTGTGACAGCATCTTCCAAACCAGGAAGATAAAAATACACATATCCGTATTTCTGAAATATACCTTTTCCTTTAAGAAATATCCCTGGTCTTGAAGATTCTGAGATATCATTTCAACACAGCTCTTCATAGGATGTAGAATAAGGCACAGGCTGGCAAACAGTGGGAACATAATTAGGATGAACTTTTCCCTAAAAATGTTTGCTTCTGGTTGTTTTCAAATTTTTTTTTATTTTCTTCTCTCTTAATGTTAAAAAATCAGCATCTTTCCTTCAATTTTTCATTGTTTCATAGCAACTGAACAGTTTTGATCACACACAGCTTGGGTAAGGAGATAGGAGGTGATTTGGGAAACACAACATTCCAAAAGGGTGACCCTTTTCTGCTCTAGGTTTTCAGCTTGGGCAAATCTCTTGGGTAAAATCACAGCCAACACCAGCCCCAACTGCCCCATAAAGCTTCAACAACCTGGCAACAACCTCCCATTAGAAACCTCATTGTTTTTATTATTTCTCCTGCTCTTTGGGGCTGCCCTCTGTGTGAGACGGAGCAGAGAGAAGGTCTCACAGAGCTCATAACACCTGCAGGAGGGTGGGCACAGGTGTGTTCCTGCTCCACACTTGTTCTTGCTCCCTGGGAGACACAACAGGCAGAGTTTGGCCCCATGGAATCTCACAGGAGTGGGATGTTATGGTACCAGGACTGCAGGCTCATAGCCCTGCCAAGACACAATAACAAAGAGCTGTTTCATGGTGGAGGAATATGAGGAGCACATGTTTGGTCAAGCTGGTGGGCAACGTTGTTCCTTCACCTCCCAAGGCTGGCTGGGCTCTGGAATGTCCATAAAAACACCCCCCACTTCCTCCCCTTGCTGCAGGGGCAAGAGAAAACCTTGATTTCATCCCATGCAATTAAAACAAACGGTTGCCACATGTAAATATTTGTGTTGTTACCCATCTCGATTCATCTCTGGGGCTCCAAAAAACAAACAGCAAAACACAGCCCTGGCCATTAGAGCAGGGCCTGGGATGTGCAGCAACCAAGCCAGCAAGGCCAGGAGGGCAAGAGGAGCCTAGGATGGGATTTTTGCTGGATTTTGGATCAACACAGTGCTCATGGAATGGTGCTGGTCCTGCCCTTGGGGGTGTCCCTGTGAGAATACCCTTTTCCCACAGCCTTCCCAGCTTTCCTGAGCATGATGTCAAAGGGACTGTCACACATGTCCATGGAAAATTCATGCTCCAGAGGTGGAAAACCCATGTTTGGTCTCTGAAACATCCTCCCTGGTGATGTATGCAGAAAAGACCTGGTCCTCAGCGCATGTCTGCCACCAGCAGTGGATAATGATCCCTGTGGGTCCCTTCCAGTTCAGGGGATTCTGTGATTCTGTACAGGACAAATCCCTCACCCCTTATCAGCACCAAATGATTTTAATGCAGTTTGTACCCACAGGATTGGATCCAAAAAGGGGGAAAACAGAGCTAAACCCAGCTCTGGTAGCTTGTGCCTGTAACCCGTGTGACACCTATGCATGAGCTTGTGCATCCTCCAGGTTTGGTTCAGCTCAGCACAAATATTACAAAATCAGGCCTTTGCCATGTTTGTCTCCAGGGTTCTGCCTTCTGGCATTTAGGAGTGAGGTGGATAATTATGCAGCATTTTTCTTTCCCTTGAGAAAAGACACAAAACCTGGATCGTTTCTGGCTTTCCTTGGTGTCTGTCCAAGCAGAAGTTAAAGCTCTCACAGCAATTTCTAAAATCCCCTTTCAGATAACACAGCAGCCGGGTTTCAAGGTTATTCTCAAGGGTGTAATAGCAGTATTTCTTCTTTACTGCAACACCATGATCTTGTGCATGAAGTTTCAAGAAGCTTTAGGACAACTTTAAGACTGGAAAGTGTTTTGTCAAAAAAAAAAAAAAGAAAAGAAAAAAATTCAAACCACCCTGTTAATTCCAGTCTGCCTTTCTTTGTGCTGTTTTGAATAAGTTAGAAAGCAAACTGGGAAAATTTAATTTACACCAGGAAAAAAAAAGAACACTGCATTCAAGAGAAAAAGAAAATGTACACTGATACTGTTCCACTTCAACAATTATTTGTAGCATATCCTATATATATGTATGGGGTATATATACACATATTTATATATATAAATGTTTTTCCCCTTGGGGTTTTCCTTTTAAAGATTTTTGCCTTTTCACATGTGAACTGTAAACAGACTGACAGATGGAATTCTTTTGTATAAACTGTTTCAGATACACTATTCTTCCATGCCTATGTCAGTTGTTTACAGTATCAAAAAGCCACAGATACGCCTAAAAGTAAGGAAAGTTGGAATTTCTGCCAAACATTTGGATACCATCCATCCTCGGAGGCTGTACCCTCAGTGCACTGGGTGGTGCTGAAGAACTTCTCACTTAGAGGCTTCTTCTCAAAATGTGTGTCAGCAGGAGGCTGGGGATCTTCAAAGCAAGGGCTGGGGAGGGAAGAGGGGGCACTTTTGTGGGTCCCCGAATTTGCTGCTGCCAACATCTACACTTGTTAATGAGCATCTAATGGGCTGGTGGCTGCTGGGCTGGTGCTGGGAACATCTGGAGCTCTCCATGTGGGTGGTGCATGGTTCCCATGGCACTTTTCTTCTTATTATTCTTCTTTTTTTTTCTATTTTTAATGTGTTTTCCTTCCTTGTTTTTGTGCTCTGAGTGCCAGGTGAAGAGTCTGACCAGTGTAACCAGCACAGACTGGTACTCATGAAGTATGGCTGTGTGACTTTTTATCAGCCTAGTTTGGGCATTTGAAGTGTGAAAAAAGCCCTGAGGCTTTGGACAGTCTTCCCAAGAAGTCTTCTTCCTGATTTAAGCTGCCTCAGCCACCAAAATTCCCAATGCTGTCTCAGGAACAGCTGTTCTGGGTGCTCCCCTGCCCCATGGAAAAGCCACGTAGACAAAACTTTTGTTTCCTGTGAACTCCATCTCTGGCACTTGCCCTTCACCTGTATGGTCTTCAATCTTTGAAAACTTCTCCAAATGCTTTGTGCTGCTTTTTTTCCTCCCCAAACTATGCCACATGGAAGAAGGGAAATGGCCACACATCCCCAGCACCACCAGAGCCTGGGCTGTGGTGCACCAGAGTTAAACACCCTGAAAAGTCCAGTCATGGCCCACCAGGAAAACCACTGTGCCTTTGAGTCTGAGGGTCTGGGAGACCCTGAAAAGTCCTATCAGCTTTCAAATCCTCTCCCAACACTATAAAAAGGAGTCTCCATCACAGAGAGGAAGATTTTGTGAGATTCTGAGTTTAGGGAAATTAGAGAAAAGGGCCTCTGGATGCCAGCATGTACAACTCGTCCCCATAAAGCTCCCCAGGGATTGTCTCAGGGGCTGACCCCCTTCCTTCCCAGAAGGTGTGGTTTGGCAAAGATTTGGGGTTTGTTCACCAGGACATTTATTCATCCAAATTTGGAGCTCAAAAAGGTACCAGCACTGAATGCTTGGAGAAAAATCTTCACAAGAAAACCAACAACAAACAAACCAAAGAAAACAACTTCCAACTGGCCAGCACACCCCACTCCCATGTTTGCCATCAGAAGTTGTTCTACATCAAATCAAGCCCATAATCTCCACTGGATGGAGATCACTCCGGAGTTTGTCTGCACGAACACCAGGGATCTCTGGCTGGGGAGTTTGGATCCAGCTCTGTCCTTTTCCTGGCTGGAATGCCAAAGCTTGTGGGCACCAGCACAGACTGTCAGCTCAACAGCTGCCCAGGCATGGCTGGATGTGCAGCTTGGTCTGCCTGGACAGCCAGGAAATCTGCCCTCATTTACTGCAAATGCTTCACAGGTTCATAACCCTCTGAAAGCTACTTCATGTCACCTTATCCACACAGAGCCATGTTTCCACATTCCCAATGGAAATAACACATTGCAATGGTGGAGATGTGGTGGCAGGAAATAAGGATGGGATCTAGAAATGCATGGAAAATTCAAGAACAAACCTAAGAAGTTGTTTAGGCTCCCATCCTACAAGGAACCAGGTGTCTCCAGGCTCCCTCTGCACCACAAATGCTTCAGCTCTGTATGATCTATTTCAAAGCCTGGATCTACCCTCCTTTGCCAATCCTGGGAGTCCACCTGACCTGTCTCAAAGATTGACACCTGTGGACTGTAAGCAGGATGGCTGGATGCATCCTGAAGCATTCCTAGATCACTGCTGTGCCACCTTGGTAAGAGAAACTGGGCGAGGCTGACTGCAGAGAGGGGAACTCAGAGGATGGGAAGGGAGAAAAGAAGCTCAATAAGCAGGTGGGAAAAATATATTAATGAATCTGTGTTTTGCTGGAATGTGGAAGAGAGACATGACTGTGCCAAGAGAAAACTGGACTCTGGAGATGAGCAAGGACCTCATAAGGTTGTCCCTTAAAGCCTTCAACCCACACTGCCACAGGTTGCTCAGAGAATCTATGGTTTCCTTATCCCTGGCAGTGTCCAAGGCCAGGATGGACGGGACTTGGAGCATCCTGGGATAGTGGAAGGTGTCCCTGCCATGGCAGGAGGTTGGAATGAAATGATCTTTAAGGTTCCTTCTAACACAAACCATTCATGTTGCACACCCTGTGTGTCTGAAGTGTTCCTTTGCAACGCTGTGCAGTGTTTGAACCTTTGGCACTTGCAGGTGGCCACATCAGCAGGTCCTGTCCCTCTGTCCCTCCTCCTCTGCTCGCTGCTGGTGCTGCTGTGCAGCAGAGAGCTCAGAGAACATGCACAGCCCAGCATCCTCCCAGAATACAGCTGGGATGAGAGGGATGGACTGGGATCAGAGGGGAAGGACGAGGCCATTGCAGGAACTCCAGTTGTACAAACAACCCCTTTGGAAGCTGTAGCTCTGAGATGGAGAACACCAACGTGAGGGTGCGTGACACTTCCAGCTCTCCCTGCAGCACTCAGCTCCTTTTCCAGGCCAGCACAGGATCCTCTTGCTCCAGAGGAATTGGGCTGCTCTTCTCTGAGCCTGGAGCTGCTGTTCCTGAGGTCTGTGTAGCCATGGTGAGCTCTGTGCTCATGTAAACATTGCACAACCATGAGCCCCCGCTGTCTGAGGGCAGCAGAAGCACCACTGGGCTCCTCCTCTTTGGATTGCTCTTCCTGGGGGAGGGCAGCACTTTGTGGAGTCATGGCAGCAGCCCCCAGAGCTGCTGGTGAGCCCGTGGCACGCTCTGAGTTACGCTCACATTGCTCAGAGGATGGGTCACATTTTTGGGAATCCGCCCTGACCTCCTCTGGTGATGATCTGCCTTCCTGAGGATGGAGACATGGAACAAATTCTTGCCCAGACTTGAGGAACTTTACGACACCGAGTGATGAAAAAGCTCCCAGATCCTTGCCTGGTGGACACCCCTCCAGGAGGTGGGATGGGGACAAGGCCATGGTGTGAGCAGCACATGCTGGAGGAAACGGGGCACAAAGCTGGAGGAGAAAGTGCTCTGGATCTCCCCCATCACTTCTGGAGCTCTGCCTCATGGGGACAGCTGGACCATCTCCAGAACAAATCCTTGCTGTGCTCCTTGCCTCGGGGCAACAGGGTTGGCAGGTAAGACCCCAGCCTAGTCTGTGATGGGGAGGAACCCGTGGAGATGTTTTCTGCACAAACCCACCTCCTCTGCTTGGAGAAAGGTGCCATCCTTTCCTGTAGCTGAATTTAAGACAGACTGGCTGATGGTTCCCTGAACTGTTTTGCCACCTGCAAATACTGAGTTATTAATTTGCACACTGGAATGTTCTTTGGAATTTCAGGTTTGGAAATGCAGGAAGAAAAGGCTGCACATGGGCAGCTTCAGCCCTTCCCAAGGACCTGCTGGCTGAGCTGGCGGGAAACTTCAGCTTCTCAAACGAGACAAAGCAAGGTGAAAACCAATTTATTTGTGCACCTCCATCCCCAGCAGCTCCTGGGAGGAGAGAGGGAGCTGCAGGAAGGGCTGGCTGGGTCGAGAGGAGCAGAGCATGGTGCTGACGGACAAATCCTTCCCACACACTGGGCACTGCAGACCTGGCACAGCTCTGGAGGAGGTGGAACAGTGTGAGACACCCTGTGAGGCTCTGCCAGTGCAGGCTGGGAGTGCTCTGTGTGAAACAGGAGCACCATGCACAGACCTTCCACGCCTATTGCAAACAGATTTTTCCTTGACACACAAGTGCAGAAGATTCCTCTGGAATGAGAGCCCTGACCAAGGCTGGGCGGCAGAGAAGGGTTTCCAGCTTCTTGCAGAGAGGAAGGAAATCCACCCGTGGGACAGACGATATTGTCTTTTGTTTGACTCTGCAACGCTGATTAATGAATGCTCTTTTTGATTTCACAAGAATTTCTGGGGTTTGTAAACTTTCTTCAGAGATTTTTCTGGGAAAAATAGAAACCGTGCTCGGGGTTCTCCTTCTGCAAACAAACCATTCAACATTTTCATGCAAATCAAAATTTTCCACAGATAGTAATGGGGATTTCTCAACCAGTGCCTTCATAAACATGGAAGGCACTGCATTATAATTTAGATAAAATTTGTCTTTCAGCAGCAAGAACTCAGGGCAGAGCCCTCTTCTGATGGACCTTGTGTAGCAAGACACAATGTTTCTCTGAGGCCTTCAGAACAGAAAAGACAAAGGGCAAGAGAAAAAAGAAAAATACTAAAAATATTCTTTAGCAGATGGGGCACTGAGGTGGCAAAAGATGAAGTGATTTGTTTGACGTCAGGATCATGGGAACATTAAGCCAAAAAGAGGAACTAAATCCATCCCTCTTGGAAGGCTCAGCACATATCTTTAACCACAGACCATCCTTTCCCTCTGGTGCTGCTGACTTTTGGCTGAATCTTTGCTCTTCATTTGGGGATGGCACTTGGTGCAGGATTATTTGCTGAGGATCAGGCCCCTTATTGGAGTGGGTTTTGGCTGATTCATCCAGCTCATCACCTGGCACATGGGCATAATGCATGATGCCTTCTTTTCCTATCAATCCCTCCTGGAGAGACCCAGAGTCTTGATGAAATTTTTCTCTATGTCACTGTAGGCAATGCTGGCAGATATCTTAGGCTTGGCCACTGATACAATAATAATAATAATATTAAGGATAAAAACAACACTGCCGAAATCAGACCTGGATCTCAGAGGCTTTCCTTGGATGCCTGGGACCTGCACCCAGGATTGGACAGATCCTGCAATGGATCAGAGCATCCCTGATGAGACAGAAGGAGAACAAGGAGTTTATCCATCATCTGGTAGCTGGGGAAGACATTTGGGCTTGGTTTCCTCCCACCTGGCATGCTGCTGGAACACTGGCAGCACTCCTTTGACCATAATGGAAAGCATGTCCAACACATGGCCAAAATCTGGAGATTTCCCCTCACTTTGCTTCCTGTGGCAGCACAAATCACAGGGTGGCCAAGGCAGCTGACCCTGCTCTTTGTCCTCCTGCATTTCTTGCAGCTGCTGGACAAGGTCTGAGGGCAAATGCACGGCCTGGCGATGGGGACAAGCCCCTTGCAGTGACCCCAGGAGGAAGGGACGCTTCCGGGAGGGACGGGTTGGGAGGCAGGGTGGCAGTGGGGCACTTTGCCGAGCCCTGCTGGGCCTGGCGTGCGGAGCGGGCTGGGATTAGGGCTGGAACTCGCAGCATTTGGGCCATTGTGCAATGCTGGGCAGCTGGAGGGTTTCACTTTTCAGAGGGGAAAAGAAAATATGAAAAACTAGAACCAGAAAACTCTTTTCTTCCCTCCTTTTTTTTTTTTTTTTTTTTTTTGGACCTATCCAGAGCTTTCCACAATGCTGGTGATTTAAACCAGGCCTGGAATATGAATGCAACTCTAATATTTCTACCTTCCTGAGTTACATTGATGAGTCAAGGAGCTGGCTGAGGCTGAAATGCAGCAATGTATATGCACAGGCTATGGATGAAACCTCCTCTTACATGGACACCTTGTCAGCCAGGGCCGGATCCAGGAGGTTAATAACGTTCTGTCCTTCATGGGAATGAGAATATGAATTTAATTTAAAATCTAGACATGCCTTCAGCTCTGGAACAGAGAACACAAAGCTAATTTCACCAACAGGCAGAAGGAGATGGAAGCAGGGCACATCCTGAGCTCTGCATCCAGGCTGAGTGTGGCCTGGGAGATGATTTGTGGGACAATTGAGCCCAAAGGTGTAAGGAAGCAAAGCCATTTTGGGGAGAGGACTGAGGGGCTGAGAAGGGGAGCAGGTGCCTGGGGTGCAGGTGAAGCACTCAATGCCAGCATCCCTCACTGTCGGGACTTGGAGGCAGCAGCAGGGAGAGCTGCAGGTGACTCTTCAAAGGAGCAAGGGGACAGAGGTGGCCTCAGTGTCAAACCAAAGCAGGGAGCAGAGAAGTCCCAAAGGCAAATGCCTGGCTGGTGCTGGGAGCAGGAACTGGGCTTTGCTCTCTGCAGCCCAGCCAGAAACCCTTAAAACGGCCTCCTCTCCCATTTCATCCCTCATCCACATCCTCAGCCTTCTCACAGCCTCCCCCCCTCCATCCCCCATGCCAAATAAATCTCCTTAGAGTTTAAATAAATGCTGTAGTGTCCTAAAAGTCTTGCAGCCTTGGAGAGAGGGGAAAAATAAAAGAAAGAAAAGGTATTAAACCTGAAAGAGAAATAGTAGATGTGCACCTTCTTCCCTTTGGTCTCTCTGAAGGCTATTAAATGATGCAGGGCGACTGTGGACAGGTACATGCAAATAATAGGATCAAGGCAGCAGTACAAAGGTTTGTCTCCCAGTCTTAATGCAGGTGTGGGAGACACAAACCAGGTGGCTAAAAGGCTCCTTTGTTTGAAGCTGTCAGGAGGAGAAGCTGATAATCTCATGCCTCATCCCTAAACTCTCTTTCAGCCGTGTCAAGGCATCTCCTCACATCAGGAAGTCTGCAATGACATGGCTATGTGCTAAGCTCAGTTAATGTGGTCCGAGGTTTAAACACTTCAGGTTAAAAGTGGATAATTGGTGGTAGTGGATTTTAAAAGCTCACACAGGTGCCTTTGAAAAGAGGTCAGGAGTCAAGTGCATCTCTCCTATGAGAAATGGTGAGCCTTTCCTAAGGAGATCAAAATTCTTCCACGGAGAGCCCCAGGGCCTTGTAGGAACTGTTATTAATTTAGTCCTGTATGTTCCAAATAATGGAAAAACGATACCACATGTGTACAACTCCGGGGAACCGGGGCACGTTCTCTCTGGATAGATAAACTTTCACCTGGCACTGCTGCATTGTTAATTAAGTAATCCCCTCTCAGCCCGAGCAGGAGCAGCACGGGAGCTGCCATCCCTGGGGGTCCTTGCCAAGTGAGGATGGGGACAGCACGACCTCAGCTCGGATGGTACCCTTGGGGGTGAGGACAGAGCCCTACAAGCACTTCCCGGGGGGTTGTGATGTGTCCCAGCCAGGTTTTCCAAGGAATTCGGGCACCCTGGCCGCGGTTCTGCCGGCAAAGCCACCCCCGCAGGTACCCAAGCAAAGCGCACCTTTACAAGACAACTGCTCTCCCCCGGCGCGGTGCTATTTTCTCAAATTGCGCTTAATGAAGGCAAAGCTGGAGGAAATTAACATCCAATTATTTTCTTAGGGTGGATTTCTTTGTGCCGGCCGCGGGACACGGACCTGCCCAAACTCGCAGCACATGAAAGCGGCTCCTGCCCGCGGCAGGATCGGGTTGCAAAGGCACCGAGCTCTCCCCGGAGGAGCCCTGCACCTGCCCGGGGTTTAACAGGGATGGGAGTGGAGAAAACGCAGCGGATCAGGGCCAGGAGAAGCTGGTTTTCCCCCCTCTTCACCATGTGCTCGAGTTTGCGGTCTGAGCATCCAAGATGACAAGCGCCAATAAAGAAAACAGCATCGTTATCACCCGAATTTGCATTAAAAGTGCGGTTTGGTTTCTGTTTGAGAGTGGTGGCTGTTACCAGCTCCTAATTCTGCTGCCTCAGATACCTCCAATTTCACAGTGCCAGCAGCTCCTTTGACTTTGGGACCTTATTCTTTGCCATTTCTGGGGAATGCAGCCCAAATACACTCAGAGGTGTCACATCAAAACAAGCTTATTCCAATTATGAGAGAACACAGGAGTCTGCTCCTTGAAAATATTCAGATGAATTTGTTGA
Organism: Melospiza melodia melodia; assembly: GCF_035770615.1. Taxonomy (NCBI): domain Eukaryota; kingdom Metazoa; phylum Chordata; class Aves; order Passeriformes; family Passerellidae; genus Melospiza; species Melospiza melodia. Next base: position 3,043,341 of record NC_086199.1, on the reverse strand, counting down.
TATATTCTGAATGGGTCGATAGAGCATATTTAGTGAAAAGGCTCCTCCCCAGTCCTGCTGGCTGGATTCTTTGAGAGCAGATGCTCATTTTACCAGTTGTTCAAGTAAAATAGCTGTTTCTGTCCTCCTTACATATTTTTCTCTTTTTTTTTTTGTAACTGGAGACAATTTGGGAAATATTGCCACTGGTGAAAACATGTTATGTATTTATTGTTATTATTATTATTTGCTATAAAGTTGTGTGACGGTAGGAAGTCAGAGGGTCTGAACTGGCACAAAGCAAAAATATGGTCCCTGCTCCAAAAGCTTTAAATTATCCCAACTCCCCAAACATTGAGTCATGACTCAGAGTTCATCCATTTCATTTTAATTTTATATGGCATAGAAACTGAACATTGTAGGGGAAAACTGAACATTTGCAGGGGAAAAAAAAACCCAAATGAAGCCTTGACCTTTGTTGCACAGTCCATGGGAATTATGCAAACATTTCTTTAGGATTCATTTTTTTTTTACCTGAGAAGCAATGAAACCAACACTTTAGTAGAATGGTTTGGGTTGAAAGAGATATTAAAGATAATCTTATTTCAACTCCCTGCCATGGCAGGGACAACTTCCACTATCCCAGATTGCTCCAAGCTCCATCCAGTCTGGCCTGGAATATTCCAGAGATGAAGCAGCCACAGCTTCTCTGGGCACCCTGTGCCAGGACCTCCCCACCCTCACAGGGAAAAATTCTTTCCCAATATCCCATCTGACCCTGCCCTCTGGCAGTGGGAAGCCATTCCCTCTTGTCCTGTCACTCCAGGCCCTTGTCTCAAATCCCTTTTCCAGCTCTCTTCTAAAAGGTTTCACTTTTGACAAAATGATCTTTCCTGAAAGGAACAAATATCTCATTCAAAGACATCTTCCAAGCTCTGGTTGTAAGGAAGTTAAGAACAGCACTTTCCCCTTTTTTTATTAATATTGTTTGTTGGTGAAATGGCTTAATGGCTGCAGGGTCAGTTGACAGAGAGGAGGAACATTGTTCTTCTCCTCCAGCGAATGTAGTGTTTGGCATGACTTCAAAATAACCCTATTGTTTGTCATCTTCTCAAAATACACTATAAAACCCCGTTAAAAGGGAAGATAACGTTCTCTAAGCATAAGTCAAGTGCCGGGTTGCCTTTTTTTAAAGCTGCTTGATGAGAATTAATGGTGTTGGATCTCCTGTTTTAAACACATTTGGCCAGGTTTTCTGGAGGCACCTAATTTATCTTGAGGCTCTTTCATCTATTATCTAACTGTGAGCTTGTTCGTAGCTCATCAGCCATCCTGGTTTTGACAGGGGGCCTTGTGATGAGCAGCCAACAGCGCAGAGTGTCAGGGCCGGGCCTATCTCTGGCAGGAAGGTGATGGGAAAAGCCTAACCTCCTGCCACTCCTCCCAGCACTCACCAAACCCAAAAATAGAGTCTTGGATCATCACACAAAGCCCCTCAGAGTGGTTCCTGCATCCCAGTGTCAAAGCCAGATCAGGTCCATTTAATGGGGAAATGGTACTGTCAACCCCTTGGGAGAGGTTGAGGTGGTGTTTGGAGAAATACCCCTTGTTGAGGGGGCATTCATTGCCTTGGCCATGGAGCCATCAGGAAAGAGGAGAAAGCAGCAGAAATTTTGAAAAAAAACCCCAAAGCCTTATCTAATAATGGTGGGAAATAAAGAGCTTATGTAAAACAGCAAATTTTCCACAGTTCCCAAGCAGGAATTATCTGGTACATGATTCAGAACCATCGCAGATGTGTAGATTTTGGGTGTGAGCTCCCAAACCCATTCTGGAACCAGCCAGAGGAGATTTGCAAAAAGGAGGACGTCGCCTTTCCTTTTTTTATGCTTTCAGCATCGATGTACGCGAGCGCTCGGAGCGGCAGCTACAGAGCTGCTGGAAAGTTTGTCACCATAACACTGCCTGTTTATGCTTTGTGGGGATGAAAGAACAGCTTTCTTCAATTAGGCTTTGTACTTCAGCTGGCAGGCGGGTGCCGATTGTCTCAAACTCCACCTCTCGGCCCGGCCGGGCCCGGGGAGCCGGCGCAGGCCGCGCCCGGCCCTGCTGCGGATCAGAGCTGCTCACCATGGGCAAAGTGGGAGAAATCCCACTGGGAACAGCAGCCACGGGCACTCAGGTGGGCTCACTACTCCAACCTGCTGGAATTTTCACAGCACAAGATCACAGAATGGGTTGGAAGGGAGCTTTAAAGGCCTTCTCATCCACAATGAGCAGGGACTCCTTCCACTAGGCCAAGTTCCTCAGAGCCCCATCCAGCCTGACATTGAATGTTTAGTTTCCAGCAATGGGACATCCACCACCCCTTTGTGCCATCACCACACTCATTACATCAGTTTTCTTCCTCATACCAATCTGACTCTCCCCTCTTTCAGTTTAAAACCATTCCCCCTCATTCTCTCCTTTATCAATGCTTTTCCTCTTCAGTCCCTGCTCCATGCACCTGCAAGTGGCTGCCATAGCACGGAGAATCCTGCTGGTTCCTAAAGAAGAGTTCAACCTCATTTCAAAGCATTTTGAAGTGGCGGTGCAGGGACAGCAGACTCTTTCCATTGACTCGGGCAAGTTTTGAGTAGGTTGCCTGGATACCTGGCTATGGAACACAGCATGTGTGAGCAGCCGATGGATATCTGTTTAATAAGAAACAGGGCATGGGGAGGGAGCTGCCTCAGTGCCAGTGTGGATTTATAAGGCACTGACTGCTCTGTGTCAGGCAGATTTGCAGATTTGGGGGAATTTGGAGGGGGTTTATGGCTCACCGGAAGCTGATAGCAAAGCTGTGGCAAAAAGTCAAAACGCACCACCCATGGCAGCCCTTCATAGGGAAAACTGACTTATAAAACAGGATCTAGAGAGTGCTCTGATTTTGCTTCAGAGCTCCTGAAGGATGAAATGCATTTCCTGAGTTAAGACATGACAGAGAAAAAACTATGTGGGGACCCTGAGATGAACGAATGATGATTTATAACAATTAAAATCAAATATACATCTTGACACTCGAGCAAGTCCACATAAGATGCCAACAGCTCTCTGCTATTTGTCATCTCTGTTATTTGTCATCTGTCCTTTTCTGCTTGCATCTTTTACCATGATCACCCTACAAAAGGAGGGATCACAAAGAATGTCCACCTGTCCTACCCCCTGCCAGGGGCCAGCCCTGCAGTGTGACCCTGGGATGTCACACAGCTGAAACTCCTCTGCTGAAGCCAGAACTGATTGGGGTGGCTTTTTGCATGTGCCAAAGAGAGATTCACCGTCAGAGAAAGGTGAATATGGTTTTTTGCACGTGTTCTATGCTGACCTTTTTAGCAGGATTCTATTGAGGTCTGGGGTGGGTGAGTAGTGAGCAGTGTTGGGGCATGAGGAGGCAGCAAAATCATGACCCAGGAGAGGATCTCTACTCCTTCGTGGCACTTGGAGGTTAATTGTAAATCCTTTCCCTGAGAATAAACACAAGCTGCAATGCTGTGAGACCCTGCTCAGCCTCGGGAGAAAGAATTGCTCTTCATGCTCTGAACTCAGACTCTGATTATTTATTTATTTATTTCCTTTTGGGCTCAAAATGTTTCTCAACAATAATCAAGGGAGGAACAATGGCCCATTCACGGGGGCACTGAGCTCTCCCTTGTCCCTGGTCCAAGTGGGCATTGCTACTGAGAACTGCATTGACCCGGGGCTTGGCAGACCCAGGTGCAACATCCTTCTCTCCTGGGGATTTCCAGCCTAACCCTGAGCCAGGTAATTGGGCAGCTAAATCCCTCTAAAAGTCTGGGCCCTTTCCTCAGCTCCTTCACTGTAATTCCTCTTCTCACAGGTGGGTTGTGAGATTAAACACATGAAAGACTCGGAGGCACCAAACGCCGCGGTGATGAGACCCATCTGACAGAGAGATCAGCTAACCCAGGGCAGCCGAGCTGGAAAATGCCTTAGATTTTTCTCCCCGACAGCAGGATGGCCTTGTGGATAATTGATTTCCCCCTCGGAAGGCTTGAAGTATATTTTTAGGGAATGCAAACATTTTTATTTTCACTGCCTATTTTTCTTTCCTCCTCAATAAATGGCTTTTCCTCCGCACGGGCTGGCCAGCTGCTCTGAAAATTCAAGGGGAAAAAGAAAAAAACCTCATTAACTTTCCCAAAGTCTTAATTGTCCCATTTATTTCAGGGCAGTAGGAAAGCCCATCTTTCAGTGGCTCCCTCGCCCTGCTAACAACTCACCGTAATCCTTTCCATAATCCCCAGGAATGCCGATCGCTCCGGCAGAGTTTGATTCTCCTTGCTGATGAATTGCAGGGTATTTTATATCCTCTTGTCACAACCCCCTTCTCCTGCCTTTGCTCTTTCAGCAAGGAAAGTCACTTTTATGTTACCCATCTGGGCTTCCCCCACCATCAGAGGCTTTTTTTTTTCCTCTTAGGTACACAAAAGCAAATGTTCTGGGAGCTCTTTAAAATACCTGAGCAACTGGTAGTAAATGAGTAATTTCCTGTTGTTCTAACCTCTTTTTTTTTTTTCAGCCCAGTAGTTATCTTAGCTTGGCATGTCAAGATAGTTGCATGATCTTCAGTGTTTGTGTGGATAAACATTATCTCAGCTCATTCCTGAGCTGATCAAACTGATTTTATAAACAGCCTTTGGTAGTGGAAAAAGGACTGGTTTTTTTTTTTTTCCTTTCTTCTTCTTCTTTTTTTTTTTTTTTTTTTTCATTTATTCCAGGAGTTTGGTGGATGCTGGCATGCAGGAAAACTACTGTATGTGTGTTTGCGTTGCCGAAAGTGCAAATCTGTCCATTTGAATCTTTTTTGAGCGAGCACAGTGGGCAAACGAGGTGGTTTTGGCATGATCTCATCCCAGGATCCCGGCAGAAAAGAGCCCGTGTACATAGCAGAGTCTGGAATGTGAGCAGGACCTCATTCATAAACTTCCTTACCGTTTCTTTACACTCAAAGGCAGGAATAAAAAGCGGCCAAAACAAGCAGAAATGGTGTTCCGGAGTTAACCAAATGGGAAAATCTACAGATGCACTTTTTAATTTCATTGTATTATTGAATTGAGATACTTTTCACCATCTGCAAGAGGCTTGCTGTGGTGATACATTCATTCTTTCTCCTGGATCAGACTGGAGACTTTATTCAGCTTTTTTCTTTTCTTTGTTCTAAACCTATTTTTTTTGTGATAACACCTCAGTTTTCTACCACCTGCCCTGTTTCAGTGAAAATACCGAGCTTGAAAATTGTGTTACAAGGAGTGCTATGAAAAGACTGGAGCTCAGAGGCCTAAACTCAGTTACAGAAGATTTTTAATTAAAGCTGTTAAACAGCAAGGGGAGAAAAACAATTAAATTTTGTGCTTTTTACGAACAAAAGCACCTTAGGTCTTCATCCTCCAAAGCAGGGAGGCAGTGAGCAGCAGGTATGTACAGGTGAGGTCATCCTGCTGTGCTGGAGTGAAGATGAAATAAATTCAGGCTGCAAAATCTGGCTGGGAGGCTCCTGTTCTCTGCACCTGGCTCCCTGGTGGCATTGGCCAGAGGTGACCAACCAAGGCACAGGCAAATCTGGGCTCTTCAGGCATTTCCCTGGTGAAATACAGTATTTTTTAAGGTACATTTGGAGCTTCAGCCAGATGTGAGTTCCACCATGCTAAGCAACATTTTCACTGCTTTTAAGTCCTTTTTGTCAGCTTGGCAGTAGAAATTGGGCTGGATGATTATTGCAGCCACTGGAAGAATTTTCTGTGGTCTAATATAAGTGCAACCAAGGAACTCTGGCATGTGCCTCCAGCAACTTGGATTTCCAAGTGGTCTTACTTTTCAGTGCTGGACACTCCCAGGAGGAACTGAGTTTCCAAGAGAAGATGACAGTGGGTGTATTCAGTCCAACACAGCTGTAGGTACGGTACAAACATGCAATTAGAGACAGTTCCTGCCCTGGAGAGCTTGGAGCCTAAATAGACAAACAGATCATCTCCAGATGGTAGGGGCTGAGTTGGTGGGAGAGTGAGTGAGTGCGTGGCACTTCTGCTGCTGCTGGATGCACACAGATGGTCAAAAGGCAGGGGAGAGAGGAGAGCCCCAGGGCTTGCACAGGGAGCTCGGATTTCCTGCAGGGGTGGGGCTGATATGATGGCTGCAAGGCTGGTTACTGCAAGAGGAAGGAAGGAAGGAAGGAGGGAGGGAAGGAGGGAGGGAAGGAAGGAAGGAGGGAGGGAAGGAAGGAAGGAAGGGAGGAAGGGAGGAAGGGAGGAAGGGAGGGAGGAAGGGAGGAAGGGAGGAAGGGAGGAAGGGAGGAAGGGAGGAAGGGAGGAAGGGAGGAAGGGAGGAAGGGAGGAAGGGAGGAAGGGAGGAAGGGAGGAAGGGAGGAAGGGAGGAAGGGAGGAAGGGAGGAAGGGAGGAAGGGAGGAAGGAAGGAAGGAAGGAAGGAAGGAAGGAAGGAAGGAAGGAAGGAAGGAAGGAAGGAAGGAAGGAAGGAAGGAAGGAAGGAAGGAAGGAAGGAAGGAAGGAAGGAAGGAAGGAAGGAAGGAAGGAAGGAAGGAAGGAAGGAAGTCCATTTATAGCAGCTTCCTCTGAAATGCAGGGGGGCTGCCAATGCATGTCCATGCCTGGTGGTGAAGAATGGATGTGATTTAGCTTTATTAGACACTCGGGAATTTGCTGTGGAAAGGAGGATTGATGGAGAGGGCACAGATTTAGGCCAGTCTCTAAATGAAGAGCACAATGGTGAAGAGCTTTTCCACCTCTCACCATTGCCAGCCTGGAGATGGGGACTCCTGTCCCAAACCAGGTTGCAGATGAGATGCTGGAGGAGAAACCCTCCAAAGGGAGCTCCAGGCAGCCATGCCTGTCTCAGAAAGTCCCTTATCTACAATACTTGGGAGCTGAAAAGGTTCAGCCTGGTGTAGAGAGAGGTGTCCCTGCCATGGCAGGGAGGGATGACCTTTAAGTTCCCTTCCAACCCCTAACATTCTGTGATTCTTAGGAGAGGTTGTACAAATCTCATACTCTTCCCCAGGCCTGTAGAGGCTTTGGTCACTTCCAGAGGCAGGATATTTGGTGGCATGACCCAAAGGATTGCTCCTACTCCCTGTCCCTTCCCTGCCTTGGTCACCTCAGCCTCCCTTGGGAGGGAATGCAGCTGAAGTACAGAAACCACCAGTTGCCATCTGAGGATTTATTTCACACCACAAGCACTGTAGGTGGCTGGAAGGCTTGGGAGGATGTAGATGAGAAGGATTTGTGGGGAAGTGTTGAATGGTGGCCAGAACAATAAAAACTAAGAAGAGAAAGGCACTTCTCCAAGTAGGGCTTCACCAGAGTGGGACAAGGAGCAAAGCATCCACCAGGCATCAAATGCCACATGGCTCTGTGCTGAGTCCAAGAGTTCACCACCAAACATGGGAAAACTCTCATGTTTAACTTGGCAAGAGGTGAGCTGATTTAACTGGTATAGCAGAGATGTAATTGTGCAGAATAAATCAATGGGCCACAAATTACACAGGAAATTTGGGTCTGGCGCTCAGGGTCGAGGAAGGTGGGAAGATGGAGGAAGTAAAACCTGATACCTTTTTAAACATTGCTTCAGGGTAGAGATGACCTTGCTGTAGTTCTTTCAAATTCCCTATAAAAAGGGCAGGAATGCATGGCAAGCACCCTTTTCCAACAGGTATCTGGTGACACAGAGAGCAAAACTGGAGCAGGCAGGATGAAAGACAAGGCAGTAATCACAGTCCTGGATTAAAAGGAAATTTTACCAAGGTAGGATGATTTGGATATGATGAACCCATCCAGGCAATCACCTGCCCTTCACATGGGCTAAATTTCTAGGGGAAATATTAACTGGATGAGGGTTCTTACAAGCTGTAACTGGAGTAAGACCCATCAATGGTTTCATCTGACAAAGTGACTGGCTCAACTTGTGCCATGTCAAGGCTCTGCATGCCAGGAAAGCTCTGGTCTTCTAAAAAGAGCAGCTCTGCCTGTTTCACACTCACTGTCTTCAGAGTTTTGTAAGTTGAACTTTTTAACCTAAAATGAAATACTCATTATCAACTAAGTACCATTGTACAAATCAGAGATTGTAAAGCCAGTAAGGACAGAATGAATGTGTAAAGGATCTCCTTTGAAAAGAGATTCAATGTCAAATAAAAACTCTGCATAGCTGAAAATATGTCACTTGAGGCAAATGGAAAAGATACACACCTGTTTCTGGTCAGAAATTTGTTTAGTTGCATTTTCCAGCAAATGAATCTTCTTTTTTGTTTGTGTTTGCTTGTTTTTCTTCTAATGCATTTAGCTTTCCATCTAGCCTATAACCCTATTCAATGTAGTCTAGACTGAATTTCCAACTGCCTTGTGATTTGATTAAGTTGAGCTAATTCTCATCAGATGATTTGAAAACAACCCGATTCAGCTTCTTCGGATACCTTGGCAAGCTGATCCCTACCTACTTGCAACTGCCTGGGATCACTTCTGATAATTCAGATCATCTGTGATGCCTTTAGGGACTGATCCAAATTCTGCTAAACCAGCACAGAGGTTTGCCCTGGTCTAATAGGCTTTGGACCAGCCTCCAGCCTCTCCAAAACAGCAGATCATATATCTGACTGAAGGTAAAATGCTTGGCCAAGTGCCTACAAAATGCATTGTAATACAAGCTGGGGATAATCAGAAGACAAATTTTGTGTATGTGCAAAGTATTAGTGCCCTTAATGATAAAATGCTCATGCTTGACATAATTTTTGGAAGAGGCTTGGAAACGGCAGGCTGGAGCTGCTTTCCACATGGGAATACCTTGCAGGCAGTAAAGAGCAGATGGAAAAGATCAGCATGGAGGGAATGAAGTGCTCTTCATGCTGCAAACCCCAGGATCCGTGGATGTGAGCTACTGACACTTTGTTATGAACTGTTTGCCCTAAGCAGGCATCCTCCCAGCCCTGGAAAACCTTTCCTGACAGGGACAGGCCATGCTCATTGTCATTCCTGTTTAGGGAATGTCTCTGGGCAATATGCTGGCTCTCCCTCAGGGGATTCTTCATTCCCTTTGCTCCCTGAAAACCAGAGAGCCCTGTGGTCCCTTCCCCTGCAGCAGGACACAGCTGATGTCTCAGACACATCATCCTCTCACCACCTCTGACAGGATAATGGGCAGGCACCTGAGCACACGGGGAGAGGAATGGTTTTTGTGTCCCCACAGCCTGCCCAGCTCTGTCACACCTCAGAAACTCCCATCTGGTGATGCTGCAGTGCAGTCTGCACCCTCCTGAGCTGCAGGACTGGAGCCACCAAGTAATTCAATCAAGGGAGCTTTAGGACAGAAGGAAATCATGGTGGAATTCAGAAAAGGTCTGTCCTCACTGAGGCACTCAGTTCATGGTTTTGGCAGAGCCCTTTGTATCAGCAGCAATGCCTAATCACTAAACAGATGGGCTGAAAAATCACTTTGTGATATGGATGGGCTGCGAGGAGAAGCATATTCCTAAAGCAAGGCCCTGGATGATCATTCAGTTTTTCCAGAGGGCTGCCTTGTCTGGGCCCAGCTGAGCCAGCAAATGGCTCTGTCTCCCTGTTCCTGAAGTGCACATCCCTGAAAATCTGCCACAAAATACTCCAGCACTCTCCTGCAGCCCAGAAGAAGGTGGCAGATGGTTGGTGACTGCCTTACTTGTGCTGTCATCCCACAGAGATGGGATGTTTTGGTAGTGGCTGTGGTCCTACACCAGGGTTTTGCCCATTTTGTGTTGTCCAGAGGTTTGGTTTCTTTTTTTCATGCACCCAGCTGGCACAGACATGTTAAAGTGACCTGTTCAATGCACCGTGTTGTACTTGGTGGCACTGCAGGTTTCTGTTCTGTCTAATTTTATGGCACATTCCAGCAGCCCCTTGAATTATTCTAATTCAAGAATAAAAACATCATTACCAATAGGAGCTTTTGCTACTGTTATTGCTTTTGATAGCAATGCCAATTTGAAAATCTTCAGTCCAGTGAGTATTTCTAAGTGCCCAAACTCATGTTTGTTATATTTCCCTTCTTTTCTTCATGAGCTTCTTATTTTATTATTTTATTTACTGTGTTCCCAGATACAATCCAGCTCTTCACTGTGTGAAGTACAGCAAAAACAAACCCCCAAAAACTTAGAGAAGCCAAAAACGTCTCTCTCTGCTCTACCAAGGAAAGACAAGGTTCTGAAGGATGCGCTGCCTCACCTTGAGGTGCTTCAGGACTTGAGAGGAAAACATCTCTGAACTTCTGCATCCTTCACCCACAAAGTCCTTTCCCTTGGGCCAGTCCTGGAGTGATCTCATACCCAAGGAATGCAGCATCCTTCCATCCTTCTCGGAGGCACAGTATGGATAAGTGGCTGGGAACAGATGCTTGGTAAAACAAGGAGACCAGGGAGTTCTCAGCAAAGCTGGAACAGATGTTGTTCCACAGTGACATTGTTCTCCCCTGGAGTCTATTTACTGATGTCTAAAAAAAAAAAAAAATCAGATTTTTGTACAGATTTTTATATTTTCCTGTAGTTTCTTATCCAACTTTGCAACTCTTCCTGATGATCCAAGCAACTCCACAAACTCCTGCAGGAGCAGCCACACCGGGCTGTGCATTTCACCTGCAGTGTCACATCTCTTGCTGGAATTTCCCATCTTGGTGGCCCCATGGAAAATATGACAAAACTCTTGAGGAATAACTGCTCTGCCTGGCAGGGTTTTGCCATTCCATGTTCTCAGTTAATGTTGTGCAGGTGCTTGAATGTCCAAATGCTCCTTGAGCTCTGTCCTGAGCTGTGGCCACTTCCCTGGGGGGCTGGTTCCAGGCCCAACCACCATCTGGAGAAAGAGCCTTTTCCAAATATTTCATATTTTCCTAAAGTCAAAGCTAATTCCCACCCCCAACACAACTGTAGGCACCTCAGTTCAAGTGATTTTGAGTAGTTTGGGGCCAAAATGCCTTTTTTTGTGTGTGTGTCTGTGTGCGTGCAAGGAATGAGGACACAGAGGGTTCGTGTGTTTTCATCATGGTCAGATTCCTTCCTAACTCTGCCCATCCAGGGAAGGTGAGCTTCACATGCCAGCAAAGAAGAACATCCTGCTGGTAAAAGTCTGGCAAATTAATCAATTGTTGGCACATCCCAGCCCTCCCACGTGTTTGGGAGCACAGGAGACCTGAGTGGAGTCTTCCCCCTGGAGAGAAACCAGGCAGCACCCAATCACCTCCTCTGCAAGGACACACAGCAGGTGCTGCTGGCTTCACAAGGGACTAAACAAGATTTATGAGGTAGATCAGCAAACCCAGGGTGACCTTGTCAATAACCAAACTCACTGCCTGCAGACCCTGATCCCCACCTCACCTTCTGCTGTGGTGTTTCACAGGCAAAGCCTGGGGAAAGCCCAGTGCTGGAGAGGACACATGGGAATGCTCAGACCTGCAGGGGGTGTAGGGACAAAATGAGGGGTAGTGACTTCCCACTGCCAGAGGGCAGGGATGGATGGATGGATGGATGGATGGATGGATGGATGGATGGATGGATGGATGGATGGATGGATGGATGGATGGATGGATGGATGGATAGGTAGATAGATAGATAGATAGATAGATAGATAGATAGATAGATAGATAGATAGATAGATAGATAGATAGATAGATAGATAGATAGATAGATAGATGGATGAGATATTGGGAAAGAATTCCTGGCTGGGAGGGTGGGCAGGCCCTGGCACAGGGTGCCCAGAGCACCTGTGGCTGCCCCTGGATCCCTGGCAGTGCCCAAGGCCAGATTGGACAGGGTTTGGAGCAACTTGAGACAGTGGAAGGTGTCCCTGCCATGGCAGGGGTGGAATGAGATGGGATTTAAGATCCCTTCCAACCCAACCCATTCCATGCATCTTCCATCAGTGGCTCATGTTGTAGCTCTCCTTGTTTGCTGAAGACTTTTGGAGATCCCATCTTGACCCTCTGTTGGCTGGCATCTTTCTCCTGCTAGCATCAGGCAAGTGATTTGAATTTTGCCTGATTTCTGATTTCTAGAATAACAATCCTACAGTTTTAAGGAGCTGTTTTCCAACAGTTAAGGTGTGTGAGGTAGTCCTGTCAGGATTGTGGGTCAGGAAAGCATCTTGACTCAGGGGAAGAGAAACATCCTCAGCTTTTGAAGTGTTGCTGGTGTGAACACACACAATAAAGCAAAGGGGTCAGCAAAACCCACATGACAAACAACAATAAATACTGGAGAGCAGCAGGTACTTGTGCAGAAGCAGAAACCAATGCAGAGGCAAGCAGACAGCTCAAATTCACGAGCCGAGATAAAACCAAAGCAGAGCTTGACCTGCCTTGATCACAACCCAAGGAAGACTTTTATCAGATGTGTTTAAACAAATCCCTTCGGCGATTCCTGACTTGTGTCAAGGGAAAAATATATTTTGTCCCTGAAAGAAAACTCTCACAGCTCCTTCTAAACTCACCAGTAAATCAAGACAAGCCAGAGATCTCAACTTGGCAGCCGCTGGTCTTCGTTCTCTTTGCTCAGCTAAGGGGGGGTCTCAGCTTTTGGGGGGCCTGTGCTTGTGCAGAGCAGCAGGACCAGCTCTGCACGAGGCTCGTGCGCTGCAGGGGCATTTAGAGGAGCAGACTGGCACTGCCCAAGGTCCCAAAGTCGTGCCATGGCCAGGAGCCTCTCTCCCACTGCCTCCTGCAGGGCAGCACCAGCACCCACCAGCCAGGGACCAACCTTGCTCAGATAAATTAAATTGCTCAGATTTTACATTAAAATACACCTTTCAGTGTATTCTAATATAAAATCAGTCCCCAGATAGACTGTGGCACTCTCAGACACTGGCAGGGAGCCAGACCAGCTCCAGATCAAGCTCCATGCCAGAATAGAAGTTCTCACAACTCAAGGAGCCCAAAAGATCAGTCAAGACCCAAAACACAAACTCAAACTGTTGCTCCTTGTCTGTCACTGTGGAGACTCATTCAGGAGAGTGCCAAGAATCTGGAATGGAAGGGAATCATCTTCAGAGACGCAATGAATTTCTCCAGGCAGCAGAACTGGTGGCTGCAGAGAGATTTTCAGATATGGTCACATGAATGGTCTGAATCACCTCTGTTCTGGATCAGGAATAGTATGGAAGCAGAACCAGGGTAGTGACTGTTCCCTGTTCTGGGCACTGATGAGGAACCTTGAATAATGGGGTCAGTTCTGGGGTCCTCGCTGCAAGAAAGAAATTACAGAGTCATGAAATGTCTTTTGAGGCGTTGGAGCACGTCCAGAGAAGGGAATGGAGCTGGGGAAGGGTCTGGAGACCAGAAACAGCTGAGGGAGCTGGGAAGGGGCTCAGCCTTCAGCAAAGGAGGCTCAGGGGCCCTTGTGGCTCTGCACAGCTCCTGACAGGAGGGGACAGCCATGGGGATGGGACTCTGCTCCCAGGGAACAGGGACAGGACAAGGGGAAACAGCCACAAGTTGTGCCAGGGGAGGTTCAGGTTGGACATCAGGAAGAATTCCTTCCCTGAAAGGGTGGTCAAGCACTGGAATGGCTCTCCAGGGAGGTGTAGGAGTCACCACCCCAGAGGTGTCCAAGGAACGACTGGACATGGCACTCACTGCTCTGGGTCGGATGACAAGGTGGAGAGTGTCCAGAAGTTCTATTCTGTGATCTTGGAGGCCTTTTCCAACCTCCAGGATTTTGTGATTCCAGGAAATAATCACCCCTGAAGCACAGAACGGGAAGAGCAACAGCACAACCCTGCCTTGTGTCAGCACAAAGCCCCCACCATGGTCACAACCCCATGCCCCGACCTCCCGTGGGGCCACATCCCTGCCAGCCCTGCCCCTCAGAGGATGTGACCATGACACTGACACTCTGCCCCTCGGGCAGGATTTCATCTTCCCAAGGTTATCCCAGGCTCCCACCTGGCCACGCCACGGCCCCATCCCCTGCTGGCTGCGTTCAGCCCGTGTGGCTCTACAGGGGTCAGGCGCTGCTCCCCCGCAGCCTCTGCCTGGAGTTCACAGCTATAAATAGGGGCTTCCATAAGGCACTGCCTGCACAAGTCCTGGCACAAACGGTGTGGAACACTCTGAATGAGCAGGGTTTGATGGGAAGAGCCTGCTGCCCGCCTGGCTTGGCAAACCCCGCAGCCCTGATTGGGATTAGACACTCAGATATCCAGCAGAACGAGCTGTTAGCCTGGCTGAGGCCATTCCAGCTTATTTCATAAGTGACTTAGACAGATGTTTAAAGGATTTATGTAAGGTTGGCTGAAGTCAAACACAGGTGTAAGAGATGAAAGGGGAATGGGAAAAATGCACTGTGATGATCATTTTTCCATTTCTCTATTTTTTTTCCCCTGGCTGTTGATTCTAGTGCCCTTTCCATGCAATGTCTGTGCTGTGAGTCACTGAGAAAAAAAAAAACAAAACTATTTTTATTTACTACCAGTAAGGAATGAGGTTTTACACAAAGCTGTGCTGTAGCTGTGCTCTTCTCCTGTTTCAGCTCTCCAGTTTATTTTTGCTCAACTTCATCTGCTTTCTGCTCACAAGATGTGCTGAGCAGACATTGCCACTCTGAGGAAGGGGAGAAAATTAAAGATGTGGAAATTCATTTTAGCCTGCTCATTATTTGCCTTTCCCAGCATGTAATACATGAGTCTCATGCCTGCCTGCGCCAGCCTGGCCTCTGGATATCTCCAGTGGTTATGGATTAAGCCTTCACATCCTTTTGGGTGGTTCTGGAGCTCACCAGGGTGGGTCAGCAACAATGGAACTGTGCTGTGGTTCTTTAGGACCCCTCACACATCCCTTGCAGCCTTCCCCAGGGCACTGCACAAGGATTTTGTCCATGGAGTGAAAATCCCACCTCACACCAGGTTCTCTGTCCCAATCCAGCTTGGCACCCAGCAAGGGAAGCTCCAGTGCAGAGGGACAGACAGGAAAGAGCTTCTGCAGCCCTGGGGGGGACTGGGATGGGTGTCCTGGACCATCCTTCTCCAAGGAAATCCCCACACCTGACAGAGCAGGGATTGTGGGACAAACACAGCCCAGCCCGCTGCTTTTCCAAACCACGTGGACTGTCTCATCCCATCCTAATGGGCTCTCTATTTATTCTAAAAGGTGCCTTGGGATCAGGCCTTGAAATAACACCCATAAATCCCCCGCAGGCATCTGTGATCCCATCCAGAAAACAATTACTCCCTCCCAGCTTTCCAGGTGCATGAGTCAGTGCTCCTTGACATGCTCTGGACACATCTTGGGCACAGGTCTGGAGCCCTGAAGTGGTGATGGACATTTCTAGGGGATACTTTGGTGTCTGATCTATCAAATGGTACCTGGGAAGAAAAGGCAAATCCCTGGGATACACCTGGGGGAGTGAGCCATCAACCTGTGTTAGCTGGGAGCATCCAAAGGGTGGATGGCTGAGAGACAGTGTCTGCCTTTCCCAACCTCTCTTTATGTGTCTTCCCTTTGCATTTTGCATTCTCACCTTTACAGAAAAACCTGCTCTGTGGTGCTGCAAAGCCCAAGGAGCTGCAAAGCCCAAGGAGGAAGACAGAGAAGACTTTGGTCCTGGAAATACTTACAAGAGAAGCAAGGGGGAAGAGAGCACAGCTCGTGGTCAAATCCACAGGAATCATTGCCCCTCGCTAATTATGGAGCCCAAACCCCACAGGTAAATCAGAGCATCCCCATCCTCAGCTGGCAGGGAGGGCTGGAGGCACCAGGGCAGGCAGGGAAGGTCATTGGCAGCAGCAGCAGCGCCAGGAGCTGAGCTCACATCTCCCGGCTCCCCAGCCAGTCCCCGACCCACAGGGCCATTTTTTCCTCTCCGTTCTGCCTCATTAGCACCAGTAAGCACTTCTGTCATCAGGGACACGCACACTCCGGTGGGGAGTGTAACAGAAATGCCTATTAATAAATGAAATAATACTTTCCAGTTTTCAAGGCTCTCGGTGGCGGCCGCTCAGCAGCCCTGGCTGAGTCAGGCTCTTTTATTTACACCCTCAGCCCTGCCAAACCTGTTGTTTGCCATGGCCTGGGCTTGTCCAGGCTGCTGAAGGATTGCCTGGAGCTGGCCACGCAGGCAGCCCCAGATGGGGACCCGAGAGCCAGCGATGCCGGTGGTGCAGCAGGGATGGATGGATGGATGGATGGATGGATGGATGGATGGATGGATGGATGGATGGATGGATGGATGGATGGATGGATGGATGGAAGAGCAGCCGGCAGGGAAGGGGCCCTGGGCTGGGCTGGGCTGGGCTGTTCCAGTGGCAGGACAGGAGCAGCTTCATAACAAATGTTTTGTGTTGGCCCTGAGAGCCTCCAGCCCCATGGTGGGGATCCGTGTGCCGGCACGGAGCTGGGGCTGGGGCAGAGTTATTGCTCCATTCTCCTCACAACAATGTCACACCACGGGACGTGTTTTATGGGGACATTAATCCACACAGCAATGGCCTGACTGCGCCTCACCACCCGAGGTGTGTATTAGCTGCCTCTATAACGTAGACTCCAGTGGGTTTTATTGCTCTTCCAGCATAAATCCTGGGGTTTAGAGCCTTTTAAAACTCCCCTGTTAAGCTTTACTCTTCCAGGTCCCAATCCAGATAATGGTAGAAAAGCCCTAAACTTCTTCACCCTCATCCTGTCTCCCAGTTGGTGCCCAAGTCAGCTCAGGCTTTGCAGACATCAGAGCTGTTCTCCTGTTTTTCCTGGAAGAAAACAAGAATAACAAAGGGATTTGCTATGTTCCTCCTTCTCATCTATTCATGCACTCATTGAGACTGAGTGCAATGAGTTTATCTTTTTGGCCAGGACACCCATCACTGCATCCAAGACCTCTCTGCCACCAGCACCTGAGGTGCCATCACCTTTATCCCTGAGAGTCAGCTGGGAGCTGCTCCCCATCTCTCCAGTCCTTGCTGAATCTATGACTACAAGAAGAATTACCAGGAAAGAAAAGTGCTCTGCTCTTAGGAGGGATTTATATTGTCAAGACAGAAAGGAAAAAAAAAAAAAAAAAGAAAAAGCCCAAAGTAAATGTTCTAGCTGGTGAAATAGCTGGTGAAACAGAGCTGGAAATCACCAGGACCTCTCACCTGGCCTGTGTGCCCTCTGTGAGGCACCTGTGGCATCACCCCTGTGGCATCACTGTGCCCCAGGGCCACCCTGCCATAACACAGAGGGCTGAGCCACAACTCTGCCTTTTAGCTACAACTGCAAAAGTCCTCTTGGGAACTCCCTCCCCAGCCTGTTTCATTTCACTTTTCACCAAACTGCCTCCATCCATTGCACGAGAATCAGGTAGACCTCTGTGTTTGTCATCAGTGTCCTTTTCTTTCCCCCTTGCCCAGCCATCCCCTTTGTGAAGGTGACACTCTGTGGCCACAGGGGGTTGGTTTTCAGCTGCCTCACCCTCTTCCCATGCTCATCCCACCCAGCTGGATCCATCCTCCCCTTTCTGGAGGAACAACCTGAAGCATTCCTCACACCAGAGACCTCCCCACAGAGAAGTAATTTCCTTGCTGAGGCCCAAATTGCATTAACTCATTAAGGCTGCACATCTTGACCCAGCTGCCACTCTTGAAAAGGTCCCCACTTAGCATTTGACAGGAATGTCAGCAATTCAGATGCCTAATGAAAGCGGGGAAGGGTTTGTCACTCCAACCACACCAATGGCAAATTTCCCTGTCCCTCTGCACTCCAGGGAGTGCCAGGCCACAGGATGCTGCCCTCTCCCTGCAGTGAGGGGTGAAAATGGCACCAGCCGTGGGATAATTTGTAGATAGGGAGAAAAGACTTGATGTTGGGAAGGTGATTTGGAGAATTTGTTGTTGCCCCATCTCTGGAAGTGTCCAAGGAAAGGTTGGATGGGGCTTGGAGCAATCTGGGATAGTGGAAGGTGTCCCTGCCCATGGCAGGAATTTGGAATAGGATGGGCTTTAAGGTCCCTTCCAATCCAACCATTCTGTGATTCTATGATTTGACCATTCTGCCTTGGGCTTCCCAGATGAGCAGGACAGACTTTTGGGATCCTGCCATCATCCCAACAGAAGCAGAGACTGTGACACTTGGCCTTGAGTCATCTCTGACAAACACTGGCATTAATTCTTGGCAATTCTCTGTCACGCTGAAGGAAACCTTTAAGGAACAAAATGGTCACCCATTGAACAAACACCCTGGAGATGCTGACAGCAGAAGCTTCTGCCTGGGACTAGAATTACTCTTATCCCAGTGTTCACCTTTAGGCTGGTGGTCACTCACTCAGAGAGGCCAGATTGAATTCCAGAAAACCATCAATTTTAGGACAATCTGTTTTGCATGTTTATGAGAACACCACAGCCCAGACTAAATCTCTCCTGGGCAGTGTCCATAGGGACATTATGGTTTTCTCTTCCTAGAACTTTCCATCCTGGAGGATGGATTCAGTGGGGTCTCCAGGAGAGTGGCTTTTGGGGAGGTTACCAGGCTGGGTGGGGGTTATGTTTGTGCCACCAGCCACAATACTGGTGACCTCTGCTAAAGTGGTGGCAAGAGATCCCAAAACGGGACATTTTGGAGTAGGAACAAGAGGCAAGACAAACTCACCAGTTCCAGCTTGCGTGGCTGACCAAGAGTGGAATTTCCACTGACGTTTTATTTGAGATACCTCCTACATTAATGCAAACACTTTTTCTCTACACAAACACACTGAATTTCTAAAATTCAGTCCATGAGGAGCTGTCCTGAACATGGAAACTGGACTCAACAAAATCACGCCTCTCTGCTGTCCCCATCAGCTTTAAGAGATGCTGTTTGAGGATCCTGGGGCACAGAGGGAATGTGAAACACATCTGATGGCTGAAGGCTCTGTCAGGGTTTCCTCCAGAGGCCAGTAAGCCTGGCTCTGTGTTTAACTCTTATTTAACAATCCTCCTGTGGAGAGGAGCAGCACAGATCTTTTCCCATCCATTCTTGGAGGAGGTGGAACTGCCAGCATCATGGAGAGATGTCCCACCAGCTTTGGAGCACAGGCTGCAGAGGGAACCTCAGTACAATAGTATTCCAGGAATGAGAACATTTCTCCCACTGCTGCCCCTTGGGATGCAGAGGAGTCACCATACAAAACGCAATTCTTTTCTGGCTGGAAAAAAAAATAAAATCCTGAGCAACAGCAAGACAATAGCTGGGCCCCATTGTCTCCCCTCGCTTGCAGGAGACATGTGTGGGAGATGTGTGAGGCTTCTCCTGCTGCACACTGAGCTGGCAGTGCCACCGAGAGCTGCATTCTCCTCTGCTTTGTGTCCAGGGATGATTCTGGAAGCAGAAATCTCACTTTAGCCATGAACAATCTGTGAAGGTCAGCTTGCTGTGCTGCTGGGTGCTTATCTGGTTTGGTTATCAGAGGGACAGAATTTTTCTCCCTCATGGAAAAGCCATTGACAAAGGAGAAAGGAAATGAAGCTGCTGTTGATGATGAAGTTTTGCCTGCCTAGTGGTGGGTTTGGCAGCTCTGGCCTTGATGGACTCAATCTCAGAGTTCTTTTCCAACCTTAACAATTTTATAATTCTATTCTTTCCACCTTCTCAGTCTTGATCACTGGCCTTGCACAATGGCCACAAGATGACACTGTCCTGGCACCCAAATAGTCCCAGATGAGCCATTCCAGCTGGTTGCATACTTGCATCCCTCTCCCAAATGGCCACACCATGCACGTTGCCCTTCAGCTTTTTGCCAAGTTTGCTTCATAAAGGCCAGAAAAACTGTAGAGAAAAATAGCTCCCAAGAGCTTCATCCTGCTCTGCAAGTGTGTCTCTGGTTTCTAAAGTAAAGAAAACCTCCAAGAAGCAGACTAAAATGAGAAGAGTTACTTCCAAATTCTGGATAAAAAGAAATGTTAGGCCTTGAAGTACAATAAAAGCTGTTCCAAGATGTTTAGCAAGGAGCAGACTTGTAGAAGACCACCAGCACCAGGGATGTGGGGCTGAGAGCTGGGTTATCCCTGCAGGATCTCTCCCAGATGATCTCTTCAGTGTTCAGTCAGGAGGGCATCACAGTTCTGTTGGTCTCCTTGCGTAAAACCTTCTCCAGGCCTTGGACAGTGGAAGAAACAAGGACAAACCTGAATTAAGCAGAATTCTAACCCTCTGCTGCAGGGGGAGGGTCCCACCTTGACCCTCAGAGAGCAAATGGTGTCACACCAGGACCTCCTGACCCCACCAGAGAGTGGGGAAAGGAAGGTCACCCATGAGCTGTGCTCTTGGTGGTGGAGGGGGCCAATGGGACCCTAAATGTAGCAGAATCTAAATCTTTGCCAGGGACAGAGGAAGACTTTCCTAAACCCCAAAGCTTACAGGGTTTTCCAGCACAGCCTAAACTCAAGGCCATCCCAACACATCATCAAAGACCTTTGGTGCAAAAAGTATCAAGGTGGAATCACCCTTGCTCTATTATTGACCTCTGCTGAAACCCTGGCTTGGTATCAGGGAGTTGAGCCAGGGGATATTTAGCTTCATTTCTGGTTCTGACTGAAGTTCAAGCTCAAACCACTCTAATCAGAGTCCAGCATCCTTTAAAGCCCCAGTTTGGCTGGGCTGGGGTTCAAAATGAAAAGTCCCCGCTCCATGTTGTTCTTCCTGTGGAATGTGGCTGCTCATGCAGCACAAGGGATCCATGGGATGTAGAGGTGGATTTGTGGGCCACTTGTCTGTGAAGGAAGGACTGTGCAGTTTTTGTTTAGTCTGGATATAAATGTCATACGTTATATATCCTTCACCATTTCCTCGTAAGACCACTTCGCTAATGGACATCTGCACCAGGAAACTTCTGTGGCTAGACAGCCAAAATTTTACCTTCTTCACTTTCAGCCCTTCCTTATAACACTGTAATTCCTCAGGATTTATGTCATTCCAATATTTGTTTCATTCTCCCCCAGTTGCTGCTCGCCAAGCCAGTGATATTTCATTTATTTTAATCTTTCTTCCAGAAATTCCATTTTTTCCAAGCAGAACCTTGGTGTTGTGTTTTTTTTATTCCCCTGATGTTCATCTCATTTACCAAGGGAGGGCTGAGGCGCTACTGCATTATATTCCATGTGAAAATTATTTTATTAGTGCAGTGCACTGGGCTAAGAGAAGAACTTGTCTCAACCAGAGCTGAACACCCGCCTTGCCTTTCAACTTTGGTAACTGTGACATAAGAACTGAAACTGCTGGATCTGGTTAGTTTCTGGGGAAAAAAAAAAAAAAAAAAAAAAGAAAAAAAGAATTAAATTGAGAGATTTGGGGTTTTTTGGTCTTGCTGAAACTATTCATATATAAGCACCAGCAGTGTCATGTAACACAGACAAATTTATTTTTTGTGGAATAACCAGAAGGGTTTTTTTTCAGGAACACGTAGATCAGTTACATGCATTCTCTACTCGTTGCCATTTATAATTTTGTGTATAAGGAATTTAAACTGTGAGTTGTGCTGCCCTGTGTGCAGGGGAACACTTGGCTGAATAAACCTGACAAACTGTTACATCAGACCTGCAACAGGCAATTACTAATTATTGAGGGAAATTGCTTCATACATCAGTCGATACATCATGTTGTAATTATTTTAACATTAAAGGGGGAAAGATCAGTTTGGATAGGTGTGCAGCCGTATTAATAAATTATTTTTGGGTGCTTCCTGCTCCATTTGCATTAGCCTTTCCTCAGGGAAAGATTTCTCTTTGAGAATTTTGCTGAAATATTGTCCAACACACCTATGCTCACAAAGTATTTGACTGGTGAAGGGAAGGGGGAAGTCAAGAACTGGTTGTGCTCTTTAGCAGTTTTAAAAATCACTTATAGCTTTTTTAAAATTACAAACAGAATTTGAAGAAATAAAGAGTTTGCAAATCTCTCTATAAAAGTGTGATTTTCTTTGCATGGCTAATTTTGCACACTGAAAACTGAGTTTTCTGCAAGACAAATTTTTTTTCTGGAAGCAGAACATTGACTCTGTGACAGAGATGGGGAAATAACAAGAGAGATAAAACAGCATCATGTTGGTCTCTTTTAAGACACAAAAAATATGTCTTTTACCACCTATTTGAAACAGTTTTGGTTTTTTTAAGCAACTCTACAATTCACTTTTCTTTTTTTGTCAGAAAGAGGGAACAGTCAGAAAAACTCGTGTTTTAAGAAGTTGGATTCAAATTCCTGGATGGATCCTCCTCAGAAAACTGTACTGACCAGAAAGGACACTAATGACCTTTACATCTTTACATAGTGATAAAATGAACTGAATTACTTTATGCTTTCTTCTGTAAATAGGATGTGACTTTGGGGCTCAGTCTTGGGAGTAGTGTAACTGCACAAAAGTGAACATCCCTGTTAAAGAGAAGGACCTGGAATTCCACAGCAGGCAAAGGAGATTCCTTGCCAGGGAGGTTCTTGGTTTGTGCCCTCTCAGTGCAGCACACCTGGGCTCCAGGTGTGACCAGGGACCTCAGAGGTTCCCCTGGGGGTGGCTCAGGGTGGGCGATGCCTGCACAGCTCCCCAGCCCTGCTTTCCACGTCTGCCCAGAGCCGTGTCTCTGATTTTCCGTCTCTTCCACCCTTGGGAATGCAGCCATTTGTCCTCCTGCTGCAGGAGGCTCCGTGGCCCTTCCCTGCTGGGGCAGGAGCCCCACACACAGCCCCAGCCCCACGCACTCCCCCTGGCCCCTCAGCCCACACCTCAATTTCTCCATCATCTTTCTGCCCCTCCCTTCAGCTCTGCTCCCCTTTCATCTCCCGTTTCGCCTCCCTCACGGGCTACCTTTGATTTTCAAATGCTCATATTCCAGTCCCTCCTTCTCTGGTGGAAACTTTAACAAATGCACCAACATCTGCTACGGTTAGTCATCACACTTAATGTACAGGATATTCCAGCTGGCTTCGCTCTCCTTTTATTATGTATTGGAAAGAGGTTTCATCTGTGCTCCTCTGGCTTGGCCAGACACACACCCAGACTCACCTCCACGTGGTGTGGACACAGCTGGGCTGCCATGGGGTGTCCCTTGGCCACCTGCCCACGGCTTCCCCCAGCAGAGCACCCCACCCTCTCTCCTGCTGCCCACAGTGTTTGGGTTGTGAGGTCCTTCCTTGAGGAGATGGGATGTCCCACGAAGGCAGCCCGACTTTGAGCAGTGGTAGAGGGACAGAGACTGTTCAAGCAGTTCCTGGTGGCTGGAGATGGCACCAGCCTGCATGGCAAGAGCTCCTGGCTTGGGGTTGGGTGTGGAAGCTTGTGATGCCTGCAGGTTTTCCGGGCAAATCATTAAAAGCTCATGTTAGCAGGAATCCATCTCTTCCCAAATCTGAGGGCACAACAACTACCCCCCATCCCTGAAGATGCTCTGTGTTTTCACAAAAGAGACCCAAAATGGAAGAAACACCAGCCCAAAGGCCTCATTTCATGGAAAAAATGAGCATGAATGACCTCAGACACCAAACAGGGACTTTATCCACAGCAGACTGAGAACACAAAAGCTGCATAATTGCATTGTTGGGAGCTGGGGTTGCCTGGAGCATCAGGCAGGTGAGGGCAGCCGGGAGGAGAGGAGAACAAATAAATATCTTCAATTTAAAAAAAAATTAAAATAAAAAAGAATTTATGAAAAATCTGGTGTTTGGGTTTAAAAACCCAAACATATGCTCCCCTTTTTCTTCCAGCAAGTGTCCACCAGTTTTCTTACAGCACCGTGGTTAAGCACTGGCAGCCATGGAATGCTGCGTTAATTTTGTTCAGAAAAATGCATTTCTAAAGGAAGTTTGACCCAAGATAAGAGCATAAAGCAAAAATTAAAACACGAGGAGGCACTGAGGATTTAAAGACTTCAAGGTGCACATCCTGACGTGGGGGCCTGGCTGGAGAACAAGAAACTGCAGAGCCTTTGAATGACGTTGGTCCCATCAGGTGCGCGCTGAAGAAAAACACAACAGAAACACACTGAGGCCATGAACACCCCAAAACGGGGCTTGCAGCTGACTTCACACATGATTTCTGTCCTTGGGAGTTTCCAGCTAACTCCCTTTGCAAGACAAGTGGTTTATTTGCTTTCCTAGATAAATATGGACCCACGTCATGCACTTGTTCCCCCGACAACACTTCACAAAAGGAGCATTTTTCTCGAGTGTTTGATCGTCCTTAGAAAAGAAATAGCAGATGGTTAACACAGTTGTCGGCTTTCTCTAATTGTAGGTGAAATCCCTGGGTCAGGAGGATTTCCAGCTGCTAATGGATTTTCCTCATTTTGGTGTGAAATCAGTAAGCACAGAAACTGCGCTGCCAAACTTCGCTCTATGCCTCAGTTTGGGGTCTCTAAATGTTATCCTGGGTAAATAAAAGCTGTGGTTTTCAGCAGATTTGATGGAAAATCTGCATATTCCTGCAAAAAAAAATTTTCAGTCATATTTCCTTTCGTTGCCCAAGAATTTCCCATCTCCTTCAGAGACCAGCAGATTGCATATTTTTCTCTGTGAGGGCGGGCAGGCCCTGGCACAGGGTGCCCAGAGCAGCTGTGGCTGCCCCTGGATCCCTGGCAGTGCCCAAGGCCAGGTTGGACAGGGCTTGGAGCAGCCTGAGTGTCCCTGCCCATGGCAGAGGTGGGACTGGATGGGCTTTAAGGTCCTTTCCAACACAGTCCGTTCTGGGATTCCACAATAAAATCAAAGACAAGGCTGATGTAAAAGCAGCATCTTTGGTTACCAGATACAATTAAACCTGCTGAAAATGAGCAAACAAGAGACAGACTCATAGAATTGTTAAGGTTGGAAAAAAACCTTTAGGATAATCAAGTCCAGCCAATGGTGCAGCACCACCCCTATGCTCACAATTAAACCATGTCCTCAAGTGCCACATTCACATGTGTTTCGAACACTTCCAGGGACAGTGACTGCAACACTGCCCAGTCTGTTTTAATGTTTTACAACCCTTTCCATGACAAATTTTTTCCTAATAGCCAATCTAAACTTCCCCTGGCACAAGTTGATGCTGTTCCCCTTGTCTTGTCCCTGTTCCCCTGGAGAAGAGCCTGACCTACCCCAGCTGTCCCCTCCTGTCAGGAGCTGTGCAGGGCCATGAGGTCCCTCCTGAGCCTCCTTTGCTCCAGGCTAAAATGTGTGGTGGGGTCCCTGTGAGGTGTGGGCTCACATCCTGGATCTGTGCTGGGATTTGGGGTGCAGTGGAGGGGTACGAAGGAGGAATTTCTTGGCTGAGCTCAGACTGACACGTGCAGAACAAAGCTGGAAGAAATCCCATTTCTTTATTCCAGAAGACTGAGGCTGTGGGACAACAAGATGATGGAGCTTATCTGTGTGATCGATGAGAAAGAAATCCAAGTGGAATCCATTTAAGGTTGAGCTTGGTACTTCCCACTTGAAATATTGACTATAGGTGGAGGAGTCATTCCATTTAGAGAGAGTGACATCATCACAAATGGAGCTTGGGATGTGCTCCATAAATTTCTCTGCTTGCTGCAGGTGACAGGCATTGTCTTCTAGGAAATGGAGGGTGTTCAGGGAAGCCATAAATAAGTCCTGCACTGCTATAAGCAAAAAGTTTGACATGAAAAAATATAAAAGAACCCAGAGAATAATCATTGGGAAATGGCTGGTTTACCCATGAAGAATTCTAGATACTCCTTCAAAAGAGTAAAAAGTATTTGAAGCATGTCATGGCAAAAAAAAATCTTCCAACATGTTGAAATTCAAAAGTGAGAATAATTTCCATGTGGCTAAAAGGATATGGGAAAATAAAGAGAATTCCATCAGAAGAAAAATTTATCTGTTCCTAAAGTCATCTGTACTATGAACATTGCCTGGCACTTGAAATTTGGTAAATATTTGGCAATCATACAGTTTATTTTGGAAAATTCAGGATATTTATTAATTCAAGTGTGCTGTAGTAGTGCCTCAGGTGTCTTGATATGCTTCACTTAATTTCCTGCTTTCATTTGGTGCTGGAATATGAGAATAAATGCAAGGAGAGTTTTACTTTTACTTCATAGCACACTTGAAAACAGGTTGCTGACTTAATGCTGTGTAGCCAAAATGGATCTATTTTTTAAAAATAACCTTCATATGCTTAGTCTATATCACTAGCTAAAGTCTGGTACGTGGTAGAGCAAATCACAAGGATATGAAGATTTCCAATTTCTTTAAAAAAAATAGAAGCTGATAAAATACCTGACAAGTGTTGATGTGAATCTGCCACTAGACAGGTTGAATTTAGCCTTGCTCCCCTCTAAAAAGAAACATTAAATCTTACATACAAGGAAACTGCGCTTATTTAAAAATATAAAAAGACTGCAAAACTTAGCACTGTGGTGTGAATTTCTTCTTTTAGTAAAAACAACCCAGTGAGGCCTGGGAGAGTGACAAACCCACACAGGTTTGGACCAGATGACCTCTAAAAGTGCCTCCCAACCCAAACCATTCTGTTCCAGGTTTGGAATCGTCATTTGCTGGTGTAAATCAGCTGCTGATCTGCACCAGCTCCTGCCTCCTCCCTGCACTGCCATTGTCTGCATGGACACGCTGTAATTTAAGCCAGCATGTTACTGTAATTAAAAAAATACACAAATGACAGAATTTGACTCAAACCCCACCATCCTTCATGGTTTACATTTCCTACAGAGGGAGTTAACTGGTAAGATGTACATGTTTATTGGTTTCCTTCTTTGTGCTTTTACAAGTATTTTTCTCTTTGATGATCTAAACCATATGTCGAGGTACTTTGGAGGATTATTTTATCAGTTTCTCTGCAGTACGAGAGAAATACCAGGGCAGAGCCCATAGGTTTGCACACATCCAGGCCACTAAATCATCCCTGGTTCCCGAGCAGCCCAGCTGCCATATTGATAAATAGTCCATGTCACATTAATTTAATTCTGAATCACTCTGAGACATCGTTTTGTTACAAATATAAATTTTGTGGTGTAATGGAATGTGTTAAGCCTTTAACAAATGAACATTTAATGGCCGCTCATGAAAAAACATAAATAATCAGGAATAAAATTAGCAGGGTTGGTAATGAGTGGATGGAGCAGCATGGCCTGGCTCTGGGAGCTGGGATAGGTGGGAGCAGCATCCATGTTTGCTCCTTCCCCTTGGAGGCTTTGGCAGGGATATAAATGCCTGAACTTGGCATACAAAGTCCTTTTAACAAACTAAAATCTAAAAAATAATCTGCCACAACATTTTTGGTGATAACCGAGAATACCTTCCTTTGATTCCTCTCTGCCTTTATTATACTGTACATATTATTCTATATTATATTGTTATGTATTATTATAATACTTTCCAATAGATTCTGTCATGTTATTGCACTATTATTATGTTATTTCTTAGGGATATGGTTTAGTGGTGAGCTTGGCTGTTCTGGGTTAATTGTTGGACTTAACAACCTTGGAGGGCTCTTCCAACTTAGATGATTCTATGATTCCACATTTCCATGTTGCTTTTCAATTATTCCCTTCCACTGAACCCCGCCAATGTCCCACAGTCAGAAAGAAATTAATATCCTCATTTTATATATATAAATACATATATAGGTATTTACTCTGTATTTCACTGAATAACCTATAACAATTTTTAAATTGAATAATTATTATTTTTTATTGAATTCTTGCAGCCAGTACCTGTTAGAAGCAGCGGCTTTCCAACTGCTCCAGCTTTACTGGACTTATGCACACACCATTTTTTGGGGATGCCACAACCTCAGCGTGCAGGAACGGGGATCCATTGGTCCCTGGGTCAACTCCAGGGCAAGATGTTAAGCACAAAGGTGTTGCCTGATTAGTGGCAGTCACTGGAAAGGAGTTTGAGCATCTGTGACTGTAGGCAGTGTGTGGAATTCAGCCAAAAGGCTCTCTTTAAATATCAAAAAAGTATCCCTAAAATTGCAAGCCTTTGGAGACCACAGCACTGCACAAAGTGCCAAGAAAAACAACACATAGTGCATAAATCTGGAACAATCACTTACTCCAGCCAGGAGGGGACCCAACGACAAAACACTTACCTAAATGCTTTTTATTTGCATTAACATTTATTCAGGAATGATCCGAAAGCCTCAGTCACTTTGTATTTATGTGAAGGGTTCCTGCACGGCTCCTGGATGGAAATTCCCATCTCTGGGATGGTGGGGTTGGTCAGACTCATCACTTATGGGGACACAAAAAAGGGGACAAAAAGGGGGACATTAAACCATCCCTTGGTTTCTCTGCTACGTCCCTTCCCACCAGGGCTGGCAATTTCCATGTGGCTGAATCCATTCCCTGGCCTTAAACCTGGACATCTGAATGCAGAGGGGACCTCTCTTGGTTTTTAATTCATAATGATTAAAATTTGCATGTGTTTGAGTTGGAAATCACCCCAGTTCTAATTCCAGCCTCTGTTTGTTTGGTACCATCCTCCTCTGCACTGACCTGGCCAGAAAGGTGATCCTGGTTCTGGTCCTGGTCCTGGTCCTGGTCCTGGTGAATGCCCCCAGATCCTGCTCTGTGTTTTCCTCACTGGAAGCATGGGATGGTGATATGTTCTCAAGCTCCTCTGTAAATCAGCAAATCTCTCTCCCAAGGATTTGCTCACGATTTGAAAATCTGACTTGAAACAATCCCCTTTCCCCCAGGGCACCATATGCAACTTCAATATATTGGTGGCGAAGGAAAATATGCTGTGCTTGGCGTTTACAATTCCCACTCTAATTTACCAGACAGGTGTTTCTGAGGAACAGCTCATCTGGCAAGGAGAGGGAGGGTCACTGGGTGGGGGATTATTTTTTCCTCCCTCCTATTTTCATTAAGGGGGCAGGCTTGCAAACGGTTGGTGGAAGGAATTGCTCTGGGGAATGCTGTACCCCACACAAATGAAGGGTAAGGAGAAGATGGCAGTGCTTGCTCAGAAAGGTCCCTGCCAAAATCCCTGATTTTGTATGAAACAGCTCCCTCATTACCAGAGGTGACCAGTGAATCAGACTGGCTCCAGAGAGCACCAGGATTTTGCCCTTCCCCTGAGAAGCAGCCATTCCTTGAGACTTTCTCCAGGATGAGCAACAACTTTACTGGTCCTGAAACTTGTGACTTGCATTCCCTGTCAGCCAGCCAGCAGTTTCTTCCTTAGAGAGGGGGAAAAAAAAAAAAAAAGAAGAAGAAAAGAAGAAGAAGAAAAAAATTCAGCTAAACTAAATGAATCCTGTTCTGAGAGCTAAATATGGTCAGGACATCTGTGACCTCCCCCGACTTCACCCTGGCTGAGCGAGGACAATAGCTGCCATGTGCCACCCTTTGTTGTTGAGCCTGGAAAAGATTCCTAATCCCAGAATAACACGCGCGTGCACCCATGCACGTAGGCACACGCACAAACACACACACCAGTGCTGCTGGAACTTGGACTCCTCATCCCACAGGGAAGAGCTGGCAGCAGGGCAGCGCTGGAGGGATGAAGGAGCCCCCCCTTTGCTCCTTAAAACCCATGTGTACACCAGGGGTTTCCTTTCGTCTACAGATGTCCGTTCCTCGTGTTACAAGGTGCAAATTCCGAGGTTGGGCAGGCGCTGGGAGCTGTGTTCTCGTGTTGAAATGCCGGTATGTGGTCCGCGTGCCTCTGATCTCCAGAGTTTCCTAGCATGACATCTTTCATCATCATCATCAAGCCAGAGGACGCGGATACATGTGGCCACCAGATTCCCTTCCAGTGGGGAGACGGGTCGCATCCTTCACCTCCCTTCTTTCCCCCGGCCTTTAAAGCTGCTCTTTCCTGACTTTGCGGGATACCTGGGCTCACAGCATTGAGCCAAAAGCTCCCCTGTTAAGGGTTGGAAGGAGGTGGTTAGGGCCAGCACAACTCTAACCTCTCCCTGCTCCTTTGAAGGGGACGGGTGAGGGTCTCCCCACCATCCCCTGCTGCTCAGCTGGGCTGGGCTTGCCCCATGTCAGGAAACGGTGGCCTTTTCCTTGGTTTCTTTGGAAGGAAGTGGTTAACTCTTCCTTTACCTCCCCACAATGGGATTCATTTGCAAATGCCCTCTTCAATCAAGAGCAAGACACCACAGAGATGGTTTGTGTGGGTGGGAACCAGGCTGGCTGGGAAGCCTGTGGAGAGTGGCCGTGACCGCCCACAGCGAGAGCCCCCTACCCTGGGCACTCCCTGCTGGAGCCATCTCGGCCACCCCACAGCTCCTGGTCCCA
The DNA here is from genome assembly GCF_035770615.1 of Melospiza melodia melodia. Classification (NCBI taxonomy): domain Eukaryota; kingdom Metazoa; phylum Chordata; class Aves; order Passeriformes; family Passerellidae; genus Melospiza; species Melospiza melodia. The sequence continues at coordinate 3,013,128 of NC_086199.1, read as the reverse complement.
CAGGTGCAGGTTCCCTGTGTGGAGCCATCTCGGCCACCCCACAGCTCCTGGTCCCACAGGTGCAGGTTCCCTGTGTGGAGCCATCTCGGCCACCCCACAGCTCCTGGTCCCACAGGTGCAGGTTCCCTGTGTGGGAGATCTCCCTCCAGGGCTATCACTTGCGTTCGGGGGATGTTTCTCATTCACATCAAAGTGAAAGCTGCAGCAAGCGTGCGTCAAGTCAGCTTTGGCAGGACTTGTGGCCCTCCCTTTATTTTTTTTTTTTCCCCCCTTCCTTTTTCTTGTTGCTGCTCAGCCCTGCAGAATGTAATTAGAAAATGAGCCATTTATAAAACAAATGTTTCCGGGAGAAACTCCCCTGAACACCCGTGTCATAAAATTATTGAACACAGTGTCTGAGAGTGTTCAGTATCCAAAATTTCCTCAGGGCTCACCCTTATCCATTATTCTGTCACTGCTTCATCTGGGCGGTGACATTTTACTGGCGGCACCCTGTTCCCCTCCAAAAGAATTTGGTCTTTTGGCTGTTCTGCTCAACCCTTGGTGTCCTCCTCCATCTGCTAAAACCATGGTGGGGATGCAGTGAGCCTGGGACGGCCTGGTTTGTCTCTCCCTCCCCTTCCCAGCACATCCAAAGGGGCAGAGGGGGATGATGTTTCCCCCCACCCCACATAATGGTGGCATTTCAAGGGCTGAGCAAAGCAGTGCGACTTTCCCAGCTGGGATGTCCTCTGCTTTTAAAAATGCTCATAGCTTTTGCTCAAGGAAAACACTCTGGGCTGGAACGTCCCATATTTCACCCTCCGCTGGGACCGGTTTTGCCCAACGCCTCAGTTCCCACCGGAGCACCATATAACTCGCCAGAATTTCCAACACATTCAACAAAGTGCTTTGAGATCCCTGCCAGCTCCCTCTCTGGTCGTCTGGCGCAGTCCAAGAGGCAGATATTAATCTTAACAGCTATATGCTGGCCGGGCCCTGGTTGCCTTAGAGATTCTCCCTGAATTTATTTATTTGGATTTATTCAAAAGAGCATAAAAAGGAACACTCCTCCCAGACTCCAGGCTCACCAGCCATAAATTACAAAAACAACTACAATGAAACCACCCACAGCACCTCCCGCCCCTGACACGACTGTTTTCCTCCAACACCCGTCTCTGCAGCCTCCAGCTTCCCTGCAAGCCTCAGCATTCCTGCCTGGAGATGTTGACTGCAGGTGGCCCAAGGATTGCTGCTTTGGGAAGCCCTGTCCTCACTCCTTCTTCAGAGCTGCTGGGGTAGCACTTCTGTGAGAAGTGGAAGAAGCTGTTGAGGGGATTTCCAGAGGATAGGATGATTCCCCAGCACTTTTAGAAGTCCCCATGGACAAAGCAAGAGGGAATTCACGTGGGACAGGGTTGGTCAGGGAGACTTCAAGAGATCCAACCCCTGCAGGTCTTCTCATGCACCAGTCTGTCCAGACACATGGCTAAATAACTTGTTCTTGAAAACCTCCAGTGATGGAGTTTACACCTCCTCCCACACCAGGAATCCTGGTTCTCACCCTTGGAAAATGTTTTCCAAAGTCTGACCTTGGTCATCCTTGCCCTTGGCCTAATCACTTTATCTCCTGGCCCCAGCAGACACAGAGGAACTGCTTCCTATCTCACATCCAGTGGAGAAATCCAAAATATTTGAAGGCTGTTATCATATTTTCCCTCAGTTTTCTCCTCTCTAGACTAAACAACCCCAAATTTCTCAGTGTCTCCTCACAGGTCATGTTTTCTAGAGCTCTGTTCCCCTTTGTTCTTCCCCTCTGGATCCTCTCCAAGGATTCCACATCTTTTCTCAAGTGTGGTGCCAAAAGCTGGATTCAATATCCAGCCGAGGCCTTCCTGGAGCTGTGTGGAGCAGATGGATAACTTTGCATGTCCTCCTGCAAGCCTGATGTGTGTTTTGCTCACAAAAGGCAGAGCACTGCTGGCTGCTCTTCAGCCCATGATACCCTCCACCCTGCTCCAGTGCACCCCAGCCCCAGACAGGGTGTGCTCCTATCAGCAGGGCCCTCTCTGATTGAAGGGTTTTTGGCTCTTTTTGCTGCTTGTGCTGAGCTTTGGCACTTCCAGCAATGTGGGAGCAATCCCTGGGGGTTTCAGTTCTGCTGCTGAGGGAGGGAAGACAGCCTTTAATAATAATGTCATGGATTCCCATCAAACGTTCCTTGGAGCAACCTGGCTCAGTGGAAGGTGTCCTTGCCCATGGCAGAGGGTTGGAACAAGATAATATTAAGGTCTTGTCCAAATCAAACCAATTTTTTGCTTCAAAACCTGAAAATATTTGGCCCAAGAGGGTGAGAATTCTCCCAGGCCTTGTTTCCTTGCCGGGTGCAGTTGTACCCAAATCCCAGAGAGATGCTATGGATGCTATGCTGGCTTGATTTTTGCTCACCAGCGCTCACCAGTCCATGTTTTCCATGCCATGCCAACACATCTTAAGGACTTACCTTCAGCCCTGGGGTGTGGAGACCCGTTGGATTGTGTCTGTTCTCCCTTCCAGGCCCGTCCTAGCCTGAGAGAGCTGTGAATGAGGAGTGATGGGATGGCCACCGTTGGGTGGGAGCCCTGATCTCCAGGCCCAGATGCCCAGGGAAGATCCCAGCTGGGACCAGGGCACAAGATGAAGATCATGCACTTGCTGTGCTGGATTCCACCACATTTAGGGACCAAGGTATCACAGGGCGCATCAACACAGGGCCACAGGGTCTGGAAAGGTGTCACAGGGTCTGAAGCTGTCACAGGGCCACATGATCTGGAAAACTGTGGAACCACAAGATCTTTTAGGTTAGAAAATACCTGAAGATCATCAAGTCCAACCCATTATCTGATAAAAACAAGTCCACTTGGGCTGAAAGGAGCATCAGGAGGTCCCTAGCCTGACCTCTGAGCTCAACACAGGTTTTTATGCAGTCAGTCTTAAAAACTTCCAAGGATGGAGACTGCACAGCTTCGTTGGGTAACTTGTTCTGATGGTTGACTCTCCTCATCATGAGAAAGGTTCTTCTATGTATCCAAAATGGTATTTGTGGATCACAGTGTATTCTCTATGTGACTTATTCAGTCCTCAAACCTGGACACAGGCCTAAATGAATCCCAAGACCTCTGTTTTAGCTCTACTGACCTTTCTGCTGCCACTTTTATGCAGAGCAGAGGCACAAAGTGGGATTTAGTGACAGGCGGGCATGTGCATGGTGCAGTGGGATCCAAATCTCCAGGACAGCAGGAGGATGAAGCAAAGAGAGGGCACTGATGGGAGCAGGTGTGCCCATTCTTTCACAGTGGGTCTGGTCCTGGAGAGGGTCTTTGGAATCTGGGACCCTGAGCAACTTGATCAAGTCTGTGGCACCCTCGACCAAGACAGGGGTATTGTAATGAAATGATCTTTATGGTCCCTTCCAAGCCAAACCGTTCTGTGATTCCATAATTTTGTTGCAATTTTGAAAACTAAGCAGTCTTAAACAGAGATCCAGGCTGAAGTGGAAGCTGCAGGTGGAGTAACACCATTACAGAGATGTTGGACTCATCCCAAGCCCCAGGAGCTAGGGTCAGAAAAATCAGAATTAAATTGCAATGGGAAAGAAATCCAAACCAGTCCAGGGTGTGTTCATTCAGGATATTCTTTCTTTAACTCTGCCCTACAGTCAAGAAATAATGACGCAGTTATAATTCGAGTATGGTTGTGTTTGTAGCCCTTGATTAGATTCAACTAATTAGATTCAACAAAGATTTTTCTTTCTCTCTTCTGTTTTCCTTTATGCTCTTCTAAGTTACAGTGTCATTTTGGGCAGATGAAGGCTGCCAAACAGTTAACAAACCAACCAGCAAATTCTCATAAAGATCAGCTTATTCTGCCATGTGCTGTTCCCAGAACTCTGGCGAGGTGCAGCAGGGCAGGAACAACCTCCACCTTGCTGACAGCATTGTCTAAATCCCCTGGATTTGTGTCTGAGTTTAATGATGGATAATGATGGACCCAGGAAATGAATTGCTTTCTTTTTTTGGTGCTGCTGTGTGATGTTATGATCGATTTTTGGTACCAGAGTCCAAGGAGTTTAGGGCTGGAAATCCCAGCTCCACTGGATCCAAATGCAGAAATCTCCTGGCCCTGTCCAATCAAGGCGTCACCTTGGTGAAATTAAAGGGCAAATCATGGTCCATAAGATAGAAAGGAAAGTGGTACTGTCTCATGAAAGCCTCTTAAGCAAGCCTGGCTGCACTTTTTATTCAAGAGAAAAGCAAAGTTCAAGAGAAAATAAAAAGTGTTTTGCATGGCTGATCAAAGACATCTGGAAGATTTAGAAGAAAACCCAGCAAGCTGCTGCAATTGATAAAAAAAGATTAGTGCAGAGCAATTTTCTTGGAGATAGCCAGGAAACAGCAGAATACCAGAGAGCAGAGAAAGGGATCCACCCTGAGGTGTCCTGTCCATATCCATGACTGACTCCAACAAATCCAAGAATATCCTGAGCTGGAAGGGACTCACAGGGATCATGAGTCTGACTCATGGCCCTGCACAGGACATCCTACCACATGTCTGAGAGCTTTGGCCAAACACTCCTTGAATTCACAGGGGCTGTGACCATTCCCTGGGGAGTCTGTTCCAGTGCCCAGCACCCTCTGGTCCAAATCTGATGAAAACTGCACCAGGACAGAGTCCAAACCCACACACTAAGGAAAATCAGGAGACCCCTTGGCCTGAATGCACTGAATGTCACAGCAACAGATCCATGATTCAGAATGAGCAGTCATCAATACAAGATAAACTAATTATGAGAGTCAGAAATAAGTTGAAGTGATATAAATTGAGGGGTTTTGCCTCACTGAAAGGTGCAATGGCCACGAGGTTTCAACTGAGGACTCATAGGAAGAAATGTTAGATTTCCTAAAAGGCCAGTTGAGGTTTTGGAGGTTGGAGTCCACCAAGACCTTCAGAACCAGGAGAGGGGGTGAAAGGATGAAGTCAGCAGGGACAGAAATGGGAGAAAAGCCACACTGGCCAAGGAAATTCCAGAAGCAGTGATGGCAACAGCAGCACTGGCTCCAGCTTCCTCAGCTACTCCTTTAAGGTGGGAAAGGAGGAAAAGGGGAGGAAGATGTTCTTAGAAGAAGAGGAGGCTTGGCACTGATGGGCTGTGGACTCCTCACCAGAAACTCCCTGAAACTGTGACACTTGCTCAAACCACAGCATTTTTTAAAAGCTAGTTTTCTTGATAGAAAAAATTTGAGTTTAGAAAGTGATCTCAGGCTTCACACCTTATCCAAGATAAGTTTTTAAACAAACACTGAAATTCTCAGTGACATGACTCCAAGAACTGAGATATAAGGGTAGGCATTGAGAACTTGATTCCCCTGCATCATAATGCATCCTAGGATCGGATTAATAAAGGAGGAATGGATTTAGGTGCTGTCTCAAGGCTAAAACTCATTAATATTTGTGGATGTGGATGTTGTGGTTGCCCCATCCCTGGAAATGTTTCGTGCCAGGACAGATGGGCTTGGAGCAATCTGGGATGGTGGAAGGTGTCCCTACCTGTGGCAGGGGGTGGGACTGGATGAGCTTTAAGATCCCTTCCAATCTGAACCATTCTGGGATTCTGTGATTCCATGAACATGTCCACACCCAGCCTTACTCCAAACATGTCAAGCAGGGACAGGGGGTTGGCAGTCCCCAAACAACAGTGGGCAGAAGAGAATGAAGCTGGCGCGGATTAACTGAGCTGCTTTCCCCAGAAAGAGCAGCAAGGGGGATTCTCAGCCAGGACCAGCCACAGAAGGACACAGGGTCCTCCCTGGATGTGAGGGTGAATGCAAACAAGAGGCGTCACACATTCCTCTGTGCATCTCTCACCTACAGCTGGGCCTGAGGAGGTGGCCAGCTCACCGCCAAAGGGAAGGGCGTGTTTGTGCAGCATCCCAGCTTCCATGTGGGCCCAAGCAGAGCCAAACTACCGTTTGATTAATCAGCCCTTCGATCCAGCTCCCTGCCTCCCTCCGCGTGCAAGGAGCACGATCCCAACAGCACGCACTGCTGGCCTTCAAGGGCTGGCTGAGGCAGCTCCTGATAGCGCTGTTTATTCAGCTTCCCGAAGGAAACAATGTGGATTTTATTAAATGATCCCATTAGTGTTTCTCCATGCTGTCATTGCAGACTTCAAACGATGATTTATGTTGGCTCGTAGGTCTTTGTCCTCGCACCGAGAGCGGCATCCAAGGACAAAGTGTTCCGGGACGGGGCGGTGGGAGCCCCGCTGCTCCGGCTGCACGGCCCTGCCACGGGGGTCTGAGCCCCCTGTGCCACATGCCAGGCCACAGAGGGGACAGCTGGCCCGCCAAGGACAGTGACACGAGGCACACGGACACCTGGGGCTGTCCTTTGTGGTGTCAGACTCCCACATGGATGGCTTCGAGGAGAGAGGCACAGCCCATGCAGACCCAGCCACAGGCAAGTTTGGTACACTGTTTGAAGTGGGACGGATCCTTTTATCCCAGAAAAACTCCACCTGTTTGTCACCTGCTGGCTCTTAGCCCTAAGAATTACATTTATACTGCCAGGCTGGTTTTCTGCCTATTTTTGCCATTTTTCCTTCCTATTGTTCCCTGATTTTATCTCCCAAACTAATTTTGCCTGTTTTGCATACACGCAGGTTTTTCACCTCAGGTGTGAAGCAAATAATCCACTCAGTGAAGAAAACACAGCTATGGAGTGGAGGACTGTCCCCTTTGGGACACAAAAGCCACAGACATCCACACTTGGACAAAGCAAGCTGTGGCAATGCCAGGAGTGACTGTGCAGTCAGTATGGATGGAGCCAGGAGCACATTCCCCAGGGAATCCTTCATATTGAGAGGTGTCAAAAATGCAAAGGCCATTCTTTTCAGAGTACTCCCCTGTGCTGCTCTGAGTTTGTGCTGAGGTTGTGGGAATGAGGCAATCCTGAGATGTATCTTCCCATACTAAAAAAAAAATCCAAGGATTTGCTGGCAGGCACCACTTTTGTGTGTGTCCAAGGGCTTTGCTCTCAAAGCTCACTCTAAAGATCCACCAGATGCCTTGGCCACTGTCTCTCTCTACCAAATGGGCAGAGGGCTCATCCTCTGGGTGAGGGGGGTTCAAAAAAACACATCCAGCAACTCCATGGCCCCGTGAGCTGCTGAAAAATCAGACAAGAAGCTCTGAAGCTGCTTTTCACGCACATGGGATGGCTGAGTGAGCCTGCTCCTCACCCTCCTGTTTAAACACAACCTCTGCCCTCAGCTGCAGAGAGAGCACTTCACCCTGTGGGAGTCTCCCAGGGAAGATCTTCCTCTTTGGGAAACTGCAGTTGGAGTGGATATTTTGAAGAGGTTCAAACCTCCTCTCTCTCACCCATGTAAGGTCACTGTGATCACTGTAAAACAGAGCTTTCAAGTTCTTGGAGCCTAGCCTGTGACTTTCCCACTGTTTTTGTCAGCACCTGCACACACCAAATGTTTCTGTGCCTAAAACAGCACTACTGAGAGCTGCAGAGTGATGTTGTAGAGATGATTTGGGGGGAGCCTGTGCAGGATAGCAAAAGTGCAGCTCAGTTTCTAGCATATTTTTTGGTTAAAAAATCATCACATGCTGAAAGAAAAAGTCAGAATTAAACCAAATAAAATTGAATTTTATCAGCCACAAGTCTAAGATCCTGCAGAATCAAGAAGCTTTCCTTGCCCAGCTTTAGAAAGATCACTTCTCTGGGCTAAAATCCCTCTTGTGCTTCTTGTTTCTTCTTTATTTCTTAATTTCTTTTTTTACAATTCTTCTTAGGTCTTCAGTTTGTTAAGCCATTGTCTAGCCAGGCAGGATTTGACATCCATAGCACTGCAACAAACCTTGCACCAAACTCCAGGAGCTTGTGGCAATGCCCAGAGCAGCTCTCCAGGGAACCGCTCACAAGGACTGGGGCAGGCTGTCGCCCTGCACAGTGTGTCACCTTGCAGAGGACAGGCACCAGCACACAGCTGCTCTCCTTCCCTCCGTGCTGGCCACTCAGTGGGCGAAGGGTTTCTTCTTCTGGCTGCAGAGAATGAGGGTCCAAAATCTGGCAGGAGTAACAAGAAAATGGAACGGTCCTGCCTTTCTTCAGGGTGAGGGCTGCTGTGTCTGCATTTCAGCAGCACTTGAAAGACCACCAAGCCAGCCCATTTCCTGCCACTCCAGTGGGAAAGGGTGGGATGAAAGGCCAAGTCTCAGGTGTCCACATGGACAAGCAGGGACAAATCACAGAATCCCAGAATTATTTGGGTGGGAAGAGACCTAAAGATCATGTAATTTCAACACCTTCCACTATCCTATTGCTCCAAGCTCCTTCCAGCCTGGCTTTGGACACTTCCAGGGATCCAGGGGCAGCCACAGCTTCTCTGGGCAGCCTCTTCCAAGGGCTGCATCCAATAAAATCACAGAGGTGTCTGCATGCACTTTGCAGGTGAATCCCTCACTTGGGCAAGGAGACGAGCTCAAGCTCTGAGTCTTGCAGGGAAATGTTTCCCCTGAGACAGCATAAAGACTGCCTATGTTATTACAGGCTAGAGAAGCCCCTAAAATAGTGACATCCAGCTGAAGGGAAGAATATATTGGGAAGGGAATCATATGGCTGGCTGGGAAACGCAGGGCTTTGAAAGGGGATGGGGCGGGACAGGAAGAACATTCCTTTCTCACTACAAACGCCTGGAGCCGCTCGGGAAGCATCCGCCGGGGCCGCCCGCTCGCAGCCCGGGGCCGGCAGCGCTGCTCCTGCCGTGGGCAGATGCTGCTCTGGGCGGCCGCAGGCTCATCGCGGACCACCACCATGGATGGAGAGCGATGAGGTGCCCGGAAAGAGGAGCCTGCGGGGGGCTGGAGATCGCCGCCTGTGTCGGGGGCAGGTGGCCGCAGGCGGCGGGGTCACCCTGTCCTGGGGCCAGCGCTGGGCTGCGCGCACGGAGAAGGGAGAGCGGAGCGTGCGGCTGCAGGGCTGTGGGTTGCGAGTCCGTGCGGTGCTCACTTCCCTCTTCCCTCGGAAGATGGGGAGAATTGCAGTTGCTTTGTGGTATTCACATGGCCTGTGAACAGAGAGAAGCTGTGAGACAAGCAAAGAAGGAGAACATCATTCTTATGTCGCTTGCTGTGCCTGTGCTGTGCTAAAGCAGAATGCAATATGGAGATTGTTTACCCAAAGTGAGGATGTTCTGTGCCCTTGAACTAGCAGGGGCAAGAAGTGTGTGTGTGTGTGTGTGTGTGTGTGTGTGTGTGTGTCTGTGTGCTGGACTGTCACGGGACTGTCACGAGAGAATCAGAGATGAGTGCAGTGTGAGCAGTTGTGTGCAGAGTGAGTGCATGGCAGATTCAGTTTAGATGAAATGTTCATAGTATAGTATAATAAAGTAATTCTTTAGCCTTCTGATGATGGAGTCAGATGCATCATTCTCTCTCCCCTTCATCCGAGTTGCCTTTGATTTACAATATTGCTTCATGCTTTCAGCTGAAACAGGGATTTACAGCCCCTTCCCCTTGCCGAGGGGCACAGAGGATTGGATCAGCCTCGGAGCAGGGCTCCTTTCCACCACCCTGCTGCTCATCTCCCTGTCTCTGCTTCTGCTTTGCCACACTGTTTAATTTGTCTGTTCTTCACTCAATTTCTGACTTATTGTCAAAACCAGGGCATGTGGATGCATGGAAGTGAAGAACTATACCCCTCTTCTGCATCTCAGGCTGACAAAGCCCTACTTGGGATGTCAAGGCCAACCCAAATGACCAGATGAGAATAGGAACTGCTGAGCCAGACCCTGGCTCCCCCTTAAGCAGCACAACCTCCTACAGTGACTTCTGCAGATACCCAAAAGAAGGGACCACCCCTGCTCCCCACTGCTGCATGCAATGCCACCAAAATTGGCATCAGGATAGATCCCATCCTGCAGTGGGCTGTCTTATTATTTACAAAGAGCTGGCTCTTCCTTTTGATAATTATCAGCCACCCTTTGAAGTTGTTTGTCTCCACAGATGTTTGCTGCTGCCTGGAGATATGTCACTGTCCCAAATTGCTGAGGACACCCATGAAGAGTCACGGTGGGGAAGCAAGCCCACTGTCTCCTCCCTGGCACTAAACCACATGGGAAAGGTCTCTGCTCCTTCCTAAGCTGGGACAAAACTCCCAAGTGCCAAGGGAGTGTGTGTCCTGCAGGAACAATATTGAGTGAGTTCTTGTTGAGAAAGCATTAATGTCCTGAGCCCCAGGAGACCCTGAGGGGGAAAAAGAGCCTGATTGCAGCAGGGTTTCATGGATCAACACCACCTGGGGCCGAGCTGGGTCCAGCATCCCCAGAGCTCAGTCTTTCCCACATCTGGAAAAAGGCACTGCACAAGATGCAACAGCCACCAATGGGGATGCAGGCAGAGCACATCTCACTCTTGGCAGACAACAGGTAGGGAGCAGAATTTCTCCTTTTATTTTCTCATCCTGATAGAAAGGAAGATTTTTGGAGCTGGTGGGAGAGGAGTGATAGTTTAAGTCAACAGATTGCTGTTAGCACTGCAGAAGCCTGCTCTGCATATTACCTGGTAAACAAACCATGCTCTGAGAAAGAAAGGCCTGTTTATAAAAGCTCCTCTTGACATTTGCCTCCCCAAACATAGCAAAACATGTGCTAGGAATAGATGCATGAATGATCGAGTCTGTTTTGAGTCTCCTCTCTTCAACAACCAAGGAAATCCCTATGTACAAACATTTAAACTGGAACATCTGGAGCACAGTAATTTTATCTTGAAGATCCACATCAAACAAACCTGCAGCTCAGCCCGAGAAGATCAACAAATACTTCCCCAAGGAGAGCCCAGTCTTACAACTTGGGTACCAGGAGACCTCAGATTTGAAAGAAAGATAATTCAGCATCTCTTTAGCCACACCTGACAAGTTTTCCTTAAGAGGGCATTAGCATGAAATTATCACTCTTAGTCAAACCCAAAGTGAAAGAGATTTGTCCCAATTATCTGGCACAGGCCCTGAAATACCTGCTTTTAAATTTACAACCCAGAAAACCCCATGCATCATTTGCAGGCACAACTTTACCCGAGAAATCTCACTTTGGTTGCACTTTTTCTGTGCAGCTGAGCTGCTAAAATAAGCACCCAGCCATATATAGCACAGTACGTTGGCACTCACAGCGGTGGGGAATGACTGGGTTCAATTTTCCATGGAAGATGACAATTAAAATTGCTTTCTTTGGTATATCCCATCCTTTCTGTTGTTTTTTCTGTTCCCTCCAAGCGCAGAGTAAATTTAGGACTCCGAGCTCCTTTTTCTTCAAAATCTCACTTCCAGTTTCCATCTTATTAAAGACATGACTTAACTTTAATGTGTGTAACATAAACGGTATCGTAAAGAGGAAGAATTAAAACAGCATGGGAACATTGGTGTTTTCAAGAGGGGGGGAAATGGCACAGCTTCTTTCCTTTGGGGTTGTTGTTTATCCAGTGGATAAACTTCAGCGTTCTCGCCTCTACCGAATGCTTCGCCTTGCCTTGCAATAATTGGGAATTCCACGTTTTGCAAAGTTGTTACATTATATCCACAAATAATCCATCTTGTCAAGTCCATCTCGTCCGTCGAAGATAAAGTTGGAGCTGAGTCGCTGCAGACATCTGGAGAAGGTTCATTACTTGTAATTGCGAGCCCCTCTGTTAATGCACCCCATGAGAAAGGAGCTGACAGGCTGCATATTTCTGCAAACTGTTCCCAGAAAGAACCAATTTCCTGACTTCCATGTGGTGTCAATAATATAGGCATGAGATGGAGCAGTGCTTATGAAATATTAAATCTGCTTACAGGACCCAGCTATAAGCAAATTCAGACCACCTGGGAGATGGAGGTTTGCACTGGGTATGTGGAGTTTGGCACTCACCTGGTACATGAGATGGGCTCTAATCTACACATTTTGGCTTATTTACCACAAAACTTCCTGACAGTAGTGCGGGGGGAAGGGAGAATAAAAGGTGGAGGGTGGAGGGGGTACAACACATTTCTTCACGTTTAGGACTCAAACCTTTCAAATCACTGACATTATTAAATTTACTATCACATGCAGCCAGAGATCTTATTATTCATCAGCAAAAAAAAGACTGATATTTCATGGCTTTTGAGTTAGATCATTTTGGTTCATGCCAATGAAAACAAAGCATTAGTGTTTTGATGTTTTAATATAATGATTTAATTCTCTCATTGATATTAGAATCCAGAAACACAACAAACACGAAGACCCCTTCAAAATCCTTGAGTCAGAGCAAAGGCTCTTAAATCACTTCAGCACTCTGACCTCCTGTTTCACAGAGTGTATTTTATGCCAGGGCCTTGGAGAAGAAGGGGTCCTTCCCAAACGTGCAGCATGACAGTGCTAACCTGCCTTCAGCGAGCTCGCCTGTGTAAATTGAAAAACATCTGGGCTCTTTTTGCTGGCAAAAGCAGCAGGTCCTTGACCTCAGAGCAGAGCCGTCAACTTGAGCCACAAACAGAGCCTTTTCAACAATTCATCCCCAATTTTCCACCCTCTGGGCGCTGCTACCCAGGAGGAAACCCAGCACCCCTGGGTCGGGAGCAGACATGGAGATATGGGCATGGGGACAAAGAAATTTTAATGGCATTAGTTCACCACCTTTGTTTCACTCCCCAGTGTTCAGGGCTGGGGATGAAAGGTGCTCTCCGTTTTCTCCAGCAGAAAATAAAAGACAGTTTTCCTCCAAGGATGATGAAGGGAAGAAGAGCACGAACAGGCTTTCAGCATAGCAACAGGAAGATGCCAGCAAGCCTAATGAGGACATTTTGCTCTGTGCTACAATAGAATATCATAAAATCTTAAGATCATAATCATGGAATTATTTGGGTTAGAAGGATCATCTCATTCCAACCCCTTACCATGGGCAAGAACACTTTCCACTAGACCAGGGTGCTCCAAGCCCCAGCCAACCTGGCCTGAAACACTTCCAGGGATCCAGGGCCAGCCACAGCTTCTCAGGGCCTCCCCACCCTCACAGGGAAGAATTTCTTCCTAAAATCTAATCTAAACCTGCCCTCTCTCAGTGTAAAGCCAAAAATATGGGTAAAACATCACATGGGACTTACTACAAACACCTTCCATGAAAAGCAGCTCTCTGAGATGATGTGGACAGGCCCAGAGGTGGTGGAAATGGAAGATGCACATGGTGCTGCAGGCCAAGAGCTGGGACATACAGTGGGTAGATGCAGGACCAGGTGGGGTTGGCATCTTTGCACCAGCCTTGGCACATCCACCCTGTTCCTGGGAGGCCATAGGGAGCATCCCTCTCCTGATACTCCTGATGCTCCTCTGCTGGGGCACAGCACAGGACACAGAGGTGTGGGTGCACATAGGCCTTCCCATCTATTCATTTCATGTGTGAGGGAAGGGGCTATTTTTGGGTTGCAGCCTCTTTGCTGCAGCCAGGATGTGTCAGCGGGACGTGATGTACGGCACTGTGGGACAGCTCTGCTCCCTGTGCTCCCCTCACACAGCAGGAATGTCTCTTGTTTTCTCTCCTCCAGACCATGTCAGAGCTGAGAGCATCCAGCCGGGACGGCTCAAGGCACAGGGAGATCAGGCAGCTGCCCAAAGCAGCCAGGGCCTCCCTGCCTGTGCTGGAGTGCTGGAACACCGCTGGGCTCCTGCCACTGGGGGAGGGCTGGGAATGAGCATCCATCACTTCCTGCACCAGCAGCCACCAGGCCAGCACACAAAGATCTTCTCCCACTCCCCTTCCTCACCCTGACTCTCCTCCTGAAGACTGACAGGCGTAGATTGAGAAGCTCTGAGCTGCATTCATCCCTTGCCACACTGCTTACACCTAAAGGTCTTGTGCTGCATGGTGGATTTTTTGGGTGTCCCGTGTCCATGTCCTTCATCCTCCACCCATAGGTCATTTCTGGATGTAAAGCATAGACTGTGTTTGTGATGATGAAGGTTAAATCTCTCCCACGTGCCACAGGCTGAGCCTGGGGTTGGACCCTATTCTTGGCCAGGTACAGCTGGGTTAGACAGAGCTGGGCTGAGCTGGTCCAAGACCTTGTCCAGCCTCAGCCTCTGGCTGTGCACAGCAGCAGGCACAGGTGAGGCTTTGCTGATCTCCTGGGCTCAAGGTGATACTGGAGTGAGCACCTGCAGCTTTGTAGTTCCCAGCATGCTCTTCTTGCTTGCCTCATCCCTGGGTTTCCATGGAAATTCCACTGACACATCCAAGACCTGCAGAGGATGGCACTTGCTGGGGTTTATCCACTGAGGTCTACACTTTTTCTGTATTGATCATCTCAATCCAAATGACCAAAGTGTTCCCCAAAACGGGATTTATTTCCATACTTGCCTTCACCCTCTTGCCACCACATTTTCCCAGCAGGACACAGGTGATTCTCCCAGCCCTGGGCTGCCCAGCAGAGCTGTCTCTGCCCAGGCCTCAAAACAAACACTTCTGCTCCAAATTCCATTTGAGGTGGTGATGCCTCCTGCAAAGCAGAGTTTTATCTGCTGAGGACCAGCATTGGTGCCTGAAGTCTGGAATGGGTGCAACATATTCATGGAAACCATCTGTCCCAGCCTGTATCAAGGCAAAGGCAGAAAACATAGGAGCATGGCTTTCCCTCATTTTGTGTTTTTAAAATCAAAACATGTCCAAGCAGAGTTGCTTTTACCCAACAGGGAAACTCTGGCCATGACGTCTGTCACCTTCTGTGTCTGTGCAATGCCTGTCTCCCATCTCCTGCTGGTCACTAAAAACCTGAGCCTGTGACTCCCACATCTCCAAAAGGAGATTCAGTATTTCTATCTCATTGCAGGTGCCACACTTTGGTAACATCTAATGTTTCGTGCTTCTCATGCAATGGGTGACAAGATGATTTAAAATGCTAATAAAATAAACAAGAAAGATTTTAAAATGCTAATAAAATAAACAAGGAAGGTCATTTATGTTCTTCAATAATATAATAATAATAATAATAATAATAATAAAAATAACGATGATGATGATGTTCTGGTTTAATGAAAGGTGGGATCTGTTGCTCTTAATAGCAAAGATTCATAGCTGGAATAAAGAGTGTTCAGCCCAGCTGTTTCTCCTGTAAGGCCGTATTTCATCCTCCCTGAAAGTCCTTCATGTTTCCACAGAAAACTGTCCTTGCACAGCCCAATAAATTCCATCACCTCAGCTGGTCAAACAACCAGTGTGGTTAGGTGGGGTCTGACCAGCTTCCAGGATACCAACCAGCTTCAGGAGCTTCATTTTACACCTCCTTTTCTCCCAATGAATACCTACCACCACCATAACTATGGATCACTGGCCTGGCCAGCACAGGGCTAATGTTTGCATCAGCCAGGAGGAGCTGCTCTGCCTGGCTGTCTGTCTCAGTCTCAGCACTGAGACCCCAAATGCCTCCATTCTGGCCCAATCCTTCCTGGTGCTGAGTATAAAAAGTTGTGCAGAAAAAAGCAGGGGCGGAATCTCACCAGCCGTTTATCACCTCAGCAACAAGACCTTGGTAACAGGCTGTTATCTTCAGCAGAAAGCAGCAGCAGAAAGGAGACACCAGATCACTAGCCCCAGGTCATGCCCCTGGTGGTGACCTTACCAGTTATCAGTGTCTGCAGCTCTCCAGGAGCTCAGAGAGCAGGGATGCTCCTCATCACCTGCAGATCATCTTACCCATCCACCCAAAACCACAGCCAGCTGTGTGCTCCTGCCCACCAGCACGTGCCAAGGCACACGGTGGGATTCTTGGAGAGGTGTCCTCTGCAGGGCCAGGAGCTGGTCTTGGTGATCCTTGTGAGTCCTTTCCAACCCAGGATATTTTGTGATTCTAAGGCTTTGGCCAGCCCAGGTTTCAATCACCTCCCTGATCCATGTGTGATTTACCCCAAAACAGATCTTCCCTCTGTCTGCACTCCCAGTGAAAGGAACATGTTGCATCTACGCCAGCCCCCCTGCTTGTGTCTGATGGATCCTGGTGACCTTTTCAACATATTTCTTGGAGTATTATAAAACATAATCTGACAAAAAAGGAAAAAAAGAAAAACAGACAAAAAAACCCCCAACAAACCAGCCCAAACTAAATCAATTTGGGTAATGATGGCCTTTTGTTCCAGTTTATCCTGCACCAAACTCCATAGATGGCAACTCTGAACATTTCCCAGACCTTCACAGTAGAGCTTGGAACTGTCTCTCTGATTTATTGGTTGTTTCATGACACATGCATTTCTCCTATATAATCCCAGTGTTTTGCTTATAAGCCATATTATAACTGTGAATCAATCTTCTTTATTTGAACATCTAGGACAGATTCACACATCATTTCACCATTAACTAGGATGGACTCAGCCTTGCAGATCTTTCAGGTTTCAAGCCTGGCTGTGTTGTTTCAGTTCTTTGCTGGTGCCTGTGTTTTGTGAAAAAAAAAAAAAATTAAATAGCCAGACTTTGGGACTTTCTGTTTCGGCTTGAAGAAGAACACAGGTTGTTTCATCACTGGTTGT
The DNA here is from genome assembly GCF_035770615.1 of Melospiza melodia melodia. NCBI lineage: Eukaryota > Metazoa > Chordata > Aves > Passeriformes > Passerellidae > Melospiza > Melospiza melodia. The sequence goes on along the minus strand of NC_086199.1, from coordinate 2,996,573 downwards.
GAGACATGTGTTACCCGGCTCATTAATTCACAACAGTTCTTGTTTTCTCTGCCTTTTTCATGCTGATGTGATACATTTGTGAAGTCCAGGGTTGTACTGCAAGTGATTAATGCTGCAGTAAAGTCTAATAAACTGAGATTCCAACAAAAAAGTGTGAAAAATGTAATCTCTAAAGTTCTGAAAGCTCACATATGACAAAACCCATAAATCACCCCAGAAGCAGTCATTATGGTGAGTTACTAACTAGATTATACAGCTGCATTTGTCATAATTTCCCATTACATAGAGAATAAACCTATCAGGCTGATTTATGGCAGAGGGCTCCACAATATGGGAACTGGGACCTGTGCTGTTCTGTGGAAAACGATGAGAAATGTTGTGTCTACTCAAGTGCTGAATGGAAAAGGAAGGAGGGGAGATAACTGTTATTTGAAGGCACTGATTCAGGGACAAAGATTTCAGAGAGGAGTCATGCTTACACCCATGGGATGGCAGGAAGAGTATCCACCAGCCTGTCCCAACACCACCAGCAGCATCAGAATGTGCTCTCCACAGGTGGAGAGAAGAGAGGAGATAGGAGGTCTTTTGAGGGGACCAAAGTCAGTCATGAAGAAATCCTAGAATCCTGGAATGGTTCGGGTCAGAAGAAATCTGAAAAACCATCTTGTTCCAACCCCTGACATGGGCTGTGACAAACTGAAGAGCTGAATGCCTGGCTACTCAGGGGATACTCAAGGTTTTGGATTCATGTCTGTGCATCTATGAAGGAGCAGTTGGATTTGGAGCAGATGGCATCCACCTGACCTCAGACCACGGGCAAAAAGATGGGCAGATGTGGGACTCGGCGGGGCAAGGGACATCCCTGCAGAGCAGCACTCTGACAAGAGCAGCAGTGGCCTCCTCTCAGTGCCCTCCCCGGTGCAGAGGCTGCTGAAGAACGTGGTGGCTACACAGATGCTGTTTGCTCTACAATCCCTTTGTACTCAAAGGCCATGCTGGGCATTTCACCTGGGCTGGAAGGTCTGGCCAGGCAGGGAACAGGCAAGAGGCACTGCTGCTGTGACCGCCATGTGTTCACTTGAATGCAATGAAGATTCTGTTCATACAAAGACCAACACAAGCAGCCAGTCCCTGCTAACACAGCACGGTGGCTCTGTCCAAAGCAGCTCAAATTCTCTGGCAGATTCATCCCCCTGTATCTTCTTGATCTGAAAGGGAATGGAAGAGGTATCAATAGAGTTCTTTGTTTCTGATGTCTGATAATGGGAAGGTTTCACAGAGGTCTTGGATGGACTGGATCAGGGATCAGTCAAGAAAGAAAAACTGAGCAAACATCACCTAAAACCACTCACAGAAGAACGAGTCCCATTGGAAAAATCACCTCTGGTCTTTTCATATCTGACAATATGTAACATACTCAACATTATTGATTACAATCTTTTCCCTTTGGAAACCTATCAGTAGGGAATTCTTCCTGCTTTGTGCAGGGAGCCGCTGGGGCCCATTCCCTCCCAGAGGGGCTGCACTTGCTGGGTGCCGGGGCTTTCATTGCTGGGCCCACTGGGAGCCCCTGAGCTGGGCTGGGGACCAAGGGCAGGGCTGGCCCGGCTGTGATGCCCCTGGCCCCTGTGACATCAGGGGCACCGTGTCACAATGGGGGCCACTATAAAAGGCCCCCACAGGGAACGCTGGCCCAGCACAGCCTGGGCAAGCGGTGAGTGCACACGTGGAGGGGCTGGGCCGGGCCAGGGCCGGGGCACAAGCGCCGCAGCCGGGCCTGCATTGTCCCCCTGCATCCAGGGCCAGCCCCCGGGGCCGGCGCCTTGGCCAGGGCACGGGGCTGCTGCTGGCCCACTGGGACAGGCCCTGCTGCCTGCCAGCTGCCTGGGGCCCTCTGCTCCCTGCCCTCACATCCCTGCGCCTCCAGGCCTCACTGCAGCCCCCACAAGGTCCCTTGGTAGCCCCACTGAAACCCTTGTCTCTCTCCTCCTGCAGAGACCATGGCGGACAGATTAGTCCTGGCTGTGCTTGTGCTGCTCATCTTCCCGTTCCCACTGTCTGTGGTGAACAGATTTCGTGGGGATGAGCAGCACCATGCAGAGAGACAGAAACCGACCCTCCCAGAGCCACCTGAGCCTGGCTGGGGACCCCGGCTCCTGGCTGCCTTGGGCTACCAGCATCCTATAGAGGAGATGACACCAGCTCCCCCAGAGCCACCTGAGCCTGGCTGGGGACCCCGGCTCCTGGCTGCCTTGGGGTACCAGCCCCATGCAGACGAGATGGAAGAGGCTCCCCCAGAGGCACCTGAGCCTGGCTGGGGACCCCGGCTCCTGGCTGCCTTCCAGTACCTGCCCCAGATCTGGCAAATTGCTCAGCCACCGCTCATGCTTGTGGGCTGGTGGCACAGGCGCAGAAGGGCGGCCAGGAGGCAGAGAGCAGCAGCCCAGCGAGCTCAGGAAGTGGCCAGAAGGAGGAGGATGAAAATTGAGCAGAGAAGGCGGCTCCTTAGCAAGAGGTACAGAGAAATGGAGCAAATGCGCCGGAAAATGAAAGCAATGGAAAAGCAAATGGCCTGGCTGATTCAAATGAATAGGGACAAAAACAAGATGCTGAAGGTAGGCAGGGCAGGCTTTTGGAGGAGCCCAGGCTGTGCCCTGTGTGAAGAAAAGCTTCCTGCTGGAGATGCTCTTTGGGCTTGCCAAGGCGAGCCGCACATCTTTGTGAGCAGCCAGCGCACAGAGCTGCGCTTGCTGCCCAGCACAGCCCTGCGCCGGGGCAGAGCCTCAGGGCTCCTGACACACCCAGCCCCTCTTCCCTCTATCTCCTCACTGTATCTATAGTAACTGTATCTATATTGGTGTCTCTCTTTCCCCTTTTCCATGCAGGAGCTTTCCATTTGCTCAAGGATGGAGCCATTAGAAGGAGGACTGGGCTGAATGCCTTTACATTGATTGAATTCAAACAATAGTTTAGAAATATTTTCAATATTTTTCAGTATTTTTTAAAAAATGTTTTTCAAGATTTTAATAGCTTAATTGTAGAAAATTAACATAGTTAGATATCAATATTGGAATAATGAGTATTATTTAGATAACGAACCTTATTCTTTATATTTTATAATTATTGTTATTCATCCAAATGACTATGAATTATATTAATGAAACAAAACTGAAGTCTTCAGTGTTTTTGGTTTAAGAGTCCTTTAAAATAATCTTCTTGATTAAAATACTAAACAATTTTATTAATATTAAAATAAATGCATATTATATATATTATGTAATAGTAACAAATACAAGGATAGTTGCTTAGATAAGATAGTTACTTAGATAACATTGACTATTATCACCATTTGTTAATTTAAATGACACTGACTGCCCTCCTGTCTTGGGAGAGTGACTTCCCTCTAGGAGCTGCAGTCAGTGCAAAGATCCAATAAAGGCAATGCCTGAAAAATCTCTGTGTCTGTCAGTGTCCATGTGGGACTCAGGTGTCAGCTGTGTGGAATTCCTGACAGAGGGGCACCACAGCACCCCTGGGCCATGCACAGGCTCCTTTCCTCCCCTCTGGCTGCTGTTCCTTTGGTGCTGTGATCCCCCTCTGCTCTATGGGATGCCAAATGCAGGAAAACCAGGAGTGCCACCACTCAGACTGTCACTTAGGTCCCTGCAGAGCTCAGGAACCACCGTGGCTGTGTAGGGTGTGGAACGCTGCAGTGGGCCATGACAGCAGGGACAGCAGGGACAGCAGGGCCAGCAGGGACAGGGGGACACAGCGCAGGAATCACAGCCTGGGACAGGCCCAACAGGCAGACAGGATGCCGGGCAGGCAGGAGTCCCCATCCTCTCTGAGCCCTCCTGAACACAGGGACATAAGGGACAGGGGGAATGGGGACACAGCAGGGCCCTCTCCTCTGGGAATGTCCCACCTGCCCAGGGGCCCTGACAGAGCACAGGGGCTCAGGCTCCGCAAGGGGACCACGAGGATGAGATGGTGCAAGGTGTCTGATTTTAGGTGAAGGTGTCTCTAAGATTTCTTCAACCCAGATTCTGCATACAAACAGCTCCATGAAGGAGGAAACCAGAGGGTCCTTGCCGCAGCAGATCCCTTCTCAGGGAAAGCTTTTCCTTATTCCTATAGCAGGTGCCCCCTGCCAGATGGAGCACATGAATGCACTTTGACATGAGATTTTTGCGCATTGCTTGGGTGTTCCAGTACAACATGAGACAAATCGTGGATTTTTTTTCACAAACAAGCTGTGGGTCTGCTGGTAATTAAAACTAGCACTGGGAGATAAAAGAAACAATGGGAAGGATTCCACTGATTGTTAAAAGGAAAAATATATTTGCTTTTAGAAATAAACTTTAGGTTTGCTAAAAAATGAAATTAGATATTTAAAGATGAAATAAACAATGGGGAAGAAAAACTCCTAAATTCCTTATCAATGAAATATTAAAAGGAGGGTTATACGCTAGAGGGAAATCTTTAGTATCAGGCATACCAGGAAGTCTGTACCTCTCAAGTACCTCAGCCAATGGGGAAAAAGAGAAGGAACATGCAGGCGGGAAATGTGGATAAAAAGAGAGGCTGCATCCTCCAAAAGTCTGAGAGACCACAGAGGAATGCCCCAGGGCCTCTCCCTATTTTTGAAAAAAGTAAAAGGACTCCTCTGTCTCCTTTCTGGACATAAATATAGGATGTGTGTGGAATAATTTTGCTGAAAGATGGGAGCTCATCTGGGATCTTTCAACCATGCAGGGAAGCGGGAAACAAGCAGAGCTGGAGGCGCGCCTCAGAGCCAAGGCTTCCCTCCCAGCTCAGCCGGCCCTGTGGCAGGGGGAAGCCATTGGCCGTGGCGCTGGCCCTGCAGGCCCTTGCCAACAGCCCCTCCGCAGGTCTCTGCTGGGCCTGGTGCAGGCACTGAAAGGCCGCAGGAAGGTGCCCCTGGAGAAGCCCTTGGACAGCGCTGGGGCCAGGAGTGTCACCGTGAGGGCAGCGAGCAGGGCCTGGCCTGTCTGTGCGTGAGGGAGGGCACAGGGCGGGCGCTGAGGCCCGGCCAGCTGGAGCACATGAATGTGCTCTGACCTAAGATTGCTGCACCTTGCTCAGCTGTTCCGCTACAGCACGAGTGCTCAATTTGTGCTCCTCTTGTACGAAACTGCTGAAATTCTCCGCCACAACCAGCCGTGTCCTGCTTCTGGATCTAGAGGAGCCTGGTGGTGGTCTGGCTACCATTCCTTCTCAGCGATGTCTAATAATTGGAAAGTTTCACAGATGTCTTGGAGAGGCTGGATCTAGGCATAGCCAAGCAGGAAAAACTGAGCCACCCTCACCTACTCCACTAAGAGAAAAAACAGTGCCATCCCAAAAGCACCTCTGGTGCTTCCATAGTGGATATGATGCATCATATTTAAGATTCTCAGTTATATTCTTTTCTCTTCAACAGAAAATGTCCGGGGACTGCTGCCTGATTTGTGAAGGAAACCCTGGGGCCCATTCCCTCCCAGAGGGGCTGCACTTGCTGGGTGCCGGGACTTTCATTGCTGGGCCCACTGGGAGCCCCTGAGCTGGGCTGGGGACCAAGGGCAGGGCTGGCCCGGCTGTGACATCAGGGGCACCGTGTCACAATGGGGGCCACTATAAATGGCCCTCGCAGGGAACGCTGGCCCAGCACAGCCTGGGCAAGCGGTGAGTGCACATGTGGCGGGGCTGGGCCGGGCCAGGGCCGGGGCACAAGCGCCGCAGCCGGGCCTGCTTTGTCCCCCTGCATCCAGGGCCAGCCCCTGGGGCCAGTGCCTTGGCCAGGGCACGGGGCTGCTGCTGACCCACTGGGACAGGCCCTGCTGCCTGCCAGCTGCCTGGGGCCCTCTGCTCCCTGCCCTCACATCCCTGCGCCTCCAGGCCTCACTGCAGCCCCCACAAGGTCCCTTGGTAGCCCCACTGAAACCCTTGTCTCTCTCCGCCTGCAGAAACCATGGCAGACAGATTAGTCCTGGCTGTGCTTGTGCTGCTCATCTTCCCGTTCCCGCTTTCTGTGGTGAACAGATTTCGTGGGGATGAGCAGCACCATGCAGAGAGACAGAAACCGACCCTCCCAGAGCCACCTGAGCCTGGCTGGGGACCCCGGCTCCTGGCTGCCTTGGGGTACCAGCACCCTGTAGAGGAGATGACACCAGCTCCCCCAGAGCCACCTGAGCCTGGCTGGGGACCCTGGCTCCTGGCTGCCTTGCGCTACCTGCCCCAGATCTGGCAAATTGCTCAGCCACTGCTCCTGATTATGGGGTGGTGGCTCAGGCGCAGAAGGGCAGCCACGAGGCAGAGAGCAGCAGCCCAGCGAGCTCAGGAAAAGGCCAGAAGGAGGGAGATGAAAATTGAACAGAGAAGGCGGCTCCTTAGCAAGAGGTACAGAGAAATGGAGCAAATGCGCCGGACAATGAAAGCAATGGAACAGCAAATGGCCCGGCTCATTCAAATGAATAGGGACACAAACAAGATGCTGAAGGTAGGCAGGGCAGGCTTTTGGAGGAGCCCAGGCCGTGGCCTGTGTGAAGAAAAGCTTCCTGCTGGAGATGCTCTTTGGGCTGGCCAAAGGGAGCCGCACATCTTTGTGAGCAGCCAGCGCACAGAGCTGCGTTTGCTGCCCAGCACAGCCCTGCGCCGGGGCAGAGCCTCAGGGCTCCTGACACACCCTGCCCCTCTTCCCTCCATCTCTAAACTTTATTTGTATTAACTCTATCTATTTTAATCCTTTTCCCTGCAGAGGGCTTGCATTTGCTCGAGGACAGAGCCAGCTGATGGAAGATTGGGTCCAATGACTGCAGATTCAAAAAATTCTTAAATAATTTAGAAATATTTTCAGTATTTTAAATATTTTACTTTTAAATAACTCTATTTTTCAATAGTTTTCTTGTTTTGAAACTATTAATAGAGAATAATACGCAAGTAAAATATAATTAAAAATATATAATTACTAATTGTTAAGAAACAGAAGTTAGCATGTAGTTTAAAGATTATCTAGTATTCAACAAATTAAATTGGAATTATACTAATTAAGCATAATTGTAGTCTGTTCAATCTTTATCCTAAACACTGAATTTAATATAATCTTCATTATAAGATAATTATTTGCTGTATTATTAATATTAATAAAAAATAGTGCATAAATTGCTTTTAAGATAAGATTGACTATAATCAGAATTTGATTATTTTAATGTTTAAAATATGTTATTGTGAGTTGAAAATTACTCTGACTGCCCTGCTCTCTTGGGAGAGTGTCTTCCCCCTAGGAGCTGCAGTCAGTGCAAAGATGCAATAAAGGCAATGCCTGAACAAACGCTGTGTCTGTGAGTGTCCATGTGGGACTCAGGTGTCAGCTGTGGGGAATTCCTGACAGAGGGGCACCACAGCACCCCTGGGCCATGCACAGGCTCCTTTCCTCCCCTCTGGCTGCTGTTCCTTTGGTGCTGTGATCCACCTCTGCTCTGCGGGATGCCAAATGCAGGAAAACCAGGAGTGCCACCACTCAGACTGTCACTTAGGTCCCTGCAGAGCTCAGGAGCCACCGTGGCTGTGTAGGGTGTGGAACGCTGCAGTGGGCCATGACAGCAGGGCCAGCAGGGACAGCAGGGCCAGCAGGGCCAGCAGGGACAGGGGGACACAGCACAGGAATCACAGCCTGGGACAGGCCCAACAGGCAGACAGGATGCCGGGTAGGCAGGAGTCCCCATCCTCTCTGTGCCCTCCTGAAAACAGGGACATAAGGGACAGGGGGAACGGGGACACAGCAGGGCCCTCTCCTGTGGGAATGTCCCACCTGCCCAGGGGCCCTGACAGAGCACAGGGGCTGAGGCTCTGAAAGGGGAACCCAAGAATGAGAAGATGCAAGCTGGCTAACCTCGTGAACATGTTGCTGACATTACTTCAGGCCATAATATGCACTCAAGGAGGGCCATGAAAGAGAAAACCAGAGGGGTTCTTGCCTCAGCAGATCCCTTCTGAGGGAAAGCATTCTTAATTCCAGCACTGGGGAGCCCTCTGTAGCATAGGGCATATGAATGCAAATTGACATGAGATTCCTGTTCCTTGCTAAGCTGTTCCAGGACAACACCTGAACGTGAGCAGCCAATTTGTGCTACTCTAGTGCAAAGCATCTCAAATCGTCTGCTAGAACCACCTGTCTGCAGCTTCTGGGTCAAGATGATCCAGGAGATGTCTGGCTACAGTTCCTTATCTCTGATGTCCGATCATGGGAAGCCTTCACAGAGGTCTTGGAGGGGCTGGATCCAGGAAGACACAAGCAGGAAAAACTGACCCATGCTCACCAACTCCAGTTGTACATAAAGGAGCGCCATCACAACAGCACCTCTGGTGTTTTCATAATTGATATAATTTATTAAAATCAACAGTATTGATGATATTTGTTTGTGTTTGAGAAGAGCTTGGGGGATCTTCTTCCTCTTTGTGACGGGAGCCCCTGGGGCCATTCCCTCCCAGAGGGGCTGCACTTGCTGGGTGCCGGGGCTTTCATTGCTGGTACTCAGAGCCCCTGAGCTGGGCTGGGGACCAAGGGCGGGTCTGGCCCGGCTGTGGTGCCCCTGGCCCCTGTGACATCAGGGGCAGCGTGTCACAATGGGGGCCACTATAAAAGGCCCCCACAGGGAACGCTGGCCCAGCACAGCCTGGGCAAGCGGTGAGTGCACACGTGGAGGGGCTGGGCCGGGCCAGGGCCGGGGCCGGGGCACAAGCGCCGCAGCCGGGCCTGCATTGTCCCCCTGCATCCAGGGCCAGCCCCTGGGGCCGGCGCCTTGGCCAGGGCCCGGGGCTGCTGCTGACCCACTGGGACAGGCCCTGCTGCCTGCCAGCTGCCTGGGGCCCTCTGCTCCCTGCCCTCACATCCCTGCGCCTCCGGGCCTCACAGCAGCCCCCACAAGGTCCCTTGGTAGCCCCACTGAAACCCTTGTCTCTCTCCTCCTGCAGAACATGGCGGACAGATTAGTCCTGGCTGTGCTTGTGCTGCTCATCTTCCCATTCCCACTGTCTGTGGTGAACAGATTTCGTGGGGATGAACAGCCACATGCAGAGGAGATTAAAGAGGTTTCCTCAGAGCCACCTGAGCCTCGCTGGGCATCCTGGCTCCTGGCTCCCTTGGGGTACCAGCACCCTGTAGAAGAGGTGACACCAGCTCCCCCAGAGCCACCTGAGCCTGGCTGGGGACCCTGGCTCCTGGCTGCCTTGGGGTACCAGCCCCATGCAAATGAGATGAAAGAAGCACCCCCAGAGGCACCTGAGCCTGGCTGGGGACCCTGGCTCCTGGCTGCCTTCCAGTGCCTGCCCCAGATTTGGCAAATTGCTCAGCCACTGCTCCTGATTATGGGGTGGTGGCTCAGGCGCAGAAGGGCAGCCACAAGGCAGAGAGCAGCGGCCCAGCGAGCTCAGGAAAAGGCCAGAAGGAGGAAGGAGAAAATCGAGCAGAGAAGGCGGCTCCTTAAGAAGAGATGCGAAGAAATGGAGCAAATGCGCTGGACAATGAAAGCAATGGAAAAGCAAATGGCCCGGCTCATTCGAATGAATAGGGACACAAACAAGATGCTGAAGGTAGGCAGGGCAGGCTTTTGGAGGAGCCCAGGCCATGGCCCGTGTGAAGAAAAGCTTCCTGCTGGAGATGCTCTTTGGGCTGGCCAAGGCGAGCCGCACATCTTTGTGAGCAGCCAGCGCACAGAGCTGCGCTTGCTGCCCAGCACAGCCCTGCGCCGGGGCAGAGCCTCAGGGCTCCTGACACACCCTGCCCCTCTTCCCTCTATCTCCTCACTTTATCTATAGTAATTGTATCTATATTACTGTCTCTCTTTCCCCTTTTCCATGCAGGAGCTTTGCATTTCCTCGAGGACGGAGCCATTAGAAGGAGGATCCAAGCAAATACCTCGAGATTGATTCAAATTCTTAAATAGTTTGGAAATATTTTCAATATTTTCAATATCTTACTTTAAAATATTTTTCAGGATTTTAATACCTTTCTTTTAGAGTAATACTATAGTTAGCTATCAATATTGGATTCATAAGTATTATTTACAAAAGCATATGTATTCTTTATACTATATAATTACTATCATTCATCAAAATGAGTATGAATTTTATTAGGGAAACGAAATTGAAGCATACTCTAATTTTTCTTTACCAGTGAATTTTACACAATCTTCATGCTTAAAGTACTTAGCTTTTTAAAATGTTAATATATAAGATATAATTTATATAAGATTGACTAGGAACAAATACGAAGATAATTAAGTAGATAGGATAGTTGCTTAGAAAAATTGACTATAATCACCATTTGTTAATTTAAATGACACTGACTGCCCTCCTGTCTTGGGAGAGTGACTTCTCTCTGGGAGCTGCAGTCATTTCAGAGATCCAATAAAGGCCATGCCTGAACAAACGCTGTGTCTGTCAGTGTCCATGTGGGACTCAGGTGTCAGCTGTGGGGAATTCCTGACAGAGGGGGACCACAGCGCCCTAGGCCATGCACAGGCTCATTTTCTCCCCTCCAGCAGCTGTTCCTTTGGTGCTGTGGTCCAGCCTCTGCTCTGCGGGATGCTAACTGCAGGAAAACCAGGAAAACCAGAACACTGCAGTGGGCCATGACAGCAGGGCCAGCAGGGACAGCAGGGACAGAAGGACACAGGGCAGGAATCACAGCCCCGCTGCCCTGGGACAGGCCAGACAGGCAGACAGGATGCCGGGTAGGCAGGAGTCCCCATCCTCTCTGAGCCCTCCTGAACACAGGGACATCAGGGACAGGGGGAATGGGGACACAGCAGGGCCCTCTCCTCTGGGAATATCCCACCTGCCCAGGGGCCCTGACACACCGCAAGGGCTCAGACTCTGCAAGGGGAAACCAAGGATGAAGAGGACCATCCTGAGGTTATATTGGCGCACACTCTGCATGCAACCTGCTCCATGGAGGAGAAAACCAGAGGGGCCTTGCCACAGCAGATCCCTTCTGAGGGAAGTTTTATATATTGTTAAACATGGGTGACTTGTGCTACATGGAGCACATGAACTCACGTTGACACCAGATTCTCACCCGTGCTAGAGCATTCTGGCTCAACAAGAGTGGACATTCCCTAATAACACGTGGGTACAACTCTTGTGCAAAGCAACACAAATTGTCTCTCCTCCTGCCAACCATGATGTCCAAATCAGTCAGCGCCCTGATTTTGCTACCCCTCTTCCACTGCCCACGGCCCATCGTGATCGGTCCACATGAGGATGCAGAGCTGAGCGAAGAGGACCTGGAGCAGGCTGCCCCAGAGCCACCCAGAGCCTGTATGGGGACCCCTGCTCTCGGAAGCCATGCAGCAGGGGCCCTACTGGGCTGCAGCTGAGCTGCTCTTCCTGCCTTTCTTCCTCTGGCTCAGAAGTAGAAGGGTGGCCATGAAGCAGAGAGCAGCAGGTCAGAGAATTGAAGAAGAGGCAAGAAGGTGCAGGATGGAAATCAAACAGAGAACGCTTCGGTTCAAGAGGACGTGCAAAGACTTGAAGGAGATGTGGAGGACCATGAAAATGATCAGGAAGAAAATGGCCAAGCAGATTTGAATGAGCAGGAATGTGAGCGGGATGTTCCTTGGGCTGGCCAAGGCGAGCTACACATCTTTGTGAGCAGCCAGCGCACAGAGCTGCGTTTGCTGCCCAGCACAGCCCTGCACTGGGACAGAGCCTCAGGGCTCCTGCCACAGCCTGCCCATCTTCCCTCTCTCTTACTGTATCTATATTAATTCTATCTATTTCAACACTTTTCCCTGTGGAAGCTTTGCATTTGCTCGAGGATGGAGGCATTTGAAGGAGGATTGGGCCACATGAATGGATGTAGCAGGCCCAGGGCCTGCAAGGCCTCCCTGGCGTTCAGCAGCCTAAGATAGGAAATGCCGAGTCATCATGACTGGGCCTGAGATGCCCCTCTTCCGCCTTCAGACCCTTGCTTATCTCTCTCACAGACTATAGGACAGTTTTGCCTCAACCCTTACTATTGAACAATTTCTAAAACTCCTGTATGCTATAAAAACCTTAACTTTTGCCCAGTTTGGCAGAAGACGCTGTCCCTGAAAACCTTCGCAGAAGACCCCCATAAAGACATCTCTGTGGAGCCTCACACAGCCTTTTTCGCTCTCTTCCTGCATCTCTTCCCCAAGGCTCTTAGCAAGCCACAGAGCTGAAATCACAAAAGGGCTGCTAATCACTAAAGAGCTGATATCACCTAAGAGCTGAGCTTGCTAAGGTCACCTGCGGCTGGAAGCTGCCTGGGAGTCCAGGCAGGCTCTGCTGGACACACTGTGCTATCCACAGCAGACACAGCCAATCAGGCATACCCCGAGACCCAGCCAGGGCACGCATTAGATGGACATTGATTTAACTTCATGCTTTGTTTGGAAATACTCTTGATATTTTACTTTTTATCTACAAATAATTTCATTCTGTAGTAATACAATTGTAAATTTAGTAGGAATTATAATAGGAACAAATATTCATTCTGTTTAAAAAATTCTATGCTCTATTATGTAGTAATTATCATTAATTGGAATAATCACTGCAAATTATGGGAATGAACCACAATTGATATATGTTGAATAGATGTCATACAAAGAAATTTTTCACACCCTTTCAAAACCGTTGTCAATGTATTATTTCATTTATCAATTACATAAGCATAAATAAAAACTCTACATAAGGATCATTGTTACTGTGATATGTTATTGAAAATGTTTAAAATATGTGATAGGTTTTTGAAAGGACATTGCCTGTCCCCCCATCTTGGGAAACTCTGTCTCCTCTGGAGCTGCAGTCAGTCCAAAGTTCCAATAAAGGCAGTGCTTGACCAAACAATGCATCTGTGAGTGTCCAGAGTAATCTCCAAGGCCACTTCTACCCCTCTGCCATGGGCTGGGACACCTCTGGCTGGGCCAGGTTGCGCCAAGGCCCATCCAGTCTGGACTGGAGCACTTGCCAGGAACGGGGCAGCCACAGGTGCTCTGAGCACCCTGTGCCAGGGCCTCACAGCCCTAACAGCCAAGGCTTCCTTGCCCACAGCCCAGCTCAGCCGGCCCTGTGGCAGGGGGAAGCCATTGGCCGTGGCGCTGGCCCTGCAGGCCCTTGCCAACAGCCCCTCCGCAGGTCTCTGCTGGGCCTGGTGCAGGCACTGAAAGGCCGCAGGAAGGTGCCCCTGGAGAAGCCCTTGGACAGCGCTGGGGCCAGGAGTGTCACCGTGAGGGCAGCGAGCAGGGCCTGGCCTGTCTGTGCGTGAGGGAGGGCACAGGGCGGGCGCTGAGGCCCGGCCAGCTGGAGCACATGAATGCGCTCGGACCTGAGATTGCTGCACCTTGCTCAGCTGTTCCGCTACAGCACGAGTGCTCAATTTGTGCCCCTCTTGTACAAAACTCCTGGAATTCTCTGCCACACCCAGCCATCAGCTCCTTCTGGAACTAGAGGAGCCTGCTGGTGGTCTGGCTACCATTTCTTCTCAGTGATGTCTGATAAGGGGAACGTTTAACTGAGGTCTTGGACGGACGGGATCTGAGAAGACTCAAGCAGGAAAAACTGAGCCACCCTCTCTTACTCCACTCAAAGAAAAATCACTGCCATCACAGAAGCACCACCTCTGGGGCTCTCATAGTTGATATTATGTATCATATTCAAGATTATCAGTCATATTCTTCTCCCTTCGACAGAAAATGTCCAGCAACTTCTGCATGCTTTGTGAGGGGAGCCCCAGGGGCCCATTCCCTCCCAGAGGGGCTGCACTTGCTGGGTGCCGGGGCTTTCATTGCTGGGCCCACTGGGAGCCCCGGAGTCGGGCTGGGGACCAAGGGCGGGGCTGGCCCGGCTGTGGTGCCCCTGGCCCCTGTGACATCAGGGGCACCGTGTCACAATGGGGGCCACTATAAATGGCCCTCGCAGGGAACGCTGGCCCAGCACAGCCTGGGCAAGCGGTGAGTGCACACGTGGAGGGGCTGGGCCGGGCCAGGGCCGGGGCACAAGCGCCGCAGCCGGGCCTGCATTGTCCCCCTGCATCCAGGGCCAGCCCCTGGGGCCGGCGCCTTGGCCAGGGCACGGGGCTGCTGCTGGCCCACTGGGACAGGCCCTGCTGCCTGCCAGCTGCCTGGGGCCCTCTGCTCCCTGCCCTCACATCCCTGCGCCTCCGGGCCTCACAGCAGCCCCCACAAGGTCCCTTGGTAGCCCCACTGAAACCCTTGTCTCTCTCCTCCTGCAGAGACCATGGCGGACAGATTAGTCCTGGCTGTGCTTGTGCTGCTCATCTTCCCGTTCCCACTGTCTGTGGTGAACAGATTTCGTGGGGATGAGCAGCCACATGCAGAGGAGATTAAAGAGGTTTCCTCAGAGCTACCTGAGCCTGGCTGGGCATCCTGGCTCCTGGCTCCCTTGGGGTACCAGCACCCTGTAGAAGAGGTGACACCAGCTCCCCCAGAGCCACCTGAGCCTGGCTGGGGACCCCGGCTCCTGGCTGCCTTGGGGAGCGAGCACCATTCAGACGAGATGGAAGAGGCTCCCCCAAAGCCACCTGAGCCTGGCTGGGGACCCCGGCTCCTGGCTGCCTTTCAGTGTCTGCACCAGATCTGGCAAATTGCTCAGCCACTGCTCATGCTTATGTGGTGGTGGCTTGGGCACAGAAGGGCAGCCACGAGGCAGAGAGCAGCAGCCCAGCGAGCTCAGGAAAGGGCCAGAAGGAGGAGGATGAAAATCGAACAGAGAAGGCGGCTCCTTAGCAAGAGGTACAGAGAAATGGAGCAAATGCGCCAGACCCTCAAAGAACTGGAACAGAAAATGTCCCAGCTGAATCAAATGAATACGGACACAAACAAGATGCTGAAGGTAGGCAGGGCAGGCTTTTGGAGGAGCCCAGGCTGTGCCCTGTGTGAAGAAAAGCTTCCTGCTGGAGATGCTCTTTGGGCTGGCCAAGGCGAGCCACACATCTTTGTGAGCAGCCAGCGCACAGCCCTACACCGGGGCAGAGCCTCAGGGCTCCTGCCACACCCAGCCCCTCTTCCCCCTATCTCTAAATTTTATTTGTATTAACTCTATCTATTTTAATCCTCTTCCCTGCAGAGGGCTTGCATTTGCTCAAAAAAAGAGCCACCTGAAGGAAGATCGGGCCCAATGTCTGCAGATTCTACAAACTCTTAAATAATTTAGAAATATTTTCAGTATTTTAAATATTTTACTTTTAAATAACTCTATTTTGCAATAGTTTTCTTGTTTTGAAAATTTTAATAGAGAATAATATGCAAGTAAAATATAATTAAAACTATAGAATAATATGCAAGTAAAATATAATTAAAACTATATAATTACTAATAGTTAAGAAACAGAAGTTAGCATTTAGTTTAAAGATTATCTAGTATTCATCAAATTAAATAGGATTTATACTAATTAAGCGTAATTGAAGTATGTTAAATCTTTATCCTAAACACTGAATTTTATATAATCTTCATTATAAGATAATTATTTGCTGTATTATTAATATTAATAAAAACCAGTGCATAAATTGCTTTTAAGATAAGATCAGAATTTGATGATTTTAATTTTTAAAATATGTTATTGTGAGTTGAAAATTACTCTGACTGCCCTCCTGTCTTGGGAGAGTGTCTTCC
This sequence comes from Melospiza melodia melodia, assembly GCF_035770615.1. Taxonomy (NCBI): domain Eukaryota; kingdom Metazoa; phylum Chordata; class Aves; order Passeriformes; family Passerellidae; genus Melospiza; species Melospiza melodia. The sequence goes on along the minus strand of NC_086199.1, from coordinate 2,980,917 downwards.
CTCTGGGAGCTGCAGTCAGTGCAAAGATGCAATAAAGGCAATGCCTGAACAAACGCTGTGTCTGTGAGTGTCCATGTGGGACTCAGGTGTCAGCTGTGGGGAATTCCTGACAGAGGGGCACCACAGCACCCCTGGGCCATGCTCAGGCTCCTTTCCTCCCCTCTGGCTGCTGTTCCTTTGGTGCTGTGATCCACCTCTGCTCTGCGGGATGCCAAATACAGGAAAAGCAGAATGCCACCACTCAGACTGTCACTTAGGTCCCTGCAGAGCTCAGGAGCCACCGTGGCTGTGTAGGGTGTGGAACGCTGCAGTGGGCCATGACAGCAGGGACAGCAGGGACAGCAGGGACAGCAGGGCCAGCAGGGACAGGGGGACACAGCACAGGAATCACAGCCTGGGACAGGCCCAACAGGCAGACAGGACACGGGGCAGGCAGGAGTCCCCATCCTCTCTGAGCCCTCCTGAACACAGGGACATAAGGGACAGGGGGAACGGGGACACAGCAGGGCCCTCTCCTGTGGGAATGTCCCACCTGCCCAGGGGCCCTGACAGAGCACAGGGGCTGAGGCTCTGAAAGGGGAACCCAAGAATGAGAAGATGCAAGCTGGCTAACCTCGTGAACGTGTTGCTGACATTACTTCAGGCCACACTATGCACACAAGGAGGGCCATGAAAGAGAAAACCAGAGGGGTCCTTGCCTCAGCAGATCCCTTCTGAGGGAAAACATTCTTAATTCCAGCACTGGGGAGCCCTCTGTAACATAGGGCATATGAATGCAAATTGACATGAGATTCCTGTTCCTTGCTAAGGTGTTCCAGGACAACACCTAAACCTGAGCAGCCAATTTGTGCTACTCTAGTGCCAAGCATCTCAAATTGTCTGCTAGAACCACCTGTCTGCAGCTTCTGGGTCTAGAGGATCCAGGAGATGTCTGGCTACAGTTCCTTATCTCTGATGTCTGATCATGGGAAGCCTTCACAGAGGTCTTGGAGGGGCTGGATCCAGGAAGACACAAGCAGGAAAAACTGACTCATGCTCACCAACTCCAGTTGTACATAAAGGAGCGCCATCACAACAGCACCTCTGGTGTTTTCATAATTGATATAATTGATTAAAATCAACAGCATTGATGATGTTTCTTTCTCCTTGACAAGAGCTTGGGGGTGCTTCTGCCTGCTTTGTGAAGGAAGCCCCTGGGGCCCATTCCCTCCCAGAGGGGCTGCACTTGCTGGGTGCCGGGGCTTTCATTGCTGGGCCCACTGGGAGCCCCTGAGCTGGGCTGGGGACCAAGGGCGGGTCTGGCCCGGCTGTGATGCCCCTGGCCCCTGTGACATCAGGGGCACCGTGTCACAATGGGGGCCACTATAAAAGGCCCCCACAGGGAACGCTGGCCCAGCACAGCCTGGGCAAGCGGTGAGTGCACATGTGGCGGGGCTGGGCCGGGCCAGGGCCGGGGCACAAGCGCCGCAGCCGGGCCTGCATTGTCCCCCTGCATCCAGGGCCAGCCCCTGGGGCCGGCGCCTTGGCCAGGGCCCGGGGCTGCTGCTGGCCCACTGGGACAGGCCCTGCTGCCTGCCAGCTGCCTGGGGCCCTCTGCTCCCTGCCCTCACATCCCTGCGCCTCCGGGCCTCACTGCAGCCCTCACAAGCTCCCTTGGTAGCCCCACTGAAACCCTTATCTCTCTCCTCCTGCAGACCATGGCAGGAAAAGCAGTCCTGGCTGTGCTTGTGCTGCTCGCCTTCCCTTTTCCACGAGCTGTGGTGATTCCTTTGGAGGATGATGCAGAGCTGGGAGAAGAGGACCTGGAGCAGGCTCCCCCAGATCCACCCGAGCCTAGCTGGGGACCCCTGCTCTTGGCAGCCATGCAACAGGGGCCCTACTGGGCTACTGCTGATCTGCTCCTCCTTTCTTTCTTCCTCTGGCTCAGGCGTAGAAGGGCGGCCATGAAGCAGAGAGCAGCGTCCCAGAGAGCTGAAGAAGAGTCCAGAAGGCACAGGATGGAAAGGGAGCAGAGAAGGCTTCGCTTCAAGAGGACGTGGAAAGACTTGAAGGAGATGTGGAGGACCATGAAAACGATCAAGAAGAAAATGGCCAGTCTGATTTGAATGAGCAGGAAGGTGAGCAGGATGCTCTTTGGGCTGGCCAAGGCGAGCCGCACATCTTTGTGAGCAGCCAGCGCACAGAGCTGCGCTTGCTGCCCAGCACAGCCCTGCGCCGGGGCAGAGCCTCAGGGCTCCTGACACACCCTGCCCCTCTTCCCTCTATCTCCTCACTGTATCTATAGTAACTGTATCTATTTTAACCCTTTTCTCTGCAGAGGTCTAGCATTTGCTCGAGGATGGAGCCATTTGAAGGAAGATCAGGCCAAATGACTGGAGATTGATTCAAATTGTTAAATAGTTTAGAAATATTTTCAGTATTTTTTTATTTTAATAATTTTAATGGTGAATAATACTCAAGTAAAATATCATTATAATCATATTAATTACTAATAGTTAAGAAACAGAAGTTTGTATTTACTTTAAAGATTAACTATTATTCATCAAAATTAATAGGAATTATAGGAATTAAGCAAAATTGAAGTATACTAAATCTCTATCTTAAACACTGAATTTTACATAATCTTCTTGATAAAATAATTATTTGCTGTATTATTAATATTAATATATAAGAGTCTACCAATTTCTTTTAAGATAAGATTGACTATAATCAGAATTTGATTATTTTAAAGTTATCAATATGTTATATTGATTTGAAATTGACACTGACTGTCCTGCTCTCTTGGGAGAGTGTCTTCCCACTGTGAGCTGCTGTCAGTGCAAACATGCAATAAAGGCAATGCCCGAACAAACGCTGTGTCTGTGAGTGTCCATGTGGGACTCAGGTGTCAGCTGTGTGGAATTCCTGACAGAGGGGCACCACAGCACCCCTGGGCCATGCACAGGCTCCTTTCCTCCCCTCTGGAGCTGTTCCTTTGGTGCTGTGATCCACCTCTGCTCTACGGGATGCCAAATACAGGAAAACCAGGAGTGCCACCACTCAGACTGTCACTTAGGTCCCTGCAGAGCTCAGGAGCCACCGTGGCTGTGTAGGGTGTGGAACGCTGCAGTGGGCCATGACAGCAGGGACAGCAGGGACAGCAGGGCCAGCAGGGACAGCAGGGACAGGGGGACACAGGGCAGGAATCACAGCCTGGGACAGGCCCAACAGGCAGACAGGACACGGGGCAGGCAGGAGTCCCCATCCTCTCTGTGCCCTCCTGAATACAGGGACATAAGGGACAGGGGGAATGGGGACACAGCAGGGCCCTCTCCTCTGGGAATGTCCCACCTGCCCAGGGGCCCTGACAGAGCACAGGGGCTCAGGCTCTGCAAGGGCACCACGAGGATGAGGAGGACATTGCCAAAGTTACATCTGCCCGTATTCTGCACACAAACAGCTCTATGAAAGAGAAAACCAGAGGGGTCCTTGCCACAGCCAATCCCTTCTCAGGGAAAGGTTTTCTTAATTTCTGTATACAGGTGTCCCTTCTAGACTGCTGCTGAAGTGCTGCTCCTGCTCTCAGCACTGTGGAGCATCTACACAACAGAAGCAATGAGGCAGAGAGCAGAGTCCAGGAGAGCTGAAGCAGAGGACACGCAAACTCCAGCAGAGGCTTACACGAGGAGGTATTAAAAGAAGCAAGAGGAATTTTGCTAAATAATAACCAACTAGATAGGGTTTAAATGTTTGGGTATAGGTCAGGAAATAGGCAGAAGGCCTAATTTCCAAAGCAAACTTTAGGCCAATTATCAAGAATAAGACCACAAAAAGGAAGAAAACCATCTTTCCTTGTCTTTCTCTAACATGTGCTCTTCCAGAATCTAGATTGTGCAAGTTCTTCCTGAACTCAACCACACCTACAGTGCTGAATTGGTTCTGATCCAAAGTTAAGTCAATTTGCACGCAGCTCTTCTGCTCCCTGAAGAGCAGAAAAACAATTGGGCAAAGGGAGGTGGAAGTGGGACCATGCTGCCACTCCTCTGAAAACTAAGAGAAGGTTTTTTAAAAGCAATCCCTGAAGTGAGCACACTCTGTCTGTGCTTGCTCTAGTGACAGCAAACAAGTAAGTGTAACCTGAGCAAAGCACCTTATCTCTGTGACACCTGGAAGGCGGCGTTATCACTGAGCAATACTTTGATCTACCAGGTGGGAGCAAAATGAAGCGATGCCACTTGTTTTTCAGGAGGCTTCTTCACTCCCAGCTATCCTGGCCCACCCGAGCCCACCTGCGACATCCAGCTCTGTCTCAGATTCCTTTCCCAGCCAAGCAGCTGTGGAGCTGAAACCTACCTTGAAAAACAGCTGAAACAAACTCAAGCTGAAGAAGAAACTTTCTTTTGCGGCAGACAGAGAGGTTTGGCCAGACAGGAGAGCCCTCTTCAGTCCAGTGATGGGTAGTGAAGAGCTGTTTGAACCAACGGGACCTTGCAGGCACTGGCAGGCTCCCAGCTGGGCCAAACTGGGGTTTATCTGGTATAAAATGGGTACAGCAGGCACCAAACAAATGCACCCAGTCATTGCACCTCTCACTGTAGGTAGAAGACAAGGATCAGTCAAAAGCAGAGGGTGGGAAATGCATTGTATAATTACAGATATCAGTTCTTGGAAGAAGGATTTTTGCATGGAGAAATTTGGGGTGGAGAAGGAAAAACAGGGAGGAAAGGGAGGGAACTCACCCTCTAAAGCTAATAAATAATTTTTTTTTTAAGTGATTTGGCAAAACACATCATCATGTGACAAGGTAGTTTCTCTTGCTAACAGGTGCACCGCAGTTTTAGAAATATTAAATCTTAAGAGGTTTGCATTGCACAATAGATGGCAGCCAGAAAGCATGTTGATGTTTTTTGGTAGTGTTTCAGATGTCATGGTATTTTTTTTTCTTTAAATCTTCCATCAGCAGGAGGCAAAGCTGTGCCAAGGAAAAGGAATCAAATCTGGATGCAGCAAGTCTCACATTCAGACAGAGGCTCCCTGCCAGATGCTACGGGGCCAAATCGGAAACAACCACACTGAGTTCATTATGAAAACTGCATAATCAAAAGCCTGCAAAAAGGCAAAAAAAAAATTAATCTACTTAATACTTAGCTAAATTCTCAACTGTTGAAACAGATTTGAAGAAAAATTCATCATAATCCCCTCTTCCTTCTGAGGAATTCCTCCCTGTTCATGAAATGTCCATGAGATGGCAGGAGTGCACTGTCCTCCGGAGGTCGAAGGAATATCACAATGGTGACACTTCCACACCGAGAATTTCTCTCTGCCTGTGGGCACTGCAGACAAAACACTGATTTATCTTTCTATTTATTGCTCATGGAAAGAGATAAGGAAGTGGCATCAATGGGCACATCTTCAGAGAAAAAATCGACTGGCCCAATCTCCCGTGGGTGAGAATAACTCTGTTTCACAGAAAGATTTGAATATTGGGAGGGACCTTAAAGTTTATCTCATTCCAAGTAGAAGGGACATCTTCCACTAGCCCAGGTTGCTCCAAGCCCCATCCAGCCTGGCCTTTCACTCCTCTTGCTTTCAGCAGCCTCTTGCTTTGGTTGACAGAACCCTGCTCACTGCAGGCCCTGGGTCTAAAAACTCATCCCATGCTGTGCACAGGAATTTGTGACCAGGCACTGCAAAAAATGCACTGAAAGAGTGCAATGGCAAAAGGACCCAGACATCTGCCAGAAAGAAATCTGGAGGATGGGATTTAGAAATCACAGCCGTCATATTTACGGCTGGGGATGACTGTGGAAACAAACCCTCAGGGGTGTCCCAGTTTTCAGCTCTATTTATGATCCTGAGTTCTCCACACAACTGGGGCACAGCTGTGAGCCTGCCCCTGGTCAGACAGGATCCATGGCAGCCCAAGTTCTGTGAGCTGGGCCAAGGGATGGGCTGGCAAGTTGTGCAAGTGCTTCCCTGAGCCAGGCTGCAGAAGCAACATCCCAACAAGAGACAGATGCTTGTGTCTGAAGAGATCTCAGCTGCCTCAGTAGCTTCAGGAGAGCAGGTTGATGATGAAGCTACTCTTTGCATGCTCCTGGTCTTAAGCCAAGATATCTTCCAAGTCTTTGTCCACACTACCCAGACAGAAAGCAAAAATAATCAGACTGGTTTGGGTCAGAAGAGATGTTAAAGATCACCTAGTTCTGACCCCACTTCCATGAAGCTCTCCATCAGTCTCACGCTGGATCCTCTCTAGCAGAGGGTATAATTGTGATGTTACAGCCCACAGCTCTTCCCACTGATCCTCTCACTCCATCTGCCCTGGGGGAGCAGAACTGGAGCAGTTTTGCTGTGCTGGGAGCTCTCTGTGCACCTGTGAGCTCTCACCTACAGGCACTGCTGTGATGGAACAGGTCTGTTACATACTGAGCAGGGGAGGGGGCTTGGGGGCTGCTGAAGGACACCCCAAAGTGTCACTTGATCTGTTTGTTTGAGCACAGTAAAGGCTCATTCCCTTTCCAGTGTCCCATCCCACAGCAGGCCAGGCATTCCCAGTGACATCCCTGGAGCCTGCAAACAGCTCTGCTGCAGGGAGACACTGCCCTCTGCAATGACCAAGGGATGAGGTTGGTTAACTTTTCTCAATGCATCCTTTCCATTTCTTGTAGATGTGACACTTGGGGACATGGGTTAGTAGTGGCCTTGGCAGCACTGGGCAAACCATGGGACTCAACGATTTTAGAGGGATTTTCAAACTTAAATTATTCTATGATTCCTTACTTTCAAATTTTCAAAGCTTTCCTGGCTTTCAAATTCTGCAGTTCACAATCCCCGATGTGATCTATAAGGTCACTTTCCTGTTTTTTAATTCTCTCTTTCTCCTGCATGGGACATCAAAGAGGTATCCCAGCTCCTGGCTGCAAAAACACTTTCACATCACAGCACACAGACCCAATGCATTCCATTGCACAGGAGAACATCTCCAGAAGCTGAGGTTGGTCTGCAGCTGATGGTTATGGACAATGCTCTGAAAGCAGCAGGACAGGAACAGGATGAACCCATCAATGTGAGACCTGATTAGGAAGAAATTCTTCCCTGTGAGGGTGGTGAGGCCCTGGCACAGGGTGCCCAGAGAAGCTGTGGGTGCTCCATGCCCAGAAATATTCACTGCTAGGCTGGAGCCACCTAGGATAGTGGGAGGTGTCCCTGCCTATGGCAGAGGGTTGGAATGAGATGGTCTTTAAAGCCCCTTTCAACTCAAACCATCCCATGATTCTATGATCTGGCTCCTGAGAGCCCACAGAGCCCCAGGGACAGCAAGAGGATATCCCTGGGATACAAAAGCTTTGAAGATGAGGGGAGAATGGGGTGGGAAATGTCCCTTCCTCCTGAGGACTGCACCATTCCCAGGGTTAGTGCCCCATTTCCAAAGTACATGCAAATCCACAGGTCTTGGCATTCTTCTTGAGTGCTAATCTTGAACCCTCAGCCTGACTTGAATCACTGTTGCTCTCTCCAGTGTTTAAATAAATTATTAGAAAACCTCTCCCAAATGTATAAATCCCATCCTAATGCCCTCTGATGTCAGAGGGAAGGTGCCTGGTAATGTAGCTGGTCCTTGGATCAGGCCTCAGAAAAGCAGCTGCAAAATATAAACCCACAGGCCCTGAAATTCATCTTTTTTTTTTTTTTTTTTTAACTTGGTCTGAACCTTTGTAAATGACTCACAATGGGTCAGGGGAGAGAGAATTGAACAGCTCTGATCTGGCTGTGTTCCCCTCTCCTATAAAATCAGCTTATGCCCTTTGGACGGAGGCAAGCTCACTAAAATTCACCCACAGCAGTGGCAGCTCCCATGCCACAAACCAAACTGTTCAAGAAGTGCAGAAATCATTGTGATGTTTCTCCACCTTTTTCCAGGGCCCATAACAATTTCCTCCTTGTTCTGCTCAGCATTCTCCCTGCAGCTCCTTCCTACCACCTGCCAATTGCCAAGAACTCCCTCCTGCTGTTGTGAGAAACATGAGAGATCCTGGGAAATATCTCCTTGTGGCATGTGAAAGCAAGGGGGAGAGGAGCAGGGATGTTTTCTTCTAGCAGGAGATATCATGGGCAACGTGGTCATCTTGGGGGGTACCAGGTTTTAGGGTTGGGTCTGTCCTAGCTTGGGATGTGGGTAAGTCATTCCATCTTCCTCTAGCACCAGTAGTGCCAACCAGCACAATAAACAGAAATTATAAACTGAATACCATTTTCCTTTGTTCTTTAAGGTGGTTCTGAAGTGGCAGGTGCTGTTACCTGGCTCAGCTGAGAAATTGCTCAGCTTTTGTCATGATTATCTACTCCCCAGCTGGGAGAACAACAGCACAGCAGGGAATTACAGAGCTGGAAGGGACTAAAGATGAGCAGTGATGGCTGAACACCACGTGGAGATTTCCCTCAGGCGGAAATATGGAAATTTTATCATGTTTTCCATTATGCAAAGGGCAGAATTCCTGTGCAGCATTGGCATATGCAGAACAGCTGGGAAAGGTGGGGATGGAGTGTACCAAGCTGTCACTTCTGGGGAAAGCAGCCAAGTGCATTGACACTTCTCACACAGGCTGACTCCAAACCAAATGGCTGCACAGCAGGATTTCCAAATTACTACCTTTACCACTCCATGTGCTCGTTCCACAGCCTTAAAATCCACCTATGGAAGTGATCATTCTTTCCTTCTTCCAGGATAATGAATTTCTGCCCTAAAGCACCACTTTCCAGTTCACATTTCTCTGGTCTCTGCGAGGATTTTAACAAGGCTGAGAAACCTCAGGGCTCACACTGCCTTCATCCAGGTGTTGTTCAACTGCTTGTGAATCCTCTCTCAAATCTTGGTGGGGCATCTCCACCAGAGCTTTGCAGAGCCTGGGCCCAAACAAATTGCACTGCAGGGATGAAGGGCATCCAAGGGCCTGCTTAAACTGCTGCTGAAATGTGGCCACTCATAATCAGCCACTGAAAGTCCAGCTCCAGAAGAAATTGCAGGCAGGAGTGGTGGTGGCACAAGGTGGGCAGAGCATCAGGCTCCAGGTCTCTCTTGAATTAGGTGTCAGAGCAGGCTGGAGCCTAACAGCAGTGTCAGACCAGATGTGCTGCTGTTTTCATATCAGCAGGGATTACTTTGCTTAAAACCATTTATTTGATACTGACTAATGGAGGAAGGCTCAGAGGAGCAGGGAAATGAAAGGGGTAATCAGATATTCCATAGCACACACGCAAAATGTTCAAAGCCAACACGGTGCAGGTGCATATTCCCAAATGTGGGCTGGGTTGGCAAACGACTTGGTTTTCCAGAGGAGCTACTGTGTCTGCAAAGGACTTCCCAGGCTCCAGCTGCCATCTCGTGGTCACACAAGACATCTGCCTAATTTTTTTTCCTCCGATTACCACCATTCATGGCTCAAGAAGTACTTTTCCAAGATTGGTAACGTCAAAAATTTCTGGGAAATATTTTCCCCAGGAAAGCCCTGGTCGGAAGTATTATATTCCCAAATTGCAGTGGGTTTGACCTTTTCACCACACATTACAGAGGATACTTTATTTCCCAAAATACTGATGTTTGGGAAAAGGGGGCTTTAGGATGTCTGACATCCCTCCTCTCATCCCTGAAATCTCCAGGGAATTTCAAGCAGTGTTCAGCAACACTCTCAGGTCTGAATTTTGCTGCTACCTTCCCCTGCTTCCTGATGGATCCCCTCTTGCCCACTCCCCAGGAGAGGGCTCTGGAGAGATTTAGGATCTGCAAAGCCAATAGGCAGCCACAGCTGAGCTGGACTGGCTGTTTGCTGGCTCCTTCCTCTGAGCACTTGCTCCAGCAGCAGATCCCAGAGCCATCTGCAGCCCCAGGAAAACCAGAGGAGCTTTGAAGATCAGAGGTGCATCTGCATGGAACAGCTTGCAGTGTGGAGGGTCCCAGGGTAATATCCTGGCTCTGAGGAAGATGATGGGAGCTTGGCTGTGTTTGAAGCAGGACCAGGATTGTTTTTTCCAGCCTTGTTCAGAGTGACTCAGAGTGTCAGCAGGACCTACAGCTGCTCTGGGCATAAAGCAAGGCGCGTTCCAAAAGCTGCTCTGGTCCAGAAATTACCTAGTGTGAGTAAACACCACGTGGTACTCTGCTCTCGTGTCATGGAATCACAGAATGCCTTGGATTGCAAGAAACCTTTAAAATCTATCCCATCCCACCCCTGCCATGGCAGGGACACCTTCCACTGTCCCAGGCTGCTCCAAACTGGCCTGGAACCCTTCCAGGGATCCAGGGGCAGCCACAGCTTCTCTGGGCAATCTGTGCCAAGGCCTCACCACCCTCAGAGCCAGGAATTCCTTCTCAAAAGCCAAGCCAGGATCATGTCCTGGCAGGACCCCTGGAGCAGCTGTTGTTACAAAATGTTCATGGCTTGTTGTGCAAGGTCCTCAGATCAGAAAAGGCCACTTTCTTTTTGTACAGTGTTCTTGTTCAGAGTAGATTTTGGGTCAAACCTCACAGCATAAGATAACAATAAAATCCAAACATCTTCCCCTGTAAAACTGGGATCTGAAAACAATAAAATTAATGGGATCTACTGGTTGAAATAAGGAAGTAAATGTGTAAGGAGAGAAGAGGTCACTTAAATTGACTTCTAATGCCCCAGAGAACTGGACTGGGTTAGATGTCTTCAGAATTGGGTCAAATTTCTTCACACGGAGGGTGACTGGGCACTGAACAGGCTCCCCAGGGAAGTGGTCACAGCCCCAAAGCTGCCAGAGCTCCAGGAGCATTTGGACAACACACTCAGGCACATGATGTGGCCCTTGGGGTGCCCTGTGCAGGGCCAGGAGTTGGACTCAATGATCCTTGAATGTCCCTTCCAAGTCAGGACATTCTGTCATTCTGTGATTCTAGGAAATTTCATTGTCCTGCTCACGGGGGCTGGAACAGGGCAAATAATGGGATATTTTTTGTTCATTTTATTTTGGTATTTTGTGTATAATCAAAACATACAAAAAACCCAAAACCAAAACAAAATTAAACAAAAAATAAAAATAAAAAAAATAAAAAAAAAAAAAAAAAAAAAACAAAACAAAGACTCACCAAACAAAAAACAAACAAACAAAAAAGAGCCAGAGACTTGGTCCCATCAAAATTCACATCAGGTGCACCAGATATTCTGAGGTGAGCCCTGATCATTGATTGCTTCTCACAGGCTTCATCAGCCACCTTGTTTGTGCAGGAGTGATGCAAAGTTCCTGTAATCTCCTTTGCATCTCACTGGCCAACCAGCTCCTTCTTATCTCTTCTTATCCTTCTTACCTGCTTCCCAAGCAGATGAAATCATATTTCATGTGCTTTGCTCAACTCAGAGATAAGAATCACCAGTAAGAAAGGAGGTCAGATGCCAGGTAAGCAAGGTTTGCTGCAGGAATGGCTGAAAAACCCCTCATGACAACAACAGTGAATTTGAATTCAGGAAAATACCTGCAAGGGTGAGCTTCAAAAGACAAAATATCAGCAAAAAGATTTCACAGAGCATTTCTGCCCTCTGGTTTTTTGTTCTGCCATTGGTCTTGGCCATGAGACCTCATCCTCTCCTGCTGATTTCCAGGCACTACAACAGCTCCAACAATTTCTGAGATACCCTCCAGCAGAGCTGAGGGACTGGTGAGCTGTGAGGAACCTCTTGGAAAACAGCATCATGGACTCATTGGGGTTGGAAAAGCCCTCTAACATCATGGAGTCCAACCATTCCCCCAGCACTGCCAAGGCCACCACTGACTCATGTCCCCAAGTGCCACATCCACACAGCTTTTAAATCCCTCCAGGGATGGGAACTCCACCACTGCCCTGCACATCCCCTTCCAATGCCTGACTACCCTTTCCATGAGGAAATTTTCCCTGATACCCAATCTAAACCTCCCCTGGTGCAATCTGGGGTCATTTCCCCTTGTCCTGTCCCTGTTCCCTGGAGCAGAGCCCAACCTCCCTGGCTGTGCCCTCCTGGCAGGAGCTGTGCAGAGCCACAAGGTCCCCCCTGAGCCTCCTTTTCTCAGGCTGAGCCCCTTCCCAGCTCCTCAGGGATTCTGCAGCCCCTGCCCAGCTCCCTCAGCCTCTCCTGGTGCTCCAGACCCTTCCCCAGCTCCATTCCCTTCCTTGGACATGCTCCAGGCCCTCAGCATCTCATCATGAGGGACCCAAAACTGCCCCCAGGGCTGGAGGTGCCTCAGCAGTGCCAGCACAGTGGGAATATGTGGGTGCACATCCCATCAGTATGTTTGGCTTTGTGCATCTTGACTTTGGAGCTTAAACAGGTGGCAGAGGGAAAATCTGCCTTTTTCCATTCTCTCTCTGGACTTGGTGTGAAGGTTTAACCAAGCTCACCCCTCTTGCAGAGCTCTCCAGGTCAACGCCAAGGCTGGGCATTGCTGGGAACCTCTGCCCTTTTCCCAGCAGGGTTGTGCAAAGACACTGATGTTTTCCAGCACCAGTGGTGGGGAATCTCCTCCTTTCTCTGGGCAAAACAGACTTTCCTGAGACACTGTAGTGTCGGGGTCTCTAGCTGGTCAGAGTGACCCCGGGAAGAGTTCCAAAGTCTCTTTTCCCAGCCCTGCACTTGAAGAAGGAGTCAGGGCTCTTTTCTCGATCTCAGAGTTGTTTATTGTTCCTTATCTGTAAAAAATCTTCTCCTGCCCTGCCGAGGTCCGTTCCAGGCACTCTGCCTGCCTCTGGGGTGGTGTTATGTCTTTATACTAAAAACTACGTGTACAATGTTTTCAATAACTTCCCAATACCAATCACCTGTGTTAGACAGTGAGCTTCTACTCTAAACCAATCCCAAAGTGCCACCATCACAGGAGAAGATGGAGGCCAAGAAAAAGGAGGAGAAAGGCTGGACATGCCCAGATCCCTCCATCTTGCCTCCTGAACCCCCATATCAGAAACCCCAAAATCTACTTTTCCAGCCCATGATAACTTCACTATTATTTTGCCTAAATACAAGGTTGGTAATTTGCTCCATGGGTCATAATCAAACCCACAGGTGTTCTGGGCTCTGTGCCAGGGCTCCTGAGCCCCCTGGCAGGGGTCCTGGCCATCCTGGACCGCCAGAGGGATGTTCTGGGTTCCCACACTGCAGTATTCAGCACGACCCCTGTGGCAGGGAGAAATGACGAGGAGGACTTTATTGATATCAGAAGGCTAATTAATTACTTTATCATACTATATTATTCTATATTACATCTAAACTGAATCTTCACAAGCCCTTAACTGCCCAGAATCTCGTGACTGTCAGCTGACAGTCCTGACACACACACACCTGGATTCAATTGGTCACTGAATCAAAAGACTTACACCAGAATTCAATTACCAATTCCCTTCAGGTAAACAACCTTCCACGATGCATTCCACTTGTGAACAACACAGGGGCAGCAAATGAGATAAGAATTGTTTTGATCATTCTTTTCTCTGCTTCTCTCAGGTTCAGAGAATGTGAGTCCCACAAGATACCACCCAAGGTTTTAATGTAAAACTATGGGGTTTACCATTTTATTGTAAACTCAAGTGATGGGGGTTGTATGAATGAAATTCCAGCCTGGAAAAGCTCAGGCTGCACACTCCTCATGCTGCTTTATGAGTTCCCCACACCATGATCCCAGTGCTGGCTCCTGCTGGCCAAGGCCACAGCCAATTTACTGCCCCAGCCCCTGGTATGCAATTCCCTTCCTTTCCAAAGAGGTTTTTACAGCAAGCTGCATCTTGCCAGGTGCCACACTCCCAGTTCCCATGAATTTCAGAGGCAGCTCTTGGCAGCCTGCAGGGCTTGGCTCATGCTGGATGAAGGAATGTTTCAGCATCTCTGGCACTCGGATTAACGGGCTCTGTGCTGCCAAAGCCGACTCCTCACACCTTTGATTAGAGCAGTCTCAGTCTGATTAGTGTTGCCTAATTAAATAATTTCTATCTGTGGTCATTAGTGTTGCCTAACAAAATAATTTTTATCTGTGGTCATTGACCTTCCAGAAATTCCAATTTTTGCACTGAAATACATCTACATGCCTTTTGCAGAGCAAGGATTCAGGTGCAATTCCAATTCCTCAGGACTACAATGTATCTACATTTTCAATGTATTTTATTTTCAGTGTATTTTATTTTACATTTTCAATGTATTTTATGCTGTACACCATGTCTTTAGGATGGATTACTTCAGGAAAAAGCCTCCACAAAAAGAAGGGTTCTAATTGCTTGTATATTTATTTTCTTTCACTAAAGACTCAGACTCCTGCAGAGACAAAAGGCACATCTAAAAACCTCAGATTTGTATGTGAGGCCCAGAAAAGTGACAATTTCTTATAATTGGCCCTAATACTACAATTTCTATATGGATTTCTAAAGGCTGTAATATTTCCTGTTTCATTGAATCTTCATGGCATGAAAAATATCAACATGTGATGCAGGACTGTCTTTCCATGAGCATTTCTTTCTGCCAAAGGGCAGATGTGGAAAGGAAAATGTGGAGATTGGATGGGGAAAAAAGCAGTGTCTCATCATCAGAGGATAAGTTTGAAAAGCCTGCTTTTAATGACTCTTGTAAGGAGCCACAGGGGATAGGAAGTTTAAATCTCTGATCCCTCCATCACATCCCTTTGGACAATGTTGGATGTGCAGTGGCTGCAGATGGGTTCCAAATGCTTGGGACGGTCTTGCTGCAGAAAAACTAGCAAACTCCAATTAAAAAAAAAAAAAAAAAAAGAAATTAAATAAAACAAAAATAAAATAGACTCCTATGGCAGTCATTTAAACAGTTGGCAGCTTTTTATCAATGGCTATTTATCTACAATGGAAGTGCAGCCAGCTCAGCTGTTCTGACACAGGTCTGAGCTTGCTTTTCATGGGGCAAGGACACAGTTCCAACCAAAACCAGCCAAAGCTCCAGCCTGAGCTGGTTGGAAGGTCTGTGCATGCACCCCCTGCCTCCCCAGCATTAATGCTCTCCTCCTGCCTTTCCCTCAGCCCTTTCCTGCAGTGGTGGTTTCACCAGGGTCATTTTTCCCTAATCCTTCTCTAAGAGGGGCCTTGAAGATATGTGTGAGAGAGAGAGAAGCTGTTATTTGGCCTGGGGGTACCTTCTGATCTGGGTTTACATCCACACTCTGTCAGAGCCCCATGTGCCCTCCCACAGACCGTTTGATCATTCAGTGTTTTACTTTACTCTCTGCCAATGTGTTTAAACACTTCCTTTTTCTTGATTTTTTTTTCAGTTTCTCCTTGGAGTTTGCACATTTTGGGGAGCAAACATGGTTACACTTCTTTGTTTGGCCAGAGATTCTCTGTCTTGGTTAAGGCCTTTAAATCATACATAATCATATTTATTCAGAGCTATTAAAGCCTTCTGAACATTCTAGATATGTTATAATTTGAGCAGGTATATCTGGATCACCAGCCATCCTGTTGCCAAATAAAAGGGGGAAAGAATGATGTGAAATAAATAAACATCACCTGTACAAATCAAATTTGACACAAAAGCTATTTTAGATATTAAAGAAGAGTTAATCCAGACTGAAATCAAGCCAGAAGGAACCTGAATTTCCAAAATTTACTGCCTTGAGCCATCCTTGTGGTTGTGGTGGGTTGCTGTGGGCTGTATGGAGATGGTTGGGTGATCTGTGCTGCTCTACAGCATCAAGGGGTTTACTCTTTGCACTTCCCTGTCCTTCTGGTCCCCAACTCCAAAGATGGTCCCTGCCAGCTCCCAGGGGAGCCCTCCTTCCTCCAGGAGTGGGAGGTGGGCTGGGTGCTTGTGGGGAAATCAATCCTTCCTCCAGCAGGGCAGAGGGCTGGGTGCTTGTGGGGCAATCAATCCCTCCTCCAGCAGTTTCGTGCCTCCAGGGCACTGGATGGGGAATGGCTGCAAAGGACCAGCTCTGAATTTTGCAGTGTGTATGGAGGGAAACCCACAGCAAGCTTGGATGAAGGCAAAAGAAAAGACCCCCATGTCACCTTCCCATCCCTGGCAGTGTTCCAGGCCAGGCTGGATGGGGCTTGGAGCAGCCTGGGACAGTGGAAGGTGTCCCTGCTTATGGCAGGGGTTGGAATGAGATGGTTTTTAAGGTCCCTTCCAGCCCAAACCATTCTGTAGTTCTGTGATTCTATGGTTCTATGATTCTGTAATTCCAGGATTCTGTGATTCTCTCTTCAGGGTGCCTTAGGTACCAACAGCTGAGTAAAATAAAATAAAGCAAGAGCACACAGAAGCTCCTGGAGGGCCCTGGCTGAATCAAAGCCTCAGAGAAGCTCACTGGTGGATCCACCTCAAGCCAAAGCATCTTTCCACTCAAGCTCTATCAGCTGATGCATGACAGGCACAGCTGGTGACAAGGAGCTTCTCCTGTCTGCTGTGAGGAAAATGTTTCAAACTGAGCCAATGGAGTGGCCCCAGAGGGGATGAGCTTCTTGTCAGAGGATGAGGCTGCCCCCAAAAGCAGGAGCAACAGAGCTGTATGGATCATTTTGTTGATGATTAGCAGACATAGAGATGTTTTTTGTTCCCCAGTACATCCATGAGCTGAAAAAACCACAGGCCACATAGAGAGGAAAAGCTGGATGTGAGGGAAAGGGAGGCAGCATGGCCCTTGGGGAAGATCACAAGGCTGAGGGATGTTTTCCCTACGCAGAGTGTTTAGTTTGGATAAAATAAATGAGCTTGAGCAGACCAAGAAAATGAGGAAAAATTATTGGCAAACCATTTTGCACCTGTGTTTGCCATGAAATGACCAATAAAGGAGGAGGGATAATGTGCTTGCGGGTTCCTTGTGTAACTAACAGAGGATCCATGGAAAAAAGCCCAGATCCCTCCTTTTCCCCACACAGTCCTTGCAATAGCCAGGAATTCCTTCCCAATCTCCCATCCATCCCTGCCCTCTGGCAGTGGGAGCCATTCCTTGTGTCCTGTCACTCCAGGCCATTGTCCCCAGGTCCTCTCCAGTTCTTCTGGAACCCCTTTAGGCACTGGAAGAGGCTCTAAGATCTCCCTGGAGCCTTCTCTTCTCCAGGCTGAACAATCTTCCTTTCTTTCTACAAAAAGATTTGGTGAAAGCAACGTAAAGTAAAGAGTAAAGATGAATAAAAATAGAAATCACTCCTTGATTTCAACTGTCATTTATGATGTGGCTGCTGGGGAAACAGATCCTTTCCCCATCTTATCAGCAGCCCTGAAACCTGACATATTTTTGCTAGCTTTGGCCTCTTTCCTGGGGTATTGCTTTTCCAGCATCCAAAACAGTTACAAGAGCTACAACAGTTGCAAAATGTGGATTCTTGGCTGGCTTTGCCTGGGCCTTCAAAAAGCAGAGAAGGGAAGCATATGGAATTGATGGAGAATTAAAAAAAATTCACAAGACTAGTAGCAATCCCAGACATTGACAATGGTGGGACTTAGAGGAGACCTTAAAGCCTATCTTGTTCCAAACCCCACCATGGGCAGGGACACCTTCCTCTGTCCCAGGGTGCTCCAAGCTCCATCCAGCCTGGCCGTGGGCACTGCCAGGGATCCAGGGGCAGCCACAGCTGCTCTGGCAATCCCAGCCCAGCCAGGAATTCCCAGTTCCCAATCTCCCACCCATCCCTGCCCTCTGGCACTGGCAGCCATTCCCTGGCTCCTGTCCCTCCATCCCTTGTCCCCAGTCCCTCTGCAGCTCTCCTGGAGCCCCTTCAGGCCCTGCCAGGGGCTCTGAGCTCTCCCTGGAGCCTTCTCCTCTCCAGGATGAACAATCCCAGTTCTCCCAGCATTTCCTCTGTGGGAGAGGTGCTCCATCCTTTTGTATTCATGTTGCCCCACGAAGGCAGGAATGATCAATCTCATTCCATGTTCTCAAAAGGCTCATTTGTTATTTTATGATGCTATATTATATTAAAGAATGCTATACTAAACTGTACTAAAGAATACAGAAAGGATACATACAGAAGGCTAAAAAAATAATAATGAAAACTCATTACTCTTTTCAGAGTCCCAATCAGGTCAAGTCAGTTTGATTGGCCATTGAGTCAAAACAATTCACAGAAAGCCAATGAAACAATCACCTGTTAGATAAACAATCTCCAAACTCATTCCACATGTGAGAACAACACAGGAGAAGCAAATGAGATAAAAATTAATTTTCTTTTTTCTCTGAGGCTTCTCAGCTTCCCAGGAGAAAAATCCAGGGCGAGGGGATTTTTTTCAGAAAATGTGAATGTGACCTCATCCCTTTGGTCCTCCTTGGGGGACTCACTCCAAGATCTCTGTGTCCTTCCTGTGCTGGGGACACCAGAGCTGGACACAGCACTGTCCAACTCTGTTGGACAGAGTTAAAAAGAAAAGCTTATATAGAGAAAAAAAAGAAAAGTTAAAAAGAAAAGCTTATATAGAGAAAAAAAAGTGTTCTAAAAAGTTTGTTTTAATTGCTATTACTTCTTTCTTGTAGTTACTGTTAATAAAATTTTCTTTATACCCTTTTAAAATTTTAAACCTACTTCACCTTTCTCCTAATCCTATCTCACAACAAGAAGTGCGTACACTAATAATTAACCAACACTAAACTCACCACACTAATTAGTGCATTAGCTAGAAAATCAAAAAAATTACTAAAATCTCTAATTAACAGACCAAAACCACTACACCTGGATAGGGATGTTCACTTCACTGAACCTGTCATTGCTGGTGCTGCTCATCAGGCTGCTGGCAGTGCTGTCACCAGCTCTGGACATGGCACTGTGTCACCAGAACCTCCCTCCTGAAACACAAATCCCAGGTAACCACCCAGGGATAAAAGTCCCGTGGCACAAACAAAGCCTCAGATCAGGGTGTGGGATCAGGTGCAGTGACAGTGACACCAAACACGTGCTCCTCCCTCACCCACCTGAAATTCCACACCTGCCCTGAGCCAATCTGAGAGGGCTGGGGCCTGTTTTCCTCACCAAGCAGCTCTTTGGGGAGCAGGGCAGTGATCCTGGTGTGCAGACCCACCCTGCTGTACAAACATCATCTGTTGCCCTGCAGGGACAGGGCTACTGTGACCTGGGATTAAATAAACAGCCAGCCTTTCCTTGGAAGCCTTTGGGATGCTTTGGGTATGATTGAACCCACTAAAGAAGGGAAAATACTCTGAAAGGTTTTGGTTACTGCATTTGTGCCAGCTCAGGGACAGAAGCAGGAGGAACTCGGTCCTCTGAGTGGCCACACATGTCCCCAACCCTGGCACTCAGACAGGAGGAGTTGGAAATACTTTGTATGTCACTGTTAATTATATAAATAAGAAATTCTGGGGCTGTACATGGATGGAAGTGAATGCGAGTTGATGGGAAGCAAAAGGTTTGTTTCATGGGGCTTTATTTTCCCTTGTGGTGAGATGATTGTGTGCCTCTGCAAAGAAACAGGGAGGAAATCTCCTCAAGTGACCTTTTCCACAATCCAGGTCCTTGGAAGTTTTCCACCACAGTCAGGTTTCCTACCAGAGTCATATTTTCTACACAGGAGGATTTTCCACATCAGATGTTTGTTCTTTCTCTCTCTTGTTTTATTTTTTTCCCCTTTTTGATCTCTCTGTACCGTATGAGCACAGACTGCCCCAATTCAGCCCACAGGATCTTGGAAAATGTGAAAGTTATATATGTTTAACTGGAAGGAGCTCACCTCTCCTGACTTTCCTTGCCAGGCTCTTCACTCCTTGCTAAAATAGAACTTCCACTATAAATAGAAAGGAGATCTCCTGCCTGCCCCACTGGCCTGGCTGAAGGAACACTTGGCCTTTAGTCCCTCTCAAAACTGCAGCTCAATCCCCCTTCCAGCTATGACATAAAAGAGGGGACCTCTTAACAGCGGAAGAAAATTAATAAATTGGCACTGGGGGCAGAACAAAGCAGCTGGAATATTCATCAAAGAGCAAGACTGGAGTGTCCTGTAGGAGTTGGAGGCCTTGATGGAAGCGTTTCCATGTAACAAGTGAAATATTTATAGCTGGAATGTGGTGCCAGGCACCACCTGCCAGTCCAGCAGCTCAGGACAGATGACAGCGCGGCGGCTCTGGCTGCACAGCCCTCCTGCACAGAGGCACACGGGCAGCAAAGGTCCCCTCTGAAGCAGGAGTCACATTCCCTCGGTGTGACAGTGTCAGATGATGCGGGGTCACTCACCTGCTGTCAGGTGACACCTCCCAGACAGAGACTGCAACCTCTTCATCTCTGCAGATTCGTGCAGCCTTAAATGTCTCCTCAATCAGGGGCTATTTCAGTTGTTATTTAATTGGTACCTGGCTGTATGTGAGGATTTCCAGTGCTGGTCTCATGCTGGGAGACATTTCCCTCAGTGTCTTCATGGAGGATGGGATGATGAGCATTGCTACCATGCTTTCCTAGAACAGAGTGCCACGAGGGCTGGGTAATACATTTAATATCTCTTATGATTCATGGTGCATAACAGTCGTGGCAGGTTTGAGCCAGAAATACATCCAGTGCATTGGGATTGGCAATAATAAACCTTTGGGAAGGGAAAGGATGAACCCCAGAGAGCAGGTGAATTTTTAACCCTGCTGAAATCAGTGGAAAGTGTCACACCAGGGGCAGCAAAGCCGGGATTTCACACATGATCACGTTGACAGTGACCTCAAAGTCACTTTTAGTGCCAAGTGTTCCCAGGGTCCTGCAGCTCCAGCACCGCTTTGGGGTGTACTGTGAGACAAACCATTCGTGTGTGACCTTCCAGGCCTTGTGACTCTGGCCCTGAGGGCATTAAAATGTCATTTTTCCTCATGGCTGTGAACTCTGGCACAGCCCCACACCCCTACAGAACCTCCTCACCCTGTCCCTGTGTACTCCAGCCCCGTTCCCAGGGAATGAGGGAGGAATTTTCGTTTGTTCCTTTTTTAATCTCAGCATGCAGGAGCTTTTCACGACTTATAACCCTGTCTTGTTCTTGGCTTCTCAGGCACTCATCAGACAGAGGGTTTTGTGCAGAATAAAAGGGGTTTTATTTCCCCTTGTGGTGCTTCCAGCTCTTGCTCTGTGGGTTGTGTCCTTTCAGATGCCCAACAAGCAACATGTGTGGAAATGACAGTGACCTCTTACTCTTTCCTTCAGCATCTTCAGAAAGGAGCCAGCTTCCTATTTTCCCAAAGCTCTGGGATGGTTTCCTCTGGAGGATCTCAGTGCTTTGTCTCCTGGCTTAGTGGTTGGCATTGTGAAAATAGAGAGCCTTTGACTGCAGCCTTGATCCCTTCAAGTCCACAGACAACACTGACTAGAATGTTACACAACACCTCTCCCTTTGTCCCTAAAAAGCATCTGTGTCACCTTCACTTATTGTTCTTGGACCTACAAAATTAATTATTCGCCCCCTTTGTGCCCAAACTTTCAGTATCTCCTCTGGAAATAAAAATAGCAAAAAGAAAGACAAAATACAAAGAAATAAATTTTATCTCAGATCCTATTTTATTAAGGGCTTTGGCTAAAAGAAAGACCTGAAGAAAGTGAAGCTTTGAGGAATTTCTGCATCCTGTTTCAGCTGGTTGAAAACACCAGGACCACCTTTTCTTCATTATTTTCATCCATCTATTCACCATCTCCAGCAAGGAAAATGAATCAATGATAACAACCCCTCTAACACTGGCAACTCCCCAGTCCCAGGACCAGGAACAGGTGACAAAGCTGTCCTGGAAGAGCAGTTTGCAAAGAAGGGACATAGTTTAGGAGTGAGATGGCATCACCTAACCCTGCTCACAGAGTTGGCACCTCTGGACATGGGACACCTCAATGTTCTGTCAGAAGTGGAGAGGTACCTGGGCATGAAGGGTTTAAAGGGCTTTAAGAACCTGAAGGAGGGGACCAGAGATGGACCAGGCTCTTCTCAGTGGTGCTGAACAGCAGGACAAGAGGCATCACCCAGAGAATGGAACACAAAATTCCATCTGAATATGAGGAAGAATTTTACCGTGCAGTGACCCAGCACTGAACAGGCTGCCCAGAAAGGTTTTGAAGTCTCCCTCACTGGAGATATCCAGGAGCCACCTGGACACAATCCTGACCAAGAGGCTATGGGGCCCTGCTTGAACAGGGGGCTTGGGCCAGGTGGTTTCCAGTGGTCCCTTCACACCTGAACCAGTCTGGGACTCTGTGACATTCTGTGACCCCAGACATGCATCTGTCACTGTCATATTTTCTGGAAAAATCCCTTTGCCAGGATTTCTTCTCCTGGGAAGCTGACAAGCCTCAGAGAAAAAGGAAACTATATTATCTCATTTGCTTCTCCTGTGTTTTGCTGCTTTGAAATGTGGTTGGAGATTGTTTATCCAACAGGTGAATTGTTTTTACTTAATGATCAATCATGGTCTAGCTGTGTCAAGATTCCGACAAGGTCACAGGTTTTTCATTATTATCTTGTTAAGCCTTCAGTCTGTATCCTGTCTCTATTCTTTAGTATAGTTTTAGTATAGCATTCTTTCATATAATATAATATCATAAAATAATAAATTAGCCTTCTAAGAAGATGGAGTCAGATTCATCATTTTCTTCCTGCCACAGGGGACCCTGAAAATACCACATGCATCTGGATTGCAATCCCATTTATGGGAGAGGTATTTTATCCTCTGTGAGCCTGCCTTGCAACCAACTTTTCTGTAGCAATCCTCAGAAAAATGCTCAAGGGGTTTTGGCTAGAAGATTGAGTGCAGCCCCACATTTGAAGCTTTTCTACCTTTCACATCTTTGTCCCCTTCTTTCCAGGGGTAAAATGCAGGGCCATTTTTTTTTGGAAAAAGAGGGAGCAATAATTCATGTCCCACATCTCTCTCACAATATTATTTTCCAGGCTCACAGTCAGAAACTCTTCCCTTATCCCAACAACTTTGTCATGTTGTCCAGGTTACCTTACTCCAAGGACAAAATCCACAACCCTGGAGATCCAGGATGAGATGAGGAGGAGCCTGGAGTGGTGGCTGAGCCCACAGCAGCAGCACATCTCCAGCTCCTTTGCCAGGAATCTCTCTGTGCCTGGCTTTCCATGAGCCTCACCTGCACAAAGGTGAGCTCTTAACACCAGAATTTCTCCAGATCAAAGCCTGAAAAAGCAAATATTTCTGTCAGGCATCATTGATTTCTTCCTTTGTTTGCCCTGGAACAATGGAGGGGGAAAAAGAAGGAAGAAAAAGGCTGCACAATTGAACAAAGCTGCATTGAGGGAGACAGGATTTGATATCCCAGGAATGACCTCTCCTTGCTTCCTAACCCTTGTCTTTTGGAGCAAGGGGGATATTCTGCTGCTGCTTGGAGCAGGAGTAAGGGAATGTGGATCTGTGCCTTTGGAAGAACATTTCAGATCCAACAAAAGGCACTTTGACCTTGGCATAAGAGCAGTGCCAATAGTGCTGGTGTTCAAGGAAAAAAAAATGTAAACAGACAAGCCTCACATGTCTGGCAGCAGAGGAAAATACTCACAAAGGGGATTTTTAAACCAGTTGACCAACATCCTTTCTAAACCAGCCACACAGTTAATGCTCCCTGTGCAGAAATTATCACATTGTACTCAAAGATTTCTTGGAACTCTGCTTAATTTGATGAACAATATTTTAGCAGAGTCCAGTTACCAATACTCTCTGTGTATCCAAATATACTTGGATAGCTGTGAAACAAAACAAAACAGAACAAAAGCAGAAGTGTTCGATAAATATTTCCTGCCTGTATTTGGGACAAAGTTGAGTGCCACGTCCCTGTTATATAATGATGATGAAATGCTTCCTACCCAAGCAACTTTAAAAAAAAACATCAAAAGCACAACTAACATTTTGAGTCTAGAGGACATGTGTGTCATCATTTGCAGAGCTGGCTCTTCAGATGGCTGTTCTCACACCAGGTGGGAATGTGAGAGTTTATGAACAGCCCAGGAGAGCTTTTCTAAGAAGAAAAACAGCAATGAGTCAATATTTGGAGAGCGTGACTCAGGTAAGTCCACAAAGTTTCAGGCTGGCTCGTCCAGCCTGAGGTGATGAAGTGGTTTTTAGCAGCTGAGAAGGAGAAGGAGAGTGGGGATGTGATCGGGCAGCAATCAGCAGTGTTCATGGCAAATGGTTCCTGTCACAGAACAAACTTCATCTTGTTCTTTAATAAAATCACAGGCACAGTTGTTATCAGGAGCGGTGTTGGCTCAGGGCTGTGCAATACCCTGATTTGAGGGGGAAAAAATGGACAAGATCAATGTGAGTGCATAACAAATGGTTTAAAAATAGCTAATGGAAAGGTCTTAAAGTGGCTTGGAAATGAAGGAGTCATCAATGAGTAAAGGCTGTTTCTAATGGACTCTTGCAAGCGCTTGTGCCATTCATTGTGCTCTGTGTAGGAACTGCAGGAAAATAAAAGATGCTCCCATCGTGAGAGAGTTTCCAAACTGTAAATATTTCGCTACTTAAAATTGCACTGGTCAGAGCAGTTTATTTGTAAATAAAATGGTGCAATGAGGAAAACTAGAAGAGTGTGGTAAAATGAGTTCAGAGTCATGGAATCATTAAGTTTGGAAAAGCCTTCTGGGATCACAGAGTCCAACCATTCCCCCAGCACTGCCAAGGCCACATCCACAAGGGTTTTAAATCCCTCCAGGGAGGAGTCCCTTTCTTGCACAAACGTTTTTAAAAAGTAACATTAAAAATCAGTGGATATTGAGAGATGATTTGCAGTGCATTACTCTTTCAGTTGCACACATTCTCACTACTTTTCCTCTTGGACAAAGGGAGATCCTTAGGAGCTTCTTATGGTCCTCCTTACCCCTCCCAGGAAATTCCCAGCTGTGTTAACTCGGCAGAGAGAAAACACTGATAAATAAAAATAAAAATAAAATAAAAATAAAAATAAAAATAAAATTAAATTCCTATAAATATAAATATACTATTAAATATAACCATTACTAAAAATATGACTATAAATATAGAATTAAATAGACATATAGATTAGATATAAATATAAGTAAAAATAACTAAATATAATTATAATGTTATAACTATAAATATAATTATAATCTAAATATATAAATCTAAATATAAATGTAAATATAAGTTGAAGTCTTCTATGAGGGTCTCATTATAAAAGGATTCCAGGATCCACTATTCTTTCTCTTAGGATAGAATATCCTGAGTTGGAAGGGATCTCTATGGAAATTCACAATGCTCCATAAATGACTTTTCAAAATCAAGGTAACTTGGCTTTAAGACTTCCAGATTTATTCCACTCAAAGGAAAATTTCCCTTTCTGATGGTAAATGAAATTTATACTTCTGGTCTTGTTTTTCGTTTCATGTAACTCTGTGCTGATGGAGCCCAATCCCATGTCATGCCAGAAAGTTTCAAGCTCTTCCACATCTGTGAGCTCAGAGCCGCCAGAAGTAAAAATGGGAAAATAATCCATTTTTGAGCTCAAATGAGAGAAGTCTGGGAATCCAACATCATTCATACCAGCCCAGCCCAACCAAGACCTCCCAAAATCAAAGTGAAATCCATCAGAAATATTGTACTTGCAGGGAATGTCCCAACGCAGGCAGGAATGATGAACCTGACTCCAGGTTCTCAGAAGGCTGATTTATTACTTTATAATACTATATTATATTAATGAATAATATACTACACTAAAGAATACAGAGAGAATACTTACAGAAGGCTAAAAAGATAATAATGAAAACTCATTACTCTTTACAGAGTCTTGACACAGCCTGGCCCTGATTGGCCAAAGAGTGAAAACAACTCCCAGCAGAATCCAATGGAACAATCACCTGTGGGTGAACAATCTCCAAACACATTCCACATAAGCACAACACAGGAGAAGCAAATGAGATAAGAATTGTTTTCCTTTTTCTCTGAGGCTTCTCAGCTTCCCAGGAGCAAAATCCTGGGTGAAGGGATTTTTTGAGAAAATGTGAATGCCACAAGAAATCCTTCAGGAGGGGCTCCAGACTCTGGAGTTCCCTTAATTTTGCCTTTAATAAACTGGTTTTGAGGCCATGTGTCCCCATAGGTCTGCAAGGAAGAAAAGTCACATCACAACTCTCTGTGCTATGGTTCAGCTTCGTGATGATGATGATTGTGAGGAACATCTGGGGCTCAAGTCTATGATTCTTCATCCTGGAGAGGAGAAGGCTCCAGGGAGAGCTCAGAGCCCCTGGCAGGGCCTGAAGGGGCTCCAGGAGAGCTGCAGAGGGACTGGGGACAAGGGATGGAGGGACAGGAGCCAGGGAATGGCTCCCAGTGCCAGAGGGCAGGGATGGGTGGGAGATTGGGAACTGGAAATTCCTGGCTGGGCTGGAATTGCCAGAGCAGCTGTGGCTGCCCCTGGATCCCTGGCAGTGCCCAAGGCCAGGCTGGACAGGGCTTGGAGCAGCCTGGGATAGAGGAAGGTGTCCCTGCCATGGCAGGAGGTGGAGCAAAATTATTTTGAATTTCCCTCCCAACCCCAACCATTCCATGATCTGAGAGAATACATAAGACAGGTAAAGAACATTTGGAGAGCCCCCTTGTCCATTTGGAAAATTTCCCCTTGATCTCAGACAAGGAGAAAAAGGAAGGAGAATGTGAGTAGGATGACATGAAGGGTGAAAAACTTGTCAGAGGAGAAAAGATGTTGAAATCACACTGGCATTGATGGAAATGGGGATAAAAACTGAGAGTCCCACAATCAGTGTCTTAAAAATCAATGCACAACATAATGAAACATTCCCTTCTCCTTCTCCACTGTGGAGAAAAATCTGGGACAAGGCTTCAGGGTGAGGTTACCTCGTGCAGCTCATTAGGAATGCAAAAGATAAGTTAAACAAACAGATCATGTCCCAGTTGCTAAAACAATGGGGCCAAACAGCCTGGCAGAGCCTCCTCCCCTGGCTCCTGGCCTGTTCCGTGCTTGTCTCCTCTCTTTTCCCTCTTTCTCCATTTGGAAAGGTAGAAGAGGCATGCTCAGAGCTCCTTCAGCTGAATTCTTCACAATGTTCTTGGAGCTGTTAGGGTTGGAAAGTGCTGCTGATGCACCCAAGGATCCGTGTGCAGCATTTCAGCAGGATTTCAATGACTCAGGGAAACACCACGCCAGCAGTGAACATTTTTAAAAGCTTCACCTCCCCTTCCTGCCTGAAATCAGTCTGGCCTCTCTCTGGGTTTTAACACACTCCATTAACAGGATTCCCCAGCTCAAAGAGAACGTAGGAGGTGGAGCACGAGCCTATTTTGGGACACCCAGCACCATGCAGTGCACAGAAGTCCCCTTGTCACTGCAGGCTGGAGGATGGAGACAGTGAGGATGTGTGGGAGAAGGGGGAATTAGGGAACACACGCTCTGTACCCTGCTTTATTTCCCCCACAGCTGACAGTGGGGCTGTGAGAGGGGTTTTGCTGAAAATTCAGGAGAATCACACACACAGATTTGAGGGGAGGGAGCACAAGGATGTACAGGACACTCACACACACTGTTTCTTTTTTAATGTCTTTTTTTAATGTCTTTTCCACCATAAGCCAGCACAGGGTGATCCACAGGCAGAGGTGGATTCCAGCCATCCCCTTTCCCCCGTTCTTGCCCTAGAAAATGTGAATATGCCCTAGAAAAGGTGTGCAGGTGCGGGAAGGTGGGGCTGGGGGTTCAATCAGTGCACTCAGCTACAGCCCCTGCCAGGCTGTTGGTCACAACAACCCCATGGACTGCTCCAGGCTGGAGAACTGACCTGTGGGAAAGGATCTGGAGATGCTGCTTGAACATGAGCCTGAGTGAGCCCAGGTGGGCAACAAGGCCAAGGGCACCTGGATGGTACCAGGCACAGAGTGGCCACAGGGGTAGGGCAGTGCCTGTCCCCTGTGCTGGCACTGCTGAGGCACCTCCAGCCCTGGGGACAGCGCTGGGTCTCTTGGAGCAAGACATTGAGGGGCTGGAGCGTGTCCAAAGAAGGGAACAGGGCTGGGGAAGGGTCTGGAGCACCAGGAGAGGCTGAGGGAGCTGGGCAGGGGCTCAGCCTGGAGCAAAGGAGGCTCAGGGGGCCCTTGTGGCTCTGCACAGCTCCTGACAGGAGGGCACAGCCAGCTCTGCACCCAGGGAACAGGGACAGGACAAGGAGAAACTGCCACAAGTTGTGCCAGAGAAGGTTTAGTTTGGATATTAGGAGGAATTTCTTCACAGAAAGGCTTGTCAGGCATTGGGATGGTCTCTCCAGGGAGATGATGGAGTCCCCATCCCTGGAAATGTCCAAGGAAGGACTGGACGTGGCTCTGGGCTGGGTGACAAGGTGGGGACTCAATCCTAAAAGATTCCATGGTTCTGTGGGGTGTGTCTGACTGGTGGGCACAGAGCAGCAGCCTGGCCTGGCTGTGATGTGTGTGTGTGTGTGGGGACATGTCACTGTCACATTCTCTGAAAAATCTCTTTGCCCAGGATTTTTCTCCTGGGAAGCTCAGAAGCCTCAGAGAAAAATGAAAACAATAATTATCTGATTTGCTTCTCCTGTGTTTTGCTGCTTTGGAATGTGATTTGGACATTGTTTACTAACAGGTGGTAAACAATTTGCAATTGTTTACAATTGTAAATGTACAATGTAAACATGTACATGTCGAAATGTACGAATGTTTACAATCATTTTAAACCAATTATTTCGTTGGTTTCTGCTCTGAATTGTTTTGACTCAGTGGCCAACTGGGGCCGAGCTGTGCTGGACCCTGAAGAGAGAGTTATGACTTTTTCATTATTATCTTTTTAGCCTTGTGTCTGTATCCTTTCTGTATTCTTTAGTATAGTTTAGTACGACATTCTTTTATACAATATAGATAATAAAATAATCAATTTGCCTTCTAATATCATGGAGTCAGGTTCATCATTCCTTCCCTTGTCAGGGGTCCCTGAAAATACCACAGGGACACTGCACACCCCGAGGGGACACTGTACACCCCGAGGGGACACTGCACACCCCGAGGGGACACTGCACACCCAGGGGTGACAGAGGTGCAGCTATCAGCTGCCTGCCCACCCAGATGTCCCCAAGACAGCAGTATCACTCTGCTCTCCTCCCTCCGAGGCATGTTGCAAAAAGTGGGGGGTGTCTCATAAACAGGTGACCCCACCCCAGTAAGCCAGGGCGTGTTTCTGCTTCCCACACCAGCCCTCAGCCCTTGGGAAAGGTGCCGGGGCACCTGGAGCTGATCCACGGCTGCCCCTCACCAGCTCTGGGGTGTGTGTTGGGGTGGGGAGCTGTCCCACACAGCTCTAAATCCTGGGAACCCTCCCTCCTCCTTTAGGGCTGCCAGGTGTTTTATCACACAGATAAGCGTTTCAACACCCCCTACTGCTGATTACCAGCTGTGGATTGCAGGTGGAAGCAACTTTCTCTCTCTCGCACACACAAACAAGCACGGGTGAACCCCACCTTCTTCAGTTCTGGGGGAGCATTGGGGTTTCTCTCCCACCAGGGTGACTGCAGGTTGTTGGCCCTGTGCTCCTGTGCAGGGTGACAGCAGGATGAGTTTGGGGGGTATCAGGACCCCCAAAAGGCAGCAGATGAGTTTTGGGGGTATCAGGAACCCCAAAAGGCAGCAGGATGAGTTTTGGGGGGTATCAGGAACCCCAAAAGGCAGCAGGATGAGTTTTGGGGGTGTCTTGCTTCCCTCCTCAATCCCCGATGAGGCTGTAGGATGTCACACGGGGACAGGGACACAGGCTGTGTCTGAGGGTGTCACACACACACAGGGACACAGGCTGTGTCTGAGGGTGTCACACAGTTCTACGCTCTCTGAGCACGTCACAGTGTCACACGCCATGTCACACACAGGGTGTGATGTTCTGTGTCTGAAGATGTCACACGCTCAGTGTTACACATTGTGTTTGTTGGTGTCACACAGTGTCATACTCTGTGCCACACTGTCACTCGCTATGTCACACACTCACCATGTCACATGCTATGTCACATGGTGTCACACTGTTCTGTCACACTCATTGTTACATGCTATGTCACACACTCAGTGTCACTGTCACACTCTCAGTGCCACACACTGTCTCTGTCACACTGTTTTACATGTTATCTCACACACACTCAGTGTCACCTGCTGTGTGTGCCACACACTCTCAACGTCACCCTGTATCTGTCACATACAGTGTCACACACTATGTCACACAGTGTCATATGCTGTCTCTGTCACACAGTGTCACACACTACATCCAATATTCTCAGTGTCACATGCTATGTCACAGACTCAGTGTCACACTCAGTGTCACACACAGTGTCAGAGGCTGTCACGCTCTCAGTGTCACACTGTCACACTCACATTCTCAGTGTCACCCACTGTCTGTGTCACACACTCAGTGTCACATTGTCACACACTATATCACACTCACATTGTCCCACACTCTGAGTCACACACTCATTGTCCCACACTGTGTCCCACACTCTCAGTGTCACCTGCTGTCCGTGTCACACACTCAGTGTCACATGCTCTCAGTGTCCCACACTATGTCACACTCACATTGTTCCACTCTCAGTGTCACCTGCTGTGTCACATGCTCACTGTCCCACACTACATCCCAAGCTCTCAGTGTCCCACACTCTTTGTGTCACCCACTGTCTGTGTCACACACTCAGTGTCACATGCTCTCAGTGTCCCACAGTGTGTCCCCACACTCTCAGTGTCACCCCCTGTCCATGTCACATGCTCTCAGTGTCACACGCTATGTCCCACACTGTGTCACCCACTGTCCGTGTCACACAGTGTCCCACTCTGTCACATGCTCAGTGTCCCACACTCTCAGTGTCCCCTCACTGTCTGTGTCACACACTCAGTATCACACTGTCACACTCACACTGTGTCCCACACTATGTCCCACACGCTCTGTGTCCCTCGCTGTCCGTGTCACTCTCAGTGTCCCACACCGTGTCCCACACTCTCAGTGTCCCGCACAGTGTCCCTCGCTGTCCGTGTCACTCTCAGTGTCCCACACCGTGTCCCACACTCTCAGTGTCCCGCACAGTGTCCCTCGCTGTCCGTGTCACTCTCAGTGTCCCACACCGTGTCCCACACTCTCAGTGTCCCGCACAGTGTCCCTCGCTGTCCGTGTCACTCTCAGTGTCCCACACCGTGTCCCACACTCTCAGTGTCCCGCACAGTGTCCCTCGCTGTCCGTGTCACTCTCAGTGTCCCACACCTCACCCCACGCTCTCAGTGTCCCGCACAGTGTCCCCAGCTCCCGCTGTCCCCTCGGTGTCCCCGTTCCGTTCCGTTCCGTGCCCGCCCCGCCGCCGCTCCGCCCCCGCCCGCGTCGCGCCGCGCGTGACGAGAGGCAGCGCCGCCCCCGCCCGCTCGGAGCCGGCGGCGGCTGCGGCAGCGCGGCCGGGCCGGGGCGCGGAGCGGGAGCGGAGCGGGGAGGAGCGGGGCGGGAGCGGGAGCAGGGGCGGGAGCGGGGGCGGGCGGGGCGAGGCCAGGCCAGGCGGCCCCGCCGGGCAGGGCGCGCTGCGGCATGGATTACCCCGAGCCCGGCTCGCCGCAGGGCGCTCGGCACCTGCCCGGCCAAGCCGGCGGCTTCGGCAGCG
Organism: Melospiza melodia melodia; assembly: GCF_035770615.1. Lineage (NCBI taxonomy): Eukaryota > Metazoa > Chordata > Aves > Passeriformes > Passerellidae > Melospiza > Melospiza melodia. The sequence goes on along the minus strand of NC_086199.1, from coordinate 2,949,373 downwards.
GCGGCTACGAGCGGCCGAGCCGCGGCGAGGAAGAGGAAGCGGCGGAGGAGGAGGAGGAGGCGGCTGCCCGCGCCCGCCCGCCCCGCCGCCCGCAGCCGCCGCTCCACGCCGCGCTCTCCACCTCCTCCTCCGAGGGCGACCCCGAGCCGGCGGCGCCGCCGCGGGAGCGCAGCCTCAGCGACGAGGCCGCCGCCGGAGACTTCGACTCGGCCGAGTCCGGCGCGTCGCTGCGGTACTCGACGGGCACGGGCGGCGAGGGCAGCGAGGGCGAGGGCGCGGGGCTGGGCAGCAGCGACAGCGGCGGCAGCGGCTTCTCGCTGGCGGCCAGCGCGCTGCCCGAGAGGCGGCGGCCGGGCGGCGGCCGGCCCCGCTATGAGGTGGTGCGGGAGCTGGGCGCCGAGGAGGTGCGCTGGTTCTACCGCGAGGACCGCAAGACCTGGAAGCCCTTCATCGGCTACGACTCGCTGCGCATCGAGCTGGCCTTCCGCGCCCTGGGCGGCAGCGGCGGCGGCGGGGAGCCGGCGGCCGTGGAGCCGGTGTGCGTGAGGAGCGGGCTCTACGAGGTGGACGTGGCCAGCGCCGAGAGCTACCCCGTCTATTGGAACCGTGAGTGCCGCCGTGCCGAGGCGGAGGGAGGGTGGTCGTGGTGCCCCGTGGTGCCCGGGAGGGTGTCTGGGCATCCCCCGTGAGCGCGGAGCCTGCGCTGGGTGACCCCGCCGCGGGGACACCGGGTGACACACCGGGTGAGACACCGGGTGGCCTTTGGTGCCCCGGTCACTCTTACTGCCGGTGTGTTCCTGTATAGGGGATTTAGGATAAATCATACAGGGAGAGAGAACTCGCGGTGCGCATCTCCAGCAGGTCCCTGAGCGAGGAGGGAGTGGGAATTCCCTTTCCGAGGCTCAGGGACACTTGTGAGGGAAAAGACTCGGGCATCCCTGAGAGAGGGGACTCTGGGCCATCCCCCTGCCCGAGGATGAGCGGTACCCCCAGTCAGGGTGTTCTGAGCACATCAGCCATTCCAGCAGCACAGGGACTGAGCATCTTCCCCTTGTCAGCTCCCCCTCAGCACACAAACATGTGTGGAGGACACGATCTGGGGCATGCACCTGGCACCAGAGACTTGGAAAAGGGAGGTCTGGGCATCTGCTCGGTTCTTGGCATGTGTGGAAGAAAGTGGGAGAGAAAGTGGCAGAGAACCTTCTCATGCTCTGCTTTTCCCAAGCAGAGGGTGAGTGAGGGTGGGTATTTGCCTTCAGCACTCTCCCAGTTCCCTGCCTGCACACCTTTCCTTCAGAAGGAGCAGAGTGGAAACATCAGATGTTTGTCCACTCCCTCCTCCCCACAGATGTGTCTTTGATCCTCATCTTCAGTGTGGAATGATGGAAGCAAGGGTTGTCCCACTGTGACCCTTGTCCTCTCCACTAGGGAAAAGATGATCTTGTGCTTTATATTTAATTTCTCCTCGCCTGCCCTCTGGGAGGAGGCATGAAGTGGGATTTTTCTTCTTTCCTCTTGGAGGAATTGCAACAGGCATCTCATACACACAAAATCCTTAATTCCTACTCTTCCAATAAAGGGAAATATGTTTCACCTCCTCAGCTTCAAAATGAGGTGGGAATGCACCCCCTGTGCCACCCTTCCCCTTGCATTTGTGTGTCCTTGTGGAGCAGAAATGAAAGAGGGGCAGAGACCCCATTTCCCTGCACTTTTCCCCTGGTGGGAAGGGCTCAAGGGTCTTGCTGGACAAGTGAACCCCTGCTTTCCTGAGGCTGACAAGCTGTGCTCACCTGCTGGTGCTGAGGATTTGCTTTCCAGCTGCATTCCCTCAAGGACAGGGGGGATGTGGTGGAGCAGAGTGAGCTGCAGAGGAGCTGAGCATGTCCTGGCATGGGCTTGGCAGAGGGGCAGGGAGGTTTCTCTCGTCTTGAGACTCAGGTGAGGGTCTCAGGGGAACAGCAGAGCTGTTTCAGGGATGAAAACCAGGGCTTTCTGTTGTTTTCCCTCTTAATTTATCAGCCTCTCTACAGGGGGGGAGCTCCATAAATGACAATACAGTTCACTTGTGGGACAGTTTGTCTTTCAAATCATCACCCCAGCAGACAGACAGCGAGCAGAGGTCTCAGCCCACACAAATTCTGAGCTAGAGGAGCCTGGGCACAGCCTCTCGAGCAGAAACTGGAGCTGCTTCTCCCTGTCACCACGCTGAAGGCCCTTGCTGTTGGCTCTGGCTGCAGCTCCACATGGTTCCTGGGGAGAGAAGATGCAGGACAGCCAGGGGAGGAGGAGGAGGAATCTGCTGAAACTGTGCCTGGGGAGAGAGGGGAAGGAGTGAGCAGAGCTGTCAGGTGAGGCAGGATTGCTCCTGGTAATGGGAGCAAGAGGCTGCACTCGTCAGCAGCTTAAAGGTTTAATTTCTTGACACCGTGCCTTGTCCATTTTGGAAGCTGATTCAGTCTCATTAAGCCCGAGGAGCAGATGTTTCAGGTGACAGCATGGGCTGTGCAGAGACGATTCCTGGTGCTGGGAAGGAGAGATTCCCAGAGGTTAGCACCAGAGGCAGGGAGGAATAAACTGCTGGGCCCGAGCAGACTGATGACAGGGATGATTTCTAGCCCTCAGAAAGCTGATTAAGGGCAGTGCTCAAGTCTTTTCTTATTAGCAGGTCCAGTCCTTTAGCAAGGCTGAGATCAATTTTTGGTCTTTCAAGGGGCTTCTGCTGCCTTCTGCTTTAACTTCCTCACTGCACATTTCCTTGCCTCTCTTCCCTGTGAGTGCCTTTCTCCCATTCTTCCTGACTGCTGCATGCAGATCTGAGAAAACAGCAAGGTCAGATCCCAGGATTCAGTCTTATCTGTGCCTTTGAAGGCCTTGGTTGGAGCCATAATTCCCATATTATTCCCCTTTGGTAGCATGTGTGTAATTCTGGATCCAAAGGGTGGATGTGCCAAACCAGCTGTGAGCAAGGCAGGAGAATTCTCCTCTCTGACCACACAGGCATGAGGTATGATGAGTACAACTGCCTTAAAATGTGCTGAGGTGCTTGTTGGAGAGTACAGAAACTTCTGGCTGGTTTTGCTGATTCATGGTTCAGCTCAGAGCAAAGGTCAAAAGCTTTTCTCTTTGTTTTTCTGCCCTTTTTCCTGCATGTGCTGGACTCTCACACAGCCACCACGCTGAGCACTTGGTTCCTCAGCTGGCAATTCCTGGGGCATCACAGTGCCAGGCAAGTGTTGGTTATAGCTTGGCAGGTGCTGGAATATTTATTTTCATATCTGCATTTTAAGCTGGCTGCAGGATCCGTTGGTAACATCAGGAATATCAGCCTGAGTTACAATTTGAGCAGATTAATTACTGAGAATTTCATCCTTACCTTGTGACCTCTGGGATTTATTTAATTAGTGCTGTAGAACCAGCAAAAATGGTTCAAGAGGATGAAAATTATTAATGTAGGCTTTCACATAAGTCAGTCATTTGGAGCAGGGCTGTTTATTGTTTTCTGGGGAGATGACAAGAGTGATATTTTATACAAGGGTCTTCTGTTTAAATCTTAAATTACCCAGCCCTTTTCAGCCCTCCCAGTTGAAGAGGGCTGCTTTACAACCATGTTGCTCTGGAGTTTGTCAGTGGAGTTTTCAAAGTCCTGTGTGAGCCTGTTAAATCCATGGTCTGTGAATTTTTGGATTCTGTTTTCTGGCTTGTGGGTTTGTCCCATGCAACCCTTGTCCTGTCAGGTATTTGCTTTTTCCAGGCTTTTCTTCATGGGTACATTGTAAAGTTGCGTGTATTTATTTAAATTATTCCACTTCAAGACAAAGGCTTGGTAAAGTTGAAATTTTTTTGTTTGTTTTTGTAATGTATATTATTTTTCTACCTAACAGTAGCTAAAGTCTATTAAGTAAAAAGCCAATTTTTGTATTTAAAACCAAATTTGTTTAGTAGAACCATCCCTGAGTGAAGATGTATAGAAATAACAGATAATTTACTGGCTTTAATCTGGAAATACCTGTGAATACAGAATGGACTACTGGGTCTTAAAATCAAGATCTTTCTGCTCAGACTGGAAATGGGCTACTTTAAAAAACAATTTTAGCTGCCTTCTTGATCAAGATGAAAATTAAGGGAATGAAATCAAGAGTTTATCATTGTTTGTGACTTTCATTTGGTTTAGTCTGGTTTTAGCAGTGTTTTTTGTCATTTTACAGCACACTTAAATGTTGGTTTTAGTGTGTTGGACAGTCTTTGAACTTGGTTGACAACAATTTTCTTTCTATAAAGGACCTTTTGATTGAAGGCTGAAGTCCTGAATGAAATTTTATGGCTTTTTTTTTATCTCTAGGTGTGTAATCCTTTGGCAAATAAAACAGTGACAGTTCACTTTGTAAAGGTGAAACGTTGCTTTCACTACTCAAAATCTTTCTGGGTTCTTTTTTGTGTCTGTTTTTACTGTGCCATCATTTAAAAAACATCTTGTAGCTTAATTTTTGGCCAATTCCTTCCTGACCAAAAGGCCTGGAAGTGTTCCTGGACAGGGTTTGGGGCACCCTGGGCCAGTGGATGGTGTCCCTGCCATGGCAGGGATGGGATTTAAGGTTCTTTCCAACCCAAACCACTCTGGGATCTGTCACCTAACACACCTAGATGAAATAACTTCCAGATTTGCAGTGTCCCATGTATTAAATCACATTTGTTTTTGTGTATTTTCAGGGGGTTTTTTTGTGGCCTCTCAGCAGAGAGAGCTTGAGAGTTTTGAGATGCTTTCACTAGGCCCAGGTTGAGGTGGCAGCACTTGGAAGTGTCTCTGAGAGCAAGTTTCTTCCCTGAGCCCAGCTTTTATATTTCATTTAACCATATTTCATCAAAATTAATCTGTCTTTCTCCTTTAAATAGGACCAAAATAATTCTCCAGTGGATGGCTCAGCTACAGCAGAGTAGCTGAGGAAGGACATGGCTTGGGAAGTTTTGCTTGTCCTTTGATGTGGGCCAGCACTTTTCCTGCTGGATTTGGTCCACAAGGATGAAGGCAGAGGTGTAGGGAATATTTGGATTACAAATTGTGCTTACTGCTGTAACTGTGGCAGCAGGAAATGTTTGTGGCATGAGAAGGATGAGGAGTTCTGCTCTGAGTTCATTCAGGCCTGAACTTGGGTTGGACAGAGCTGAGATCAAAGGAATGGGGTGGGATTGAATTTGGAGGTGACAGAGTTGAATTAAGGACCGGTGACAGGTGAATTTTTGTGTGTGTGATGCTCTTTTAGGGAAAAACAACACTTAAAGCACCAACCAAACCATACACCCTGTCCAGAGCTCTTGGAGGAGCACAGGGATGTGTGAGAGCTGTGCCAGTTAGTGAGGAGAAGGCCTAGATGGAAAAAATTATCTGCAAAAGAGCAAGAAATTAAAATAAGAAGCAGGAACAAGAAATTAAAATAAGAAGCAGGAGCGGTTGAAAGGTTGAAAACAGTGAGGGTGAGGGAGTGGTTTGAGAAAAGGTCACTGCTGTGATGGGATCTGTGTGAGGGGCTGGGGAGCAGAAACTCCACAGATTTTGTAAATAGCAGGGTTAGTGAACACATAAACACGAGGTTCAAGTGGTGAAATTTACAGTGAAATTTACAATGAAAGAAACTAAAAGTGTTGCCCAGAGAAGCTGTGGCTGCCCCTGGCAGTGTCCCAGGCCAGGCTGCGTGGGTTTGGAACAACCTGGGACAGTGGAAGGTGTCCCTGCCATGGCTGGGGGGTCTTCAAGGTCCCTCCCAAACAAAACCATTCTGGGTTTCTGTGAAAATCCTGCTGGTTTTCTGCTAGGGGAACCCCTACGGAGGTTGTAAATGAAGGAAAATTTAAATATGGGGATGAAGGCGTAGGGAATTCTGGAGTTGGCTTGGAGAAGATGGAGGAAGGAAGGGAGTTCAGGAGGAAACAGAAAAATAATCCCTGTGGTGGAGAAGGAAGGAGTTGAAGCCATCCAAGGGCACAATAACCTTTGCTGTCATCTTGTTCATTAGTGGCAGGTCTGAGGTGTGCACTGAAACAATCTTGCTCTTTATTTTGGACGATTTTCCAGGAACCTCTTGTTCCAAGTGTTTGTGTGCGCTGGCAGAGCTGGGGAGCACAGCAGGGTTTTCAGGAGAGCACGCTCAGAGTGTGAGGGTGGCATTGTGCAAAAGCCCTGTGACATTTTGGGATGGGCTGGGAGCACACTCTCACTTTTGGGAGGTGCTCATGGTTGGTCATGTGGCTCAGGAATTGTTCTTTTGTGTTTTTTAAAAAAATGCAGGTGTCCCTGGGGGGTAAAGAGCTGATAAAGGACAAACTCAGTGGTTCCAGCAGCAAATGCCACTGGTGGAAGTGCTTCAGAGTGCTGGGGTTGAAATTTAGTGAACTGCTTTAATGGATAAGAATTCAATAAAAATAAAATTCTAACTTTAAAACTGCAGCCCATTTCATGTTTTGATAGTCTAAGGTTGTTTTTTTTTTTTTATTTTTTGATGCGTTCTTCCTGCTTAATATGGCCTGTAAAGTGAGCTTTGGGATTTTGGCTTGGACCGTCAGGATCAGGTCTGTGGAAAGAACAATTGTGGATATGGTAATTAAACTGTTACCTTAAAGCAGGAAAATCCTTCCTGATAAAATTATGTCCTGGAACCAGGCTAGGAGAGAGCTGGGAATGCTCCCCTGGAGAGGAGAAAATCCAGGGAGAGCTCAGAGCCCCTGGCAGGGCCTGAAGGGGCTCCAGGAGAGCTGCAGAGGGACTGGGGACAAGGGATGGAGGGACAGGAGCCAGGGAATGGCTCCCAGTGCCAGAGGGCAGGGATGGGTGGGAGATTGGGAACTGGGAATTCCTGGCTGGGATGGAATTGCCAGAGCAGCTGTGGCTGCCCCTGGATCCCTGGAAATGTCCAAAGCCAGGCTGGACAGGGCTTGGAGCAGCCTGGGATGGGGGAAGGTGTCCCTGCCATGGCAGGAGGTGGAACAAAATTATTTTGAATTTCCCTCCCAACCCAAACATTTTGTGATTCTGTGTTTTGGGATGATTTGCAGTTGATGACTTGGAGCACATTTATCACTTTTTGTGGAGTTCCTTCTGTGTTTGACTGGAACCAGCCCCACAGAGCAGCCTCTCATTCCTCGTTGCTGGATTCATAGTGTGAAATGATCAAAAACAGTTCAGGGAAAAACACTTTTAGGCTGTTGCTGGAATACTTGAGGCAGTCTTGGTAAATCAGAGGCAATTCCATGTTTGCAGCAGAGAAGAAACATCTATTGCTGCCTCTGGGATCCAGCAGTGGAGCCAACACTGAGCCTCACAGGTTGGGCTGCTCTGGAAGGAAAATCCCACCTGTGCCAGTGGGACTGAAACTCAAATGTAACTTGCACCTGGAATTTACAAATTGCTTCAATGGAGCAACTGGGAGCTGCTGGATGAACCAGCAAAATGATGATTTTCACTGCTCAGGGAGTGAAATCTCTGTTCAGCTCGGGCTCTGTGTCCCTCTGAAGCTTCCTGAGGCTTCGCCCTTGAACTCCTCTGCAGGATTTTCCCTTCTGGCAGAGCAGGACAGGTCACACCAGGCTGTGGTTGGACAAAGGGAGGTCACCAGGCTGGCATCAAACAAATGGTTCTGTTTATTCAGGAGTCAGTCACCTGCTGTGTTGTGACATAAAGCGAGGGAGAGCTAGAAAGGTGTGCGATGTTAGACTTCTTTTTTTTAAAGTTTTAAGTGTGTTACATTAGGTAGCAAACACAAAATAATGCAATTTTAGTTTGAGGCTGTTTTATTACAACATCACCATCCTCACAGACAAGAATTTCTTGTACATATCCAACCTGAATTCCAGTTCTTTCTGTTTGAACTCTTATCTCCTTGTCCTATCCCTGAAATTCTTGATGAAATATACCCAGAACATGATTTTAGGCTTGATATAATAGGAATGGATAACAAATTTTTAAAAATTCTCCAGCAGCACCCTTGATATTATTCTGGAGTATATTTTTGTGTATTTAATAATTTATTTATTTATTTAGGCACTGCTACAGGTTGCCCAGAGAAGTGTTTCAGGCCAGGTCCTTGGTAAATGTATGAGCCCTTCATTATTTAACTAAATATAAAACTTTTAGTTTTATAAAAGAAAAGTTAACTTTTAACTATAACTGAAAAGTTAATATAAAACTTTCAGTTTTAGATGCCACATTTGCAGCCCCAAAGTTGCCTTCAGCTTGTGCAGATTTTATTCTCACATGCTGCAAATTGTTTGCAACTGCAGGAAGAAAGGAAATCAAATTTAAGGAAATGTTACAGCACCAAAAAATCAGGAATCTGAAATTACTACACTGAAAAACATCTCAGCCTGGTGGTGTTTTATAAGCTTGTGTTTCTTGCCTCACTTCTTGGTTTTGGGCTTGGAGAGCTGGGAGTTGTCAATTTGAGCAAAGCACCAGCTTTAATTTAAATTTCTGAGCCTCTGAATATTCTATTAACCTTTTAGAGCTCATTTGTGGGCAGATCATCATAAGTGTCTTGGGGCTGATGGCTGCAGAGTGCCAGGAGTGCCTGGGCTGGGCCAGCAGTGAGTTCCTATCTCTGAGTTATCTCACTTTGAATCCAGGCAGGTCCTGGAAAAGGCTCCTTTGAGCTGTGCAAAATTGAAATTTAAGGCTGTGCCCTGTCCAGCGACGTGGCGGCAGGAAATGAGTGATGGAATTTTTATTTTAGAAGGGAAATTAAGGCAAATTCTGCTCAGTTATGACTTTATTGCGATGGATTAGCCAGGTTTTTATTCCAATTTCTATTAGATGTGAGGAGTAGCTGGGTATACACATACACTACACACACATGCTGTAGTTTTTATGTTGCCTACAGTTTTTATTTTAACATAATTCTCGTTATTCAGAGGATTTTTGTGATTATCATAATGCAAATCACTCATGTTCTTATCACACCATTAATTACAGCACTTGTATTCTTTTATTCTTTGGATTTTCAGGGGGAAAAAAAGACCCATTTGTCCAAAAATAAATAAATCCTTTGTTGCAGAGTAAATCTCTTAAACTGATTTCCTCCAGAAGTGGTAAAATACGTGTGACTAATTAAAATTAAGTGGTTTTCATCTACTTTAAATCTCCACCATTCAGATTTATTTAGAAATTCTTTTATAAATAAACCATGGAAGTGTATAACCAGTCAAATATGCTGATATCTTTCAGTCTGAAGCACTGCCAGCTGCAGATTATATGGTGTAAGACTTAAGGCAGTAAAGAAATCAAGGCAAATCCTTTCCTAGGGATTGAGATTGTAGGGATAAGGATAAATAACTCTTCATGTTATAGACTTGGAATTCTGTATTGACAAAAAACAAATTAAAGTACAACATGATGTAATTCCAGTGTCTTTAACTCTTCCATAAAACAAAAGTAAGTGAAAGAATTTAGTTTAAGTTTTCTGAAATATCTGATGGTGCAAGGCATGAATTAATTTATTGAAGGTGGATGAGGGCTGAAGAATTGTGAAATTGGGTGCTGAGATGGCAATTCTGGTTCATCACTTTTTAATGCTCTTTACTGTTGTAAGTTTGCATCAAATCTTCTGGACTAAACCTGGGAGTTTTTCAGTGACAGCCCTGTGCAGTATTAAACAGAGGAGCTGTGGTTAGGAGCCTCTTTCCCAGAGTCACAGATTGCTCTGAAAAATCCCTTTTTTTGTGTGTGAAATGATTTCCCCGTGCCATCCAGAGTATTGCATGGAATTACCACGGATGCACTTCCCTGCCTTCATTAACTGAAGTCTCATTTGCTTTTGGGGACCTTTAGAACTCTGGTTGTTGTTGGTTTTCTCAGCTTTTACAGAGATGGGGTAACCGAGAGGTGTTGTAAAAGATTTTATTCCATTATCAGTCTTGATGAAGAGTGAGACACAAGAGATGTAAAACTCAATGCTGTTTTATCAGAAGCTCACTTATTTCTTGGTTACAATACCTTATCAGTGTTTTTCAGCCTATTAACCTTTGCTACACATTATTACTTCTAACAACAATCACCTGTGTTTTTATCCCATGTGGTCCTAGTACAATGCATCTTTCACAGTTGTAATTCTCTAAAATATCTGGTTTTTTGCAAGGCCATTATTTTGAAACGTGTTGAAACTTGTTTCTAGTTCAGTCTCTCTGCAAGTTGTCACAGAATTGGAGGTTTTCAGGGGAGTCTTGGGATGGTTTGGGGTTGGAAGGGACCTTAAATCCCATCCAGTGCCACCCCCTGCCATGGCAGGGACACCTCCCACTGTCCCAGGCTGCTCCAAGCCCCAGTGTCCAACCTGGCTTTGGGCACTGCCAGGGATCCAGGGGCAGCCTCCCCACCCTCATTTCCCCCTAATGTTCCCTTCTGATCTCCCCTTTTTTTAGTTTGAAGCCATTCCCTGGCTCCTGTCCCTCCATCCCTTGTCCCCAGTCCCTCTGCAGCTCTCCTGGAGCCCCTTCAGGCCCTGCCAGGGGCTCTGAGCTCTGCCTGGAGCCTTCTCCTCTCCAGATGAACATTCCCAACTCTCCCAGCCTGCCCCAAAATGTGGTTCTGTGATCCCAGATTTGATGCTCTCAGCTCTGCAGGGCTCTTGTGTTCAGGTTTCTGAGGGCCAAGCTTGTGCTGCTGATGGCAGGAAATGTAATTTTCTGCCTTCCTCCTCCTCCTCCTGCCCTTCCAGGTGCTTTTCTCTTGAGGTTTTTCCTGTAGCTCAGGGTTCAAACCTGCCCCCCTCTCAGCTTGTGATGGGAAATAAAAACAGTTTGTGGTTCAGGCTGGTTTGGCTGCTCTGAGAGTGTGCAACTGCTTAAAGAAATAGGAAAAAGAAAAAAAGGCAATTCCTTGTTCCCCCCCAAAATCCCACAGAGCTGGAAAACAGAACGACAGAACTACCCCACTCTGTTTTTCAAACCTCCTTAATTGTCTTTGGATCTAAAAATAATTTATATTTGCGTATTAACACCCTTTCCAAAGTCTAATATCATATTTATTCCCAAACTCAAGTGTTCTGCAGAGATTTCATGTGAAAATTTTTCTCATTTCAAACAGTTTTTCCTGGCTGAGCCTTTCTGGGAAGGGCTCAGGTTCTGTTTGAGAGCTGCTGTTGAGTGCTCTGGACTGTTCTTATAAGGAACCACTCTGGGAAAGTTCCTCTCAGGCAAAAAGAGCCTGAAAATATTTACTTTAATACTTGATGGTTAGAATTTTAGCAATCTGTAGGTGGAAATTCCCATGTGAAAAGCTTGAAGCCCTTCAAAACTGAAAAAGAGGTGTCTTGTATTCACTTAGTTTGGAGTGCAAAATAGTATTCATATGATTATTATTTAAAGAAAACATATTTCTGCCTGTGGATTCAGTGAATGGAGCCTCATCAGGCTGCTTAGTCAAGAATTAAGGAATTGCTCACAGATTTTCCCAGTGAGGATTAACATCTGACATAGCCCTGTCACTGCTGCAGCCACAATGGGAGCCTTTATGTCCCCTCACATTTCATTTCTTCCTACAGACACAGCTTTGTTTGGCAGGGCAGCCTGGCTGGGTCTGTGTGCTCTGAAAAATGGGAATTTCTGACAGGTGTAAAATGTCTGGGAATACAGCAGAGGTTAAGGAAAGAGCCTGGTGTAGTTAACTTTCAGTTCATGAAAAATAAATATTCATCTTTCACCCTGCATTGATGGGTGTAGACTCCCAAATTCATCTAAATTTTCATGAAATATTGAATTTTCTGCATGACATGTGCATTTTACAGCTACTCAGAACTTTGGTTTTCCTCATATTTTCAAGGATTAATTTCCTTTGCCAGCTTTTTTCTACCCTGTTCCAGGTCAGAGCAGATCTTGGAACAGTGAATCCTTTTTTTTTTTTCCCCTTTATCTCCTTTTTTTTTTAAGCCTTTTTTTGTGGTTGAGTTCTTATTTGCTTTATGGAGCTAAATCTTTGTGGTCAGTGTAGCATACACAGGATGTTTGGTTTTGGCTGAGTCAGTCTATACAAACATATACATACATATATACATATATATATATGTATATATATTATATATATAAAGGTATATATGTGTGTATATTAATATATATGTATATAAATATATAAAATATATATTTATAAAATATCAATTTGTATGCATATAAGTATATATAAGTATATATAAATATATAAAAATAAATATAGAACATATATAAAATATATATAAATATTATGTACTATATAAATATATAAAATATATAAAAATATATAAAAAAATATAAAAATATAAAAATATATAAATATATATAAATATATATAAATATATATAAATATATATAAATATATATAAATATATATAAATATATATAAATATATATAAATATATATAAATATATATAAATATATATAAATATATATAAATATATATAAATATATATAAATATATATAAATATATATAAATATATAAATGGGACCAGTGACCTCCAGTGCACACTGGGAGTGTACATGTACGTGTGTGTGTATATATATATATATGTGTGTGTGTGTATGTATATGTATATATATTATATATATATAAAGGTATATGTGTGTGTATATTAATATATATGTGTGTATATGTATATAAATATAAAAATATATATTTATAAAATATCAATTTGTATACATATAAGTATATATAAATATATATAAGAATATATAAATATATATAAATATATAGAAAACATATATAAAATATATATAAATATTATATACTATATAAATATATTAAAATATATAAATATATAAATGGGATCAGTGACCTCCAGTGCACACTGGGAGTGTACATGTGTATGTGTATATGTATATATATATATATATATATATATATATGCACACACACACATATACATACGTACATACATGTACACTCCCAGTGTGCACTGGTGGTCCCTGCTCCCACTGCTCTGTGCTCTCAGCAAACCCAAATCTGTGTTAATCCCATAAAAACCTGGATTTGGGATCTTTGAAGCTTGTGGGTCAGTGAATTTCTCCTTGATTTTCCAGATGTAGGAGGAGGAATTCAAAGCTGAATTACAATGGATGTCATTGTCCTGGGTGTAAGAGGGGAGTTCTTGCTCCCTGTAGTAAGTGTGGGCAACAGTGAAGCACAATTTGATAAAGAATAAGCACCAAATTATATATTTTTAAGAGATTTTTCTTCTGCCACATGCACAGCAAATGCAGAGCCCCCACTTTCCTCATTTGGAGAACTGAAACTGAAACAAGAACAGCAGTAACCAAAACCAGTCCTCAGTAAAACACTGGATTTAATTAAAAAAAAAAAAAAACTTGAATTTTTAATACCACCATTTATGCTAATTGATGTGTAATTTGGGTTGTTGGAAATGCCCTGGCAGTGTCCAAGGCCAGGCTGGATGGGGCTTTGAGCAACCTGGGACAGTGGAAGGTGTCCCTGCCATGGCAGGGGTGGAACTGGATGCATTTTAAGGTTTCTTCCACCCTAGAACATTCTGGAATTCTGTTTTTCTGTCCCTCTCTCACATCCTCACACACAGCTGGGAAATCCCACTAGCTCAGGTTTGCAATTACACTCCATTTCCTACTCTCAGTTTGTGATTTGTTGCTTTAAAAAACCCTCTTTTTTTTGTATTTTTATTTTTTTTTAGAGTCTGAAAAGATCCCTGTCATGCGTGGCCAGTGGTTTATTGATGGGACTTGGCAGCCCCTGGAAGAGGAGGAAAGTAATTTAATAGAGCAGGAGCACCTCAACCGCTTCAAAGGCCAGCAGCTGCAGGAGAGCTTTGATATGGAAATATCCAAACCTGTTGATGGCAAGGAGGGTAAGATTGTTTAGATCACTATAATACATTTTTTTGGACACTTGAGATGTGCTTTTCCTAAGTAACAATGTGATCTGCTTTGGCTTTTTATCCTGGAAATTGGGGAATATCAGTTTGTTCTCCCGTTTTCCAGTGTGGGATTTCCTGCTGCAGCATGTTTGGGGAGTGCTGTAAAAATGAAAGTTACGTAGAAATATCTTGTTCCCATTGTGTTTCATATCTTCTAATTGTGTTTGAAATCTCATTTCAAACTAAAATCTCTTTATGGGACAATAGGGGTCAGTGTCCAAAGGCAAACTGGCTGATTGCTCTCTGCAATCCCTCATTCTCTCAGCATCCCTAATTCTGCCCTGAAGGGAGTGGGATCATTTTTACAAATCACATTCCGTTTTCCATTTTGATTCAGGCTGGATTTATTATTTTTCAGCTGCAGTAAATCTTGGGCATGCATTCTGTTGGGAGTCCTTACATTTTAATGGGCAGGCTGAGGATGTTCAGGTAGTGTTGCTGAGAATCTTGGTCTGCTGCATGGAACATTTTCAAAATTACTGAAATTACTGCTCTATTATTTAATGTACACAGTTGAATTGATTGCTCAGAGCAGGTGTTGCACAGCAAAAAATCACAATTTTTGGCCTTCACACTTTTGGCTGTCTCCTGCTTGAACAATCTACAAACCACAAGCTTCAAGTACAGAGAGCTTTCAAGATATTTCAGCAGGGATTTGGTTGTGTTATTCTTTACAAAGAAACTTTATTTTTGAAGTGGAGCTTTGTGCAGAGCAGTCACCCAGTGTGGGAATGGCTGTGTTTTGGCCAGGACTTCTTATGTGTGGCCACACAAGTAAAGCCTTGTTCATAAATTGGAAGCCCAGCAATAAATTCTGTAATCACTGTAAAGAAAACCAAAGTGTCATTTCTTGATTTAGGGAGGTTTTTTCAGCATTACAGAGAGTTTCTAACTCCCCTTTAAAACTAGTGAGGACTTTATGAATATTTTTTTTTCCTTATTTGTGCTACTTTAAAAGATCTTTTCACCTGTCCAAGGCTGCAGAACAATTTCCTGCTAGAACAGCTCTGTCCAAAAGGTGCATGAAGTGGTGTGAGCCCTGAGCCACAGCTCTGTGCCTTTGCAGTCATCATTCTGGAAAGGCACTTTACCTGTATTTCTGATTTATTGTCCCAGAGGCACAAAGCTCAGGGTTGTTAGTGGCAGGGATTTATGGTTTTTTACATGGAAAGCAAATCTTTGTGGTTCCTGAGTGCTCCCAGCCTTTGGTAGTTTAATTTTTGAGGGAAGGCTGCAGTGGTACTTGGGTTCTCCTTATAGAGTAAATAAGAGAGGTCAGGGTTGGGATTTTTTTTCAGATAAAGTCTGGACTATGAACAGAAATTTTTGGTTTTGATGCTGGATGGACTGGGGAGTGTGATGAGAAAGATATGACCACTGATATTTATGAAAATGTAAAAGATCAGAAAAAGAAAGTCCAAATTCAGGTGCCAGTGCCTTTTCTAAAGCCAAAGTCAGAAAAGAAGAAAGGCAAAACCAAAAAACCAAAAAGCAAACCCCCAAAAAACAAAACAAAACCAAAAAAGCCCCAAAACAAACAAAACCCCCAAGCTATGTATGGCATCACTTCAGTGGTATATATGTCAAGTCACCAGCAGGTTCCAACAAGGTTTTTTGGTAATAATAGGAGAGTTGCAGGGCAATTACAGCTGACAGTGTGTGAAAAGTGGTTTTGTCATTCTAATTTGCCTCTCAATGCCTCCTGGATCCTCTGGCATCCACAAATGCCATCTGCAGTGGCACTGGGAGAAGCTCTGCAACTGGTGAAATAAACAAAATTAGCTGAATTCAGTTTATAAATTTCTTAAATGCTCCGTTTTGCTGTAATTGCATCCTGTATGAAGAAGTTTTTGGTGCCATCAAGGTACCTGTTGTTTATGATAAGTAAAAGTTGAGCTAAATCTGGAAATATCCACTGAGAAGCAGTGACTGTTCCCAGTGCTGTGATAAAACCTTGTGAGGGATGAAAAACTGATCAGGTCCTCTGATTCCTCAGCAAAATTAATACAAGGTGCTGTAACAGCCCCTTTGTACCAAGGATTACTCCAGTAATTAAATTTATTAATTGTATTAAATTTATTAATTCTGATTCATTTATTAATCCTGGATTGCAGCGTGTTAAAAAGGAACTCACCAAGCTTCATCCAAGGCTTTTGGTGGTGATGGGAGGGATAAATGGCCTGTTATTAAACTGTTAATCCCAGCAAACCTTCTTCTGAAAGTGCAGAATTATTCAGGAGGAGAGTCTCCAACCTGCAGCTGACAAATAACATGATGCCCATGCTGATATTTGTGTTATTCTTTACAAATAAAAGTTTGCTGGGTTTTTTTTTGGTTTTTTTTTTGGGAGCACAAGGAGCTTTAAATGCAGAAGGGATCAGAAAGCACAAGGGAACAGCAAGCATAGAGGACAGGGAGTGATTCCCCAGGCTCTGTTTTCCATGGGGCAGCCTGGAAATCACTCCTTTGCTGAGCAATCTGTAGTTTGCATTTTGATTTTCATCCTCACAAAGTGTTTAATTTCATGCCTTGCAAAATGAGCTTGGTTTATGGTGCCTGATGCCAGTGGCTCCTCTTGGTGCCTGATGCCCTTCAGTTCATCAGATGAATTATTGTTGTAGTGGCAGGGTGCAGAAATGGGGCATTTTATGATCAAAAGGAGCTTGGGCAGCAGGTGAAGGGAAGGAATTGTCCCCCCTGCTCTGCTGAGACCCCTCTGGAATTCTGTTCCTGCTCTGGAGCCAGGCTGGGAGTGCTCAACAGGAGAGGAGAAGCTCCAGGAGAGCTCAGAGCCCTTTCCAGGACACCAGGAGAGCTGGAGAGGGACACCTACATAGCAGTAAATAAGTTTAAAATTTACAGAATGACAGAAGATTTAGAAACTGCCTTTTCTTCATGCTTTGGCAGGCAGTGAGTTCAGCACCTATCTGAAGTAGCCCATCAAAGGAGCAGCATTTTGCAGAGATTTCTGGCATATCCAGGCTGTTGTCAGATAAAACAAGACCAGTAAAGTTCCTATCATCCATTGCTTCATGACCTTTTTCAGATATATTTATTTAGTGATGATGGAGTGAAGCTGAAAGCTTTACTTATGGGATAGGAAGGTATAGGAATGTGGTTTTTTGTTGATGGAGTGACAAAACTATTTTTGTCCCTTTAAAAAGGAAATAAGCCCAGAATTTTCTCTCCTCAATGAGGTGAAAAGACATCTCATAGGACCTGGGGAACTTCACCTCAAACTTAAGGATGGCTAATGGGACAGAAGCCAAAAAGTCCAGCCTGGGCAGTTTACTAGAAAAAGAAGAAAACAAAAAAAACAATCACTTTTGTGAGATGTTTTACCAGGGGCCTCTTGCACCTAGATCAGTTTTTCTCTGTAAAGATCTTTGTTATTTTGCCTTTTATTAAAACCTTTTTGTTTCCAGCACTCCCACAGAAGCCATCCTGCTGATTTTATGCCTTAGCTCAGCTGCCTTAGACAATCCTGGGTGTGAAATAGATCTCCAAAAGCTTATGAGACCTGGCTCGAGGAGACCCATATTTCAGGAAGGTGGGATAGGAACAGATACAGCTCTTTGTATTTGCACAGAGAGATGCTCAAAATTCAGCTGGAAATCAGCCAAGCAACCTGATTCAAACCTGAAATTGGATCTGACTTTGAAGTTGATGCTGATCTGTGAAGAGGATTGGAGCAGATGAACCCCAGCAGTGCCTCTGCCAAAAAATAGTCTGTGATTCCATGATAGACATAGAGAAGTAAAAAATCCTGCCAGTTAGAATTAATATTCCGATGCATTGATTTTGAGACAGCAGAACTCTGTTGGGTTTTTTCTTACAGAATTTCAGTGTGTGGTCAAGGCCACAAAACCTCTAAAAATTGCATTTGGAAGAGCTGGGGTTTTTTTTTTTTTTGTTTGTTTTTTTTTTTTTTTTTTGTCTTAGCTTTCAAATAGCATTTTCTCACTGTATAAAAAAAATTCATAGCACAGCTAAGTTAACCTTTAGATGGGAAATTCCTGTTCACAGACTTGGAGAGTTGTGCAGGTCAGGAGGGATCTCTGGGGATGCTCAAACCCAACCTCCCTGCTCTGATGAGAGCAGCTTGCTCAGGATGTTTCCTGTGGGATTTTCAGTCTCTCCAGCAACAGACTCCACAGCCTCTCTGAGCAGCCTGTTCAGTATTTTACCACCCTCGCCATGAAAAGCAATTTTTCCTCTACTTTCCTTGAGTTTCCTGTGTCGATTCTTCCTGAGGGAAGTAAAAAGCCAGTGCAGTATTGCAAATTAAATTATTCTGTGGAATCCTCAGTGCTGTAGCTCTGAGAATTTATTTTGATTTTCCTCCCCCCATCCCCGGAGAAGTGATGTGCAGCAATAAATACATTTCATTTACACCTGCCCTGAGAGCTGTGGGCACACCTGGGGCAGGTGACACGAGTGTGGGATGTCACTCACTTTGCTGGATCAGGGAGTGCTGAAACCTTGCAGAACACAGGGCAAGAGCAGGAGATTTTGTCTAATCTAACTTTTAACCATCCTCTCACGCTCTTTGGGGGGAAAAAACCCCAGAGTTGTGCTTAAAATGGAGTTTTTAGTGCACATTTAGGAAGTTCTACCCTGTACCAGGGAGGGGATGATGCTTTAGGTGACCCTGGTGACACCATGTGCCAGTGCCTTTTACTGATGCTTTTAGCTCTGTTGTGATGTCATAACTGCTTGTGAAGAGTGAAAATATTGAGTTTGGGACTTGCTACAAAATCTCTTGGTTGTTTTTTTTTTATTATTATTTTTTTAATATATACATTTTAGTTCTTTCTAGAAAATGTGACTTTTTCTTTCCTTTTTTTTTTTCCTGAAAATGGTGATACTAATGAAAAAAAATGACACCCCTTTTAAAAATTTTACTTTGAAGCTCAGTGTTTTTACTTTTAGTTCTCTACTACCTCCCTCCCTTCTCCCTCCCTTCTTTGTTCAAATGGAGAGGATATAAGGAGAAATCAGATGCTACATGTCTTAAGAGAAAGCATTCCCAAGGTACAGTAATTGGAGATTTCTTTTTTTTTTTTAATTTTTTTTTTTTGGTAGTGCTCCTGGCTTAGAAAGCTTTAAATTCTAGTTTGCTTGTCTCAGTTAAATGTTAGATTTACATGCTTCAGGTTTTTTTTTTTGAGCTGTATCCATGCAATTTCTTTCCAAGAGGAAGGAAAAAGCATCCTAAAGCTTAGAGGAAAAGTAGAAGTGTTGTGAGGCCTAGAGAGAAGTAGATGCTCATAGTGTCATGCAGTAATTCTTATTTAGAATTGTTTGTGGCTGATGAAAACTGTGAATATTTGTTTCTTGCACTCTTTGGTGTGATTTGGCTTTTTCAATAAAATAAAAGGGATTTTTTTAGGATTGCAGCAGGCCTGGGGTGAGATCAGTTCTGTCAGAGAAGGAATGGAGGGTTCCTTCCAGATAATGTTTTGTTTGCTGCTTTCTTTGGGATAATAATGTTTAATTTTAAGTTATAATTCATTTTTGCTGCAGCTTTGGAATGGAATGAGTCCCCTGGAAAAGGGGAAGCTGTGTGGGTTATAGCTCAGGGCTGCTGAGCTGCTGAAAACAGCCCTGACCTTTGCAGCAGCTGAAGCCCTGCACATTTATTTCAGAAAGTGGGGGGAGATCCTGCAGGAGCCATTAATGACTGCAGGAGGCTCCAAGTTCTTCTCACTGGGCTCTCTCTGCCTCTGCTAAAGCCAGGAGTGATTAAACTTCCACTGACTTCTAAAGCCTTTAATTTAAAATGTAAATGCACGTGGTAGGCTTGGAGTTGTTGTTCTTGTCATACCTTGTGTTCTTGTAGCTCCTGGGGATGTTGTGAACTCTAAGAATTTATTTTGACATGCATAAATGTTTGCCTTTTGGCTTCCTTTAATTATTTTTTTTATATGATTGGGTCCAAATGGAAAATGCCAGAAATCAAAATGTTTTGCAGTAAACTTTTTCCTGCCTCTTCTCGCACAGTGAACCCAAGTCTGTTAAAGGTGAATCAGTGTAATTCAAGCAATAAGAAAGGAGTTCTGCCTTTTCTTTTGTAAATTGAAATTCTGAAATTATGTTGTGCATTTGTTTTCCTCTCAGATCATGCTCAGTTGTGGTAATGAATGTGCTCAAATTAAAAAGAAATTGAAATTAGGTGGTTGTGTGACAAATAGTGACAGTGATGAATTGAGAGGTGATGAAGTGCGATGTATAAATGACAGCAATGTGAGAAATTTTAATTAAGAGTAATGGCCTTTTTAATGGCTCTTTTTAAAAAAAATAAATAAGAAAAGGTTTTTAAATCTACAGGTTTCTGTAGCAGAACCTGAGATTCATTTCAGAAGGAACAACAGCAGCCAAATTATGTTCTCAGCTCCCTGTACCATGTGTCAGGCTTTGTGTGGCACCTGCTGCTTGCAAGACAGACTAATTTAAAAATCCTTGGGGGGAAAAAAAGAATGCATGAGAGGTTTTGAGACAGTCTGTATCCCTGCTCTGGTCTCTATCCTGGCTGGAATGACAGTGCCTTTGTCCTTGGAGGCAGAGTCAGCCCTGAGCACTTCAAAGCTGCTTTTCCCTGGATTGATTTGGACTTGAGCACCATCAGACTGTGGGGAGGAAAGATCCACCCTGTGCTTTGCTCTTGGCAGGTGGATGAGAGCATCAAGGAGAGAAGCAGGTATTTAGCTCAAAAAGGTGTTTAATTGTGAGCAGGAGGTGCTCAGGATGGGAGGGTGTTTCCATGTGCACAACACAGTGCAGGGTTTCTGCTCCTCTGTTTTTCTCCATTTTTTTGACTGAAGATGAGTCAAAAGCCTCATGGAGATCAGGTTCTGCAAGGCTTTAGGAATATCTGTTCTGTGTTTTAAGGTTCATTTTTCAGATTTCAACCTTTCAGGGGGATTTTTTTTCCCCTCAGGGTTCATCTCTCTTGGTGAAACTGAGTTTGTGTGATAGCAGCCATTGATTTCTTCAGCTGAAAGAAATCTTTTCTTGATCCCATCTTCCATCTCCAGCAGGGCTGAGCTTTTCACATGCTCACACTGCAGGTGTCGGTCTTGGTTGGTGCTCCTGAAAAATGTTTCATTTCTAAGTTCTGGCTACAAAAGAACCCAAAATTTGGCCTCATCTCCAAGGACTTGGCCTTCAATCCCTGACTAAAATCCCAGAGGGGCTTGGGCTGGAAGGGACCTTAAATCCCATCTCATTCCACATCTTCCCAGGGTGCTTCAAACCCCAATGTCCAACCTGGCTTTGGACCCTTCAGGGATCCAGGGGCAGCCACAGCTTCTCTGGGCAACCTCAGGGCATCCCCACCCTGAGTGAGGAATTTCTGCCTTAAATCTAATGTAAATCTCTCTTCCTTTAGCTTTAAACCCTTCCCTCTTGCCCTTTCTCTATCTCCCCATGTTAAAAGTTTTTCTCCCTCTTTTAAAATCCCCCTCCAAGTTCTTGGAGTGTGGTATTTTCAGGGTCCCCCATTACAGGAAGGAAATGATGAATCTGACTCCATGTTCTTAGGAGGCTAATTTATTATTTTATGATATTATATATTATATATATTATATTATAGTATATTATATTATATTATATTATATTATATTTAGTATATTATATTATATTTAGTATATTATATTATATTTATTATGCTATACTAAACTATACTAAAGAATAGAGAAAGGATACAGACAGAAGGCTTAACAAGATAATAATGAAAAACCTGTGAATCTCTCCAGAGCCCCAACACAGCTGGCTGTGATTGGTCATTAAGTTAAAACAATTCACAGGAAACCAATCAAACAATCACCTGTTGGATAAACAATCCCCAAACTCATTTGTAAACAGCAAGACACAGGAGAAGCAAATCATATAATTATTGTTTTCATTTTTCTCTGAGGCCTCTCAGCTTCCCAGGAGAAGAAATTCTGGCAAAGAGATTTTTCCAGAAAATCTAACAGTGACATTGGAGGTCCCCCACAGCCTTCTCTTCTCCAGAAAAGTGTGGAGGGTTTTTCTGCATCTGGGGAAGATGCACCTGCAGAGGGATGTCTGTGGGAATGCTGTCAGTGCCAGGGCGGTGCCACATGGGAACAAATCCATGAGAAGTCAGGGCCAGAGGAGTTCTCTGTCCCTGTGGGTTTATGGACATGCAGATCTCAGGGAGGCTTGGCTCTATCCCAGCTTGATGCCCTGGAGAGACCCCTCAGGTGTGGAATTTGTCCTCCTGCAGGATGCAGAGGGATCCAGGGGCAGCCACAGGGCCTCCCCACCCTGAGTGAGGAATTTCTTCCTTAAATCTAATCTAAATCTCTCTTCCTTTAGTTTAAAACCCTTCCCTCTTCTCCTCTCTCTATCTCCCCATGTAAAAAGTTGTTCTCCCTCTTTTAAAATCCAAGTTCTTGGAGTTAGGTCCAGAGGGAGATTTCTGTCCCTGTGGATTTATGGACAGTCAGCTCTCAGTGAAGCTCAGCACCATCCCAGCCTGGTACCCTGGAGAGGCCCCTCAGGTGTGGAATTTGTGCTCCTGGAGGATGAGCAAGAAGAGATTCCCCTGTGCTGCTGCCTCATCTGCATTCTGCCCTGGGCTCCCTCAGCCAGGCTGTGGCACGCCCTGGTGGCTCCCTGACACCTGGGACTCCCTGAGCTGCCACTCTGAGCCCTCTGGAGCTTCACAGGACAGTCCTCCTGTCAGTCCTGTCCTCTCCTCATCCTCACAAAGCATCACTTTCCCTTCCTCAGGCTCAGCTTCACACCACCACTGTCAGTCTGTAAAATCCCATGCCTGCAAAGCACACTTGGAATATTTGATTATTTTTTTTTCAGGATGTTTCTTTTCAGACTGCTGTCAAATCCTCCCCAAAGACACATTTTTGCGTTCCCTGTCTCACTGTGAACACCCCCTGGGGCTGTCAGCAGCAGAAACTCCTTTTGGTTGAACTCTCAAGGGTTTAAATAATCCCCTCACTGTCAAATAATCACAGAATCAAATCCCTGAAAGATTTAGGCTGGAAGGGGCCTTAAAGCTCATCCAGTGCCACCCCTGCCATGGGCAGGGACACCTTCCAGGCTGCTCCAAGCGCTGTCCAGCCTGGCCTTGGGCACTGCCAGGGATCTGGGCACCCTGTGCCAGGGCTTCGCCACCCTCACAGGGCAGAATTTCTGCCCAATATCCAACCTAAACCTGCTCTTTTCCAGTTTAAATCCATTCCCTGTGTCCTGTCCCTCCATCCCTTGTCTCCAGTTCCTCTCCAGCTCTCCTGGAGCCCCTTCAGGCCTTGGAACGGGCTCTGTGTCGAGTTTTATCTTCTTTTTATCACAAGGTCATCACAAGATGGTGTTTCTTGTTGGGACTGAGATGTTTATCAGTTCTTACCTCTGTCACAGTCTCACAAACCCTGAGTTCTGCAGCACTTCACTCTAACAAACTAAAAATGGAGCCCCAGCTCTCTCTATAAGGCTTTTTAAGGATAAACTGTCCAGTTAAGAAATGACACCTCAATTATTTTCACTTTTAACCCAATAACCAACGACCCATGGCTGCAATGGGGACTTTTTATCCAATTACACAAAACCACCCAAACCCACGGAGAAGGTGAAGAAGAAGGAGCAGCCTCACCCTAAAACCTCCATCTTGTTTTTATATATTGCTATATTCTAAACCCCCAAACTCTGAGTTTTCCACCCTGTGATATCACACAGTTCTATCCAAACCCCACACCCACAATCCCAGTTCTGCCATTCCATTCTGGAAGCTTCTCCAGGGCCTCAGGTCAGTGCAGTGCTCTCCTGGGGGTCAGAGCCTGGCAGCACAGAAAGTCTGAAATTCTCAGCAATTCCCAGGGTTCCAACAGCTCTGAGCTCTCCCTGGATCCTTTTCTTCTCCAGCCTGAGCCCCCCCAGCTCTGTGCTGGTGACATTTCTCTGGATGCAGCCCTTGGCCTACAGACACACATGGCTGGGTCCTGTTGATCTTCTCATCCCCCAGCACCCCCAGATCCTCCTCCCTGGGGCTGCTCTCCATCCATTCTCCCTCCAGCCTCAATTTGTGCTTGGGATTGCCCTGACCCACGTGCAGAACCTCACACCTGGCCCTGCTGAACTTCGTTTGAAATACTTTGGTGCTTCCACATCTTGTAGTTGATGTTGGTGTTCCTCCATGTCCATGAACAGCATAAAAGTGAGGAATTTGTTCTTCCCAAATGAGAATAATTAATGCAGGGTAGGGAAAAGCTGCTTGTTCCTTTATGTTCCTTCCAGTAGAGAGGCTGGACCCGATTCTAGAAGGAATTTGAGGATCGCTCCACCACAAATTGCTCTTTTTCTAGATATTCAACCTCATCTCTTCCTCTTCTTTTTTTTGGATGTTGAACACAACACCCTCCAAAGGCATCAGACTTCCACCCCTGCTCTGCCAGCTTCCCCAGCATCATTCTCTCAGGGGGATTTTGCAGAATGCAGATGGAACAATTCCTGAGCACCTCCTGGACAGACCAGACCATCTCTGCTCTTCAAAGCCAGGCTTATTTCTTTCCTCTTCCTGCTCTGCCAGTGGAAAACAACGATGTAATTCCAGTTATTTTGGTGAATCAGTTGTTTACCACAACACAAGTGCTAATCCTCTCTTAATCACCGTGCGCCTTACAGATTTTGTTTAGTTTTTCATCAGTCTGTGTCAAGTCTGTCTGCTTTGGCAAAGAAACAAAAAATTTTGCTGGAGAAAGGTCACAACATCTGGCTGAGCAGAGTTAAAATTGGAAATTGTGTCGGCTCAGGCTTTCTCAGAATGTTTTTAGAAGAGTATAAAAAATTCATTTGGGTGATTCAAGGAGGAGACAGGTTAGAGCTCTGCTTGCTGTGGAAGAAACAACCCCAAACCAGCCCCTCTGGGTGTTTTCCATGACTTTGGACTTCCCAGCAAGAGCAGTGACAGATAAATCACCATTTCTTTGGTCACAGGGCTATTCCTGTTGTCAGCTCTGCTCTGCACCCCATGTTCAGCAAGACCTCAGCAGCGAATTTTGGTGAAATCCAAATCATTGTAACCCAGCTTGGCTCCTGCAAGCTCCAAGCCTGGGATGATTTTGATTTGCATCACAACGTGCCTGTTGTTTAATCCTGACAGTCGGGCTGTGTGTGTCATGAGGTCGGGCTCAGAGCTCAATCAGCTCCAAATCTGGAAAAACACAATCAGTGCACAGCAAAAAAAACCCCCAACCACCAGAGCTCTTAGTGGCTTTTCAAAGAGCTGCATTCTGTTCTGTGCCAGAAATTGCCCATTCAGAGGCTCACTGAGCTGCACTTCCAGCCCTGAGGTATTTCTGAAAGGGGAGAAATGCAAGGGAGCCCTGGGAGCCTCTGTGTTAGAGCAGAGCATGGGAGAGAGGGCTGAAATTCCACTTTTTAGTGATGGAAATACCTGAGGCAGCCACCTGCTCATCACACCCACCTTTAGTGTTTCGGGATCCATTACTCTGCCCCCTTTAAGGGAATATTTTGGGTAATTCCCACCCCAAAATGAGGGTGGGAGGGGAATGATGTGAAGTGTCCCCACAGGTGGTCTTCAAACTTCTGCTTGTCCTGCTCAGGTTAAACCCAAAAAATTCCTCAAGGAAAGTGTAAAAATTCCTCAAGGTAAGAAATACCACAAATTTAAGCATAATAGAGCTCTAGATTTTAACCTGTCTGTAAATCACCCTTCTTCCTCTCTTTGTTTTTGTTTTTTTTTTTTTTCCCTCTTCCCCACCTAAATTCAATGTATTTATTCCTTTTTGCTGCAGCCATTCACAGCCTAAAGCTGAGCCGTAACCATGTGGACTGGCACAGTGTGGATGAGGTGTATCTGTACAGTGATGCCACAACATCCAAAATTGCAAGGACTGTCACACAAAAGTTGGGGTTTTCCAAAGGTAAATCTTTCCCAAACATTGTAAAGAATATTGTAAATGCCAGCATTTGAAGTTTAACTACAAAAGGTTTTAATGTGAGTACTCCACTTGGGCCATTGCATTTTTTACTTTATATGAGTATTCAGAGTCCTTAGCTTGTGAAAATAATTGTAATTAGATGTTAATATTTTTAAATTTTAATCCGTTTGGATGTGAATATTTTTAAATTTTATTTTATTTAGATTACATATTTGATTTATTCTATTTTAATTTTATATTTATTTTTATTTAATTTTAAATTAAAATTATAATTTTATTATAATTTAATTTTATTTTGATGGGTTTGGATACAGCAGTTAGCCCTACATAACAAATACATGAAAATATTGCAGTGGCAGAGTCCAGAAGCTAAAATTAGAATTAAATTAGAATTCAATGTAAAATTAGGATTATTCCTTTAGAATTAAATTAGAATTCAATATAAAATTAGAATTATTCCTGTAATAATATAAGGATTACAGTTCCTTTTGCAACTTTAATTTTACTGCTGGGTACTTAGATATTGTGATTCATTCCTTAAATACATGACCATACCTTCCCTCTCCCCACCTCCATCCAGCCATTTTTCTGTTCATAAAACAAAAGTATGAACTGACAGGAAAGGGCATTTAGACAGAAATTATTTCCAGCAGAAATTCAGGCTTATTTAAACTCAACACTCCCAGTCAGGCAGCAAAGCTGAGATGGTTGGAAGAGAAGGGGGAGGTCTCTCAAGGAAAAAGCAGATTATTTCCATCCTAGAAAATGGGAATTTGTCCTCTGCAGGATACCAGAACAAGAACCTGCACATCTGGTTTGTTCCTTGAACAGACAAGGTCAGGTCACAGCTCTGACTTTATTCTGCATCCTCTGCCCTGTAATTAATGCCCTCTTACCCTCCAGGATTCCTGGCTGAACACTTAATTAATGTTTCCTAAAATAATAATATAATTCAGTGCTTCAGTTCCAGAAGAAATGAAGTAATTTATCCAGAACACCTTGGGGATAATGTGTAGTAAATAATGAGATCTGTCCCAAACAATTTGTGGAGGAGAAATGTCAAAGAGAAACTCACTTGATAAATAAAACCTGTCTTGGGTAAAAAAATGCCCTCAGTGGGTTTGGGGTGTTTTCCTCCTCTTTAAAACCAAAATAAGCTGTTAGTTCCAGTTTTGGAGGCCAGCACTGGTGCCTGGTGTGGTCCCCCGAGTGTCACTAGAGGGGGATGGAGGCACATTGTGCCCACGGGTTTGTCAGCACAGCAGGGAGAAAATGCCCAATTTGCCCTGGGGAACTGGATCTGGGTTTGGTCACTGAGCTGAGGAACAAGGGGGGAATTTCAGGTTGGATCAGCTCAAAATAATGCAAGTTTCCCTATCAAAATGATGCATTTTAAAGGTTTTCCACCAGCTCTTTTAATTGGGCTGGATAAAGTGACAACATTTAATCACTTATGTGGACAGGTCATTTCCATGATCTTTCCAGACTGTGGGAGTAAGGGGGAGAGAGAAGGAATTTCATTGATTGAGGCACCCAGGAGAGGGATTTTGTGTTGTAGAAGTGGGGGCACAGTTACACAACTCTTTTCTGAAGAATTGTTCTCCAAAACATGCCTGAAATTATTCCCTCTGCAGTGCAAGTGGCTATGGATATCAGCTGGCTGCTTAAATTTTCCAGGGCTTTAAAAGTGTATTTAATAAAGCAATTTTTCTTATCAAAATGATAAATTTTGAAGATTTTCCACCAGCTCTTTTAACTGGGGTGGAAAAAGTGACAACATTTAATCACTTGTGTGGTCAGGTCATTTCCATGATCTTTCCATGCTGTGGGAGTAAGGGGGAGAGAGAAGGAATTTCATTGATTGAGACACCCAGGAGAAGAGTTCTGTGCTGTAAAAGTGGGTGCACAGTTACACAACTCTTTTCTGAAGAGTTGTTCTCTCAAACATACCTGAAATTAATTCCCTTTGCAGTGGAAGTGGCTATGGATATCACCTGGCTGCTTAAATCCTTCAGGGCTGTAAAACTACCTAGATTTAAAAATATAGGCACTTTTATTATGGCAAAATGAACTTAATTGGAGGGGGGTTTTATTTGCCATCAGGTGCAGGATCCTGGAATTCCTTGGTTTGTGATAAGGCAGAGTGTTAGCTTTAAAACAAATCTCTTTTGGATGTCTTCGTACTGTACACACATATTTAAAAATAGATGCTAATCCTTTAATTTTATGATTCTCTGTTATATAATCTGATTTTCAACGTGTTGGCCTGAGAAAAGCCAAGCTTCTGTCAGCAGAGGGGAGCCCTGCACCTGGCAGAATGTCTCTGATGTGGGATAATGTTCTTTCTGCAGCTTCAAGCAGTGGGACAAGGCTACACAGGGGCTATGTAGAAGAAGCCACGTTAGAGGACAAGCCACCCCAGACCAGCCACATTGTGTTTGTTGTGCATGGCATTGGGCAGAAAATGGACCAAGGAAGAATCATCAAAAACACAGCCATGTGAGTGCTTTGGGGTGCTTGAAGCAGCCTTAATGTGAGTGACAGCAGAGCCTTTGGTTAGGGCTGAGTCTTTGCCTGTTTTCCTTCTCCTCCTCTTCTCCTGAGTCATTATTCTTTGTGTTGTGGGTACACTGGTTTTTATGTCAGTTGGGATGTATGGATTTAGGGAGAGCTGTGAGCCAAAGAGCAAAGGTTTATTCTGATTTTATCACCAGCACTTGTGACTTTTGGGGAAATGGTGAAGAGGATATAGCCTCGAGTTGCAGCAGGGAAGGCTCAGCTTGGACATCAGCAGGAATTTCTCCATGGAGTGGTTGTTAAGCATTGGAAGGGGCTGCCCAGGGAGGTTTGTATTTGCTGGGAATGTCCCCATAAAGGCAGCAATGATGAATCTCACTCCATGTTCTTAGGAGGCTAATTTGTTACTTTATAATACTATTTTATGTTAAAGAATACTATACCAAAGAATACAGAAAAGATATTATTAGCTAAAAAGCTAATAATGAATACTTGTGACTCTTTCCAGAGTCTTGACACAGCTTGGCCCTGATTGGCCATTGAGTCAAAACAATTCAGAATCCAATGGAACAATCACCTGTGGGTGAACAATCTCCAAACACATTCCACATGTGAGCACAACACAGGAGAAGCAAATGAGATAAGAATTGTTTTCCTTTTCTCTGAGGCTTCTCAGCTTCCCAGGAGAAAAATCCTGGGCAAAGGGATTTTTCCAGGGAATGTGAATGCCACACTGGGAGGTTTGGAGTCCCCATCCCTGGAGGTGTCCAAGAGGTGGCACTCAGTTCTCTGGGCTGGAGACTGTCAGGAAAATTAATCCACAAACACCAGAGGTTTGTGTCCAAAAAGGAGACAGAGGAATCCTTTGACTTTATTCAAATAAAGAGAGAGGCCATGGGGCATTCCCCTGGGATCTCTCACATTTTTGGAGGATGCAGCCTCACTTTTTATCCAAATTTCCCAGCCTCATTTCCCTTCTCTCTTTCCCCATTTCTGAGGTACTTGAGAGGTACAGACTCCCCAAAACACCTGATACCAGAGATGCCCCCCTAATGTATAACCCTCCCTTTTAATTTTTAATTCTTACAGAATTTAGAGGTTTTTCTTTCCTGTTGTTTCTTTCATCTCTCAATGTCTAATTTCATTTATCAGCACACCTAAAGTTTATTTGTAAAAGCAAATATCTTTTTCCATTCATCAATCAGTGGAGAATCCTTCCCATTGTTTCTTTTATCTCCCAGCGCTGGTTTTATCTACCAGCACACCCACAGCTTGTTTGGAAAGATAAATTCATTATTCCTCTCAGGACAAGGTGGGAATTGGACTTGCTGACTTTTGAAAGGATTCTGTGTGAAATCCTGGCTCCTGTGGTTGGTGACTTTGCTGAGCAGGGAGAGGTTCCTCATTTGGGGAATGTTGTTCCTCAGTGGTACCTGGGTGAATTCAGTGAATTCAGCAGCAACTGGGAAGGAACTGAGAGAACATTTTTGATTAAGTGGTATGGGAAAGTTAATTTTTGAATGGCATCTCTCAGAGCTGGATGTTAGGATGCTGGAAAAGCAAATTCACCTGGGTGAATTCAGTATGTAACAACTGGGAAGGAGCTGAGCAGAACATTTTTGATTAAGTGGCATGGGAAAGTTAATTTTTGAATGGAGTCTCTCAGAGCTGGGTGTTGGGATGCTGGAAAAGCAAATTCACCTGGGTGAATTCAGTGTGTAACAGCTGGGAAGGAGCTGAGCAGAACATTTTTGATTAAGTGGCATGGGAAAGTTAATTTTTGAATGGAGTCTCTCAGAGCTGGGTGTTGGGATGGTGGGCAAGCAAATTGCATCCTGTGAAAGAGGGGGAATGGGGAGACACAGGAATGTTGTCATTCCCAGCAGGACAGGAGCCCTCCATGGATGAAGCTCTTGTTGTGAGGCTGCTCATGGAGTGCTCTGCACAGAGCCTGGCTGAAAGGCAAAATGTGGCCAAAAAGGCTGTGGAATCTCTTCACTGGATGTGTTTTGGTTTGCAGATGGCTCTGGGGAATGGTATTTCCCAGAGCTGTGGCTGCTCCATTCCTGGCAGTGTTCAAGGCCAGGTTTGGGCCCTGGTTTAGTGGGTGGCATCCTCACTCATGCCAGGGGTTGGAACTTTGTGATCTTTAAGTCCTTTCCAACCCAAAGCAATCTGTGATTTTATGCACCTGAAAAGATGGGTTTGAATCCTAGAAAAATCACCGAGTCCTGGTGGCAGCTGTGTGGGGGACAAGGTGGCACTGAGGAATCCCTCATTAGCTGGAAGAGGAGGCTCAAAAGGTATTAATTACAGATCTGGATGGTGTGTCCCAAATAGCTCCAGGTTCCCTCAGCGCTGACGAACCCAGCGGCTCCCGTGGGAAGAGCTGGGATTGCTGGGATTTTGTGGTGGGAGCTTTGTCACCCTCCCTTTGTCACTCTGTGCCGTGGTGTCATCAGCCTCTTGTGTCCCCACAGCTCTTGGTGCCACTCCAGCCTCCTCTGGGGTGCCAGGGTAAACCTTTTGGTGTCACTTGTGTGTCATTTGTCACCTCAGAGCCCCAACCTGCAGCTCCCCACCCCTGTCCTGCCACTTCACTGCTCTGTTATTCGCTTTGTTTAAGAGCCAGCAATGCAAAGCTGAGAGAAAAAGGATTCCACAGCCCTTGGCTCAAAGTTAGTCACCAAAATCAATGTAAAAACTTCAATTTTTGTGGGATGGAATTACACACAATGCAGATAGCCTCAGTGTAAGCTGCTCTTTTAACAGTGACCAGAAATAAAGCTTCAGCCTTGGAATCATTAAATTTTTCTGCTTTATCTTTCTCCCTCCTCCATTTTCCATAGATACAGGGTGGATTAACTTCAGCTCAGGTCAGAGATGTTCATTCATTCCATAAGTCCTGCTCTAATTGGCAGCCCTGCATATGAAATACTTTCTCAAAAAGGGACACAAGACTTTATGTGCTTCAATAAATCTCACTCACATCCTCAAGAAATACCAGACAGCACTGCATAGCCTTTTAAAATGCTAATTATTGGCATAAATTGTGCATTCTGCACAAAATTTGCAAATTAAAGCATCATTTTAGATTGAAGTATCTTTATTTTTTCTTTCCCTTTTTTTTTTTTTTTTTTTTTTTTTTTCAAATAACAGCTTAAAACTTATCAGTGAGGAACATCCCATATGTTGCAGGGAGAGATTTCAGAAGGAATGTCTGCCAAGCTCTCACAAGCCATACTGGCACTTTCTGTTAGCACCTTCATCCATGATATTTGTGTGCTGTTTGGTTTTTGGGGTGGTTTTTTACCAGCTTTTCTATTAGGGACACACTGGTGCCTTTTGAAGAAGAAAATTAATAAGGAAAAGTAATTTTTGACCATTTAAATCAAAACTAAGGAGGGAAGATGTCAGTGGGGTTTTTTTTTTGCCTTTTGAATGCACATTTTTTAGTAGCAAACCTGCAGCTGGACCCCAGCAGAGCTCATTTGACACATTCTGTCCTCAGGTTCCCACCTTGAGCAGAAGCTGGTGCAGCTCCCAGGGTGCTGCTGCATCATTAGGCAGATCCTGCTGGTTACAGAGCTGAAAACAGAGACCCCTTGTCCAGGGAAATTCCAAATTATCCCTGCTAATTTCATTAAGGACTGCAGCTCAACCTCCTCGTTAGCCTGGCTGGATGCTGTGGTTGCAGGGTGTCCTGTGAGTAGGTAAATGGAAAAGATGCATCTTGTGGATGCTTGGATGAGCAGGTCTGTGGTGGATGTGACATAATTTTATTTTTTCCGTGGTAGTTAAACACATTTATTATCTAAATGTAGCACAGCAGCTGGTGCAACAAGCTGCTCCTGTCAGCTCTGATGTTCCCTGGGACTCTCTGGGAAGAGACAGCCCCTCCTCCAGGCTGGAGCAGAGATTCAGCTGCCCCAGCAGGAGCTCTGAGCTCTCTTGGTACCACAGGGGTGCTTCTCTAAGGGAGAAGGCTTTATAATCTGTATTTCTGCCTCATACAAAGCAAGGTATTGTGGCAGAATGTACTTTATTGGAGGGGGTTTTATTTGCCCTCAGAATCCTGGAATTCCTTGGTTTGTGATGAGGCAGAGTGTTGGCTTTAAAATAAATCTCTTTGGGATGTCTTTGAACTGTACACACTGACATGTTGTTATTTGGAGTGGATTTTTTTTTTCATGGAAGTTGATCTGTGGTTTTGTTGAATTTGTGGGTGAATGGGAGGGAGAGATGTTGTTGCACATATTGAGTGTTGGTTCTACCACCCAAACCCATCAATAAGATGAAGAGGAAGGTAAAGAAGGACTAGCTTCTGTCTTTAAACTTAGAACTTCTGTCTTGTTTTATATCTATTACTGTATTTTAAAACTTTAATTTTTTTTACCTTGTGATGTTACACACTTCTATTCAAACTACAAACTTTTAATTTTAGTGCTATTAATTAATTTTGGAAGCTTCTCCACAGCCTCAGGTCAATGCAGTGTTCTCTTGGGGGGTCAGAGCCTGTCAGCACAGAAAGTCTGAAATTCTCAGCATCCAGAGCTCCAACATCTGAGTGTAATTTAGAATCATGGAATGGTTTGGGTTGGAAGGGAGCTTAAAACTCATCTCATTCCTTTGGCAGGGACACCTCCCACTGTCCCAGGCTGCTCCAAGCCCTGTCCAACCTGGCCTTGGGCACATCCAGGGGCAGCCACAGCATCTCTGGGTGTTCCAGCCCAGCCAGGAATTCCCAATTCCCAATCTCCCACCCATCCCTGCCCTCTGGCACTGGGAGCCATTCCCTGGCTCCTGTCCCTCCATCCCTTGTCCCCAGTCCCTCTCCAGCTCTCCTGAAGGTTTTTCACTGTCACATTTATGCTACCCCAGAGCCTTCTCCAGGCTGAGCAATCCCAGCTCTCCCAGCCTTTCCTCACAGGAGAGCTTCCCCATCCCTCTTGAGATCATCTTGGCCTCCTCTGCCTGTCTAGGAATGTTCTTACCCAAGTCCCCAACCTCCTTTGCAAATCTCCTGTTGTTTCACCTGACCCAGGTGAAGTTCACACCTTTCACCTGCCTTAGGCAGGGCTCAAACCTTTAGGCTGGGCTAAATTTCATCATCTCCTGTGCTTGGGGAATGAGGGCAGCGACTCTGCTGTGCTTTTCCAGAGCAGCTGCAGTTTTGTGTCACTTCTGGGCTGCTCTCAGCTGAGGCTGGGCTCTGCCTCTGTCTGAATCTCCTGTTTGGATTCCAAAATCACATTTGTCTGTGCTGCTCTTCACAGCCCAGAAATTGCTGTCTGCACAAGCACCAGCATCTTGGCCTAATCACCAATTACATTTTTATTGCAAGTCCCATTAGAAAGCATTTTAATTGTGGATTATCATTAGGATAATTACTTTGGAATAGCTATTTTGGTACATTTCCATTGCTATGCAAGCCTGGGCAGAGCCTCTCAGAAGCCTTTCACTGCATTAATGTGTGCTGCTAGAATCTCAAATGAAGATTTTCCTGTAAAATCTTTCCTATAATATGAGCTCTTCAGGTATTTGGTAGCTTTATGTTCCATTTAAATCCTTGCATTGCATTAAATACATATTAAATGCTTGTTTTTCATCCTTTGGTGCAGGAATTAAGCACCCAGCTGGTAAACATTGCCTTACAGGTTTCAACTTGAGCCTGTCATGCAAGAGAAGTTCAGGCCAAGAGGTAAAAGGTGACATTTAGGGCATGAACTGCTTTTGGAGCAGCTTGTTTTGTGTGTTTTTATTACCTAACTCATGGCTGGGTGTTGGGCAGGAGCTGTAGCAGCCTGCTCAGGATTTGGGTGTATCCCCAGGGCTGTTCCTATTCCCAACCTCCCCAAATCCCTTGTTTAGCCTTTTCCCTGCTCACACCATCCCAACTGTAAGCTGGATCACTCCAGTTGGTGTAAAAAAAGTGGGATTTTATCTGGATCCTAGTCCTTCTTCACCTTCTTCTTCATGGGTCTGGGTGGTAGAACCAACACTCAGGATCTGGAAGGTGCAGGGAGTGGGTGCAGTGGGTTGGGAGTTCAGAGTAAGAAGCTGTCACATTTAAGGCTTAAAGACAATTCCCTGTTTCTCTCTTATGGATCATCTGACTGAAGGGAATCTGCAAAGATAACTTGGAATTAAGATGAATGGTTTCTTCAAGCTTTCAGCAGTTTGCTCTGTTAACATCAGCATCATTCTGCAAAATTTGGGAAGCAGCTGAAGCTAAATCAGTTTGCAGCTCCCCTGTCAGGGCAAAGCCTTCCTGCCCTTTGGAAAGCAGTGCTGGAGGAGATTATGGAGAACCTGAACCTCCCAGGATCCTGTGATCGACCAACAGAGCACCTTCAGTGCCTCTGATGGTGCAAAATCCTGTTGTTCTTCAGAAGGATGGAGTGTGGATCCCAGCTGGGCTGGCAAGCACCCCAAAATCTTCAGGAAAGGACAGGAAAAGGTGACTGGACAGGTGTTGGCTCTCACCCTGAATCCCCTCTATGTTACTGATGAGTGATGGGATGCCATGAAGTGTTTCAGGCCGGGCTGGGGGGGCTTGGACCATCCCAGTTTAGTGCAAGGTGTCCCTGCCTGTGGGAGCCAGGTGGAACTGGATGGGCTTTAAAGCCCCTTCCAAGCCAAACCCAAACTCAGGGATTTGCATCCTGGAGTTGCCATCTCTCCTCTGGAGCAGGATGAGTCTGTGTGTGTTGTGGAGCAGCGATTTCACAGCAGTTTTCAGAGAGCAGCAGTGGCAGAACATGCCTTGAGTCTTGAGTTGCTCTTTGATAGCTGCCCGTGGGGAGAGTGGAGTTGGCATTTCTGCAGCTGAGCTTTGGGAGCAGCCTCTCCCTCCCATTTCCTCATCTCTCAGCACAGCTCCACTTCCACTGCTCACTTCAGCTCAGCAAACTGAGCCCAGGCCAGCCCTGAATTTCCTCAATAAGGTGCTATTATTTCCTCAAGGAGGCAGTGAGTGCTGCCTGCCACTGACACATTTTTCTGAAAAATCCCTTTGCCAGGATTTTTCTCCTGAGAAGCTGAAAAGCCTCAGAAAAGAAATGTAAACAATAATTATCTGATGGCTGTGGAATGTGGTCTGGAGATGGTTTGCCAACAGGTGCATCTTTGATTGGTCTCATGTGGTTGTTTTTACTTCATGATCAATCCCAGCCAGTTGTGTCAGGCTCTCTGAGTCTGTCACGACTTTTTTTTTTTATTATCATTCCTTTCTAGCCTTCTGATGAAATCCTTTCTTCTATTCTTTTAGTATAGTTTTAGTATAGCATTTTTAATGATTTTTTTTATATTTTTATGATATATATCATAAAATAGTAAATCAGCCTTCTGAAACGTGGAGTCAAGATTCCCATCTCTTCCCTCATCCTGAGGACCCACAAACACCACCACAGCTGCCCTCCCTTTGAGGGAGCTCCAGGGGGGTGAGAGCAGCTGGGGAATGGTTCAGAGCATCATTCCCCAGTTCTGTGAGCAAAATCCAGGAATGGATCCACATGGCTTTGCAGGGAAGAGTCAGAGTTGAGGTGGTTTTTTTTTTCAGGGAACATCCCATAGCTCTGTCTCTTGGAGTCAGTGTGGTGGGATAAAGGGTTATGACTTTAAACTGACACAAAGAGGAGGTTTAGATGAAATATTAGGAGGAAGTTCCTCACTGTGAGGATGGTGAGGGCCCTGGAACTGAGGAAGAGGTTGCTCAGGTGGATCCCTGGAATGTCCAAGGCCAGGTTGGACAGGGCTTGGAGCAGCCTGGCATGGTGGAAGGGTCCCTGCCCATGGTAGGAGGTGGAGCTGGATGGGCTTTGAGGTCCCTTCCAACCCACACCATTCTGGAATTCAGTGATTTTATTGAAATCAGGAGTTCAGAGTAAGAAGCTGTCACATTTAAGGCTTAAAGACAATTCCCTGTTTCTCTCTTATGGATCATCTGACTGAAGGGAATCTGCAAAGATAACTTGAAATTAAGATGAATGGTTTCTTCAAGCTTTCAGCAGTTTGCTCCGTTAACATCAGCATCATTCTGCAAAATTTGGGAAGCAGCTGAAGCTAAATCAGTTTGCATCTCCCCTGTTTTTAATGGAGTATTTGTAAATCCTACTCAAATGTAGTAGCATGAGATTAAAAACAACCCCTCAGTAATAATTCTAAATATGCTAACATACCTCTGGAATATTCTCAATTTAAGCAAGGATGTATATCTGTGAAAATATGGGTTTGTTATTTATTATTTTAATCAGGGAAAGGCAGCCAGGCACAATTTATTCATGGTGTATATCAAAGTACCTATTTTCAGGCCATTACTTCTTGCATGGAAAATAGCAATGTGTCAGAATTCTTTCAAGGTGTGCAGTGAATCTGTGCATGAGTGGGTTTTCTTCTTAGAAAAACCATAAATTAGAGTTGTTTCCTTGTGTTTCAATGCATAGCTTCAAGTAATTGTTGCTCTGGGGTGAGTATTTCAGCATGCATTTGTATCAGGTGAATTCTCTCCCTGTTTAGATGAGGATTTATGGCTTCAGTTGGTGTTAATTTAACAAGTGAGTAGAGGGATTTGTCATCTAATAAAAATCTTTAAAGAAATTTATTTTGAAGAGCCAGAAGAAGAAAAAAAGAAAATTAATAACCTCATCTTTATAGCAGAAGAGATGAGCAGGTATGTGTGGTGGGGGGATTGTGTCTGTAGCTGCATTGCCTGGAAATTACACCCAGTTTTCTTCAGAGTTTCTGTCAAACTGCTGATCAGAATCAGTGGGGGATGTGGTGCTGGGTTGCCCTGGGGATTTCAGTGACTGCTGGGAGATAATGAGAGGGTGGAAGTGCAGCTCTGACAGCCTGTGACACCCAGGGGAGACAGGTGACAAAAATGGCTCGAAACAGAGCTTGTGTGCACTTGGACCAGGATGAGGAGTCTAAGGAAAAAAAAAAAAACAGAAAACATTTCCTTAAAGTTTGGAGTTGGGTTTTCTCATGGAGCTGAGTGCTTCTGTTGGGGCAGGATTATTCCAGCAGGAAAAAAGCTCCAGGAGAGCTGGAGAGGGACTGGGGACGAGGGATGGAGGGACAGGAGCCAGGGAATGGCTCCCAGAGCCAGAGGGCAGGGATGGATGGGAGATTGGGAATTGTGCCCTGTGAAGGTTGATTTTGCCCAGAGCAGCTGTGGCTGCCCCTGGATCCCTGGAAATGTCCAAAGCCAGGCTGGACAGGGCTTGGAGCAAACTGGGACAGTGATGGTGTCCCTGCCATGGCAGGGGGTGACACTGGATGATTTTTGAAGTCCCTTCCAAATCAAACCCTTCTGGGATTTTACAAATTTGGGACTGTTGTGCTGGACCACAGCTGGAGAACCTCAACTTCCCCTGAGGTGAGCCCACATCTGAGTTAAATCAGCCTTTACATTTCCTGGATGAGGACACAAAGCCACCTCAGTTTTTAGGTGGGGAGACCTGAAGCTTTTCCCAAAAGATTTGCCAGAATTGCAAGACCACATTATTTTCTCCAAACTCCTGTTTCTTGCTTTGACTTTTATTTTTAAAAACTCTCTGTGTCAGTTTGTGAAGAGCTTTAGTAAGAACTGAACCCTTTCAAAGAGCAGAAAGCTCTGTAGTTGCTGTATTTAAAGATTTAAAGGTTTAGGGATGTCTAACAGCTGTTCCTCCACAATATTTCCAGCTTCTAGTGATAATAATAAATAATTATATAATAAATATTATAATAATATAAATAATTCGATAATAAATATATAATGAATATTATAATATAAATAATTATATAATGAATTATAATTATATAAATATTAGTATGATATGAATTAATAATAGCATAAATATTATGTTGATATAAATAATTATATAATAAATAATGGGTGGGTTTTCCTGCTCTGTTAGGTACAGGTTATTTACCATTTTCCTCACCTCAAGTAGTTGTTGTGGTGTAAAATTTTGTGTTTTGTTCAGACAATATTCCTGTGCTTTTACTGCTTTTAATCTGAGCAGCTTTAATTTGAGGTTGGCTAATTTCCTTCTAAACTTTACTGTTTCTGAATTCCTCATTGCTGGTGTCAAACTTTAACCCCAGCCTGCAGCTGCAGTGGGATGGGGAGGAGAGCTGGGAAAAGGTAAAACCCATGGGTTGAGATGAGAACTGAATAATAATAATAATAATAATAATAATAATAATAATAATAATAATAATAATAATAATAATAATAATAATACCCATGGGTTGAGATGAGAACTGAATAATAATAATAATAATAATAACAATAACAATAGTAGTAGTAGTAGTCTCCAGAAATAAGTCTGGGTCTGGCCATATCCCCCCCAATTTCTTGTGCAGCTCCTTGTTGGCAGAGCATGAGGTACTGAAAAATCCCTGATTTAGGGAGAGCACAACCAAAACAACCAAAATATCAACATTATCCTCATCCTAAATCCAAATTGGTACCAACTACCAGGAAAGAAATTAACTTTATCCCAGCCAAAACCACCTCCTTCATGCAGACAAAGTGAGGCTGGCTTGGCAATACCAAGGAGCTGTGGGCATTTTCAAAAATCTCCTTTATTTTGCTCACTCAGGGACTCCAGGAGTGTTCATCTATTCACTGGAATTTTATCTTCTTTATAATCAAGGATTTCCATGCTGAATTTGGACCCTCACATGTCCTGTTGTGTGTTGGGGTGCCAGGGAGGGTTTTGTGCCCGGCAAGGATGGCTCAGCTCAGGCCTTGGATCAGCCCTCATTTAAGCACATCCTCCTGCTGAATTATCTTCTCCCCCTTATCATGGGAAGGATATTCTGCTTTATTTAAACCTTTGCCATCTCTTTGG
Source organism: Melospiza melodia melodia (assembly GCF_035770615.1). Taxonomy (NCBI): domain Eukaryota; kingdom Metazoa; phylum Chordata; class Aves; order Passeriformes; family Passerellidae; genus Melospiza; species Melospiza melodia. Next base: position 2,910,173 of record NC_086199.1, on the reverse strand, counting down.
ACAAGAATCCAGGAGATTAGGAGTGCAATCACACCAGGCTTTAAAAATAGAGATGCTGAGCAGTTGCATTTCGTGGCTGTTTGCACAGGCCTGCAGTGACTGCAAAAAGGATGTGCAGGATGCTACTTCCTTTTCCCCCTTTTTTTTTCTCCTTTTCCCCCCTTTTTTATTTCCTTTCCCTCTTTTTTCCCCCTTCCCCTTTTTTCCTCCCTTTCCCCCTTTTATTTCTCCCCTTCCCCCCTTTTTCTCTCCCTCCCCCCCTTTTTTTCTTCCCTTGTTTTTTTTCCTTTCTCCTTTTTCCTTCCCCCGCTTTTTTTCCTTTTTTCTTTCCCTGTTTTTTTTCCTTTTCTTTTTTTCCTTCCGCCTTTTCTTCCCCCTTTCTTTTCTCTTTCCCCTTTTTTCTTCCTCTTTTTTTCTCACTTCCCCTTATTTCCTTCCCTCTTTCCCTTTTCTCTCCCTTTTCTCTCCCTTTTCTCTCCCTTTTCTCTCCCTTTTCTCTCCCTTTTCTCTCCCTTTTCTCTCCCTTTTCTCTCCCTTTTCTCTCCCTTTTCTCTCCCTTTTCTCTCCCTTTTCTCTCCCTTTTCTCTCCCTTTTCTCTCCCTTTTCTCTCCCTTTCCTCTCCCTTTTCTCTCCCTTTCCTCTCCCTTTCCTCTCCCTTTTCTTTCCCTTTCCTCTTCTCCCTTTTATTCCTTTCTCCTTTTTCCCCTCCTTTTCCCATCTCATTTCACTTCTCCCTTTTTTTTCTCCCCATTCCTCCTTTGTTTTTCTTTTCTTTCATCAGAAAATAAATATCAGTGATGGAAAAGTGTTTTCACTGCTTCTCTCCAAAATGTGGTACATGATTAATCTGCTTTTTTAGTAGCATCATGAACTTTTCCTGGGAAAAAAAAAAATTTTTAAAAAGGGAAAGGAGAAGAGATAATTGTAGATTTTTTTTCCCCAAACCATTGATTTATCCTCACCTGTCTCACTTCTCCTGAAGAACAGAGGAGCATTAATGCACCCATGGAAAGTGCCTCAGCTCAGGGATTAAAGTCATTAAAAATCATTTGGCCAGGTGGAAGGTTAATGTCATTGTTCCTTTGGTTGTAGAATTAATTAAAAGGGGGTTGCTTTGGTAATAGGGGGGAAAACATTGAAACGCTGAAATAAACAAAAAATTGATGCTTGGAACTGGGAACTTGGATTTGTCTTGTTGTGCTCATCTTCAAAAATAGGGATGCTGTTGGGGCCAGGATTGAGGTAAAGGAAAGAAAGGAAAATAAAACATTTCCTTGCTTTGGATGATGAGTGGCTGTAGTGGTTTTGGTTTGTTAATTGGAGATTTTTTTGTTAATGTACTAATGAGTGTGGTGGGTTTGGTGTTGGTTAATTATCAGTGTGCTTAATAGAAGGCACTCATTTACTTCTTGTTGTGAGGTAGGACTGGCAGACAAGTAAAGTAGGTTAAAACTTTAAAAGACTATAAAGAAATAGTTTTTACTAGGAATTAAAAGAAAGAGTAATAAGAACTAGAACAAATTACTAACAATATTAGTAATATAGAATTGGAACAAAACCTTTAGGATACTTCTCCTCCTCCTACAACCTTTTCTTTGTTAATGATAATGTAAAGAAATAAAACTTAAAATTTTACTCAGTTTACTACCTCCAAAATAATCTTTCTTTAGTTAGGGGGAGAAGTCCCTCTTGTAAATGTCATGGAGACTTCTCTACAAGAAAATAGTTCTTTTGTGGTTCTTAATTTTTACACATCACAGCTGCTTGGGGAAATCTGTTATTGTGAAATCTTTCCTATTTTTCACAAGCTTTTTTTTGCAGTTGTGTTTATGGGTTATGCTAACGTTTCAGTATTGTTTTGAAGATGAGCTGTTCAAAAGTAAAGATTCTCATGATTTACAGAATGCCTGGATATTTTATATTTTGTCTGATTTCTTGCTGCTTTTCCTTTTTCAATGATGGGTTTTTCACACAACACAAATAAATATTTTTAAAATAACATAACTTACCATTATTCCCATTTTCCCCCAGAGAAGGTCAGAGATACTTTGGGGTTGAGATGTTTTAAGTTTTTCTCATCCCTTGGGAGAGGTGCAGCAATGTTCATGTTCAGATATGCTGTAAAAATGCAAAATCTTTTAAAAGCCTCTCCATCTGCTCCTGCAAGTTAAAACACTCACAAGTGATCCTGTTTCTCACCCTTGGAGCTCTCCACCCTTCCAATTCACTATGCAAAATTAAAAGAAAACTCTGCTCTTTCAAGCCAGATTTTTAAGAGTTTTCTTTGTGTTTAAAAGCACGGAATTGTTTTCCTTCTGTGCTGATCAAATGGTTGATTTCAGTGGATTCTGGATTTCAAAGCAGAGGTGAAATTCTTAATTTTCTATTTTCTGATTTTCTAATTATTTTCTAATTTTCTAATCCTTACCTTTCCTATTCAGCCCCAAACCCACCAGGATTAACAGAAACCTTTGAATTGAATTTATGTGGATTATGTTACACCCATACTGTGATACACTCAGACTCTTTTGAGCATGCAGTGCACAGAATTTTTTTCATTCTATGAGAATTTAAGCATTTCATAATAAAAGCTTGAAATTGAGGGAATTCCAAGAGTAGCCTGTGCAGGAAAACATTCATTTCTTTGTTGTAGGATGCGAGATACAGCAAGAAAAGTGGAAGAAAAATATTTTTCCAACCTTGCGACGCACGTGGAATTCCTTCCAGTGGAGTGGAGATCAAAGCTGACCCTCGATGGAGGTACAGGCCTCAGTTCTTGTGCTCCTCCAGCAGCTGCAGATTTCTCCCCAGAAATCTCATCTGTGCTCTCTGCTTGTGCTTTTCCTTTGGTTTTGTTTGCACAACTTTGAACATTCCCATCCCTGGCAGTGCCCAAGGCCAGGTTGGACATTGGGGCTTGGAGCAGCCTGGGATGGTGGAAGGTGTCGCTGCCCATGAATGATCTTTGAGGTCCCTTCCAACCCAAATCACCCCATTATTCTGCTTTCTCATTCTCCTGGATGTAATTTAATTCATTTTCTTTATTTTCCCAGACACTGTGGACTCCATAACCCCGGATAAAGTGCGGGGTTTGAGGGACATGCTCAACAGCAGTGCCATGGACATCATGTACTACACCAGCCCTCTCTACAGGGATGAGGTGAGTGAGGAAAACTGCTTTTTGTGTGAATTCACCAGAGCAGGGCACAGAGGCTGAAAAAATCTGGATTTGGGAGTGTCAGGGAAGCTCCCCTCTAAGGAAAACCTTTGTAAAAGGTGTTAACACTTTTTAGGTGTGTCAAAAGGAAAAGAAAATTGAAAGGAGAAGAGAGAATTGTAGAAAATGTTTGGGGTTTTTTTTGGTTTTTTTTCCCCAAACCAGTGACTTTCATAGCCTTTCCTACCTTCTCAGAACAGAGGTATCCATGTAGGATTTGTGGGTAGCTCAGGATTGCCCAGCACATGGAGCAGCTGAAGCAGTTCCTGTCCCAGGTGGTGGCAGTGATTTATCCTCACCTGTCTCACTTCTCCTGAAGGACAGAGGAGAAGAAAGACAGCAAAAAGCACAATCCATGTCATTTATTCAAAGATGTCTAAAATGGGTCTGTATCAACAGCTGATAAATGGGAAGGGCTTTAATGCTGTTCTCCTTAATTTCTGCATATCTAGAAGTCCATAGAGCTCAGGTTCTTTTCACCTCTGACAAAATCCATGGGTATTTGTCACTTCATTTCTGCTGTTTCTGAGGACAGATGGGATGGCAAACGTGCCCAGTCTGGTTGCATTTGTGTGCACTTGCCTTGCAGGGACACCAAAATGATCCCCAGTTATTCACTTTATCAGGGGGCTCTTCATATCCTGGGTGCTCCCATCCCACCATGACCCATCTTGTAGCTCTTGAGTGACCCCATTAACCAGAGGAGAAAAACCAGGAATGTGATCATAAATTATAGTGGCCTGTAAATAATGATAAGCCTTGAATAAATGATAATAACCTCAATAAATGAAGCAGCCCATAAAGCATGGACAGTGCTTCACCCCAGTATCACCCCTTGTGTTTCACACTTACTGGAAAAGCCCTCTGGGGCTGGTTTAGGATTAATTTCTGTAGGAATTGCAGCTTTTTCCTGTGTTTGCTGTGTTATATATGGAGTAGTTTTAATCCTTTTGCAGCCTCAGTGCCCTGAGCATGGTTAGACTGGGGTAAGGTCACCTTACCCCAGTCCTACCTGGATATTTAATGTCAAATTAGGTGTGTTTAAGTCTTTAGACTGGCAACACAATTTTCAAGCCAAAATCTGTACCTCCCTTCCTGCTCAGTGATGCACAATTCATTGATCAGGGCTCTCCACTGTCTCTCAGCTTTCCCTGCCTGTTGTGTACCTGAAGCCCACACAGATTTTTGTGGCAAGCCATGGAAATCTCTCTGGCAGCTTGAGAACAGATATTTTTCTAACTGCATTAGATGCTTGGCGTGTCTGTGGACATCTTATGGGAAATGGATTAGTGAGTAAAGTTCAGGTGTGCTGGCCAGCAGTGCATGAAAATTTAATTCATTGCTCAGTAGAATTGCAGTTTTACAGGTTCATCACCATCCCCTGGGTGTGAGAACTGACAGAGGAGGAGCGTGATTAGATCTGATTACACAATACCAAGTTGGTTTTATTCATCAAATCAAATTAATTTCCTTGAAGTGTTTGCAGCAGTACACTCAAGTTACTCTTCCTTATCCCATTTTATTTTCTGTGACCTAACTTTGCAGAGTTTAACACTACAGTGTCAGTTCTGGATGGTTTTCCCACCTTCAGTGTGTTTTTCTTGTGTGACTTTGCTCCTTCCAGCTCAGAGATGAGCCTTGGCTTTGAGGATTCACACATTGCTCAGAGTTCATGTCCCTGCTCACTGCTTTATCACCCCAGCACAATTCTTTGTGTACCCTGGGCACTCCCAGTGCTTTCCACACAGAAATCCTCAAAGGATCTCAAAAGGGGATTATTTTATTAAACTTTCCTTTGCCTCTGGGAAATAAACTGAGGAAAGTGGTGAAGAGTGAAGCTGCCATTCAGCTGATGGCTCTCAGAATCCCAGCCTGGTTTGGGTTGGAAGGGATCTGAAAAATCATCTCATTCCAACCCCCTGCCATGGCAGGGACACCTTCCACCATCCCAGGCTGCTCCAAGGTCCATCCAAGCTGGCCTGGGACACTTCCAGGGGTCCAGGGGCAGCCACAGCTGCTCTGGGCAACCTTCAGCCTTCACAGGGCACAGTTCCCAATCTCCCACCCATCCCTGCCCTCTGGCACTGGGAGCCATTCCCTGGCTCCTGTCCCTCCATCCCTTGTCCCCAGTCCCTCTGCAGCTCTCCTGGAGCCCCTTCAGGCCCTGCCAGGGGCTCTGAGCTCTCCCTGGAGCCTTCTCCTCTCCAGGGGAACATTCCCAGCTCTCCCAGCCTGCCTCCAGCCCTGGAGCAGCTCCATGGCCTCTCTCCAGCAGCTCCTCCTGATGCTGGCAGCCCCAGAGCTGGCAGAGCATTCCAAGGCTCCTCCAGTGACCAGGTCACTCCTGGCAAGGACACAATCCTCTCCCTGCTCCCCTGAGTGCCAGTGGGACACCTCAGGACCCTGTTGGCATTTTGGGCCGTGGGCACCCAGGGCACAATGCTGGGATGTGGCATTTTCAGGGTCCCCCATCGTGGGGAGGAATTGAGAATCTGACTCCATGTTCTTAGAAGGCTAATTTATTATTTTATGGTATTACATTATATTAAAGAATACTATACTAAACTATACTAAAGAATAGAGACAGGATACAGACAGGAGGCTTAACAAGATAATGCAAAACCCCTGACTCTCCCCAGAGTACTGACACAGCTGGCTGTGATTGGTCATTAAGTAAAAACAATTCACATGTTGGATAAACAGTCTCCAACAGCATTCCAAAGCAGCAAAACACAGGAGAAGCAAATGATAAAATACTCTTTTCCTTTTCCTCTGAGGCTTGTCAGCTTCCCAGGAGAGAAATCCTCGGCAAAGGATTTTTCAGAAAATGTGATAGTGATTCTTGGATGGGAATTTTCTTTCCCCTTTCAAGGATTTTCCCCACTTAGGAGTATCACAACTTCTCCTTTAAAGCTCCTGAGCGCTCTTTGGGCAGCTCATGAAGAAGGTTTGCCAGTGGCAGCCCCTGTGTCCCACCAGGGGAAGGTGTCACTGTCACTTGGAGAGCACAGAGCCGTCCCAGGGCTCTGCATTGCCCATTTGAGCCCCCCAGAGCGTGGTGGGTGCCCCCCTCTCTGATTTCAGGCATTGTTTCTTCTCCAGTGAGGCAGGAGAATATCCAAAAGGTGCCTCTGACTGCTGGCATGTGATGTGATACCAGGCAGCATTAATAATTCAGCACAGCCCCCTGAACATCCCAGTCAGATTCAGCTGGGCTGGTTTCGTGGCAGAGAATTCTGCTGTGTCCTCCTCTCTACCAAATCCCTCTTCAAACATTACCCAGATGTAAGAAAAAAACAATAAATTGATATTGTGATGCACACAGGCCTATTTCTAAATGAAGAATCATTTCACATTCTGCCCCTGACCTCGCTGGTCCATCTGTGGTAACACAATCTTGGGTTTTAGTGTCCTCACTGGGGCACTTGGTTTCACATCTGTGTCACTGGAGCTTCATATTGCTTTAATAATAAATGCTTGCAGCAGAGATTAGAAAGACTAATTGTTGCATAGTAAATGCAGAGTTGTCACCTTCATTATACTGTTAAGTGCCTTTTTTTTTTTACTGATCTTCCCTGTACTTACTTGCAGGCTAATTGTAATTCTGTGAATTATTGATAGATGGCTTGGCAGAAAATGCCTTTAGTGCAGAATAAATATAATTTACATTCATCATCCAAAGATTTCTAAGGATTTAGTGCAAATATTGGAGAATATTTAGTGCAAAAAGTGGAGAAAGTTCACTGTCCACCTTAGAATCATGGAATAGTTTATGTTGGAAAGGAAATTAAGGATAATCTCATTGCAACTAGACATCTTATTGCTCAGAGTCCTGACCTTGGACTGGCTTCATGATTTACCCTTATACACAAATTTAAAAGGAGAATTAATGACTAACCTCTTGAAATTTGGGACAAGTATTAACTTTTAGCAGAGCTTTCATCCCTTTGGGTTGTTTTGCAGTGGAAATACCATTCTGTTGTGCACTCCTTTCAGCAATAAAAGACAACTGGTTCAGGTGTGTTTGAAAACAATATGGGAAGCAGGGAATTTTAAGCTGAGGCTGTTTCAGGACTGGTTTTGCATATCCTGTTGAACCCAATAGTGAAGGAGCTGCTTGGCTGGTTTAATTAATTTGATTGCCCTTGAATGTGTTCTCGGCTTTACAAAGTCATTGGTGAGTGGCTGTGCCTGCACCTAAACTTCCTCTTGAGCACAGTGACTTGTTAGAAATGGGTTGGACTCAGCTTTTCAACACCAGAGGGGTCCTGGGAGAGGCTCAGGCAGCTCCACAGATCCTTTTCCTGAGCCATCCCTGAGACAGAGCCCTTCCCATCTGTTCCCACAGCCACAGCTCGCTCTGGCCTCTCATCTGTTGTTGTGACACTCCTCTGGCATCCACCCGTGATTCCATCAGGGAATGTGACAACTGTTGTCCCCTTGGGGGTCAGCAGCCTCACCAGCTCTGCTGGCACCTTCTCCTGGGCCACGTGGAGCAAAAAAACTCCTCAGCTTTGCTTTCCCAATCCCCCCTTGGCTTCCAAGGAGCCTCTTCCCCCTCCAGCTGGCTCACACTCCTGCTGGCTGAATTTCAAAGGAGTTTGCACTTTCTCCTCAAGTTCTCTTGACATTTGGGAAGAGCTGCTTGCAGAGCTTACTCTTCCTCACATCTTCACATTCCTTCCCCACAAAGCTGCAGAAGCAGTCCTGCTCTTGAGGCTGCAGAGGGTGCACAGCTCAGGTGTGCTGCACTCCCTTTCCATGGGTACCTGTCTCTTGTTTTTATTTTTCTTCAAACTGTTGATGTGGGAAGATTGTTTAATGGGTGAGGATCCTGTGGAGACAGCACAGAGAAAGGAGCAGCACTCAAGCTCTGTGTTACTGCTGGGCTCAGGTGCCAGCAGGGCTTTTCTGCTCCCTCTTTTCTTGGGAAAAAAACCTCATTTTTTGGATATTGAGAGGAGAATGTAATTTTCTACACTGATAATTTTGAAAACCCCCTTCAATCCCAACAATCTGCCCCTAAAATGGAGCAGGGGATGGAGTTCTGGATCTTCTTGGTGTGTGTCCAGGGGCTGTTTGTCCACACACACATCCCAATTTCCTCTGCTTTGCCAGGAACATGCTATCCATGCTTATTTATGCTGTGTCTTCAAGGCTGCTTTCCCTCAGAGGAGGGTGAACAGCAGCTTGGGATGCTGGAATTTAGAGGTTGAACAGCTGTTTGGGGTGCTGGTGCTGGAAATTAGGGGTTGAAGAGCTGTTTGGGGTGTTGGTGCTGGAATTTAGAAGTTGAACAGCTGTTTGGGATGTTGGTACTGGAAATTAGAGGTTGAACATCTGTTTGGGCTGTTGGTGCTGGAATTTAGAGGTTTGGATTTTTCCAGCCCCGCACGGGATGCTGTTAATGCTCTGCAGAAAAGGGCAGCAGCTCTGGATGTCACACTGCTTCCACAATTTCTTGTTCCCATCATGATCCAGCAGTTGAGGTGATAAAGACATGATTCTGCTGCCCTTTATATCAGTGTTCTTCAGCCTGAGGTGACAGGGATGTGTCACCTGATTCCCTCCCTTTACAAAACCCAGGCCTGTGCCAGTTCAGGATTCCTGAATGGAGTGGATAAGCTGTTATTTTTTCATTTCTTGGAAGCCATGTGCCAGCCAGGCACATAACTGCGAAAGCAAAGGGCATTCTTGGCCTCATCAAGCCCAGCCTCCTGCTCCTTGGTCAGTTTTTGGCTTTCCCTGGAATTGCATGGCCCCCAAGCCAGCTGCCCATGGATGTGCATTCCTTCCTCTGCCTTTAATTTGGTTTCTGAAGGGCAGAGAGCTTCTAACCTCAGTCAATCTGAATATGAGCTGCTGCCTTCTGAGCAACTTGATCCTGCAGGCTTGAGTTTCCTGCAAGGAGGATTTATTGGCAAAACTTCAGCTGATAGAGAGAGATAATCTCAGAATGGGTTGGTTTGGAAGGGATCTTAAATCCCATCTCATTCCAAACCCCTGCCATGGGCAGGGACACCTTCCTACCATCCCAGGCTGCTCCAGCCTGGCCTTGGGCATTTCCAGGGATCCAGGGGCAGCCACAGCTGCTCTGGGCACCCTGTGCCAGGAATTCCTTCCCAATATCCCATCTATATTCCCCTCTATCAGTGGGAAGCCATTCCCCCTTGTCCTTTCACTCCAGGCCCATTCTTGGAAATATTTCAGTGTCCTCAGGCTGATGCAAAATGAGGGCCAGCTGGGAGGATGGGATTTGATGCAGCTTTTCTGGAAGAAATAGGAATTGTTCCCTTTGTTGCAGTGTTTGATCTGCTCAGAAACAGATAAAGGTGCTGCATTTCCCTGCTCCCTCTGCAGGAGCAGAGCAGCTGACAGGGAAAAACATCAGCTCAATCCATTGCTGCCTCATTGATTCTTCTGGGAGGTGTTTGAGCTTGTTTAGTCTGTGGGAGAAGCCTTAGGAGGTGGTGAAATGGGTTGGGCTGATGCCTCATATTTTAGATTTTGTATTTTTCACATTCTGTGCTGCTTTAGTCTGTGGGTCTGGGGTTCATATTCAGAGATGGTTCATATGAGGTGCAGTTCTGAGCTCTGTGCACAGAGGAGGGAGACAAAACAATTCCTGCTCCAGCTGGGCACCAAGGACAAATGACCCAAATCTCAGCCCAGGAGCACAAACCCCGTGGGCTGGAGAGAGAAAAACAAGCAGGGTGGGACTGCAGGGGCTAAAGCTGGAATGGGACAATGAACTGCAAGGTGCAAATGGAGCAGAACTGATCCCAGGGACAGAGCCCGTGCCCGGCCGTGCATTTTGGGGCCATTTTGGTTGATCTTGGGTGCAGCCCTGGCTGGGCTCTGGTGCTGCCCTAGGTGGGTCCATGGAGGAGATGCTTTGAATAAATCCCTGCTTTATTCTGGAACTCCATCCAGCCTCTGCTCTGGGGCAGCCTCCTCAAGGCATCAGTTTCTGGTGACCCAGATGGGACCAAAGCCACAATCCCTGGCTTAGGGAACTCAAGGAATCTCCAGGCTTTTTGTAAGGAAAGCCCTATGGAGACCTGGGATGGAAAGAAGCTCAACTGCTCCATGCCATTGGGATGGAAAAGCAGTCCCCAAAATGAGCTGGGAACTGGGAGGGAGGATGGGAGCTGCAAGGAGAGAAAGGAGTCTGGTCTTGCTGCATTCCACTGTTCCCACCATTCCTGGGATTTTTGGGTGATTCCTGCAGAACCAGCAGGTGCTTCCCAAGCACAGTAGGCCCCATGGAGCAGCAGGTGCTGAGGTTTGGGGCTGGCAGGGCAATCAGTGAGAAAAGGGCTGATTTCAGCAGGAATTCCTTGGATGGAGCTGCAGTGGAGCAGGAGAAGCTTTGAGCAAGCTCAGGATGGGGCACCCTTACCTGTAACCCAACCATGAGGTGCAGAATGGAGCAGCCACTTGGATGTCCTGGGTTTGGGAGGCTGGGAAGGGATTTGTTTTATTTTTTGGGTTGGTTTTTTTTTTTTTTTTTTTTAATTTAACTGTGAACCTTTACTGAAGACCCTTTAGAGGAAGTAGAAAGACAAGCAGTGCATGAAAAGATCAGCTCTTTAAAAATTTATTACAGTGATGCCATTTAGGAGAGAAAGTTTGATAGGCAGTCTGATTTTTCATGTTTAAATCCAACCAAAACATTCATTGATTTTAGGCAATGTAAAGTGGTTTTAGAAGTATTTCTACATGGACTTTTAGGACCTACCAAGCTGTAACTACAAAAGGTTTGAAAGAAGTTCATGTTGCATTTACTGCACTAAAACCCTTTTCAAACTTTTCTTTCACAAGTTGGAATATTTTATGCTTTTTAAGACTAAGAAAGCAAATCAGGATTAAATCATAGAGTGGCTTGGATTGGAAGGGACCTTAAACATCATCCCCCAATAAATATTACCTCAGCTTCATATACTGCTTAACCAAGCAGGTTTTAAGCTGGGACTTTAAATGAATATTCATTTTTGTTTCAGTTCCTTTTATTTTTCTCCTTTTTTTCCCCTTACTGTGCAGCACAAAGGTTCAGTTTCTAATCTTGGGGCTGGCACAGGACTGCTGGCAGGACACCAACCTGCATAAGTGCTCACTGCAGGTGCAGGGCTCCTGGTTTTGGCAGAGCAGCAAACCAGAGCATTCCCAGGGCCTGGAGTTCTGGAGCCTTTCCCAGAGCAGATCTTCCACTCCACAATTACCTGGGGGTTCTGCAGTTTAGGAATTGTCTTCATCGGATGATTTGGTTGAATTCAGGGCTTGGATTCTGGTCTGCAAAATTGCAAATGTGCACCTATTTGGAAAATATTTTTTTAGTTATATCCATGTTTGTGCTGAACTTCCCAGTAACAGCAAGTTTTTAGGGAGGAGGAGGATTAAAAACAGGGCTGGACTCAGTTTTCAACCTGGATTTTGCAAGAAATATTCTGTTTTATGTTTGCAAGATTAGATCTTTATAATAGAAATGCCACGATGCCAGAAGATAATTTACCTATTCCTGGCAGGAATCCCCAGACACTTTGATTTCAACTGGCTCTTGCTATTTTGCTCTGGATTTTAATCAAAACCTTTTTAAATGGAGAGAATACCAGCCAGCCACAGCTCATCCTGACTGACATTTCCAGCTCCAGCTCTGCCTGTTCATGTGTGGAATTTTGTGCCCAGACTCTGCGTAGACCCAAATGGAAGAAGAGGCAGCACCACAGTCAAAAATACTTGAAAATGGGTGTTTTGCTACCCCTTTCTGCAAGCTGCTGCAGGGCTCTGGAAATCATCTCCCAGTGCTGCAGGCACAGCGTTGGTTGTGTGGATTCTCACTCAGTAAAATGTGTATCAAACACTGGCACTTCTGGTGCCATTCATATTTATATTCAGTAATGACTCAGGCTCTTGAAAAATCATGCTGAAATTATATGTTCCATGGCTTTAATTTCCTCTTGCTAACAAGGGAATGATTTGCACTCTCTTGTTTGTCCTCCTCCCTGCCACAGCCTGGAAGCATTGCTCAGTTTCCATGCTGAGTTTCACAGGCAAAGCTGGATTTTTTTTTTTGTTTGTTTTTGTTTGGGGATGTTTGGGTTGGTTGTTTGTTTTTTTTTGGGGGGGGGGGTTGTTTGTTTTTTGGGTTTTTTTTTTTGTTGGCTTGTTTGTTTGTTTTATTGGTTGGTTTTGGGGTTTTTTTTGTCTTGATTTTTTTGTTGGTTTTGGGGTTTTGTGGTTTTTTGGTTGGTTGGTTGTTTTTTGTTGTTGTTTGTTTGTTTTTTGTTGGCCAGTTCCCAAATCTCATGGTTTCCAGTGTTTCTCTCTAAAATACTTTATGGGAAGCTGTACCTTTTTATCCTACAGGGTTGGGTTTGGCAGATAAGCTTCTCAGACACTCCATGAACATAGGACCAACATTTGTATATTTATTTATTCCTGTAGTACAATAGGATTGGTCTGTGATGTTTAAGAACCATGTTGCACTCCTGCTTTTCCCCCCGAATCCCTCCAGGAAACCTATAACCAGAAAACTGGTTTTTTAAACATTGTTTAAGTCAAATGTTCAAATTCTGCCTCTGTTTGTCTCTTTTTTGTCTTTTTTTAGTTCCTGCGTCATCATCTTACCTGAGATGAGGCTTTTCATTTTTTAGCAGCATCGTTTCAGTCTGATTCCTTGGGAATCATTTCCAACAGGTGCAGGTCTAGGAAGGGAAGGAGGAGAGGAAGATGCCTCTCCTTTCAGCCAGGCACTGGGGAGAAGAAGGAAAAGTTTGATGAGTTCAAGCCTGTTTTATTTGATGAGTTCAAGCCTGTTTTACTGAGACCCAAAAGCAATTTGAGGATATTTTCCCAGAACCCATCCAGGCTCTCACTGCAGTCTGAGCACATCCATTTGAGTGGATTTCTCTCTTCCCAGTCCCCTGTTGCTCACAGGGATGAAGGAAGAAGAGGGGATATGAGCTGTTTAGTAGGGTGATGCCAAGGTTATGGCAGAGATGTGAGTTTGATGCCTCGGGTTTTAGTTTTTATATTTTTTACATTCTGTGCTGCTTTAGTGTGTGGGTCTGAGCTTCATTTAGGGGATGGTGAGCTCTGTGCACAGAGGCCAGCTGGGAGGATGGGATTTGATGCAGCTTTTCTGGAAGAAATAGGAATTGTTCCCTTTGTGGCAGTGTTTGATCTGCTCAGAAACAGATAAAGGTGCTGCATTTCCCTGCTCCCTCTGCAGGAGCAGAGCAGCTGACAGGGAAAACATCAGCTCAATCCATTGCTGCCTCATTGATTCTTCTGGGAGGTGTTTGAGCTTGTTTAGTCTGTGGGAGAAGCCTTAGGAGGTGGTGAAATGGGTTGGGCTGATGCCTCATGTTTTAGATTTTGTATTTTTCACATTCTGTGCTGCTTTAGTCTGTAGGTCTGGGGTTCATATAATGGGATGGTGAGCTCTGTGCACAGAGCAGGGAGATAAAACAATTCCTGCTCCAGCTGGGCACCAAGGACAAATGACCCAAATCTCAGCCCAGGAGCACAAACCCCGTGGGCTGGAGAGAGAAAAACAAGCAGGGTGGGACTGCCTGGGCTAAAGCTGGAATGGGACAATGAACTGCAAGGTGCAAATGGAGCAGAGCTGATCCCAGGGACAGAGCCCGTGCCCGGCCGTGCATTTTGGGCCCATTTTGGTTGATCTTGGGTGCAGCCCTGGCTGGGCTCTGGTGCTGCCCAAGGTGGATCCATGGAGGAGATGCTTTGAATGAATCCCTGCTTTATTCTGGAGCTCCCTCCAGCCTCTGCTCTAGGGCAGCCTGCACAAGGCATCAGGTTGATTCCAGGTCATGTGTGGCTCAGGCTCCTTCCATCCTCCTTAAATTAAAAAAAGAGCTGAACCTTGATACAAGAGGAATGCTCTTGTGCTCAGTGCTGCAGAAAATGGAATAGAATCCAGCAAGAAGGGAAATGCCACTGTGCCAACAATCACTGGTGTGCCAGTGGAAACCAGGTGTTGCTCACCTCAGAGTGTTCTGTTCAGTACTCAAAGCACAGCTTGAAGTGTTTGAACTGTTGAAGTGTTTCACTTATTGAAGTGTTTATTTCAATTGAATGCCTTGGGCAGTGCAGTGCAGCAGTTTTAGGGTCACCACATGTCCTGTGTGGTGGCTCTGGAGGGAGGGATGAGCTTCTGGAGCCAGTGACCATCAGCCAGGCAGTTCCTGCTGGCCATGGGCTTGAGCTCATCTTCCCAGGCTGATTTAACAGCCATGGGTCAGTGTGGGGTGGGAACATTCCTGAACATCAACAGGAGCAGCAAGATGTGGATGCTGAACCCTGTGTCCTCTCCCTCTTGGCACAGCTGGTGAAGGGGCTGCAGCAGGAGCTGAACCGCCTCTACTCCCTGTTCTGCTCCCGGAACCCCGAGTTCGAGGAGAAGGGAGGGAAGGTCTCCATCGTGTCCCACTCCCTGGGCTGTGTCATCACCTACGACATCATGACTGGCTGGAATCCAGTCAGGCTCTATGAGCAGCTGCTGCAGAAGGAGGAGGAGGAGCTGGAGGAGAGTTGGATGAGCTACGAGGAGCGGCGTCTGCTGGAGGAGCTTTACCTGACCAAGCAACGGTAATGCCCCCACTGCCAGGGGTCAGGGGAGATAACACAGCCCTGGAGATACCCTCTGGGTGTTTCCAGAGCCCTCCAGGGCTGCTATCTGTGGTGGTTGGTGTTCTTCTGCTGGGGCTGGGTGATAATGCAAAACACAGCACTGGGAGCTCTGAATCCACACTGGCCCATGGAGCGGTTTGGGTTGGAAGGGACCTTCAAGATCATCCAGCTCCAACCCCCCTGCCCTGAGCAGGGACACCTTCCACTATCCCAGGTTGCTCCCAAGCCTCATCCAACCTCTCCTTGGACACTTTTCAGGGCTGGGGATGTTGTGGTGCTGTGAGGCACCCATTGGAGAATCTAAAATTAGCATCCTCAGTCGTTCAAGTGGGAGATGACAAATGATGAATCACAGGCTTTGGTTCCTGCCTGAAACCAATCTGAGTATTGGTGGTTCTTGGGAAGCATTAATTTAGCAGCAGCCCTGCTGTGGTGGCAGTCAGGATGTGTCTCACCAGGGATGGGTGCAGGATGTCTCTGTCAGCTGCAGGGCTGGACTCAGTGCAGGATTTCTGAGAAAAGGGAAGTTTAGAAGCCAAATGAAGTGTTGCAGTGATAAGATGACCCTTCAGGCCTGTCACAGACATATAATCAGGGAGAAATGGCCACTTTCACACTCTGCTCCTGCTCCTTAGGCATTTCCTGAAGTGCTTCCACAGAATTCCCAAGTGTCATTTGACACTGGCACTTCTGCACAGAGTGAGTGGCTGTCCCTTCAGTGTGAAATGATGGAAAATAGACTCCTGACATCCTGTAACTTCTAGAATTCACTGGCACTGGGAACAGTTCTACCCATCCATATGTGTGCTTCACATTGTAGCTGCTTTTTAAATTCAGGCCAGCTAGAAAAGCAGGTGAACAAGCTTTTTTTTGTGGGGGTTTAAAGGGTGGGACACCATCCTCCAGAAATTCCACCTCCATGCAGAGCTCCATAATGCCCAGACCATTTCCTGGGGCTTTGTGGTTGTCTGGGGGGGTTTAAAACAAAATAAAGCAGGTGATTTGGCTGCAAAATCACCAAGGAAACAGGAGGTGAGTCAGCTGCTCCTGAGGAAGGAGGGTGGGCAGAGGCTTGGGGTGGTGAACAGGGGAATTGTCATGTGTGGATTGATTCCTTCTGTGGCCAGAGAAACAGGATTTGACAGACATTGATTGTTGATGAGTTGAGCTGCTCCAGGAAATACTGACACCATCCCTCTCTCTTCCCAGCAGACAAAACTGTTGGACCCCACAGGAATGCCTGTTTGGATCAGAGAGGTTAAAGCTGCCTTTTTTATTGGATCTCAGAAAGATCTCTATTTTCTAGGTTGAGAGAGATAGAAGAGAGGTTACATGAGTTAAAGGCATCCACCATATCAAAACCACCTGTCTTAAAATTTAAGGTATGTATGTTTTAAGAGGTTTCTGCTGAAATTTTCTGCTTGCTGTAAAAATACACCTGCAGTTTGAGTCATTCTGCTTGCTTTTATTTTTTCCCATGACCCTAGACATGATTTTGGCAGAATAATTTGGATGTTGGATGAAGTGTGTGTACATATATGTAAAAATTTTGTTGTATTCATAGATTATGGTTATTTATTGCAATGCTGTATTTGTAATAAATAAATACAATGTTGTATTTGTAATAAATTTTGAGCAACCTGGTCTAGTAGTGAGAGGTGTCCCTGCCCGTGGCAGGGGGTTGGAATGAGCTGGGCTTTAAAAGGTCCCTTCCAACCCAAACCATTCTGGGATTCTGTTATATATGTTTATATGAAATTATATGTAAATGTATATGTGAATATACAGATTATAAATCATTCTGATACATAAACCTAGTTATTATACACACACACACAATTCTGTGGGAAGGTGAAAACCATTTGGCAGATTACATCAATCACATATTTTAAAGAGTTTCACTTCTACTCCATTGAATAATCCATCTTCCTTGGGGACTCCTTCTAGCATGTCACATCTCTGAGCAAATCTGATTGAATTTCCTCCAGGAGTGGATTTTCCTTCCAAATGATTCTGCTCTGACAGTTAGCACTCTCTCAATCTCATGAAGCAGATTGCTTGCTAATCAGCTGTACAAATTGCTAGAATTCCTTATCTTTGGGAAAAGGCATTTTCCAGCTCCTGGGTGGGATGTGCAACACTCTCCAGTTGCTCAACTCCATCCTGAAGTATTAAACCATAAAAATGTGACATGATAGATGAGAATTAAATGGATTATTGTTTCTTAACTTGCCATTTTTCTTTCCTTATAAGTTCGGAAGGGCTCCTGGAAGCCAAGGTCAATGTTGAGCCATAAAAAAAAAGGAAACCAGCCATAATTCATGTTGTCACAGCCTTCTCCTTTTCATCAGTGCTTGAAAGCATGTGTCAGGCTATTATCTCTCCCATCAAGGAAGCTGGAGTCAGGCTGGTCCTCCCCCAGCTCTAGGAAAGAATATTCTTCACTCACTTGGTTTGAAACTGAAGGGTTTAAAACTGAAAAGCAACTGCAGTTGCTTTTTAGATGGAGAGGAGGAAAAAAATGGGGAAGAAACTTTAGATAAAGAGGACTTTATCTACCTAAACGATAAGCTAGATCTGTAATCTTTAAGCAGCATTTCCAGTGCAGTTCATCCTTTTTCTTGCCCTTCCTGACAGGGAGGTGTTTTGTTTCTGTGAGGTTTCACACTGGTGACTCCCATGGCTTGAGGCAGAGCTCCAGAGGGAGAAGCTTTCCATGGAAATGATGGCGAGGGAGGATTTCAGCAGAGTGGCTGGAACAGGATTGCTCATCAGCAGAGCAGTCCAGCTCACTGAGGGTGGCTGGTTTGTTGAAGGAGAGCAGCCTTGTTCAGAAACCACCCACCCATTCCTTGGCTCTTTGTGTCAACTCTTCCATGGACTGAAAAAAAAATCAGGGTTCTCAGGATGGGACAGAGTCGCTGGTGCCACGTGAGGGAGAATTGTGCTTGATGTTGAGCAAGCACAAAGTTGCTTTTGGCAAGACAAATGCAGGAAGAAATACAGCAGTTTGCTTGGTTCATGCTTAGTAATAGAGAAAATGAAATTATTGACTCCACAGGGAGGAAAAACCCCACAAAACATGAAGAGATGGGGTGTGCTGTACTGTAATAAAATATTGGGCAAGCCACAAGAGTGGGAACTTGAGGGAGAGGGATCTTTGTCTTTAATTCTGCTTCTCCTCAGATGGGATAATGGAATTGCCTGCTAGATCAACAGGAGCAGTGGGAGTTTAAACCAACACCTTGTGGTAAATTTAAGATTTAGAATCACAGCCTTCTCCCCACCAGCCTTGGAAGAGGAGTTGGAGTTAAAGGGTGAGGGGTTGAAGATCATAGGAACATGGGGCGTGGTGTGACACCAGCCCCTGCATGCCTCTGTTGTATGAAAATTGGGAATTTTTTATTTAGGATGAATTCCAGTCATGGCAGGGAAGAGGAGAGCAGGATGTGCCTCAGTTGCTCCTTAGGGCTGCCATGGAAATGCATTTAAATCTGGCCTTGCAATGTCCTGGCCCAAAAGACTTCAGGGTTCCTCAGCACTTCTGTCTCAGCCAAGGCTGCAGGAAGGTCCAGCCTGTACCTCCTGTTCTTTGTGCCCAGCACTGAAGGGCTCTGCTGCCTCACTTCTCCTGACTCATTCAGCTTTTTTTTTCCTTCACCTAATTATGAAAATACTGCAGTGCTAACTTGAATGGATGATTGCTTGGCTCAGCTTCTGCTTAAAATACAAATAAATTCATTAAGTCTTCTGTTTATGAATCATAACCAGGAGAGTTGTTCTCTCAAAGGTCATTTCACATAAACACATCTCCTGTGTTGTTAACATTTACAGGAAAATGCCCCACTCCTGATTGCAGGAGAAACAACCAAAATTAATAAATATTTTCTAGAAAGATTTTGATCTCTTATTCCCAGTAATATAATACAGCAGCCTGATCTTCAGCCCCCTTGCAACAGCACTGACAGTCTAATGGCTGCAGATTAAAGCATTTGGGGTTAAGAATCATAGAATTAAGGTTGGAGAAGACCTGTCCACCACTAAACCGTGTCCCCAAGGGCCACATCCACATCAAAACCCTGCAGGGATGGGGACTCCAGCACTCTTAATAGAAATGATGGGACAGCAGTGGGACAAAAGCCACACACCTTGTAAGCACTGAAACCAGTTACCTTCTGAGGGTTTTCTCAGTCCCTTTTGAGTGTCCTCTGCTGAGTGCAAGCTGGCAGGCACTGTGATTCCTCCCTAAAGCAGAAAAACCATAATTGTGCCTTTCAGGCGCTTGACACGGGAATATCAGATGGACAGGGTTGGAGGTTACTTATTCAGTTTAAAGGATTGCACTGGGAATGTCTCTTTCTGTTGTGTTTGGAGATGATGAAAAAGCTTTTTGTCCAAGCTGCCAACACACAAGAGCTGTGTGAAACTTGGGCTGGGGAAAGGAAAGGAGCTGAAAGGAAAGGAAAGGAGCTGAAAGGAAAGGAAAGGAGCGGAAAGGAAAGGAGCGGAAAGGAAAGGAGCGGAAAGGAAAGGAGCGGAAAGGAAAGGAGCGGAAAGGAAAGGAAAGGAAAGGAAAGGAAAGGAAAGGAAAGGAAAGGAAAGGAAAGGAAAGGAAAGGAAAGGAAAGGAAAGGAAAGGAAAGGAAAGGAAAGGAAAGGAAAGGAAATTTCAAGGAAAGGAAAGGAAATTTCAAGGAAAGGAAAGGAAATTTCAAGGAAAGGAAAGGAAATTTCAAGGAAATTTCAAGGAAATTTCAAGGAAAGGAAAGGAAATTTCAAGGAAATTTCAAGGAAAGGAAATTTCAAGGAAAGGAAATTTCAAGGAAATTTCAAGGAAATTTCAAGGAAAGGAAATTTCAAGGAAAGGAAATTTCAAGGAAATTTCAAGGAAATTTCAAGGAAAGGAAATTTCAAGGAAAGGAAATTTCAAGGAAAGGAAATTTCAAGGAAAGGAAATTTCAAGGAAAGGAAATTTCAAGGAAATTTCAAGGAAATTTCAAGGAAATTTCAAGGAAATTTCAAGGAAATTTCAAGGAAATTTCAAGGAAATTTCAAGGAAATTTCAAGGAAAGGAAAGGAAAGGAAAGGAAAGGAAAGGAAAGGAAAGGAAAGGAAAGGAAAGGAAAGGAAAGGAAAGGAAAGGAAAGGAAAGGAAAGGAAAGGAAAGGAAAGGAAAGGAAAGGAAAGGAAAGGAAAGGAAGTTTGCACCAAGTGACAGTTTTAATGACAGAGCAGTGCTGTGCTGCGTGTGACATGGAATAACCATGCTGAAGGTCGAGTTTTTACTTTTTCCATCAAGTTGAGACTTCTTTTGGAAGGAAGAGGGGTGGTACCAGTGCCAAGACAGAGGAGGAGGAATGTTTTGTGCAGCACTGGAATCCAAGAGATGAAAGGGACCATTATTCCCCTGCCCTCATTCCATGTGCTGACATACAGGGAAGGCACGTGGCATTCCAAGGACCCTCCACGTGCATTTAGCAAGAATTCAGCAATTTCTCTCACCGGCTGAGCATTTGACAATGGTAAAATTAAATTTTCAAGTAAGAAAATAAAGGCTGAAAGGTAATTTTCACTTAAGGAAATGTCTTTTACCACTGAGTTTTCCATTTGATGGTTTTAGGAGGCGATGCCTGAGGGTTGGTAGTGGGGGGTCAGAGTTGTGGTTGGTTGTAATGACCCCAGAATGCAGGTTCAGTGACTTGTCAGATGTGGCAGCTCAGATTTACTCAGTTGGTGTTGGAGGCAGGAGTTGAGAGCGAGGTCGCAGCAGCTCTGGGTGACATCAGAGGGTGCCAGTGGCTGTTCCTGCTCCTGGGACATGGTGGCACTGGGGACAAGTGTTCTGTTCACTTAGCACCATCTGTGTGTAGCAAGAAAATCATGGAGAACTTGGTTAGGAAGAGAATGAGGAGGACTGGGAGGTCTGGGAAGCTCCAGGAGAGATCAGACTCAATTCACTGGGTTGGGAGAGACCTTCAAGATCATCGAGTGCAACCCAACCCCAACAGCTCAACTCCACCCTGGCACCCAGTGCCACATCCAGGCTTTGTTTTTCCTTTCGTGTCTCCCAAAGTCTTCTTGCTCCATCCTTTCCAGTGCTGGTGGCCCCTCTGAGTTCAAATATCCAACTTGATTTTTGCTTTTAGCACCCCAACATGCAGCCAAGGGCAGTTTAACCCTCATTTATTGACGTTGTGTTGTTCTTCCCTGTTTGGACCAACCAAGACTTTGAGTCCCTCCACTGAAACCAAGAAATGGAGAAAGAAACCAAATGCAGTGTCAGGAAACATCAATTCCATCCTTATCAAATGTCTCCCCAGGTTGAGAACTTCTTCTGTATGGGATCCCCCCTGGCCGTGTTCCTGGCCCTGCGTGGGATCCGTCCCGGCACCAGCGGCAGCCAGGACCACATCCTGCCCAGAGCCATCTGCAACCGCCTGCTCAACATCTTCCACCCCACAGATCCAGTGGTGAGTCTCTCGCTGCCCTCTCAAGCCTCTGCCTCGCCTGGTTTTAAGCTCTGGGATAACGTGGGATCTTCAAAGTGTGTGACTCAACACGAGCGTGTTCCAGCAGAGGATTATTTGTTCATGGTTGTTATACAATGGCTTGGGGTTTGGAACTGTAGAATTACATTTCCTACAAGTAATTGCCATAAATAACATATATTTTGCTTCTCTTTTCATAGTAATAAGCGTAAGATTTGGGATTATTCTGATTTTTTTTTTCCCAAAGAAATAATCCTTTTTCAGACAAGGATTTTGTGTTTAACTTCCTGCCTTCCATTAAAATACATATTTTTGCTGTTTAAAAAGGCTTCACAAGCAGTTTACAAGATAATATAGAAAAGCAAAGACTGTTTTTTTTTTTCCCCCCAAAGGATCCTACAAAGAAAAGTTTGTTGATAGTATTTGGGAGAGGATTATTGGTGTAGCTTTGCCTTTTCCTTATTCCACAGCAGCCAGTGCTGGCTGTTACCAAATCAGTTACTGGACCTTTGATCTGCATCCCCTTGGTAACTGCTCTGATGCAAATTGGATTGGGAATTTCATCTACAACAGCAATTTGGGGATTCTTTCCTATTTAAAGTAGCTGAATTTAAATATCTTCAGACTTCAGTCCAAACACGGTCATGTTCAGCTCCAGCTACTCCAGAATTTTCCTGGATTATCAGGGACAATTGGTTCCACTCTGCAAATAGTAACTTCACTTAGTTTTAAAAGAAAGAAATGCAAGATGCTTTTGTACATCTAAGTGGACAAAGATAAATAAATAATCAATAGGAAAATAGTTTTTAAATAAACATAACTCATGGTTTGCACAGGGATCAACAAAGAGCCATCAAACAAAATGTTTACATAGCCAATTCCTGTTTATTGTGTTAGAATCAGCTTAATTTCACATGAAGTTTGTTCTCTCAGTGAAACCATCTGTTAGGAACCTGTGTGTTGGTAACACACAGGTTGTAAGTACAACCTGTAGTACAAGTGTTGTAATGCAGGTGTTGCAGAGATGTGCAAAAGTGAGCTCACAGGCAGCTGTGCAGCTGATAAATCTTCCAGGCTGTGAAACTGTGGTGGTTTCTGGGGTCCCCACTGAGGGAAGGAAATTGATGAATCTGGCTCCATGTTCTTAGAAGGCTAATTTATTATTTTGTGATCTCATGTTATGTTAAAGAATGCTATACTCAAATACATTAAAGAAGAGAGAAAGGATATAGACAAAAGGCTACAAAGAATGATAATGAAAACTCGTGACTCCTTCCAGAGTCCTGACACAGCTGGCTGTGATTGGTCATTAAGTTAAAACCATTCACATGAAACCAATCAAACATGCACCTGTTGATAAACAATGTCCAAACACATTCCAAAGCAGCAAAACACAGCAGAAGCAAATCAGATAATTATTGTTTTCATTTTTCTCTGAGGCTTCTCGGCTTCCCAGGAGAGAAATCCTGGGGAAGGGATTTTTCCAGAGAATATGGCAGTGATAGTGAAACTAAAAGTGAATCACGCTGTAACCTCACCACTGTGTCACCTCCTAGGCATTGTTTAGGAGAGGTATTCTGGATTTGAGGTTGGAGGGAGCTCTGGATGGGAAGGAAAACTGATTTTTTTTTTCCCAGTCTGTCCTCCCAGGACTGATCTTCACTGCGAATTCCCTTTCCAGGCCTACAGATTAGAACCCTTAATCCTGAAACACTACAGCAACATCTCACCCGTGCAGATCCACTGGTACAACACGGCCAACCCCCTCCCCTACGAGCACATGAAGCCAAGTTTCCTCAACCCCAGCAAAGAAGCTACCTCAGCCCCGGAGAGCGAGAGCGCCTCGGCGGCGCCCAGCCCCACCACGTCGCCGGTC
Source organism: Melospiza melodia melodia (assembly GCF_035770615.1). Classification (NCBI taxonomy): domain Eukaryota; kingdom Metazoa; phylum Chordata; class Aves; order Passeriformes; family Passerellidae; genus Melospiza; species Melospiza melodia. Next base: position 2,886,941 of record NC_086199.1, on the reverse strand, counting down.
ATGGTGCGGCGCCACTACGGCGAGTCCATCACCAACATTGGCAAAGCCAGCATCCTGGGTAAGGAGCGTGCCCTCTGTCCTTCTGGGCTGGCAGGGGAGAGGCAGCACTTTGGGTAGCTGCTGGTTCTCAGCTTCTTTTTCTGCCTCTGCTGAGGCTGGGGTTGAAGGGGCTTGGGATGGAATTTCGCATTCAGGCTTGGATATTTGTTATTTCTTATCTGTGTTACAAGTGGTGAGTTCTGCAGCATCCTAATAAGCTACAAAATGGCTGTCTTTCTATACAAGGTGTTTTAAGGCTAAACTATCCCATTAAGAAATGACACCTGAGTTATTTTCACTTTTAACCCAATCACTAATCACACGATCGGTCTGCATTGCCGACTTTTCTGTTCAGTTACACAAAACCACCCAAACTCATGGAGAAGAAGGTGAAGAGGATGGGCCATCCATCTTCCTCCATATATATTACTGTTCTAAAACCCCAAGCTCTCCTTGTGATATCACACACTGCTAATCAAACTACACACCCATAATCCCAGTGCTATCAAGCAATTTTGGAAGCTTCTCCACGGCCTCAGGTCAATGCAGTGTTCTCTTGGGGGTCAGAGCCTGGCAGCACAGAAAGTCTGAAATTCTCAGTATCTAGAGCTCCAACAGGTCATGTTCCCTCTCTCCCTGGGTTGGAAGGGGAGAGGCAGCACTTTGGGTAGTTGCTGGTTCTCAGCTTCTTTTTCTGCCTCTGCTGAGGTCGGGGTTGAAGGGGCTTGGGATGGAATTTCGCATTCAGGCTTGGATATTTGTTATTTCTTATCTGTGTTACAAGTGGTGAGTTCTGCAGCATCCTAATAAGCTACAAAATGGCTGTCTTTCTATACAAGGTGTTTTAAGGCTAAACTATCCCATTAAGAAATGACACCTGAGTTATTTTCACTTTTAACCCAATCACTATCACACGATCGGTCTGCATTGCCGACTTTTCTGTTCAGTTACACAAAACCACCCAAACTCATGGAGAAGAAGGTGAAGAGGATGGGCCATCCATCTTCCTCCATATATATTACTGTTCTAAAACCCCAAACTCTCCTTGTGATACCACACACTTCTAATCAAACTACACACCCATAATCCCAGTGCTATCAATCAATTTTGGAAGCTTCTCCACAGCCTCAGGTCAGTGCAGTGTTCTCTTGGGGGTCAGAGCCTGGCAGCACAGAAAGTCTGAAATTCTCAGTATCTAGAGCTCCAACAGGTCATGTTCCCTCTCTCCCTGGGTTGGGAGGGGAGAGGCAGCATTCTGGGTAGTTGCTGGTTCTCAGCTTCTTTTTCTGCCTCTGTTGATGTCAGGATTGAAGGGGCTTGGGATGGTATTTCATGTTCAGGCTTGGATGTTTGGTATTTCTTATCTGTGTTACAAGTGGTAAGTTCTGCAGCATCCTACTAACAAGCTGCAGAATGGCAAACTGTCTTTCTATATGAGGTCTTTTAAGGATAAACTGTCCAATTAAGAAATGACAGCTGAACTTTTTTTCACTTTTAACCCAATAACCAACCACTCGATCAGTCTGCAGTGCGGAATTTTCTGTCCAATTACACAAAACCACCCAAACCTATGGAGAAGGCAAAGAAGGAGCAGCCTCCAACGCTAAAACTTCCATCTTGCTTTATATCTATTACTGTTCTAAAACCCCAAACTCCAAGTTTCTCACCCTGTGATATCACACACTTCTATCCAAACCCCACAACCACAATCCCAGTGCTATAATTCCATTCTGGAAGCTTCTCCAGGGCCTCAGGTCAGTGCAGTGTTCTCCTGGGGGTCAGAGCCTGGCAGCACAGAAAGTCTGAAATTCTCAGCACCCAGAGCTTCTGACTTGGTTTAATCCCAGCTGACATTTACTTTGAAATAAAAACCAGTTAATGTCCATTGGAGTCATAGCTTGGGGGAGATTATTTAGTTCATGCTATTGCTGCCTTATTTTTGTCTGTCTCATTGAAGTAACATCCTGGTGATTTAACAATTTCCACTCTGCTTCATGGAAAAAAAATTAAATTAAAGCTTGTCTTCTGATTCCATTTTCTGCTATTAGCCAATAGCAGAAAAATCACACCATGTAACCCAATACAGTTACCTTTAACTCATGATTCTACAATAGGAAATTCAGGCTGGTTTCATATAAAGTCTGCTCCTTTCTGGCTTTCTGACTCAAAATAAGCCCTGGTTTAAGTGAGCTTAAATTCCCTTCACTGGAGCTTATATTTGATCGTGGCACTTGCAGTTTTTGTTGACTCAAGGCTTTTCTTCAGCTCCCTGTGTGGGATTTGGGAGAATCCTAGTGCCAGGAGTCTTCCCAATCAAATAAGAATATAAAAGCAGTTTTTCCTGAAGTAGAGATATGTGGTATTTCAGAGCAGAGTGCCTTTTTGGGGGCTTTCTATAGTGACTTGAATGTCTTGTCCATGAGGTGGCAGCAGAGTAGGGATAAAACAGGACAAAACTACTCTTAACTTTCATATCCCTCTTCCTGAGCTACCCAAATAGTCCTTTTAAAGGATGATGTAACATTTTTAAAGGTCTGTTTCAGCGGTGGACCTAAGAGAAATAATAAGAATATAATAAATAATAAATAATATAATAACAATAAGAGAGATGTCTTAAATGTGCTGTTGGGATTTTTAAGTGCAGAAGGCACCAACGTTGTTAGAAAGCATTTTTGTCTTATCTTAGAATTTATGAAAGAGGAATCACAACACATCCTTCAAAGTGTCAGATTTCTCTCTGCAGATGTGTTTCATGCTTCTCTTTTTCCCCCTAAACACAGCTTCCAAATTACAGCTTTTGCTGTAATGAGATGAGTTTGGGGATGAACAGAGCCCACTCCAGTCAGATGTTCCCACCCTGGGAAAGCAGCAGGAGTGTTTCCCATCCCTCAGCTCTTATTAAGGGGTGCTGCAGTGACTTTAATTTGCAGGGGCTTTGATTAATTTGCAGTTTGATTGATGCATCTTGGTTGTTTTTTCCCCTCTGTGCTGGATGCAGGAGCCGCGAGCATCGGCAAGGGCCTCGGTGGGATGCTCTTCTCCAGGTTTGGCAGGTCCAGTGCCACCCCCCAGACCCTGGAGACAGGAAAAGATGGCCCTGAGGGGGATGAGAAGAAGGCCACGACTGTTGGGACCCCACCTCTGCCCCACAGCAGCTCGGGATTCCTCGAACCCACAGGTGAGGGGTGCCCACCCTGTGGGTCCAGGGAAACAAGAGTGGGGTGGGGGCTGGAAATGCCATAAATGCAGTTTGCTGTTGTGGGTTTGCCATAAAATAATAAATGTTGAATATTAAGGCCGGCTTGGACAGGGCTTGGAGCAGCCTGGGACAGTGGAAGGTGTCCCTGGCCATGGCAGGGGTGGAATAAGATGATTTTTAAAGTCCTTTCCAACCCAAAGCATTTTGGGATTTTGTCAATCTGTTCCTGGGTTGGATTGGAAGGGACTTTAAAGTTCATCCCATTCCACCTCTCCCATGGCAGGGACACCTTCCACTGTCTCAGGTCAGCCCTGTCCAGCCTGGCCTTGGGCACTGCCAGGGATCCAGGGGCAGCCACAGCTGCTCTGGGCACCCTGTGCCAGGGCCTGCCCACTCCCCCAGCCAGGAATTTCTCCCCAGTTTCTAATCTAACCCTGCCCTCTGACATTTTAAACCCTTTTTTTTTTTTCACCTAAACTCCCAATTCCCCCTTTTATTTCCCATTCTGAAGCAATCTGGATTTTAGGACACATATGACTGGAAACAGAAGCTGCCCTTGTCCTGATCTGAACTGCTCAGGACAGAAAGTGCAATTTTAGCAGCTGGGCTTTTTGAAAAGCATAGGTCCTTCCCCTCAGGAAATCCATCCTTGGATTTATTTCTGAGCTCCCCCTCGGCACTGCTGCAGGACACCCAGGGGATTTTTTTGCAATTGAGGGAGTCACAAGTGTCCTGTGACAGCATTCACATGGTGGATTGCTGTCTGTTCATACGAATTGCAACAGAAAACCTGTCTGAGTCAGTGTGTGAGGGCAGGAAGCTTGGGGTGAGACGTGAGGGAAGCAGAGGAGCAGCACAGGGAACACGGCAGAGCTGCCAAGGGGGTCGTTTCAGGGGGGCTGGCACGCTGAGAGCTTCCTGCACGGATCCCACATCCCTCCCTGCTGGAAAGCCATCCCTGCTCCATAGAAGGAGAGCGTGGAGCAGGGCTGGGAGCTCGATGATGCAATCCCCACCAAGCCCTGCCCTCAGAGGGCTCTGCTGGGCTTTGGCTCCCGCCCAAGCTCCCGTGAGGGCCTCTCCGATGGCCCTTCCTGCCCAGCCACTGGGGTTTGTGTGGATAAACTCTCCTGCTTGGAAATGGCTCTGCTGCTTGTCTGCTGCTGCCCCGAGGCTCTGGCTCCCTGTGCCTGCTGCAGAGTTTGTGGGGAGCAGCTCTGGGGAATCAGGGGGGTCTGGGCCGTGTGTGCCCGTGCCATGCTCCCCTGCCCGTGCTCCTCCAGCCGAGAATCCAAATCCCTTCACACTGCCTTTGAGAAATGGCTGCGTTTTCCACTCAGTCTGGGCCTTTGGCTTTTAGGTTTTTTGTAATTTTTATTTTATTTTATTTCTGAAGTGCCTTAGCAATAGGTTCACGTTGGCCCAGTTCAAATGCAGCGGTAATTGCATTGAATGTGGCATTAATCAAAGCAGCCATTGAAATAAAAGGGTAGCTGCTGAAATATGCTTGGAATAATCAGGATATTAAAAGGGCAGAGCTGTGGAGGGATGACTTTGCAGGAAGGGCTTGTAGTAGTGGGTGTAGTCTCCTTGTGTAGACACTAAAAATGCAAGAAATCCATTTATTTCCAAAAGTTTCCTAGTGGGGCCTCAGCATTTGCTGGATATCTCTCTGTAGTTATCATAACAAGTATAAATAAATATATTTATAGAGTTACTATAAGGAAAACAGCTGCTTGAAAAAAAAACCTGTCTTTTCCCAAGTTGAGAATCACAGAATCATTCAGAAAAGATGTCTAAGAGCAAGAATAGTTGTTTTTTTGTTTTTTTTTTTTTTTTGCTTTTTTTTTTTTTTTTTTTTAAACTCTCTTAGGTTTGTGCTAAATGCAGGAGGTGCATTAAAATGTATTTCTACATTATTAAATCTTGGTTTTGTTGAGTGCCCTGTGAAATGTAAACACAGAGATGTTGAGTGTGTATTTGTCCAGAATCAGAACCTGAAACACCCCGGTTGTTTGTGCAGCTCTGACATCCCTCTTGTTCCTTTTCCTGTCCCTTTCCCAGTGGAACTGGAGCACAGGATCGACTTTGAGCTCAGGGAAGGTCTGGTGGAGAGCAGATACTGGTCTGCAGTCACCTCCCACACTGCTTACTGGTCATCTCTGGATATTGCCCTCTTCCTGCTCACCTTCATGTACAAGCAGGACCAAGAAGAGACTGACAAATCCAATTTAGACACTCTCTGAATTTTGGACTGAGGACGGGAGAGGAAACTTGAAAAACCAACGGCACAAAGCAGATGTTTGGCTGCAGGACCTGTGGCGTGGAGGTTTCAGGTTTAAGTGCATGTTTGGGGGGGTTTTCCTATTTCTAAAGAGGAGAGGTTATTTGTATTTCAAAGCACTTTATAGTTTTCAACGTTTTGCAGTGCTGAATTAGACCTGAAAGGGTTCCAAATTCCTGTCAACATGGGCTGTACAAAGAGCCAAGACAGCATTGTAGCATCCCATGAGCAGTTGTGCTTGGGTGACATCCTTGTTAATGACCATAATTGCTGTTTAGTTCATTAAAATATTTTAAAAAATTAGTGGGTTAAAAAAACAAAACAAAACAAAAAAAAAAAAAACCAACAACAAACCAAACTTAAATTGATTTCCATTAACAAAAAAAAAAAAATACATGTTCAGTACAAACCTAAACCTGCCATGTGCTGATGTTTTATGTACCTGTGAATTACAAGCAGTGGTGTCATTTTTCCAGGACTTTATTCAGCTCCACATCCAATTATTCCCACATTGGAAGCCCATTCTGACTGCTGGCTTCTGAGGTCCTATCCTATGTGACACATTTAGAAATTAATGCTGAACAGAAAAAAAAAAGAAAAAAAAAAGCATGAGGCAAATATTTGAAATACTGTAATTATAATTTATTATTCTCTCTAATCGTTTCATTTTATTCCAGTGTATAAAACATTACTTTTTTACTGATTTCTTTTGACATAATTTAAGAACCACATTTATTTTCTACAGTGTTAAGACTTTTTCTCAGAAATACATATCTTTGTACTACTATTCAAATGAATATATGGACACTGTGGCACACTTTAAGTATTTTTTCATTAAAAATAAATATTTGTGGTTTCACACAAATGAGATCAGTCACCTTCTTCTCAGAGGTAAGTGCCTTTGCTTTTTCAGGTTCCAAAAGTGAGATTGGTTTGCAGAGGACCCAGCTGTCCTTTGTTTACCATAATTAAATCCATACATGTGTGTGTTTGTATGAAAACATATGGATGTGTATATTTATGTGCAGGGGGAGGGAGGCGCCATAAAATAAACTTGGTGAGGCCTGAGAATACCAACATTTAGATTAAGTTTGTATCTGAAACTAATTCAGAAGTCAAGAGGGAAGTGTTGGGATGAAAGGGAATGATCTCCAAATAAAACACCAGAGGGTCATTGCTGAGATTTTAGAGCAAGGCTCTGGTGTTGGATATTTGCCCTCAGAGCTGCCTCTGCCTGAGGTTTTTATGATCTGGATGGCACATGTGGGAGCTGCAGAGCCTGAACTTGAGTTAAAACAGCAAAATATTGTAAAACAGCAAAATACTGTAAAACAGCAAAATATTGTAAAATAGCAAAATATTGTAAAAAAGCAAAATATTGTAAAATAGCAAAAATCCCGGGCTGTGGTGTTGGTGAGTGAATGGTTGTGTTCTCAGTGTGAGCAGATGTGGCAGCACCAGCCCAGAACAGTGGCTGGAGCTGTGGAAAGCCCAGAGTTCCCTGCCTGGGGGGAGAGGGTGGCTCTTCTCCCAAATTCTGTTTATTTGGGCTGCTCCTTCCAGGAAGGAATTGGGAGTTTGGATTCTCTGCTGGAGTTAGGGATTTGGGGATAATTCTGAAGGGGGGAAAAGCAAAGAGAAAGGGAAGGGAGGAGTGGAGGGGAATGGGAAAATGACACAAACAGCACTGCAGTGAATATCCAACATTCAGCTGGTGGAAAGGACCTTGCTTCAGTGTGGATCTGTGAAAAATCCCATCTGGCCTCAGAGAATTGGAGCTCTCCTGCCTGACCTGTTTACCCTGGTGGATGAGCAATCCCAGGAAAGGAAAATAACCCCCTGAGAGGAGGAAGCCTCTGCTCCAGCAAACAGCCTCGTGTTTACAGGACTGGCCCCTCCAGATAAGTTGTTTAATCAACTCCTCCTAATGAGGACAACTTAAACACAAAAAGGAGAATCTCCTTTTATATTTAGACCGTGCAAAATGTTTCCAAATGTGCATGGTTGGTGTTTCAGGGCTCTGAGCTGGGCTGTGGTGCTGCTGCCTTCTCCCTTTCCACCGCTGGATCCACCCTGGATCCCTTTTTAAGGGCTGTAAACAAAAGGGGTTAATTCCTGCAATTCTTGTGGTCTGTGGAAAGCCTGCTGTAGCCCAGGACATGTTTCAGATTTATGGAATAGCTGTTCCCCTGGCCTCAGGACGTGCTGGGACTTGCTGCCTGCTCTCCATATAAGGGAGGAGATCCGACTTGGAGGTGCTGCGTGCCCCTTGGAAAATCAGGGGGAAGGCAGAGCTGAGGGGTGAATCTCACTGCTGGGAGGAGAAGGGGCAGTCAGATCCAACACCTGATCACCCCTTTGTGCTGTTCCTGAGTTCATGGGTGTGTTCATTTGTGATTCTGCCCTAATTAGCAACTTCCTGGACCACCAGCTAATCTCCCGAGCTAAATTCCGAATATGAAACACACCTTGAAAGAATCAGTGGGGACTCATTCTGAAGTGTATGCAGAGATGTTAAACAGCCTTTCATCTTTTTAGTCCTCCAAAACCACCCCTCCTGCTGCTGCAGAGGTGAAATCCTGGTTGCAGAGCAGGTGCTGAAGGTGCTGGAAGGGTTTGCCCCATTTCATTGTGGTGCAGCACAGAATTCAGGCGGGGTCACGTCTGCTGCTCCAAACTCCCTGCTCAGATGCTCTGTGTCACACTGTGGAGCTGGAATGTCCTGGCTGCCAATTACTGACTTGTTTTCCTCTGCAAGGACGATGCTGAGCTTTCCAAGCTGTGTTGACTGGTGGTTTTTCTTGAGAAACCAAGATAAGAGAATGTTCCTCACTGCTGTCAGTCCTCTGCCTGATACCGACCTGTTTTCCAAACTTGGCCTTGAGGTCTTTGTCCAACTTTGTTGCTTACAATGGTTTTGCTACAAGGTCATTTTTTGCAGATAATGAGCATGAGTTTTATTCTTTTTCTTCATTCTGTCCCTTTGCTCCTAATTATTCTGTCCTGGTTCTGCTGCAGCTTCCTCTCCATTTGCATTCACTCCCTCCCTGCTCCAGTGCCAGAGTCTCTGCACTCAGACACCCTTTGCTTTATTTCACCATGGACAGTCTGGCTGGCCAACTTCAATTATTTTATCTCCTTTCCTAATTAATATTATCAGGCTGAGCTGAACCATATTTCACATTCCCACATTTCTATTTTGCCACCTGTTTTTCCTGCTTTCCTGCTCTCCTGGTGCTCCTTTCCCACATGCTTGGCTCTTGAGCTGACTCTGCTGTGTCTGAATTGTTGGGAATTGATTTTTATTTTCCAAGCTGAGTTCATGAATCACTGTGTCAACGGTTTGCACTGAGTTAGTTAATGTATATTTGTGTGCCCTCTGCCAGGTGAGTTTATTTGGAATTCCTCATTCCCCGTTTTTCTGTTATTAGCTTGGAGATGAGATTTCTGCTTCCACAAATCCTTTTTCTGCCGAATTGGGACTGCAGGTGATTGACCTGTGCAGGGTCACCTCCCCAGGCTCTGCCAAACATCCTCAGTCACCATCAGAAAGCTTTTACACACCAAGGCCCAGTTTGAGCTGTATTTAATAATAATTTTCCTCCAAAAGAAAAAAAAAAATTCCACCATTTCTCTTGGTTTGGCTTTTTGCTCCCTCTTTTTTTGGGGGCTTTTGTCTCTTCCCCACTGCACTCCAACCTGTTCTGCAGTGCTGGGATTTCATTCCTGCTGGAATCACCATTTGTTTCGTGCTTGTCTGAGCAGCCTCAAGACTTTTAGGGGAAATCTTGGAACCCCTTTGACCCCCAAGAGGCAAATCCTGCTGTTGTGATCCCCAGGAGTTCTGCTGAAAGCTCTGCATCCCCTCTGGATGTGCTCACTGCCAGGATGGCTTTGCAATGTTCCCTCTCTGCGTTTGTGCCGCTCCGTTTGCTGCTCCCAGCTCAGCCCCAGCCCTGACAAAGCACTTTCTGTCCTTGTCCATGAATTCTGGCACTTGAGCCAGGGCTGGGCTCTCCCAGGGCTGCCTCCTTGCTCCTCGTGTTTCTCCTGCCTCCCTGGGGACCCATTTGAGCCCCACTTTGCCACAGAAATCCAGAGTTTTGTGTTTCCCTGCGTGCCTTTGCAGAAGCTCCAGCGCTGCCAGCGCGGCTCTGAGTGTGTGTCAACGCTTCTCCTCTTCCAAGAGAAGTCCCAAAGCAGGGAGAGGAATACCTGGAAAAGTTTCAGGTCACCCTGGGGGTCAGTGCTCCCTTTGCTGCCACAGGGAAGCAAATTCCAGCCAATTTTCCCCTCTCTCCCTCTGCAGCTCTCCAGCAAACCTTGGCCACTCCTTCCCCTTCGGGAGTGAGAATCTCCCTGCAAAAAGGAGCAAAAAGGAGCCATCTCTGGTGGTTTGGAAATCCTTGATGATTTATCCAAAAAGAGAGGGGCTTCATTTGGTGGTTCTGTGAGCATCTGCCACGGATTAACTCCTCCCTTTGTTTCCTAAATAAAATAGCAGCTCTTGCTGCCCATTCTCTGGGGCCTCACTGATTGTGGGCACGGACAGAGAATTCCCAGAATGGTTTGGGAGGGGACCTTAAAGTTGATTTGATTCCAGCCCCCAGTGGGGCTGGGATGGGAGAGGGGAAGTCCAAACTTCTCTAGCTCCAAGGACCCCACATCCAGTTTGTTCTTGCTCATTTTATGGCTCTTCCAGTCAGGTTCTCATCTCAGGCCAGTCCCAGGCTGTGCTCTCAAGGGGCAGCTCTGTCTCCCCATTTCACTGCTCCATTCTGGTTTTCTGTTGCTGTTGCTGTGCCTGCCAAGATCAGGCTGGCTGGAAACCAAAGCCATGGCAGGAGGGAAAGGAGAGCAGCCCTGCTGAGCTGGGATCTGGGGTCTCTCTCACCTGCTGGTGTCTCTCACACCTTCCCAAAGCTAAAAATGAGATTGTGCTGCTGCCAGAGAATCCCAGAATGGTTTGGGTGGGAAGGGACCTTAAACCCCATCTCATTCCACCCCTGCCACGGCAGGGACACCTTCCACCATCCCAGGCTGCTCCAATCCCATCCAGCCGGGCCTTGGGCACTGCCAGGGATCCAGGGGCAGCCACAGCTGCTCTGGCACCCTGTGCCAGGGCCTCACACCCTCCCAGCTGAGGATTTCTCCCCAAAATCCAAACTAAAGCTCCTCCTGTGGTTTGGAGCAGGGCTGCCCCCATCCCTGCCCTCTGTCTCTGTGAGCCCAGCTGGGCAGGAACAGCCCCCCCTGCTCTCAGGACAGGGGTTTCCTGTTGGAAATGCAAAATGGCAAAAAAACCCCTCTGAAAGATGAGAAGAGCCAAAACATGCACAGATGTTTTATCTTCCCACCTTTCCATCCCACTCCTGCTGTGCTGAGCTGAAAGTCCAAATGAGGAACATCCATACTTTGAGCCTTATAGTGCCAATGTCCTGCTCTGATGACTTTCCAGGATGCAGCATTTGTCAGAAACGTTCACATCCCTAATTACTTTTTAAGTGACCAGTACTGAAGTTTAAAAATAACTTTGATGTACTTTCAGCTTTGCTAGAAGCACTTTCAGTATGGAAATTTAGGTTAGAGTAATTTGCAAAGAGGGACAGAGCACTTCCAAAACAAACTCCACTTTCTAGGACAAAGGGGAAGGGTTTCAAACTAAAAGAGGAGAGATTCAGATTGGATATTGGGAAGGAATTATTGGCTGGGAGGGTGGGCAGGCCCTGGCACAGGGTGCCCAGAGCAGCTGTGGCTGCCCCTGGATCCCTGGCAGTGCCCAAGGCCAGGCTGGATGGGGATTGGAGCAGCCTGGGATGGTGGAAGGTGTCCCTGCCATGGCAGGGGTGACACTGGATGGTTTTTAGGGTCCCTTCCAACCCAAACAATTCTGTGATTCCATTTTCCTTACAGCCCTTTGTTCCAGCAATCTCCCCACCACATCCCAGCAGCATTTTCCCAAATAGCTTCACAGCTTCTGGGCTCTGTGCTCTGGCCAAGGTGAGATCCTGTTGGAAGAGGATCTGGGACGTGGCCCTGCGTGCTCTGCAGGGAGGGCTCACACTGAGAGTGAACATTTTGTGTTTCCAAAGCCCCTTCAGATGGGATGGTTCAGTCTCTTGGCAAATTCTCCTTTCTGCCTTCCAGGCTGCCCCTCCTCGCATGCAGCTGAGCGTGTGGGGGGTTATTTTGGTACAAAACCGAGGTACTAAACACCAGCAGGAGCTGGGCACGGAGGTGAGGCTGCTTTGTGGTGGCTGCAGGAAAGGGAAGAGGGCAGAAACGTTCCCTGCAGCGCCGTCACGGATCCACCTTGGCCTCGGAGACACCACATCTGCCCGGGGAGGGAGGAGGGGAGGCAGCCCAGGCAGGAGAGGAGCAGATTAAATCAAGGAGAAGTTTGGCAGCCCGGGGAGCAGCCAGATGGGGATCAGCCCGATGGGGATCAGCCAGCGCAGCACGTGTGCAGCACATGTCAGAGCTTGATGCTCCCAGCCAGAGCTCGGCTCTGCCCACAGCACCCTCTCACTCACTGAATCCCTGCAAGGTTTGGCTTGGAAGGGCCTTAAATTCCATCCAGTGCCACCCCTGCCATGGCAGGGATGCCTTCACTGTCCCAGGGTCATCCCAGCCCTGTCCAGCCTGGCCCTGGGCACTGCCAGGGATCCAGGGGCAGCCACGGCTGCTCTGGGCACCCTGTGGTTTCACCCTCCCAGGGAAAAATCTCAATATTTAATTTAAACCGCTCTCTTTTTGTTCAAAACCATCAACCTTTGTCCCCCCCAATTATTCTTCAGTTATTCTACTCACCCTGAGCGCATCTGAACTCACCCAAATCGTGGCTGTCCCAAGGCTTGTCCTGCTGGGATTTAACTCTTCCAGAGTTCTGCATGTCCTGTGTGCTCGGATGGGATCTCCCAGAGCCCACAGCACCATCTGTGTCCAGGGAGCTGCTGGGCTCTGCCCCAGGGAACAGCGACAGCACAAGAGGAAACAGCCTCAAGTTGCACCAGGGGAGGTTTGGATTGGATATTGGGGAAAATTTCTCCATGGAAAGGTTTGTCCAGCCCTGGCACAGCTGCCCAGGGCAGTGGAGGAGCTCCTGTCCCTGGAGGGATTTAAAAGCTGTGAGGATGTGGCACTTGGGGACAGGGACAGTGGTTGCACTGGACCTTGGAGGGGTTTTCCAGCCTAAACAATTCCCTGATTCTGAGCCTGTCCCAGCCCTGCTGCACCATCTCGAGCCCATTTTCAGGAGCAGCTGATTCCTGTCCCAGAGCCACCCAAACCCAGGCACTGATGTGGCAGCTCCCACCCAGCATCCCCAGGCTGCTTTCTAGGGATTGTTCACTTCCCTTCCCAAGTGCTGGGGCTCCCTCAGAGTTACAGCTCTGACATCTGCAGCCACAAGGAAAAAAAAAAAAAAAAAAAAAAAATTAAAAGTTGAGGTTCCACTGCTTCTTCCTGCAGTGAATTTCAATCCTGAGCGGCCTCAGCCTGGGAATGCCTGGGAAATCTGCAGCCCTGAGCCCTGCAATGCATCCCCAAAGGAGAGCAGAGTCATATGGATTTTGCAGCAAACATTTGGCCAGTTTCTAGCTCTCCTTCATAATCCTGATGGCATTCTTGGCCTGCTTGGGTTCAGGATTTATGGGGACGTGTTCCCAGCCTGGTGGGGAAGCAGGAGCTCTGGCTGCAAGCTGTTCCTGGATCAGGCTGCTCCTGGGCTTGTGCTGTGCCCTCAGGAGGGGCTGTGTGTGCAATCTGAGCAGGGATGGATTTATTTTGTGCACCAGTTCCATCTGCAGCACTCACTTGTTACTCCACAGCCAAAGCTGTGTTTCAGTCAGGCCTTTTAAAGCCTGCTGCAAAATTACCCCCCCCCTCCAAACAATTATTTAATTAACCAGCTAACTCAGCTCTGGCTGGCTCTGCCTGCAAATACCCCGTCCTCAACAAGATTTTTCCTTAGATTTGGATGAAATGCAATGATTGAGTCATGATTTTTTTTCCCCTGGCTCAGTTGCTGGAGCAGGGAATGTTGTTCACAATACTGGCTGTTGCCATATGCTTTTTTCATCAACTTAAAGGGTGCAACTTTCTTTTTTGCTTCCCCCTGCACTGACTCACTCCCCAAATATGTTTCTGGTTAGGATGCCTTGTGACTTCTTCCTGACATAAGGTTTTCTAGTTTGCAGCAGCTCTGGGAATCGCCTCTGTGAGCTCTGGAAGGTCCCAGCTCCTGGGAGAAGCGTCCTGGAGAGCAGGAGCAGCAGGATGCTCACCTGGAGTTTGGGTCCCTGCAGCCTCTGGGAGCTCTCCTGCCACAGAAATGCTTTTCCAGAAGCCTGGAATTCCCACTCTGATGCGTTTTGTGCGAGGATTGCTGTGCTGGGAAATGCCTGAGGGAATTTTGGAGAGATCTCTGTCCTGGATCTGTGCAGAGCCAGGAGCTGGACTGGATGACCCTAAGATATGTGTGTTTCTTCAAGGGAATAACATACTACAAGTAAATTTTTTTTTCCTTTTAATTCAGAAGAGGATTTTTGGATAAAACAATCTTAATCAGCGGTGTGAATGCAGTGTGGTGTCTGAGCTAATCCTGGGGTCTATTTTGGAAATTTGAGGCTATTTAAAACAATTCTTGGCACGGCAGTTGCATTTCCAAGCAGCTCAGAATATTCTGTGATGCTGTGATTAGGTGAACTTGGCCTTTTGTCTGTTTGCTTTCAGGAATGCTGTGGGTGAAGGACGCGAGATGCTGCCTGAGGAGGGTCCTGCAGGGACAGACAGACAGACAGACAGACAGACAGACAGGCTGTCCCTCCTGGAATTCCTTTAGAGGCCGCCTTGTGCTGACCACCAGACCTTCCCCAGTGATGCCAAATTCCCTTGGAAAAGGTGAGTGAGGAGCCATCCCAGCACGTGGCCAAGGGAAGGAAACAGCTCCCCCAAAAAAGCAGGGAAAAAAATCAGGCTAAGATCATTCCAGGGGCACTTCCTGGGGGTGACTGTCCAGAGTCCCCCCACACTCATGGATGTGCATCCCAGGAGATGCCAGAGGCTGGGAAGAAGGCCCTGCCCCTCTCTCCTCCAGCTGCAGGAGCTGAGATGCTGAGAGTTAAGCTGCTGGCCAGGAGCCAGAGTGCCTGGAAATGAGCCCAAATCTTCCTGTATTAGCTGGGATCTGACCCTGCAGCGTTCCTTGCCCTGCTGGAAGTGTCACCCATGATCTCTGGAGCAGCCACCCTGCAAAGAACACCTCCTGCCTTTTTGTTTTCCCCTCTTGAAATTGCTTTTCCTCACAGGACACCCCCATCTGTTTGATGCTGTGGGATGCGGGATGGCAGGAACGCGCCAGCCTCTCTCTTGTTGCACTTCTCATTTCCTACAACCCTGCCTGGAAAGTTGGCTCTGGGCTTCTCCACACTGGGAAGGTTCCAGAGAAAGCTGTCCCAGGTGAGTGGCTCTCCAGCAGCACGGCCCTGGTGGTGGGTTGGTGGCAGGAGACACACGAGGACACAGCAGGGTGGCCCTGCCTGACAGGGCAAAAAGAAAAAATTATTGGGATTCTGGCACCTCTCCCAGGGAAAAGAAATTGGGATTGTCATTCTCCCTGCAGCTCCCCAAACCGTGGAGTCTGCTCTTCCCTGTGCCACCTGGGATGTCACCTGCACGAGCACAGGCTGGGTATGAGGGTGGCAGCTGTGGTGTCACTGCCAAAGCCCCCCGAGGTGCCTGAGGTGCTGCTGCCAGGATTTGGCTTCTCCTGAGGAGGGGCTGGCTCTGCTGGGCAGCAGGTGCCACCTTTCCCCTGGGGTCTCCTCCAGGAAGGACAGGTCACTTATGGCCACGTGGGGACCTCTCCTTGGAGATCCAGGAGTGAACCCTGCAAGATTCACTGCCTCATTTCCATTGTGTCCAATCTCCACTGTGCCTAATTTCCATGGTGATTCAAAGGAACTTTGGGGTTTTTACTGTGGGTTTTTTCCCTTATTCTTTCCAGTGCTGCTATCACAGTTCTTGCCTTGTCCTGGCTGTGTCACCACCCGGTGTCATCGCTTGGAGATGGAGGAGGAGGAGGCAGAGGTGTTTCCTTGCAAGGAACAAATGTTGGAATAACCCGTCCTTGTTCAGCTGGAGCATCTCCAGTGTCCCAAAATGTTGGAATAACCCACCCTTGTTCAGCTGGCACCATCTCCAGTGCCCCAAAATGTTGGAATAACCCGTCCTTGTCCAGCTGGCAGCATCTCCAGTGTCCCAAAATGTTGGAATAACCCACCCTTGTCCAGCTGGCAGCATCTCCAGTGTCCCAAAATGTTGGAATAACCCGTCCTTGTCCAGCTGGCAGCATCTCCAGGGTCCCAAAATGTTGGAATAACCCATCCTCCTTCAGCTGGATTCTGGAATGGTTTGGGTTGGAAGGGACATTAAATCTCATCTTGTTCCACACCTGTCAAGGGTGACACCTTCCACCATCCCAGGCTGCTCCAATCCCATCCAGCCTGGCCTGGGCACTGCCAGGGATGCAGGGGCAGCCACAGCTGCTCTGGGCACCTGTGCCAGGGCCTGCCCACCCTCCCAGCCAGGAATTCCTCCCCAGTATCCAAACCAAACCTCCCATTGTGAAACCTCACCGTGGTTTGGAGCGGGGCTGCCCCAATCCCTCGGTGGGGCCCTCGGTGACCTCACCTGAACCAATTCCCCCTCTGTGCCGTTCCCCTTCCCAAGAGCTTCCTGCTGGCCTGTCAAGGCACTGCAGAGCATTGACCTGAGTTTCTCCTTGTCTCCAGGATGTTTCCTCTCCTGCTGCCATGGCCAAGGCTGCTCCTCCCAGCCTCCCACGTCTGCGGCGCATTCCTCCGCCTGGGGATCTCCGCCTTGCTATCTAAGGAGCTGAAGGATATTTCCAGGCCAGCCCTGCCAGAAAATATTGGCATGCACCTCCATCTCCTGTCCTCCTGCACACACATCCAGCTCCTCGAGCGCTCTGATTCCCTGCCACGGTTAAACAGCCATCACTGACAGGCAGCTCTCCATCCAGCAGGTTATTTTCTTTCCTGGCTGGAGGGTTTTTTCCCCTTTCCCAAGCCCCAGCTGGTTGCTGCACTTTCCTCTCCTGGTGACTGGGTTGGACTCTCTTCCTGCTGAGTGTCCACGCTGAGATTTACCTGCAAGGCTGTGCCTGGCATCAACTTCAACCCACCTTTGTGGATAATCACAGAATCAAGGAACGGTTTAGAAGGAACCTTAAAGATCAGCTGGTTCCAACCCTGCTGCCATGGACAGGGTGCCACACGAAGCTGGAATGGAGCTGTTGCAGATCCAGCATCCCCCAGTTCAAGCAAAAGGTTTTTTCTGGCCAGAGAAGGTGGGAGAGCCCTGCTGGCACAGAGTGGGCACAGTGACCACCCAGGACTCCTTTTCCTGGCTTTGAAAACCCTCTGATGGTGGGGTGACTCCTTCACTCCCTCCCATCCGAACAGCCTCCCCAAAGAGCCACTCTGAGTCTTTCTCCAGGTGATTTCTCCATTGCTCTTTGCCCATCCCTTGTGGAAAGGCAGAACACGGCATTTCCTCCCTCTTCCATCCCTCCCTCCCTACACAAACCCTCTTTTATCTACCTCAAGATGTTATCACCCTTCTTTCTTTCTCCAGGGTAAACAACCTGAATTCTTTCAACCTTTCCTGCTCTTGTCCCACCAGGATCTCTTCCTCTCCACTCTCTTGTCCTTTCTCCTCTCCTCCTCCTCCTCCTCCTCCAGCCTTGAAGCTCCCACAGCAGGGGTGGGATTTGTCCCAAGGGTGTGATTTTTAGGACAGGTGTGATTTATGGAGCCTTGCAGAGCTCCCTGCCCCTTGCCCCAAGCCCCTCATTCCCGAGGCTTTGGGTGTTCCTGGGATCAGGCAATGGCAACATTGCCCCTGGGGTTTCTGCTGCCTCTCCTTCCTTCTGCCTGGGCCTGGGGCAGTGAGCCCCATCCTGAGGGAGCTCCAGGCCTCGTGGATCCTTCTCAGGATGCCACAGGAAAGGGAGCTGGGGGATTTGGGGGGATAATTGGTCCCAAAGTGTGTCCCACCTGTTCTCTCCATTCCTTGTTTCACAGGGAATGTGGGGCTGCACCAGGGGCACCACAGCACCCTTGGCTGCAGGTACCCTGTGTCTTCCAGGAGCTCCCAAGTCACCTCCATTCCATGGGATTTGGGGCATTCCCAACACAACTTCCCTTCCCAGCCAGCTGGGAGCCCACCTCCCTTTCCTGGGGGAGCTGCTGATCTCTTCAGAGCGCTCTGCTCGGAGATGGAGTTCATCCCAGCCAGCTGATTCAATAACTCTGGGCTGATTAAAGCACTCTGCCCTGCTCTGGCTCTATTTTTCCAGCTCTAACTGCATTACCAGCCTGCTCCATCCCATCCTTCCGCTGGAGGCTGGAAAAGCACAAAGCCATGCAGCTGTCTGGGCATCATCCATCTCCCCTTCCCCCAAACAACAGGTTCCCAATTTGCTGCAGCTTCTCAGGGCATCCCAGGTGTCTGAGGGGCAAATAAAAGGTAACAACCCCTTCAACAGATGGATTTTTCTGGTTGTGTCCCCCAAATCTCCTTTTCCAGCTCTCTGAGATCTGCAGTGATCCATGGTGGAGAGATGTGTGGGTGTGACCAGGAAATCTGAGCTTGGTGTCCATCAGGGCACAACCCCCCTGTTTCCCTGCAGCTTCACAGTGTTAATTTCCCTTCAAAAGGAAGCAATTTGGGGTTATTTTTTAACCAATGCTGCTTTTCCACCCCAGCAATCCTGGGCAGAGTGATCCCTGTTCCAGTGGGGAACTGCATCCTCAGGGGTTGTAAGTCCCTGCTGTGTGTCCAGCCTGAACTCTCCATCTGGAAAATGGAGAGAAAATTGCTGTGATTGATTCCCTTGGATGCAGCCATTCATTGTGGGGTATGATCGGGGAATTTGGGTGACCTGTGCTCACACACACCCCCAACACAGCAGGAAGAGCCAGGATATGGAACCCCAAAATCCCAGAATGGTTTGGGCTGGAGGGGACCTTGAAGATCCTCTCAGTCCAACCCCCTTGCTGTGGGCAGATATCTTTGGTTTTGGTTAAAAACAAGACAGCAGAGATTCGGGGGGGCTGAAAAGGTCACAGGGGATGATGCTGAGTCGCTTCCCCTGGACCTGTGACTGGGGCCTGGTGTCTCACACAGGGTGAAAATGTCCTTCTCCATCAGGGCCGTGTCCCCAAACACCCCACAGAGCCCTGTGGAGCCGGTGCTTTGCTCAGGGACCTGTTATCAGCCAGCTCTCACAGAGCTCTGACGTGGGAATCGATAAAAACTCTCCTTCAGTGCTTTTCAGTCTCTGGCAGCACATGAGCAAAGGCAGCCAAAGCCCGGCGGCTCCGGCCTCGGTGCCCTGCTCCTCCTCCTCCTCCTCCTCTCCTCTCCGTGGGATTTGTCCCAAGGGTGTGATTTTTAGGACAGGTGTGATTTATGGAGCCTTGCAGAGCTCCCTGCCCCTTGCCCCAAGCCCCTCATTCCCGAGGCTTTGGGTGTTCCTGGGATCAGGCAATGGCAACATTGCCCCTGGGGTTTCTGCTGCCTCTCCTTCCTTCTGCCTGGGCCTGGGGCAGTGAGCCCCATCCTGAGGGAGCTCCAGGCCTCATGGATCCTTCTCAGGATGCCACAGGAAAGGGAGCTGGGGGATTTGGGGGGATAATTGGTCCCAAAGTGTGTCCCACCTGCTCTCCCCATCTGGGTGCTCCATTCCCCTCCCTGAGGAACTGGGGCTCCTCAGTGGGGCCCTCCCTGATCCTTGTTTCACAGGGAATGTGGGGCTGCACCAGGGGCACCACAGCACCCTTGGCTGCAGGTACCCTGTGTCTTCCAGGAGCTCCCAAGTCACCTCCATTCCATGGGATTTGGGGGATTCCCAAATCAACTGCCCATTCCCCTCCCTGAGCTGCTGCTGTCCTACTCCTGGTCATGGGGATGAAGAATAAACCCACCTCAGAGCATTTTTGGGGCTGTGGGGTGGGAACAGGACTCTGGAACCACTTGGGTTGGTGGTGAAGCATCCCAGTGCCATCCAGTGGGGATGGGTGGCCCAGGCTGGAGCTTCTGGGGGTTCCACAGTAGGAAAATCCATCCCCATCCCCACACCCCTGAGCACTGCTGGCCAGCCCCATCCCCAGGGCTGCATTTCCTTCTCCACTCCACAATTTGGGGATTTTTGCCAAGCTCCAGAGCACCACCAGGGCTCATCCATGGAGTGGGAGTTGTCCAGGGTGTCTCAGGGATGCCCCAGGCCCCAGTTCCTTCAAAAAGCCCGTGAGAGCAGCTCCTCCTCCCCCTGAGAGAGGGAAAACTGATGGGCTGGGAGCCAATTTCCCGAGGAGCCGTTGGGGAGGGAAGGGCTGGGGCAGGGGAGATAACGGGATGTGCCAGGGCTGGGCCGGGGCTGCAGCACTCCCTGCCCCTCTGGAATCTCACAGGGTGCTGGGCACAGTGTCCCTCCCCTCCCTCACCACCTGGAACTCGCCAGCACAGGGTGAGTTCAACAGCTCCACTTCCCATCAAGTGGCTTCCCCCCCAGAAGGGCCTGAAGAGCAGCTGGGAATAATTGATGGTGGAATTTGGGGATTTATTGTTTTTTTTTCCCCCCTCCAGTAAATGATTCCCAAATAGATGTTTCCCAGAGAAATGTCAGACCCATCAGATGAATTATTTGGGATTTTTGGTGTCTCTTCGTGCTGACTAACAGTGGATAAACGATTCAGGGTGTTACTTCTGACACCCCAGAGTCACCAGCCCCAGGGATGGTGACTGAGTGTTGCCTGACATTTGGGTTTTCTTTGAGCCTCAGCTCCATGGGAGAAATGGCATTTGTAAAGGCAGAAGAATAGGAGGCCTTCTGGAGGTGGAGAAAAGCCAGAACGGGAGTGGCAAAGGCTCAAAACATCTGATGGACAATAGAAAGTGGTTTAATATGTTGCATATTGTGGGAGAAGAGGGGGTGTGGGAGATGTTTGAGCTTTTGTGCTGGATGGAGGCAATGATCCAACATCCCTGAGGGTTCTGGAGATGTCTGAAACATGGATGTGGACAGCAGCACCTGAGAGGGACAAATTCCTGCGTCCCTGTGCAGGATTTACCACAGGAAGCCACAAGCTGAGGATGATGAGTGGTCCCAAAGCCATCAGTCAGGCACAGGTGATGCAGAGGAAGATCAGCAGTGGGAGGGATTCCTGGGCATTGCTCTTGGAGACACTCAGGCACCAGGCTGGAAAGTGCAGGGATGTTTTGCAGCCCTGGAGATGAATCAGCTTTTAGGAGAATTTACCTGGGATTTATCCAAATTCTCCATCACATGGATTCAAGTGTTCAGCTAACAACTCCCTTTGGCTCCAAGTGATGTTTTAGGATGCTCTAGAACCCGCCAGCCCTTCCAGAAGGACACAAAATTCAAGGACACTCCTGACACTGGGGACAACCAACCAGAAAATTATCTGGGGCACCTTGCTTCCTGTGTGGGCCAAAGCAGAGTCACACTCAGGGCAGGTCACTCCTGGCAGCTGGAAACATCAGGAGGACACAGGAAAATGCTGAAAGAGAAATGACAGCACGGGAATTAATGTCAGCAGGAAAGCAGTGGCCGACACAGGCCCAGCCAGAGAACCAGCACAGTGCTGGGTTGTGAAGAGCTGAGGACAAAACCTTCCAGCCTGAGGCTTTGAGAGCTTAATTGACCCAAATACCTGGAAAGAAGGTGAAGAGGGGCCAGAGAAGAACCCTGCAGGGAGGTTTGTCCTGCAGCACAAGCCTGGCAGGCTCCAGTGCACCGTGGCTGATTTCAGGAATTAGAGGCAGGGAAATGAGAGGGGAATTTGTAGCTGCAGGGCCTTGAAACCTCATCAGCTTGATTTGCCAAGGAGGAGGCACCTCAATGCAGCTTTGTGCCTCTTATCTCAGTGCAGCCATCTCTTACAGCCCAGGATTTATTCCAGATATTGCCAGGAGAAGCTGGGGATGCCCTGGAAGTGCTCCAGGCCAGGATGGACAGGGCTTGGAGTGACCTGGTCTATGGAAGATGTCCCTGCCCATGGCAGGGGGGAAAATAGAGATTATTTTTAAGGTCTCTTCCAACCCAACCTATTCCAGGATTATTTTCTATGATTTTGTTACCTTAAGGCATGAAGGACCAGGCTGGATGGTTGTGACAGTGTTGAATCTTGGTCCCTGGCTTCATCCCATGTGGACTTGGCCATCAGAAAAGGGACATGGACAAGGGATGGAGGGACAGCATGAGGGGGAATGGCTTCCCACTGACAGAGGGCAGGGATGGATGGAAGATGGGGAAAGAATTCTTGGCTGGGAGTTTGGGGAAGGCCTGGCACAGGGTGCCCAGACCAGCTGTGGCTGCCCTTGGATCCCTGCGAGTGTCCAAGGCCAGGCCGGACATGGCTTGGAGTGACCAAATCACAATCACAACCTGGAAAGACTAAACCTCCACGTGTCCTGTGCCTCTTCAAGATGCTCATCACAAATATCCTTCACCCTTTCATGATGGGAATACTGGGTTAACTCCATGCACCACCCAGGTGGTGGCACCTTCCTAGGACACGTAACCACCACGGCATCATCGCTCTGCCTTTACATCCAGAAATCCACGTCACGTGGATGCTTCTGAAATGACAAAACCAGGGAAGAGCGAATGTGGCCAGGAATAAACAAGGAAGCAGAGTTACCCAGCATGTTTCCTTTGCCAGAAGCGTGACCTTGTCCCTGCTGGGAAATGGTCATTTGTGAAAAGGGAGCCTTGGCTGCGTCCAAAAGAGGCGGAAGGGGATGAAGAGGTGGGGGATTGGAGTGAGATGGTCTTGAAGGTCTCTTCCAACCCAAACTATTCTGCAATTCCATGATTTTGTGAAGTAAAGAGCTTGCAAACCCCACGTGAACAGTGGTACCAGTGGCAGCAGTTTGGAAGGGAGAATATGGGCTGGGAAGTTGGAGACACAAAAAATGGAGGGAATAACAAGCATCTACATTTCTCCTTTTTGGTTGGGTTTTTTTTTTTTTTTTTTTTTTTCCCTGACACTATCCTTTTTAAGAAAGAAGCTGCAGACAGGGAATATCAAGACAAAGGAGTATGAAGACCCAGGTGACAGGAGCCTGCTCACCACCAGGTCAGAGCATCAGGACCCTCTGAGGAAACAGAGCCTTTTTTTACACAGAGATTTGGGGAATTTCTCTGTCTCTGTGTATGGAGACAGGCCAGGCACTCAGTCCTGCTGCTTTCCCAGCTCCAGCCACCCAGCAAAGGCACCGAGCACAGAGTTCCATGGCTGGTGACCCTGGGAAGAGCCAGTCTGACCGGCTTGCCCAGAGCAGCCAGGCAGGAACGCCAGCTGCCTTCAACAACTGCCCAGAACACTTTAACAACCAAAACAGAGGTCACGGGCTAAAAAAAAAAAAAGTGACAAAACAAACCGGGTTCAGGGAAATTGTCACTCAGCTTCACCTCTGTTTTGCCAAGGATGCCCACAGAGCCGTTTCACTGGGAAGGAATTATCCTGGTTTCCAGGAAGAAGGAGCAGATGGGCTGGGAGCTGCGGGGCGGGCAGGTCTGGGAGGTATCATCCCAAGCCCGATGGAAGTGGCCATGCATTTCGGCACCTTATTTGGCATTGCTGCTCCCAGGGAGCGAGGACTTGTTGCAAACAGTGGGAAGAGCGCTGGGGATGCTTGGCTGGCTCTGACGCAAGAGCTGCGCCCGTGCATTTTTGACCTTGCTTCGCCTCTGCCGAGCGCTGCAGCTCAGGGAGACTCTCCCTCCACACGGGGAATGGAGAGGGCAGGGAACAGGGAAAAGGGCTCTGGGGAAAGGGAAGCTCTGCCCGTGGGTTTAGGAGCAGAAGGAGCCGGCAGCCTTTCTTTCCTCAGCGTGCAGCCAGCTGTACTAAAAGGTTACCAGCTCCGCGGGGCCGTATCCAATTGCATCAGCTGGGAACCTCGTCCAACACGCCTTTGGGCCGAGAGTAACCCTTTCTATTTATTGCCCTATTGTTTGAGGCTGGAGAACACGGAGATACCATCTGGGAAAGCTTTGTTGCTGCAGACCGGCTCTCGCCTGCGCTCCAGAGTCACCTCCTCCAAACCGCGATCCCGCTTCCACGTTTGGGGAACACGGAATGGGGGCTCCTCCGAGCTCCAGGAGGGATTGAGGGGGGAGGTCACCTGCTGCAGGGTCACCCAATTCCCCTCTGCCAGCATCAGCCACGTCAGCAAAAACCCTTGCATAAAACCTGGCTAAGTGTGCACAGAGTGACCCATGCAAAGGTTTTATTAGTATTAAAGGTATTAAAGGTATAGTAGGTATTAAAGCAAAAGAACAGCCTTGATAAATATCTCCATTATATTATAAATATCTCCATTTTAATGGCAAAGTGAAAATTGGAAAAATTTCACCATCCTGTTAAGAGGTTTTGTTGCCTGTGCAGTGCCAAAGCAACCTGGTCTAGTGGAAGCTGTCCCTGCCCATGGCAGGGGGCTGGAACCAGATGCTCTCATGGTCACTTCCAACCCAAACCATGCCATGATTCCATGGTCCCAAAGCTCCCACTGCCATTCACCAAGAACGTGGGAATGGTGTTCCTGGCTGGCAGAGCCATCCCGGAGGCTGCCAGGGCGGGCACAGCTTTGCTGGGATGTGACTTCCCATCACCTGGCACGGGGCAGGGTACATCCAGAGCGCTGGACCTCAAAGCACAGCCCCTTCCGCGTGTTGGATTTTCAGGAAGCGCGGTTGCTTGGCGGGATGTGTGTATCACTGGGTGGAGGAGCTACAGGAAGCGGATAATATTTTTTTTTCCTCCATTTGTGCCGGTTCAGACCCTTTTATTTAAAGACAGTTCCCATTTCCCCATATTCACACGGATTATGAGGATGGAGGGAACCAGCTCATCTCCCAGCCTCAACGGGGGCACGGGCTACTATGCCAAGGTAGGGTTTTGCTGAACGGGAAGGATTTTTCCTATGAATTTGGGGGCAGTGCTAAAAAACTCCCCAAAGGTTGCAGAGTGGGCACGGCTGCCATGTAACCCACGCGGGTTTGGGATGCCAATGTTCCTAATGGATGCTCTCCGGGCTGGCTCCCGAATTTCCCACTCTGGATGCCCTGGGACAGCGGCCACAGGCTGTGAGGCAGGCAGGGCTGAGCAAAGCTGGGTCGGAATGAGATAAACTGGGATGAGCTGAGCCGGGATGAGGAGGGCTGGGCTGGGCAGAGCCAAGCCGGGGTAAACCGAGTTGGGATAAACTGGGCCGAGCCGGGGTGGGCAGAGCCAAGCGGGGATAAACCGAGTTGGGATAAACCGGGCCGAGCCGGGGTGGACAGAGCCCAGCCGAGATAAACTCGGTCGAGCCGAGATGGGCAGAGCCCAGCCGGGATGAGCCGAACCGGGATGAGCCAGGCAGAGCTGAGCCGGGATAAACAGAGTTGTGTTGAGCCGGGCCGAGCCGGGCCAGGCGCAGCCGAGCTGTGCTGAGCCAGGCCGGGCCGAACCGGGCCGATCCCAAGCCGGGCCGGACCGATCCCGGCCGGGCCGCCCCCCGGCGATTCCCGGATGTTGGAGCGGCCCCCATTTACTCCGTCCTTCGCTTCCATAAAAGGCCAAGGGGCCCGGCAGCCACAGGCGCGTTTTTCCTTTAATTATTATCCCCCTCCTCCTCCTCCTCCCTCCCTCCGCCTCCCGCTCTGCCCGCCCGCGCTGCCTCTCCCGGCGGCCCCTCAGGAGCTGCGGCGGGGTCCCGATCCCGCCCCACCGCGCCCCCAGCCCTCCCCCGGGGCGCGGAGCGGGCACAGCCGGGCCCATCCCGCCGCCGATCCTGATCCCGCTCCCGCTCCGTGCCGGGCGCGGCCGGCGGCGCAGGAGGCCGGGGCCATGGCGCTGGACGGGATCCGCATGCCGGACGGCTGCTACGCGGACGGGACGTGGGAGCTGAGCGTCCATGTCACCGACCTGGGCCGCGACGTCACCCTGCGGGTCACCGGCGAGATCCACATCGGCGGCGTCATGCTGCGCCTCGTCGAGAAGCTCGGTGAGTGCCCCGGGACCCCCCGGGCAGCCCGGCATCCTCCCAGTGCTCAGCACCCTGCTCCAGTGCTGTGCTTTAACTCCCAGCACCCTGCCCAGTGCAGTGCCCAACTCCCAGCACTCTGCTCCAGGATTGTGCTTCAGCTCCCCGCACCCTGCCCAGTGCAGCGCCAGAGTACCCAGTTTAGCCCCAGCACTCTGCTCCAATGTTGTGCTCCAGCCCCCAGCACTCAGCTCCAGGATTGTGCTCCAGCCCCCAGCACCCTGCCCAGTGCAGTGCCAGAGTACCCCAGTTTAGCCCTCAGCACTCTGCTTCAGTGTTGTGCTCCAGCCCCCAGCACCCTGCCCAGTGCAGTGCCAGAGTACCCCAGTTTAGCCCTCAGCACTCTGCTCCAGGATTGTGCTCCAGTTCCCAGCACCCAGCCCAGTGCAGCGCCAGAGTACCCAGTTTAGCTCCACCACTCTGCTCCAGTGTTGTGCTCCAGCTCCCAGCACCCTACCCATTGCAGTGCCAGAGTACCCCAGTTTAGCCCCATCACTCTGCTCCAGTTCCCAGCACCCTACCCATTGCAGTGCCAGAGTACCCAGTTTAGCCCCAGCACTCTGCTCCAGCTCCCAGCACCCTGCCCAGTGCAGTGCCAGAGTACCCCAGTTTAGCCCCCAGCACTCTGCTCCAGTACTGCTTCAGCTCACAGCACCCTGACCCAGTACCCTGACCCAGTACCCTGCTTTAGCTCCCAGCAGCCCTGCTCCACTACAGTGCTCCAGAACCCTGCTCCAGGACTGTATTTTTGTCTCCCAGCACCCTCTCCCAGTACTGGGCTGTAGCTCCCAGCACCGTATCCCAGTCCTGTGCTCCAGAGAGGCTCCCAGCACCCTGCCCCAGGTCCCAGCATCCTGCCCCAGTGCTGTGTTTTAGCTCCAGCACCCTCTCTCAGTACTCTGCCTTAGCTTCCAGCTGCAGGGAGCCCCCCAGGCCCCCACACCCTGCCCTAGCCCCCCATATCCTGCCCAGGCTCTCCCTCTCACCGATTTCACCACCCCGTTGCTTCAGCCCCATCCGCCGGCTGCTGCACTCCCGGGGTTTTACACAGAGTTCGGAACCAGCGCCGTTTTCGGCTTGGGGCTGAGGGTTTGTTTGGGGGCGCCCCACAATTTACACTAAAACTCCCTCCTGAAGTTTCGTGCGAGCAAAGCGCTTCCAAAGAACCCATGGGGCGATCGGTGGGGTGATGTGAGCCGGGGGACCTTGGGGACAGGGCGGTGTGCGGTGGCTTTGGGTGCACACCTGGACAAAGGGCCCGTTTGTCCGGGACGCGTGGGAACGCCGGGCCGCGACCGGGGCTCGGCTCGGTCCCCGCCGAAAGCGGGGAGCCCCGGAACCTCCTCCTCCTCCCCCTTTGTCTTTTTATCGGTTCTTTATTGCTCGGCTTTGTTTACTCAGCGGTGCAGCCCGGGCTGATGGCTGTAATTGCTCAAATAAAATATTAATTGCGAGGTCCCGCGCGTGCCTGCGGCTGTGGGAGTAGCGGAGCTGTCAGCTGCAGGTCCCGCTCCAATGCGGAGCCAGCCCTCGTGTGGCTTTAAAAAAAGCCCATCTCTTCCCCCTTAGTGCTTAGGTTTTGATTTATTAATTATCTCGGAGTCGCAGGAAGGAAGAAATGGATATAAATGGATATAAATACGCTGCGTTTCCAAAGGAAGCGAGCGCTCGCATCAAAGGGTCTTGTGTTGGAGGTAGCCTGAACTCCCCGAAAACTTGATTTTATTCTGGTTGTTGGTTTTTTTTATTATTATGGTTGTTTTTTGGTTTTTTTTTAATTAAACGCTGGAGGTGCAGAAAGTTTTGTTGAAGTTCAGTGGGGAAAAAAACAAACCAGCTTTCTAGAGGTGATAAAACATCCAGTCGTGAGTGAAGGCGCGATGCTCCCCTCAGTGCCGGAGCAGCTCCAGGGCCGGAGCGTGTGTGGAAATGTGGAAATGTGGAAAGCCGGGCATGTGCACGGGGCCGGACCTAAATTAGCCCCTGACGTAATCCATCCCCCCCGAAATGTGTGCCCGGATCCTCTCCACTTGTTAAATTAGGGATTGTATGAGAGGGAAGGAATGCGGCGGCGGCGTGGGGAGAGAGAGGGGCTCAGCCCCAGAGCCTCCCTTCCCGCCGTGGTCACATCCATGGATATCTCCAGCTGCTGCCTTCCCTTTCCCCTTGGCTTTCCTTGCCCAGCCGGGCTATACGTATTTAGTTCCTTTTAATCTTCCTGCGTGTCAGCTCTTCCAGCCCTCTCATTATTTTTATGGCTCTTCTTTGAGCTGCTGCCAGCTGAGCAGGGTCGGGTGGGACGGGGCTCGTTCCTCGTCCTCTCCCCTGCTCCTCAATGCCTCCCTTCATCCAGCCTCTGCATCAATTCATTTTGCAATTTTTCCACATCAAAACCCTTTCCCTGCATTTTTAACCTTTTCCTCCCTGTCGTTCCTCTGTTTAATTCCTTACTTCCACAACTTTCAGTGTTAAAAAGAATTATTCTTCTCCTGCCAAGCAGATTTTCTGCTGTGAGTTTTAAGGAAATTTCCTAATGATAACGTTTCCTTGCAGTTTTGTGCTTCCCTGTGGGATGCCCCACACTGTGGGGGATGGAAGGAAGGCGGGTCAGTGCCTTAGGCTGGGATTTGCATGTTCCATCCTTTGGGACAAATCCTTTGGAAAGGGGATTTCTGTGGCCTGCCTGGAGTTCCACTGGAGTTTAGGACATCAGTGACAATCTGCAGCAGATCAGCCACACTGTGGTTGCAGGGTGCTGGGAGGAAAAATGCCTTCCCTCCTCCCAGCAGCAAGGAGAGCTTGGAAAAGGGAAAAAAAAAATCTTGATTTATAAATGTTCCTACAGCATTTATTGATGCTTGTAGGAGCAAGAGTGCAGTAAATATCCTGTTGGAATGAAGCAGGAGCCCAGCAAAGTTTTTCCTCCTTGCATTCAAGGCTGCAGATATCCATAAATCCCATGGACTTGATTCCTGCATGCACAGAGCTGCAGTTTGACTCTTTAGGAGCAGGCAATTAAAATCTGTGGCTGATGCAGGCAGGGATTGGAGGAAGCCCAAGCAGCAGATAGAGATTCTGGTAACTCAAGTGAATTGCAATGACCTGTTGGCTCCCCTGTTATTCATCACCCGCTGGATTAAGCCACTCCATTAATTGAGCCGTGCCAAGTTCTTGGCAAAGTCATCCCTGAAAAATAAGCAGAAAACTGCTGAGGTTTTAAGAGCAGCAGCATTTAGTTGCTCTTTGAGGGCTGGGGTCTGTACTGGAAACTCCTGGTGCTCTCTCAGGGTTTTTTAGGAATTTTCCCACTATTGACTTACAAACAAAAAAAAAAAAATAAAAATAAAGCGAGGTTTAAAATCACTGGGAGCAGAGGAAGGAAGGAAGTGAACGCGGGTTATTGTTGTTGTCAACTTGAGGCTGTTTTAAACACATGGAATTAAAAAAATCCTGCTTTAAAAAAATCCTGCTTTTTTTTTTTTTTTTTTTTTTTTAAACATGCTTGGGAGGAGCTCTGTGGAGTTTATGGAATTCTGTGGGATATATGGGGGATGCTCTGTGTGGTCATGGGAATAAAGGAATAGCTGACAGAAACAGGGCAGGGGGGACAAATGGTGTCTGGCAGAGGCACAGCCTAAGACAGATGACCTAAATGTGCACTGAGCAGATTCAGAAAGTCTGTGCATAGAAGTTTTGTGATGGAAATGTGGATTTCTCTCTGGGATTGGGTGGCAACTCCAGCTCCCAGGGTTTGCTGGGAACACTGAGCACCTTTTTGGGCTTTTACCTGAGGAAAACAGATAAGTGGGTAAAAAAAGAAAAAAAAAAAACAGCAAGATTTGGAATTATGGATGTCCTTCTGGACCAGAAGGGTTAAGGATGGGTAACGTAGTGGAATCCCTATTTTAGTGACCTGTGATGGGCAGGAGAGCTGACGTGGATAAATGTCAGAGCAAGCCCTCTGCCCTCAGACTGGCTGATAATGGCAGGCACTGATGACATCTCCTGAAGCCTTGGGGTTTGTTTTTGTGAATTGAAGGTGGGATAAAGTTTGTGCAACTGATTTAACCTCCATTGTTCCCTTGGGCAGCTCCTCCTCTATCTCTTTGTGTCACCTGGGAGAGGCTGGGATGTCACCTGAGGACTGGCACAGGAGTTGTCCCATGCAGTTTGGGTTGTAGCACTTCAAGCTCTTTTTTAAAGTGATTTCAGCCTGCAGATGTGTCTGGGATTCACCCCAGGGGCTCTCTTCACCATGAAATAGACTTTGCTGTGTTATCTTCCAAGGATTTCAGCTCCACTCCTTGCAAGATCAATTCTAAATATTAGTGTTATTCTGCCTGTGAAGCCTCCTCTCCTTAATGGACCCCTGAAAGGTTTATGAATAAAACACCAGCAAAGTGCAGCGTCATTGATTTGCCCAGGTTTGTGTTTGAGGTTTTGCAGTGCTTATAAACACTCCAGGCCCTCGTGAGACTGGCTGGGGAAATTTTTTTGCCTTGCAACTGGAATGAACTCTTAGAAACAGCTTAAGGCTATGGGGGAGAAATGCAGAGTCCTTGTCCCAGCCCATTCCTGTTGAGAGCACAAGGCAGGAGGAGGCTGCAGGGCTTGTCTTGTAGGTGGCTTGTTCCTTGTGCTTTGGATTTTGCTGCAATGCTGCTTCCAGATATGGGAACCTCATAGGAAGGAGCTGGAGCTGCTGGAGTGAATCCAGAGGAGGCCATGGAGCTGCTGCAAGGGCTGGAGGCAGGCTGGGAGAGCTGGGGGTGCTGCCCTGGAGAGGAGAAGGCTCCAGGGAGAGCTCAGAGCCCCTGGCAGGGCCTGAAGGGGCTCCAGGAGAGCTGCAGAGGGACTGGGGACAAGGCATGGGGGGACAGGAGCCAGGGAATGGCTGCCAGTGCCAGAGGGCAGGGATGGGTGGGAGATTGGGAATTGGGAATTCTTCTCTGGTTGCCCAGAGCAGCTGTGGCTGCCCCATCCAGGCCAGGCTGGACAGGGCTTGGAGCAGCCTGGGACAGTGGAAGGTGCCATGGCAGGGGTGGAATGAGATGGATTTTAAGTTCCATTCCAACCCAGAGCTCTCTGGGATTCTCTGACTGTAGCCACCCTTCCCAGAATGAGGTGTCTGAGCATCCCTGCTCAGCGCCAGGTGAGCTTGGGCTGTTTCCCAATCTGTGCCCACAATGTCACCTGGGCACCTTCACCTGGGACATCCCCAGCTCCTCATCTGTCCCTCATTGCCCCCTTCTGAGAAGGGTTTTTTCCTTCAGATTCAGTGCTGGTCACTCCTCAGTATTGCTTTCCAAGTGCATGATGACCATGAGAGGACTCCAGGTGCCATTCAGTCCTTAGGGATCTGTTTGTGTCCCCTCTGGGGCTGATGCTGAGACCTTGTCCCAAATAATGGCACAAATGGGGATGGTGTTTGCTGTGCTTTGGGCAGGCGCTGACCCCGCTCCAGATTTCCCTGGGAGATTTCTTCCCAAGCTTTTAAACAGCAAACCCTGCCCAGCTGGCAGTGGGATGGTGAGCACAGAGGGGATCTGGCACCTGCTGAGCGCCAAAATCCTCCTGCTCCAGATCCTGGCAGGATTTTGGGCTGTTCTGGGTTGGAATTGGTGGATTGGTACCTCACTGGATGCTTCCACTTCAGCAGCATCCTCCAGGAGACCAACAGAGCTGCTGCCATTCCAATTTCCTTAGTGCCACTTGATGAATTAATTGGGGATTCACCCTCCAAACAGCACATTTTTGGTGACATACAGTGACACCATGCACATTTTTGGTGACATACAGTGACACCGTGCACATTTTTGGTGACATACAGTGACACCGTGCACATTTTTGGTGACATACAGTGACACCATGCACATTTTTGGTGACAGTAAGTGACACCAGTGCTGTGAGCACACCCCCCCAGCCGTGCACACTGATCAGTGAGGGGCTGCCTCATTCCTTTCCATCCAGATTTGGGCTCCAGGAGGCTCCAACGTGGGCTCAGCTCGATGGTGGCTCACATAAAGTGCTCTTTGTGAGCCTGAGTGGAATATTCAGCTGAGCTGCCAGTGAGCAGAGGAATTCAGGCAGGGGGGAGGTAAAACCCACATAGAGGCAGCTCTGAGCTGCAGTCACAGCAATTAATATCTGTATTCAGAGTGGTGATGGTTCTTTAAGGGCAAAAACAATAAGGATTTTATTTTTATGTATTAATTTTTAATTCCGTCACTGCGAGCCGTCTGATTGGGCTGGAAAGAGCTCTCAGGTGCCAGTGGGAGGGGAAGGAGCACGGGGTGGGAGGCGGTGTTGGTGCTCCTGCAGATCCCAGAGCCTGGGTTTGCCACACCACAGACAGGAAATTGT
Source organism: Melospiza melodia melodia (assembly GCF_035770615.1). Taxonomy (NCBI): domain Eukaryota; kingdom Metazoa; phylum Chordata; class Aves; order Passeriformes; family Passerellidae; genus Melospiza; species Melospiza melodia. Next base: position 2,854,914 of record NC_086199.1, on the reverse strand, counting down.
TGGGGTTGCTGCTCCCACCCAGCCCAAATCAGCAGTTTCCTCTTCCAGCTCCCTCAGGTTTCGATTTGACACGAGGCACGTGGGGAAGCTGCTGTGGGGAGCTGAAAAATCATAGAAATCATCCCATTCACACACTTCCCCTTTTTTTTTAATCTTTTTTTTTTTCCTTTTTCTTCCATCTTCCTCTCCATCAGGGCTTGTGTTTCACCCAGGCATCTCCTGGGTCTGTCTAAACCACACAAAACTCCAAGAAATTGTACTCAGAATACACGAAAACAAATCCCTGGAAATGCTCAAGGCCATGTTGGACTTGGAGGACCCTGGTCCACTGGAAGCTGTCTCTTGGGGTGGAATTCAGGTTTTTAAGGTCTCTTCCAACCACAACCACTCTGTGATTCCATGATTCAGCAAACCAGCACCTGGATTTTAACCCTTGGTCTTTGATGTGATTTAAAAAAAAAAAAAAAAAGGATTGTGGATAAGTGCCTGAAATTGTGGATGTGGGGAATGTTTGCCGAGTTGGGAAAGATGAGGGATTATTTGCTGTGCAAACTTCAGTTGTTTCAACATCACCAGGGACACCAGCACTGCCAGCTCCTGGTTTGGGTGTTGGAGGAGTTGTTTTAGTGGTGGTTTTCCTGACAGATGAGGGGAAGGAAGGAGATTTACAGCCCTCGTGGAGCTCACTGACTTCAGCCCTGGGTGTGCTTGGGGGAAAAAGCCTCGTGGTGTGAAAACATCCTGGGGGAAGCTGCATTTCTTCATTCTCATTCTGAAATGTGAATTTACTGATTGCTTAGAAAGGGCCAGAGAAACAAGACTGAGCAAAACTCAGCTGGCAGGAATGTTCCAGTTCTGAATGTTCCAGTGGCTTTCTGGGGTTTATGATTGGTAATTTGGAAAAGTGCTGAGACCTCCAGATTCCTGTTGGATGGAATTTTAGCAGAGTTGCTGTAATTTTGTTTTCTTGCCCAGGTTTGCTTTTGACACATTGCTGTCACCCAGGCTGAAGCTCCTACCAGGTAGAACTGTTGGGAGCGCTCAGAAGTGCTGAGAAAGTGCTCAGAAAACCAGAGGAAATCTTTTTTATTTATTTAATTTTTATTTCTGGAGAATTTGTTTTGGTTTTTCTTTCGCTCACCCCATTTTCCACCGAGGATGCAGTGGGAGCTGCATCCTCGCTGGAAAATGGGTGAGTAAAAGAAAAAATTCAGATGTGAACCTCAGCTGGGTGCATGGCATGGCCCTGTGCCAGCACTGATCCCCCTCTCCCCGAGCAGCTGGGATCTTGGGACACCTCCACTTTTGGGTGAAATGTGGCTGAATTTGGCCAACAGGTTGAGAACAGCTCTGGGAGAGGATGCACACAAAAGAGGATGCACACAAAAGAGGATGCACATAAAAAACCAGCCCCACCAGCTGAAACCTCCACAACCTCAGCTGATTTTTAGCTTGCACAACATCCTGACACGGCCCAAAAAAATCCATCTTGCCAATGGATTTTAAATCTCTTCCCAGCCCATTACACCTGCTTGGCTGCTGGTTGTTCTCTTTCTTTTCCCCTGCTCCCTGCAGGCACGTGTACTTGGGGAAGGGTGAATTGCTGAAACTCCAATTCAGTTAGAAAGTCAAATTTTATGAAATTACCTGGAAAAAGCTCTGTCCCTGTCTTGCTCAGCTTCCCATCCTGGCTGATGCTCCTCAGAGCAGCTCCAGAGCTTCTGCAGCAGGAATTGTCCCCATCCCTTGTTATTGTAACTTCTTCAGGCTAGGTCTAATAAGTTTTTGGAGGTTTATAATACACCTAAGATAGCTCAACTATCTTTGGAGGCATAAAAATTAGCAGGATGGCTTCTGTTGTAGTGTTGGAAACAAAAAGGTTGAATGAAAGGCAAAATAACAAATAGAAAAACTGAGCTAAGTGCTAAACGTTTTTACTCTTAGTAAAAACACTTTACAAAAGCAATTAGTTCCTCTATTTACTTCTTTTTCTAGTTCATTGCTCAAGCAGAACTTTTTAGCTTCTATCTAATTAGCTGTCTTTAAGTTTGAAGTAAGGTCTCCTGAGTCTTACGAAGTGTCTTTTCATTTAATCAAAAAGAAAAACTTCTAAACTTCTTTTCTTTTAAGAAGACAAAATATAGTTTTATCATTCCATCAACAAAGAGCATCAACACTCCTACAATCCCTCAGAGCACACTCCTGCAATCCCTCATGTCCCTCATGTCCCTCATGGCCCTCATGTCCCTCATGGCCCTCATGGCCCTCATGGCCCTCATGGCCCTCATGGCCCTCATGGCCCTCATGTCCCTCATGGCCCTCATGGCCCTCATGTCCCTCATGGCCCTCATGGCCCTCATGGCCCTCATGGCCCTCATGGCCCTCATGTCCTGCCCCACGGCTTCAGTGCCAGGATTTGGGCCTGTGATGGGTGAGGCAGATCCAGGCTCAAGGCTGGGGGTGTTAAAGTCCTTTAAAGTGTTTTGAGTTCATTAATGAACTTTGCTGAACAGGTAGAAGCAAAAAGAAATCATGGAATTACAGAATGGTTTGGGTTGGAGGGAGCGTTTCATTCCGCCCCTGCCATGGCCATGGACACTCTGCACTGTCCCAGGCTGCTCCAAACCTTGTCCAGCCTGGCCTGGAACACTTCCAGGGATCCAGGGGCAGCCCCAGCTGCTCTGGGCACCCTGTGCCAGGGCCCTGTTCTTCCAGCCATGATCCCACATGGATCTGTAGGAGAAGGACCAACACTCACAGCTGTGGAGCGGGGTGAGGCTGCCTGAGCCATCCTCGGAGCTCCAAAGGTCACTTCCCAGGGATCTGAGCTTCAGCCAA